>NW_026652286.1:43848819-44443568 GCF_009828535.3 Hylobates moloch
AAAAAAAAAAAAAAAAAAGAATATTGATCCTAAACTTAGTTATTCTAGATTAAGCATTATCTTGTGAATTTTGAAGGTTATTAATATCAATCTTAAAAATTGGATCAAGGTGCCGGGTACAGTGGCTCAAGCCTGTCATCCCAGCACTTTGGGAGGCCAAGGCGGGAGGATCACCTGAGGTCAGGAGTTCAAGACCATCCTGGCCAGCATGGTGAAACCCCGTCTCTACTAAAATTACAAAAATTAGCCTGGCGTGGTGATGCACGTTTGTAATCCCAGCTACTCAGGAGGCTGAGGCAGGAGAATCGCCCTTGAACCCAGAAGGCAGAGGTTGCAGTGAGCCAAGATCACACCACTGCATCCCAGCCTCGGCAACAGTGTGAGACTCCATCTCAAAAAAAAAAAAAAAAAATTGGAGCAAGCCTAGCTTAGCTATATGCTCATTGTAATTTAGAATCAGTTCTTTAGTATCTATAAGCTTAGCCTCATGACTTTTGATACCCAAGTATAATTTGAGAAACAGGTATCCCACAATAGCGTTTGGCCCTTGAGTTTTATCCAGTTCTAAATCTGTTAGGAGTCTCATGCTTGTTATAACCTGGCCTAAGAAGACTTTGTGTTCTGAATGCATTGATCAGATGATTTTTCTTCCCCAGTATATAGCAGATAAGTTCAGTATAGTTTAAGAAACAAAATTTCTGCCGGGCGCGGTGGCTCATGCCTGTAATCCTAGCACTTTGGGAGGCCGAGGCGGGTGGATCACGAGGTCAGGAGATCGAGACCATCTTGGCTAACACAGTGAAACCCCGTCTCTACTAAAAATAAAAAAAATTAGCCGGGGCGTGGTGGTGGGCACCTGTAGTCCCAGCTACTCGGGAGGCTGAGGCAGGAGAATGGCGTGAACCCAGGAGGCGGAGCTTGCAGTGAGCCGAGATCGCAACACTGCACTCCAGCCTGGGTGACAGAGCGAGACTCCGTCTCAAAAAAGAAAATTTCTTTAAAACCACAGTGAAATGTCTGCATTCTGTTTGTAATCATAAAAAGACACAGTGGTTTGGTTGAAGTGAAAATTCTAGCTTCTGTCTTAGGTTCATTTTCTATTCTATTCCTCATTTGCTCTTGTAGCTTAACTGAATCCCCATTCAAAGTTAACTTAGAAAAACTCAGTTTGAGACAAAGAAAGCCAGATGAAGACACGAAATTGTATCAGACACCTCTGGAGCTCAAATTAAAACACAGCACTGTCCATGTGGATGAACTGTGTCCTCTCATTGTCCCCAATCCGGGAGTTGCTGTCATTCATGACTATGCAGATTGGGTTAAAGAAGCATCAGGAGACTTACCAGAAGCACAAAGTGAGTACACACTATGTTTCTAATCTTTGACGTCCCAATAATAGGGGTGGTATCATATGTTCACGGGAGGATGAATTTCCTGACACCAGTCTAGCAGGTAAATGCCTGTGCTTGTCATTTTCTGAGGTTGAGTTTAACTAAGCAGATTCCCAAGCAAGAAGAAATTGTCACTATGTTCTTGTCACTTTGTTCTTTTACCCGTTAATGTACAAGTTCTTCCACAAAGAACTGTAGCAAGTCAAATCCTTGGATTTATAAAATTGCATTTCTTACCCAATCCAGAGAACGTAGGGAGAGAAATACATTCCTTCTTGCTTTACTTTTTTTTTTTTTTTTTTGAGACAGAGTCTCACTCTGTCACTGTAGCCGGGACTACAGGCACGCACCACCACGCCCAGCTAATTTTTGTATTCTTAGTAGAGATGGGGTTTCACCATGTTGGCCAGGATTGTCTCGATCTCTTGACCTCGTGATCTGCCTACCCCGACCTCCCAAAGTGCTGGGATTACAGGCGTGAGCCACTGCGCCCGGCCCCTTCTTGCTTTTCTAAGTCCTATCCATTCTTCCGTGTCCAGCTCAAGTACTGTTGGTCTTCTCAACAGCTTTGTTGTAATTCCTCTTCCTGGCTTCTCTCAAGATTGCCTTTCTCCTCTATCATGACCATGTTTTTCTGAATCAATACTTTTATAAAGGGGTTACCTAATTTGTTAATATTTCAAACAGTAGAAAAATCATTTTGTTTAGCAAATCACCTTTATTGAAAAATGGGCTGTTTTAGAATGTCCTGTGCCACACATGTTGGGATTTATGTTCCTTCAGTTCTTTGTATTTACTTAATCGTCTCATTGTCTTTTCAAATGTGTAAGTTATTTTACCAGTGCGTACTTGTAAATGGCTTAAATGATAAACAGTGCTTTTGTAGATAGATTTTTGTAGACAGAATTTGATCAAAGTAGATATCATCTGAGATGACTAGCCATAATTAGGCTTGGGAACCTGTTTAATGGTTACATTTGTTATGTAAGTACCACAGAAACATGATATGAGCAAGCATTTATGTATACCATGTACTTCTGGAAATTGTAATATGAAACTGAGTGAGGTAGAGGCAGATTCAGGGTAATCAACTTGAGTGGTGGTTTGAGATGTCTATTATGTATTTTTAACATCACAGTTAGAAGGATGCCCTCTGTGAAGCTGTTGTAAGACTTTGTCTCATAACGTTGTTTTTCTCTTCCTGCCTTAGTTGTGAAGCACTGGACCTTGACATGGACACTATGTGAAGCCCTATGGGGCCACCTGAAGGAGCTTGACAGCCAGCTAAATGAACCCTGTGAATACATTCAAATTCTGGAGCGAAGAAGAGCTTTCTCCCGCTGGCTATCCTGTACTGCCACACCTCAGATTGAAGAGGAAGTCTCCTTAACCCAAAAAAACAGCCCTGTGGAGGCTGTATTCAGCTACCTCACAGGCAAAAGGATCAGTGAGGCCTGCTCTCTGGCCCAGCAGTCAGGTGGGGAAGGCATATGGTCCTTCTCTGCACCTCTGTCGCCTTCCTATTCACTGCCTCCTACTGCTCCCCCCTAATTGTGCTTTGGCTTCTAGCCTATGAGTGTTAATTATGGACTTCCCAGGAAGATTGCTGGTTCTTGTGGAATACGTAATATAACATAAAATTTAAATTTTAATCAAGTAAACAATGTTCAAGGTCCTAAACAGAGAATTAGAAGACATGGTTCAGCTGGGCGCAGTGGCTCACACCTGTAATTCCAACACTGCGGGAGGCCAAGGTGGGTAGATCACACCCACCTATTCCTGTAGAATAGGAACCATGACTTTTTTTTTTTTTTTTTTTTTTTGAGACAGTTTCACTCTTGTTTCCCAGGCTGGAGTACAATGGTGCGATCTCGGCTCACTGCAACCTCCTCCTCCTGGGTTCAAGCGATTCTCCTGCCTCAGCCTCCCAAGTAGCTGAGATTACAGGTGCCCGCTACCATGCCTGGCTAATTTTTGTATTTTAGTAGAGACAGGGTTTCACCAAGTTGGTCAGGCTGGTCTCAAACTCCTGACCTCAGGTGATCCACCCACCTTGGCCTCCCAAAGTGCTGGAATTACAGGCGTGAGCCACTGCACCCAGCTGAACTATGTCTTCTAATTCTTTTTTTAGGACCTTAAACATTGTTTACTTGATTAAAATTTAAATTTTATATTACATTTGTAATAAAACTAGAAACCATAGATAAGCTATAAATCAAAATCACCCAAATCCTGTGACTACTACTCACTGCAGACATTTTAATGTTTAATTTGTACTTAATTCTTTACTTTGTAATATATACAAATATGTCCAGACACTGTGACATATGCAAGTGAACTTTTCAAAGGTGATATCCTGCCGTGTATTATATTCTGTTCTTTTCATGTGGCACATTACAAATGCCCTGTAATACAGATAATTATCAAATGCTTCTTAGCATTCTTTGATGTATAAATGTACCATATTAGTAAATTTCTTCCTTCACATTGAGACTGTTTTTTTAAACTATAAGCAGTACTCTGAATTACTATAAAATATGTTCTATATCAATTCACTTCATTCAAATAAATATATAGAAGTTGAATTTCTGGGTTGAGGTACTCACTGGCTTTTTAAAAGGAATTTATATGCATATATTTACTTTTTTAAGTTCCCTTTCACTAATGAGGCAATTCAGCAAGTACTTAATGACTGCCTAGATATAAATCTTTTTTTTTTTTTTTTTTAAAGACAGAGTCTGTCTCTGTGTTAACCAGGCTGCTGGAGTGCAGTGGAATGATCTCAGCTCACTGCAACCTCCACCTCCTGGGTTCAAGCGATTCTCTTGCTTCAGCCTCCTGAGTAGCTGGGATTACAGGTGCCTGCCACCATGCCCAGCTAGTTTGTTTGTTTGTTTTTAGTAGAGACAGGGTTTCGTCATGTTGGCCAGGGTGGTCTCAAACTCCTGACTTCCAGTGATTTACCCACTTTGGCCTCCCGAGTGCTGGGATTACAGGCGTGAGCCACCGTGCCTGGCCATAAAGTCTTTTTTTTTTTTTGAGACGGAGTCTCGCTCTGTCGCCCAGGCTGGAGTGCAGTGGCGCAGTCTCGGCTCACTGCAAGCTCCGCCTCCCGGGTTCACGCCATTCTCCTGCCTCAGCCTCTCCAAGTAGCTGGGACTACAGGCGCCCGCCATCTCGCCCGGCTAATTTTTTTTGTATTTTTAGTAGAGACGGGGTTTCACCGTGGTCTCGATCTCCTGACCTCGTGATCTGCCCGCCTCGGCCTCCCAAAGTGCTGGGATTACAAGCGTGAGCCACCGTGCCCGGCCCATAAAGTCTTAATAAGAATACAGGATGGCATAGTTCAGCTTAATCTCATATGATTAGATCCTTATTCAAACCTTGATTGTTGGAACCTAATTTATCCAGAGCCAACTAATTGGAGCCATCGGCTATTTATTTTGAAGGGTTTTGCCAGTTTTGGGATTATAAGGAACAAATCACAGGAAGAGCCAGAATCAGTAAGCTATATAAAGGGCTTGCATTCCACTATCACTACACATTTAGCCTGGTAGCTTCCTTTTTATTCTTTTCTTTTTATTTCTTAAATAGAGATGGGGTCTGTATGTTGACCAGGCTGGTCTCAAACTCCTGGCCTCAAGCAGCCCTCCTGCCTCAGCCTCCCAAAGTGCTGGGGTTAGAGGCGTGAGCCACCACATCCAGCCTCAGCCTGGTGCTATTTATGGTCTTTGTGCATTTGTACAGTGAGAATTTATCTTTGGGATTGATCTTCTATGAACGCACAATGATTTTGAATCATTAAAAAAAGGTTATGCTCACCAGGATGCCAACATGTAGTAGGAGAGGATCTTAAGGTATGCCAGAAGTCAGATTCTTAGGGCTATTCATTCATAAACTCCACTTTCTTCCTTTGTATTTTGACTCTAAGGCTAAACCTCTGGTAAAGGTACTGCCTTTTAGGTTGCTAAAAGCTTTTGCTTTACTACTCCCCCTTTTTTTTGTTTTTGTTTTTTGTTTTGTTTTTGGTTTTGTTTTTCAAGACAGAGTCTCGCTCTGTCCCCCAGGATGGAGTGCGGTGGCATAATCTTGGCTCACTACAACCTTCGCCTCCTGGGTTCAAGTGATTCTCCTGCCTCAGCCTCCTGAGTAGCTGGGATTACAGGTAACATGCCACCACACTAGGCTAATTTTTGTATTTTTAGTAGAGATGCTGTTTCGTCATGTTGGCCAGGCTGGTCTCGAACTCCTGACCTCAGGTGATCCGCCCGCCTTAGCCTCCCAAAGTGCTGGGATTACAGGCATGAACCACTGCCTCTGGCCTTTTTCTTTCCTCCCCCCACCCCCACACCGAGATAGAGTCCTGGTCTGTCACCCAGGCTGGAATGCAGTGGTGCAATCTCTGTTTACTGCAACTTCTGCCTTCTGGGTTCAAGTGATTCTTGTGCCTCAGCCTCTTGAGTAGCCGGGACTCCAGTCACGTGCCACCAGGCCAGGCTAATTTTTGTATTTTTAGTAGAGACAAGGTTTCACCATGTTGGCCAGGTTGGTCTCGAACTCCTGACCCCAAGTGATTTGCCCGCCTTAGCTTCCCAGAGCACTGGGATTACAGGTGTGAGCCACCATGCCCAGTGTTTTCCTCCATTTTTCCTTTTTATGTTTAAGATAGAGTCTCACTCTTGTTGCCCAGGCTGGAGTGCAATGGTGCGATCTTGGCTCACTGCAACCTCCAACTCATGGGTTCAAGCGATTCTGCTGCCTTAGCCTTCCAAGTAGCTGGGATTACAGGTGTGCACCAGCATGCCCAGCGATTTTTGTATTTTTAATAGGGACGAGGTTTCACCATGTTGGTCAGGCTGGTCTCGAACTCCTGACTTCAAGTAATCCACCTGCCTTGGCCTCCCAAAGTGCTGGGATTACAGGCATTAGCCACAATGCCGGGCTGTTTTCCTCTATTTTGTAGCTGAGGTGTCTTGCCTAGTATCACAGAAGTAGTGGTAGATCTGTTGTTGATTTCTATATGCTATTCAGTCTATAGGTCATTTAGGTTAAACTACTTTGCAAATTTTCTGTCCAAGCAGAAAATGGTAAGTTTTTGATCACTATTTTGGCACCACTGCAGAAAACAGTTACCAATGTTAAGTCCTCCCTTCTGAAGGCTGGAAGAAATAAAGATAATGCCCCCAAGTGTTTGATGAAGTCCATAAACCCTTAGTAATAACCAAAAAACTTCCATTTCTCTTATAGGTGATCATCGTCTTGCTCTTCTTTTATCTCAGTTTGTGGGTAGCCAGTCAGTCCGGGAGCTGCTCACCATGCAGTTGGTGGATTGGCATCAGCTCCAAGCAGACTCCTTCATCCAGGATGAGAGACTGCGCATCTTTGCTCTGTTGGCTGGAAAACCGGTATCTTCTACTTTTACCATAATATCTCACATTGGTTTTTTCATAAATTGAAGCTGGTTTGAGGTTGAGGCAAGGAGTCATCTTTGTAAATTGTGCACAGTTACACAAAATGTGTTACGCATTGGACAACTTTCAAACTACAAAGGCAGGCATGCACACTTTTAAAAATCTAGTTGTATAGAAATTAAAATGTTAAAATGTATCATATCCCATATCATATAGTGGTAAACAATATAAATTATCTTCCGAGAAATATTCTAGTTTAGTTAATTAATTAATTTTTTTTGAGACAGGGTCTGGCTCTGTTGCCTAGGCAGGAGTAGAGTGGGATGATCTTGGCTCACTGCATCCTCCATCTCCTAAGTTCAAGTGATGCTCTCACCTGAGCCTGCCAAGTAGCTGGGACTACAGGCACACACCACCATACACAGCTAATTTTTAAGTCTACATCCACATGTATGTGTTGTCGCTATTTACATGTTTGTATATACAAATGAAATAAATTATACATAGGAGTTCTGTGATTTTTTAAATTTTTATTTTGTTCATTTAAAAAAGAATTTATAGGCCGGGCACAGTGGCTCAAGCCTGTAATCCCAGCACTTTGGGAGGCCGAGGCGGGCGGATCACAAGGTCAGGAAATCGAGACCATCCTGGCTAACAACGGTGAAACCCCGTCTCTACTAAAACTACGAAAAATTAACCGGGCGTGGTGGTGGGCGCATGTGGTCCCAGCTACTCGGGAGGCTGAGGCAGGAGAATGGCGTGAACCCGGGAAGCAGAGCTTGCAGTGAGCCAAGACTGTGCTACTGCACTCCAGCCTGGGTGACAGAGCGAGACTCCATCTCAAAAAACAAAACAAAACAAAACAAAACAAAATTTATAGCAATAGGGTCTCAGTATGTTGCCTAGGCTCGACTTGAACTCCTGGCCTAAAGGGATCCTGCCACCTACAGGTCTCCCAAAGTGTTGAGATTACAGGCATGAGCCACCACACCAGCCCTGCAGCTTTTTTTTTTTTTTTTTTCCTTGAGACTCGCTCTGTTGCCCAGGTTGGAGTGCAGTGGCGCTATCTCGGCTCACTGCAAGCTCCGCCTCGCAAGTTCACGTCATTCTCCTGCCTCAGCCTCCCAAGTAGCTGGGACTATAGGCACCTGCCACCATGCCTGGCTAATTTTTTGTATTTTAAGTAGAGACAGAGTTTCACCGTGTTAGCCAGGATGGTCTCGATCTCCTGACCTCATGATCCGCCCACCTCGGCCTCCTGAAGTGCTGGGATTACAAGCGTGAGCCACCGCGCCTGACCCCCTGCAGCTTTTTCATGTCATGAAGCTTTTTTTTTTTTTTTGTGAGATGGAGTTTTGCTCTTGTCGGCCAGGCTGGAGTGCAGTGGCACAATGTTGGCTCTGTGTCCCGGGATCAGGCGATTCTCCTGCCTCAGCCTCCCAAGTAGCTGGGATTACAGGCACCTGCTACCATGCCTGGCTAATTTTTGTATTTTTAGTAGGGACGGGGTTTCACCATGTTGGCCAGGCCGGTCCCAAACTCCCGACCTCAGGTGATCCACCCACCTCAGCCTCCGAAAGTGCTGGGATTACAGGCATGATGCACTGCACCCGGCTTTTGTGTGTGTGTGTGTGTGTGTGTGTGTGTGTGTGTGTGTGTGTGTGTATTTTTAATAGAAACGGGGTTTCACCATGTTGGCCAGGCTGGTCTGGAACTCCTGACCTCAGGTAATCCGACCACCTCGGCCTCCCAAAGTGCTGGGATTATAGGTGTGAGCCACAATGCCTGGCTGCCATTATTCTTTTTTATAGCCACTTGTGTTCCATTTTATGGCTGTTGGGTTATAATTATTTTAAGCTATTCCTCTTATCACTGCCTACCTCTTATATTATTATCTTAAAGTATTATAAATTTAAATTTTCAGAAATAAAAATGTAGCTGGTCAGAACTTATGCTCGTTTTAAAGCTTCATACATTGACAACCATACACAATGAGAAGACCTCTCTGCTCTCAATGGCTCTCATCTGATTTGAGTACGGGATCGATTATTTGTTTAAATCCTGGTACCAGCCACAGTGGCTGATTCCTGTCATCACAATGCTTTGGGAGGCTGAGGAGGGAGGATTGCTTGACACCAGGAATTCAAAGACACCTGGGCCACATAGTGCAACTCTGTATCAATCGATCGATCAGTTGGTCAATAAAAATAAATAATCAATATTCCCTCTCACTAGCTATGAGATTTTATTATATTTGTATATTTTATATATTTGTATATTTTTTATTACAAAATTTTTAAAATATACAAAAATATTTGTATTTTTTATATTTATTGTGTATTTATATTTATTGTATATTTATTATATTTGTATATTTTATATCTGAATCATTTAAAATGTTCCTTCATTTAAAATATTCATTTCAGTGTATTGCACACACAGGTAATAACAAGGTAGAATGTAGCTATGGTGATGATTTTGTTTCCCACAGGTGTGGCAGCTCTCAGAAAAGAAGCAAATAAACGTGTGCTCCCAGTTGGATTGGAAACGTTCCCTGGCTATCCATCTTTGGTATTTGCTTCCACCAACAGCCTCCATTTCTAGGGCACTCAGCATGTATGAAGAAGCATTTCAGGTATATGTGGCCAATGGAGCGAAGCAAAAATCTTGCTGGGTGTTAAAGTATTGTAAAATTGAAGTGGAGCCAGGAAATCTGATCGGAAACTATCCTTTACTCCTTCCTCTGGACAAGGCTACTTCCCCAAGTGTCTGTTTTTATTTTATTTAATATCATGAGATTCCACAATTGACTTTCTCACTGCTGTTTTCCTGCCTCTAAATCAGAGGGTTCTTCATTTCTAATGTTGTCTTACTTCTTTGGGAATTCCCTGTTATACAGCTTGACCTCAGATTTGGTTTATCTTCAAACTTAGTTCTGAAATTTGCCTCTTAATACAATATTTTGTATTCCTTGTCAGTTTGAGGTTAATGTATTGTTACTTTTAATGCCATCAGTTCTTGAATTATCTTACTGTTCATGTTTTATACTTGTCTTTCATATTGTTCTCTCAGAATTATTTGTCAGGAGGGAGACTTGAAACTTGAGTATATTAAGAATTGTGGCAAGATAAGTATGGGGAGGTTAGTGATAGCTACTTGAAATCTTTACCAGTGCATTGAAGACAGATGAAATACATCATTGACCAAAAAATGTTTAAAATCCCTGATAGATCCTTTGGGTTGTCTATTCACTTTTTTTTTGAGATGGAGTCTCGCTTTGTAGCCCAGGCTGGAGTGCAGTAGCGCGATCTTGGCTCACTGCAACCTCTGCCTCCCGGGTTCAAGTGATTCTCCTGCCTCAGCCTTCTGAGTAGCTGGGACTACAGCCATGTGCAACTACGCCTGGCTAATTTTTTGTATTTTTAGTAGAGATGCGGTTTCACCATGTTAGCCAGGATGGTCTCGATCTCCTGACCTCATGATCTGCCAGCCTCAGCCTCCCTAAGTGCTAGGATTACAGGCGTGAGCCACCATGCCCAGGTTTTTTTTTTTTTTTTTATCGAGATCGGGTCTCACTCTCACCCAAAACGTGAGTGGCATGCAGTGGGCCAATTACAGCTCATTGCAGCCTTGACCTCCTGGGCTCAGGTGACCCTCCTGCCTCAGCCTCCTGAGTAGCTGGGACCACAGGTGCATACCACCATGCCTGGCTAATTTAAAAAAAAAAATTTTTTGGCTGGGCGCGGTGGCTCACGCTTGTAATCCCAGCACTTTGGGAGGCCGAGGCGGGCAGATCACGAGGTCAGGAGATCGAGACCACGGTGAAACCCCGTCTCTACTAAAAAATACAAAAATTTAGCTGGGCGTGGTGGCGGGCGCCTGTAGTCCCAGCTACTCGGAGAGGCTGAGGCAGGAGAATGGCGTGAACCCGGGAGGCGGCGCTTGCTGTGAGCCGAGATCACGCCACTGCACTCCAGCCTGGGCGACAGAGCGAGACTCCATCTCAAAAAAAAAAAAAAATTTTTTTTCTTATCTTTTTATGTCAGACGGGTAATATGCCAATATCTTCACAAGGTTCGAGGGTGGCACATCTCACACATGCATGCATGAACACCCAATCATCATGCTCATGAACTACAAAAAAATATAATTTTATTTTTTTATTTGTAGAGATGGGGTCTTGCTTTGTTGCCCTGGCAGGTCTTGAACTACTTGGCTCAAGCAGTCCTCCCACTTTCAAAGTGCTGGGATTATAGGCTCAAGCCACTGCACATGGTTGTCTATTCATTGTTAATACAGGTCTCTTAAGTATTTGAAACATAATGGCATCTAGGCCGGGTGCGGTCATTCACACCTCTAATCCCAGCACTTTGGGAGGCCAAGGCAGGCGTATCACCTGAGGTCAGGAGTTCGAGACCAGCCTGGCTGACATGGCAAAACACTGTCACTACTAAAAATACAAAAATTAGCTGGGTGTGGTGGTGTGCAGCTGTAATCCCAGCTACTCAGGAGGCTGAGGCAGGAGAGTTGCTTGAACCTGGGAAGCGGAGGTTGCAGTGAGCCGAGATTGTCCCACTGCACTCCAGCCTGGGTGACAGAGTGAGACTCCGTCTCAAAAAAAAAAAAAAAAAGAAAGAAAGAAAACATGATGGCATCTAGTAAAACTGACTAGGAGCTAATGTATTGTTTTATCAAATTATTCCTTCAGAATACCTCTGACAGTGACAGATATGCCTGCTCCCCACTTCCTTCGTATCTGGAGGGTTCTGGCTATGTGATAACAGAGGAGCAAAACTCACAGACACCACTTCGAGATGTCTGCTTTCACCTTCTAAAACTCTACAGTGACAGGTAAATGAGAGCCAGGCTTTGTTGTCACTTGAGTGCCCCATGAGCCCCAAGGGAATCCTTTGCTGCATCTTTTCCCTTTTATATGTCCCCAAATTGCTGTTAAGTCCATATAAACTACCAAATACAACTTACAGTAGTTGAATGGAAAGAGCATTAGAACTAGAATTAGAAGTCTAAAAATTATTTTAATCAACTTTAATGAGTATAGTTTACATACAATAAAGTATGCAGTGTGATAAGTTTTATAGTAATTATCGCATTGTAACTATCATTACAGCTAAGCCGATATTTCCACTACCATTGAAAAACTCCTGTGTGCCCCTTTGCAATCAGTCAGATACCTATTGACTAGTTGTTTGTTACTATAAATAAGTTTTGCTGGTCTAGAATTTTATGTGGAGATCATACTGTATGTTCCTTGTGCCTAGCTTTTTTGATTCTGCATAATAATTTTGAGATTTTTTTTATGTTTGTATGTATCAAAAGTTAGTTTTGGGGTTTTTTTTTGGGGGGGTTACATGATTTATATATCTATTCATTTGTTGATGGACAGTTAAGTTTTCTTATTTTTGGCCATTATTGATAAATCTGCTATGAACATACCCAGAAGTGATTGTATCATTTTTATATTCCCACCAATAATGTGTAATATCTGTAGTTGCTCCAAATCCTCTTTAAAATTTGGTATTATTAGTTGTTTAAATTTTACCATTTTATTGGGCATGTAGTACTTGGTTTGTGTGTGTATATGTGAATCTGTGCATACATGTTTATTAAAAAACGCAGGCGGCTGGGTGCGGTGGCTCACGCCTGTAATCCCAGCACTTTTGGAGGCCGAGGTGTGCGGATCACAAGGTCAGGAGATCGAGACCATCGTGGCTAACACGGTGAAACCCTGTCTCTACTAAAAATACAAAAAAATTAGCTGGGCGTGGTGGCGGACGCCTGTAGTCCCAGCTACTCGGGAGGCTGAGGCAGGAGAATGACGTGAACCCGGGAGGCAGAGCTTGCAGTGAGCAGAGATCACGCCACTGCACTCCAGCCTGGGCGACACAGCGAGACTCCATCTCAAAAATAAAAAAATAAAAAAAAAATGCAGACAGCCGGGCGCGCTGGCTCACGCCTGTAATCCCAGCACTTTGGGAGGCTGAGGCGGGTGGATCACTTGATGTCAGGGAGTTTGAGATCAGCCTGGCCAATGTGGTGAAACCCCATCTCTACTAAAAATACGAAAATTAGCCGGGTGTTGTGGTAGGCACCTGTAATCTCAGCTACCTAGGAGGCTGAGGCAGGAAAATCACTTGAACCTGGGAGTTGGAGGTTGCAGTGAGTCAAGATCACGCCACTGCAGTCCAGTCTGGGTGATGAAACAAGACAAAAAAAGAAAAAAAATCAGGCCAGGTTTTTTTTTTTTTTTGTTTTTAATAAAAGGGTTTCACCATTTGGCCAGGTGGTTGAATCCTGGCTGGGATTACAGGTGTGAGCCACAGTGCCTGGCTGGCATTATTCTTTTTTATAGCCACTTGTGTTCCATTTTATGGCTATTGGGTTATAATGATTTTAAGCCTGCTTTTTTTTTTTTTTTTTTTTTTTTTGAGGCAGAGTCTCACTCAGTCACCCAGGCTGGAGTGCAGTGGTGCAGTCTCGGCTCACTGCAAGCTCTGCCTCCCGGGTTCATGCCATTCTCCTGCCTTAGCCTCCCGAGTAGCTGGGACTACAGGTGCCTGCCACCACGCCTGGCTAATTTTTTGTATTTTTAGTACAGATGGGGTTTCACCATGTTAGCCAGGATGGTCTGGATCTCCTGACCTCAAGTGATCTGCCCACCTCAGCCTCCCAAAGTGCTGGGATCACAGGCGTGAGCCACCGCGCCCGGCCAGATTTACTGTTTTAACCATTTTAAGCATACTGTTCAGTGGCATTAAGTATATTCACATTGCTATACAATCATCACCACCCTCTCCAGAACTTTTTCATCTTCCCATGTTGGAAATTCTCATTGTTTCATTTGCATTTCCCTAATGTCTAATGATGTTGAACACTTTGTCATGTGCTTATTTACCATCGATACATCTTTGCTAAAATGTCTATTACAGGCGTGAGCCATTGCATCCAGCCTTGTTTTGTTAGCCAAAATGGTCTCGATCTCCTGACCTCCTGATCCGCCCGCCTTGGCCTCCCAAAGTGCTGGGATTACAGGCATGAGCCACCGCACCCAGCCTAAAGTCACAAAATTTATTAGCATCAAGTTATTAATAACATTTCCTTGTTAACCGTTTTAAGTATCTGTAGGATCTTTAACAATATCTCTTTCTTTTTGATATTGGTAATTTGTATTCAATAATTGCGTCCTCTTTTTTTCTTGGTTGGTGTTCCTAGAGTTTAGCAATCATATTGACCTTTTTAAAGAACCACCTTCTGGCTTCATTGGTTATCTGTATTGTTTATCCAGCTCGTAATGGATTACAAACCTAAATTTCAACTTAACTATACACCTTCTAGAAGAAAACAAAGCAGAAGATTTTTGCAACTGTAGGTTAGGCAAAAGATTTCTTAAGTGGACACTAAATAACACAATTCATAAGAGAAAAACATTGGTAAATTGTTCTTCAACAAAATTTCAAAACTACTTCTCATAGAAAGACTATTAAGAGAATGAAAAGGTAAACCATAGATTGGGAGAAAATACTTGCAATTCATAGATCTGATAGAGAACTTATATCCAAGAATACATCAAGAACTCTGAAAATTCAGTAATAAGAAAGCAGGCCAGGTATGGTGCGTCATGCCTATAATCCCAGCAGTTTGTGAGGCTGAAGTGGGACGATCACTTGAGCCCAGGAGCTCAAGACCAACCTGGGCAATATAATGAGAGCCCATCTCTATGAAAATAAATTTCTTAAATTGGGTGGGCATGGTGGCATGCACCTGTAGTCCCAGCTACTTAGGAGGCTGAAGTGAGAGGATCTCATGAGCCCAGGAGGTTGAGGTTACAATTGAGTCATCATCATTATTATTATTTTGAGATGGAGTTTCACTCTTGTCAGAGTGCAGTGGTATGATCTCACCTCACCACAGCCTCTGCCTCCTGGGTTCAAGCAATTCTTGTGCCTCAGCTTCCTGAGTAGCCAGGAATACAGGCATGCACTACCATGCCTGGCTAATTTTTGTATTTGTAGTAGAGACAAGAGTTTCACCATCTGGGCCAGGCTGGTCTCAAACTCTTCTGACCTCAAGTGATCTGCCCACCTCAGCCTTCCAATGTGTTGGGATTACAGGCGTGAGCCACCGCGCCCTGCTCTATTTATTTTCTTGATCGTGATGGTGGTTTTACAGGTGTCTACATATGTTAAAGCTCATCAAAATTGTGTACTCTAGATATGTGCAGTTTTAAATATGTCAAAGAAAAGGATACTTCAAAATACCAGAAATGGGTATTTTGAGACTCCGTCTCAAAAAAAAAAAAAAGTAATGACATTATAATGAAGGAATGGAAGGGTGAGAACTGTGAAGACTCCCTGTATCAGGATGCTAAAATAGATACGCCAAACCATTACCAGCAAACCTGTTAGATCACACAGCCTTAGAAGAGGAGGTGCCTTGTTTCTTTGTAGGATCTAAAGTCTGGCTGAACCCAGAGATAGATTGATAAAACATAGGCTCAGAGGGAGAGAAGGCCTATAACGCTTTTACCCTCAGGTTCTTTTATTGTCTTAGATATAAGCAGAACAGTTGACATATCAGTACAGGCCGTCTCCTGGCTGTGTATGTTGACTCTCAACACATTCTTTGCAGACGTTATGATCTCAACCAGCTGCTGGAGCCTCGAAGCATAACAGCAGATCCTTTGGACTACCGCCTAAGCTGGCACTTGTGGGAAGTGCTGAGGGCTCTTAACTACACCCATCTCTCAGCGCAGTGTGAAGGTGTGCTACAGGCCAGTTATGCTGGCCAGCTAGAAAGTGAGGGGCTCTGGGAGTGGGCCATCTTTGTCCTCCTGCACATTGACAACTCATGGTGAGTGAGAAGCCGTTGAACCCACTGGGTACATCTCGCACTACAGGGCATTTCCAAAGTAATCACAGTCTTTCAGATTTCAGTTTAGCAAGTAATTGTGTAGAATGTGTGTTAGAGCCAGTGTTGTGATAAACCTCAAGGTAGTTAAACCCATAGCCCAGACTGTTTCTGTATTCATGTAAACCAGTTAAAACTGAGACTTCCTTTGATTAAGTGCCAAATTATAATATTTATCACAAAGTCTCTCAGCAGTCTGAGAAAAAAAAGATCTCTGTGAACTGCATTGATCAGAGAAATTCTTCAGAGAGGTAAGAGTCAAAGAACCTGTAAAATTGGAATAGGAAATAATGAAGTGGAAATGAGAGGATATGCCCAGATAGGACAATAGCATTATGCCTGGGCCAAAAAACTAGTCATTTAATTTCAGATCAGAACTATTCTCCTCATCATAGGCTCTTTTCTGAATCCCAGATTCAGGTGAATGTGGCATTTTTAGGAATTACACAGAAATAGTGCTGGCTGAGCTGCCTCAGTGACTCCATGGCAGGGAAGTAATGGGTTAGCAAAAAGGTCCCTGCTTTTTCTCTGTCCACTGGCTTGCTTTTTCTCTGGTCATCCCTTGTCACTGACCCACCCCTTAAGCTTGATAGTGTTGTATTTATTAACACAGCCTTGTGCTTAGGTATATATGTTTTGATTCTCTGTCCTTAAAGAGAATTGGAGAAATGCCTTTTCACTACGGTTTGAACAAGATAAGGCTGGAGATTTTTCTTAATGATAGCAGTATGGTATTACAGTAATTACAAAAAAATGAACATTTATGTAGTACTTGAAGTGCTTTTACACATTTATATTCTACACCATATATATTAACTGTTTTATGTTCATTATGACCTATGAGATAGACACTGTTATTATCTCTGTTTTACAGATCAGTAACCCAAGACACAGAGCTTAACTTTTGTCCAAGGTCACACAGCTAGTAAATGGCAGAGTGAGGTTTCCAACTTTTCGTCCAGAGTCTGTGCTCTTACCATTATGCTGTACTGTTGTGTTGCATGGTGTGGAAGGAAATTGGGTCTAAATTCTAGATCTGCCATGTACTCACTTTGACCTAGGGTAAATCTTACTTTTGACTTTGGATAAAGATACTCTCTAACTCTCTAAGCCTTTTTTTTTTTTTTTGGCCTGTAAAAGCATAACATTAGTTTCTATTTAAAGGTTATTGTGAAATTAAAAAGAGTAAAAGTATAAAGCATCTAGCATAGTCTTATTAAGACTTAAGCAATTTCTCTTTCTTTAAGCAGTTTCTCTTTCTTCTTCCCCCTTAACAGGGAATGAAATGACCCCAGGCTATTTTTTTAAGTTTATTTAAACACAGTCATAAAGGATTTCACATGGTAAAAGACTGGCTTGATAGGATGACTAATGTTTCAGAGTTGACTATGGAGAAGCAGATCTTGTTTCCTGAAAAAGAATATAAAAAAGGAGGCAGTTGTGATGACAGTGGAAGTCATTGAAAAGCTTAGGAATTCAGAAAAGAGTCCACAACGAGAATAGTTTTGATCTGAAATTAAATGACTTGACCTCGTGATCTGCCCGCCTCGGCCTGCCAAAGTGCTGGGATTACAGGCATGAGCCACTGCGCCCGGCCAAGCCCCAACTTTTTGAACATGAAGATACTTTATTTTATTTTTTAAAATTAATGCTATGTGTTTTTTTTGTTTTGTTTTTTGTTTTGTTTTGTTTTGTTTTGTTTTGTTTTGTTTTGTTTTGTGATGGAGTTTCTCTCTTGTCACCCAGGCTGGAGTGCAATGGCATGATCTCGGCTCACTGCAACCTCTGCCTCCCGGGTTCAAGCGATTCTCCTGCCTCAGCTTCCCGAGTAGCTAGGATTACAGACGCCTGCCACCACGCCCAGCTAATTTTTTTTTTTGTTTTTAGCAGAGACGGGGTTTCACCATGTTGGCCAGCCTGGTCTTGAACTCCTGACCTCATGTGATCCACCCACCTCAACCTCCCAAAGTGCTGGGATTACAGGCGTGAGGCACTGTGCTTGGCCAATGCTGTTATTTTTAAAAATTAATACTGGTGTGATCACCTTTGATTTTTTAGTGAAGCTTAAAGTGATCAAGACCCATAGTTTAGGCCAAGTGTGGTGGCTCATGCCTGTAATCCTAGCACTTTGGAAAGCTGAGGCAGGTGGATCACCTGAGGTTGGGAGTTCCAGACCAACCCAACCAACATGGAGAAACCCTGCCTCTACTAAAAATACAAAATTAGCCGGGTGTGGTGGCACATACCTGTAATCCCAGCTACTTGGGAGGCTGAGGCAGGAGAATCACTTGAACCTGGGAGGTGGAATTTGCGGTGAGCCAAGATCACACCATTGCACTCCAGCCTGGGCAACAAGAGTGAAACGCCATCAAAAAAAAAAACACCTGCAGTTTAAGAGACTGCCCCAAGGGCCACTCTGAGCTGCCTGGGGCAGCCTTCTCCATGAATGAGGATGGGATTTATTCTAGCTTATCTCTCCCTATAGCATACGTGAGAAGGCTGTTCGAGAGCTGCTTACCCGGCACTGCCAGCTGTTGGAGACCCCTGAATCTTGGGCTAAAGAGACTTTCCTTACCCAGAAGCTCTGTGTACCTGCCGAATGGATTCACGAGGCCAAAGCTGTGCGAGCACACATGGAATCTGACAAGCACTTAGAGGCCCTTTGTTTATTTAAGGCTGGGCACTGGAACCGCTGCCACAAGCTCATCATCCGACACTTAGCTTCTGGTGAGTGCTGCATTCCACATCTCCTGGAATCATCCCAGATTCTTCCAACTTCTGAACCTCCATGATGGGGTCAGACTGGAAATAAGACTCAATGTAGGACATGGCCATCTTGAATCAAATCACACTTTGCAAAAGCTCTCTGCAGAAGAGGCTTAGCCAGGATAAGGCACTAGAGGAGCAGGGATAGATAGCAATATTGTTATCATTTCCCAGAAATATCCTTGATGTGTGCTAATATTATTATTATTTTAATTTGTTTACTTATGAGAATTTTCTCCAACAACACCAGAAATAATCTCCTTAAGGCCTGAAACTAGAAATTCTTCACATTTTCCATTGGAGAATTTCAGAATACAGGCATACCTCATTTTGTTGTACTTTGCAGATACTACATTTTTTGCAAATGAAAGGTTTGGAAAACTCTTCACAGAGCAAGTATATTAGCACCATTTTTCCAACATATGTTTATTTCATGTCTGTCTCTGTTTCACATTTTGGTGGTTCTCACATTATTTCAGACTTTTTCATTATTATATCTGTTATGGTGATCTGTGATTAGCAATCTTTGATATTGCTGTTTTGTTTTGGGGTGCCACCAACTGCATCCATATAAGATGGTCAGTTGATAAAAGTGCATATTCTGGCTGCTCCATCAACTGGCCATCCCCATCTCTTTCCCTCTCTTCGGGCCTTCCTATTTCCTAAGACCCAACAATAGTGAAATTAGGCCAGTTAATAACCCTACAGTGGCCTCTAAATATGTTCAAGTGAAAGGAAGAGTAGCACAACTGTAACTTTAAACAAAAGCTTGAAGTGATCAGGTGTACAGAGAGAAGCATGTTGAAAGCCAAGATAGGCCAAAAGATAAGCCTCTTTGCCAAACAGCCAAGTTGTGTTAAAGGAAAGTTCTTGAAGGAAATTTAAAGTGCCACTCCAGTGAACATATAAATGATATGAAAGTGAAACAGCTTTCTGGCTGATGTGGAGAAAGTTTTTGTGGTCTGGATAGATGAAACCAGCCACAACATTCCCTTAAGCAAAAGCCTAACCTCCCTTCAGTTCTGCTGAGAGAGGTGAGGAAGCTGCAGAAGAAAAGTTTGAAGCTAGCAGAAGTTGCTTCATGAAGTTTAAGGAAAGATGCTGTCTTTCCATCACATTAAAGTGCAAGGTGAAGCAGCAAGTGCTGATGGAGAAGCTACAGCAAGTTACCCAGAAGATCTAGCTAAGATCATTGATGAAGATGGCTTCACTAAACAACAGATTTTCAGTGTAGATGAAACTGCCTTGTATTGAAAGAAGATGCCACCAAGGACTTTCATAGCTAGAGAAGAGAAGTCAATGCCTGGCTTCAAAGCTTCAAAGGACAAGTTAACTCTCTCTTTAGGGCTAATTCAGCTGGTGATGTTAAGTAGAAGCCAGTGCTCATTCACCATTCTAAAAATCCTAGGACCCTTAAGAATTATGCTGAATCTACTCTGCCTGTGCTCTATAAATGGAAAAACAAAGCCTGGATGGCAGCACATCTGTTTATAGCTCAGTTTACTGAATACTTTAAGCCCACTGTTGAAACCTGCTCAGAAAAAAAAAAAATATATTTCTTTCAAAATATTACTGCTCATTGATGATGCACCTAGTCAGCCAAGAGCTCTGATGAAGATGTACAAGGAGATTAATGTTGTTTTTATGTCTGTTAACACATCTAGTCTGCAACCCATGGGCCAAGGAGTAATTCAGCTTTCAAGCCTTATTATTTAAGAAATACATTTCATAAGACTATAGCTGCCATATAGATAGTGATTCCTCTGATGGATCTGGGAAAGTAAATGAAAAACCTTCTGGAAAGGATTTACCATTGTAGATATATTTGTAGGTCAGGCACGGTGGCTCATACCTGTAATCCCAGCACTTTGGGAGGCCAAAGCTGCAGATTGCTTGAGCCCCAGGAGTTCGAGACCAGCCTGGGCAACATGGTGAAACCCAATCTCTACAAAAAATACAAAAATTAGCTGAGCATGGTGGTGTGTGCCTATATTCCCAGCTATTTGGGAGGCTGAGATTGGCGGATCACCTAAGCCTAGGGAGGTTGAGGCTACAGTGAGCCATGACCATGGCAGTGAACTCCTGCCTGGGCAACACCATGAGACCCTGTCCGGGGCGGATGGTGGGAGAGGAACATTTGTGATTGGCCAGGCATGGTGTTATGTGCCTGTAATTTCAGCTACTCAGGAGGCTGAGGCAGGAGTACTGCTTGAGCCCAGGAGGTTGAGGCTGCAGTGAGCCATGATCACACCACTGCACTCCAGCCTGGGTGACAGAGGGAGATCCTGTCTTAAAGAAAAGAAAAAAAAAAAAAAGAACATCTTGGCCTGGCATGGTGGCTCACACCTGTAATCCCAGCACTTTGGGGGGCCAAGATGAGTGGATCTCTTGAGCTCAGTAGTTCGAGATTAGGTTGGGCAATATGGTGAAGCCCCATCTGTACCAAAAGTAGAAAAAAAATTAGCTGGGCCTGGTGGCACACACCTGTGGTCCCAGCTATTCGGGAGGCTGAGGTGGAAGGGAGGATCACTTGAGCCTGCGAGGCAGAAGTGGCAATGAGCCAAGATCGCACCACTGTACTCCAGCCTGAGTGAGAGAGCGAGACCCCAACTAAAAAACACAAAAAACATTTGTGATTCATGGAAGGAGGTCAAAATATCAACATTAAATAACAGGAGTATGGAAGGCATTGAATCCAGCCCTCATGGATGAGTTTGAAGGGTTCAAGACTTTCGTGGGGGAAGTACCTGCAGATGTGATGGAAACAGCAAGATAACTAGAATTGGAAGTGGAGCCTGAAGATGTGACTGAACTGGTGTCACTCATGAGTTTGCTTTATAGACAAGCAAAGAAAGTGGTTTCTTGAGATGGAATCTACTCCTGGTGAAGATGCTGTGAACATTGTTGAAGTGCCAGCAAAGGATTTGGAATATTACTTAAGCTTAGTTGATAAAGCAGCAGCTGGGTTTGAAATAACTGACTTCAGTTATCTTAAGAAATTAGCATAGCCATCCCAACCTTCAGCAGCCAACACCGTGATCAGTCAGCAGCCATCAGCATCAAGGAAAGACCCTCCACCAGCAGAAAGATGACTTGCTGAAGGCTCAAGTGATTAACATTTTTAGCAATAAAATATTTTTAAATTAAGGTATGTATATTGGTTTTTTAGACATAATGCTCTTGCACACTTAATAAGTGACAGTGGTATAGTGTAAACATTTATATGCACTGGAAAACCAAAAAATTTGTGATTTTATTGTGATACTTGCTTTATTATGGTGGTCTGAAATGAAACCCACAGTATCTCTGAGGTATGCCTGTATGTGCTTATAATGTCCAGCCAACATTATTTCTCCTTCCTTTCTGTCTTCCTGCCATGTCTTCTGTACTTTTGGAAACTATGCACTTGTGCAGACATTGTGCTCAACACTTTGTTTCTTCAGATGCCATCATTAATGAGAACTATGACTACCTGAAGGGGTTCTTGGAAGACCTGGCACCTCCAGAGCGCAGCAGCCTAATTCAGGATTGGGAAACATCCGGGCTTGTTTACCTGGACTATATTAGAGTCATTGAAATGCTCCACCATATACAGCAGGTACCTGAGATCCTGAAACTGCTGCCTGATTTTCCTTTTCTCAGGCCCTTAAATCTTTAGAGACCTCACAAGGCCTTGGTATACACTTGAGAACGCATTGACAGAGATAGCCCTGTCAAAGCAGGCATCTTGCTGAAGCTCGTTTGATATAACCATTTTGACAGCTGTATCGAAACTTAAAAATGCTATTTCATGTTGATTACCAACTAGTATGTGCAATAGACATTCTTGAGGCTTGTCCATAGACAGTCTCTTCCCCTTGTTCAGTCCTAGTTTGAGTGAGAAGCCCAAATATGAGAGAGAAAGTAAGAATGGAGATTTGGTGAGGATAGCTGTTTCACACATCATTAGGCATGTTTTAAAATTGCAAATATGGTTTTTAAAGTCTTCATTAAAATGTCTTGGGTCAATTTTTTTTTTTTTTTTTTTTTTTTTAAACAGACTCTTGCTCTGTCATCCAGGCTGGAGTGCAGTGGTGTGATCGTGGCTCACTGCAACCTCTGCCTCCCAGTCTTAAGTGATTCTCATGCCCCAGCCTCCCAAGTAGCTGGGACTATAGGGTGTGTGCCACCACACCCAGCTAACTTTTGTATTTTTAGTAGAGATAGTGTTTCACCACATTGGCCAGGCTGGTCTTGAATTCCTGGCCTCAAGTGATCAGCCCACTTTGGCCTCCCAAAGTGCTGGGATTACAGGCATGAGCTACCGCACACCTGCACGCAGCCTTAAGGTCAGTCTTTGTAGTCATAAAATGAGTCTCCACTGCTTGCTTATGGCGCAAAAACCAAACTCATTATAATAAATATAGGATTCAAATCCTTTTAGAGGCTTTTACCTTTCCTGCCTTACTCCTACCACTCTTATTCCACATTCCAGCCTTGCTGGCCTGCTGTACTCACACTAAATTACTTCTGGTGTTTCTAACAAACCATATTATGTTCCACACTTTACCTAGCACACTTAAACTCATCCTTTAAGATCTAGGTTGCTGTTACCCCTACTTCTCCCTGCTTTTCCCCCAAAGATAGTTAATGGCACTTTCTTACTACCAAGATACTTAGTATATTATTCTACTAGTGCACCTGTCAGACCATGTCATAGTTACTTATTCATATTTCCAGGTTGCTATAAGCCCCTTTTGGGAAGGTCTTTTAAGGTTACAGGCAATAGAGTATAGAGGTTAATAGCTCAAGTTCTGGAATCAGACTCATAGATTCAATTCGTGGTTTCCAAATTCACTGGCTATGTAATCTTGAGCAAGTTAACTACCTCCTTTGTCTCTCGTCTGAAAGAAAAAGGTGGGTGGGGTAGACAGTAGTACAGATTATAGCTCATATCTGACAGATTTTCACAAAGATTAAACAAAATCTACATAAAGTGTTTAACATAGTACCTTTCATGTACTAAATGCCTTTTTTAAAATTATTTTTTATTTTTTTGAGGCAGAGTTTTGCTCTGTCACCCAGGCTGGAGGGCAGTGGCACAATCTCAGCTCACAGCATCATCCATCTCCCAGCTTCAAACAATTCTCCTGCCTCAGCCTCCCCAGTAGCTGGGATTACAGGTGTGTGCCACCACACCCAACTTTTGTGTTTTTGGGTTTTTTTTTTTTTTTTTTTTTTTGGATTTTAGTAGAGACAAGGTTTCACCATGTTGGCCAGGCTGGTCTCAAACTCCTGACCTTGGCCTCTACTAAATGCTTAATAATTGTTATCTATTATTATCCTCATCAAAGTTCCAACTCCTAGTACAGTGCCTGGCACATAATAAGCATAATTCAATGTTTGCTGTACTTTTAGTATGAATCAAGAGCATCATTTCTAAATAATCACTTGAAGAAACCACTTACTCATTGAATATTGAGTAATTCATTCACACAACCTATTATGGAGAACTCACTGTGTGCCAAGCACTGTAGTGGGTTTGGGGAATATAAAGGTAAACAGTATGTGTTTTGCCCTTACCAAAATAATGATTTTATGGGGGAGATATATACAAGTAAAGCAGCAATTACTGTAGCTTGATAAGTATAGGGATTAAGCAAAGAGTACTATCAATGTGCCAGCACATAGCTGGATGTGGTGGTGCATGACTGTAATCCTAGCACTTTGGGAGGCTGAGGCAGGAGGATTGCTTGAGACCAGCCTAAGCAACATAGCGAGACCCCCCTTCTCCAAAAAAAACAAACAAACAAACAAAAAAAAAACCTATGTTTCATAAAACCTCTCTAGTATTATCTTGTTCTGCTTCTCCTCCTTACCCCACGTGTCACCATGTAAATCTCCTTTGAATTCCCACCTTTGGGAGTTTTAGCTGTCTTCTCTTTGCCTGGAAAGCTGAGCTCTCTCCTTGTTATTCAGGTCTCAACTTAAATATGGCCTCCTTAAAGAAGCCTCTCTTGGTCCTCCAGTCTCAAGTAGCTATCCAGTTTCTCTCTGCCACATCCACCTGTTTAAATTATCTACATGGTTTGTGGTTTTTCAGGATTTATTACTGTTTTGTGTTTTCTTATTTATTTTCTATCAGTTTCATGAGAGCAAATAACTCGTCTTGCTCTTGATTCTCCTGCCCCCCTGCACACAGCTTTTTTGGTGTTTTAGAAAAGGCTATAAACTTGGAGTCAGGGGACCTAAATGTTGGTTCTGGCTGCATTTTTTACTTCCTGTGTGCTCTTAAGAAGTCATACCATCTCTCTGAACCCAAGTTATCTTGATTTTTGGTGCTGTGTTATTAAAGCTTGCTGTATAGTTTGGGATCTCAAGACTTTTCCTAGTCCAAGGTTAGGTAGCTGTTACCTTCCTCTTGGCTATTACTGCATAATTAGTGCCTTGTCCTCCACTAGATGGTGGTGGCTTGGCCCTGTGTCATCATCTTGGATTTTCCACTCCCTCACCTCACTGTTGTTTCAAGGTTTTGTGTAAAGTCTATAGGTGGGATTGGAGTGATAGGAACTCCCCTTGGATTAATTGGCTTCTGTGCTTCTTTGTAGGTGGATTGCTCAGGTTATGACCTGGAGCAGTTACACATCAAAGTGACTTCACTTTGCAGTCGGATAGAGCAGATTCAGTGTTACAGTGCTAAAGATCGCCTAGCTCAGTCAGGTAAGCCTCTAACCTCCACTCTTTCTGCCTTCTTGCTTCCTGTTTTTATGATTATTACACCCCATCCTCAGTGCCTACCACCCTTCTCCAGACCCATGCTCAGTGCTTAACTCTAGTTTTTCTCTCTAGACATGGCCAAACGTGTAGCCAACCTGCTGCGGGTGGTGCTGAGTCTGCATCATGCTCCTGATAGAACCTCCGACTCAACACCAGACCCTCAGCGAGTCCCTTTGCGCCTCTTGGCTCCCCACATTGGCCGGCTCCCCATGCCTGAGGACTATGCCATGGACGAACTGCGCAGCCTTACCCAGTCCTATCTGCGAGAACTGGCTGTTGGGAGCCTGTGACCCCCAGGCTCTTTGCATCACACTCACATGCCCGTTCACACTCACCACACAGAGGTTCCCTGCCTTGTTTGGATTGGCACTGTTCGCCATTCTCTGGGTTGGCCGTGGCATCTACCCTCCCTCCCTGCTGCCATAAGCAGCATCCTCCACTTGTTCAGGGCTTTTCTTAATACTGAACATAGCATAAGGGCTTCTGGAACCCAGAAGAGGAGACAATTCTCCTTTTACCATCCTCAAGACCATTCAGTGTTTTTCCTTTTAAAAAATGGACAATAAAGCTCCTTTGGCAGAATCCCCCAAAGAACCAGAGAATCCTTTTTCATCCCTAGCCATTCTGGATCTTGTGACCCTCAGTGCCAACCAGCTACCCTACTCCTACCCTGGCCCTTTTATACTAGGACTCCTTAGGAGGAGTGAGATAGGTGATACAGGATCCTTAACAGATGAACTATCCACAGAAGGAAGAGGGATCCATCTCTTAAGTAATTGGTTAGTTAACATTGAATTTTGGAGGCAAAGGAGGGTTGGCCTGAGTTAGGAAACAAAACGGGATCTTTCTGACACACTTAGGGCAGAAATGAATGCCTGCCATGGAGGGATTGATCTTCAGGGCTGTTTTTGTTCCTGCCTTTAGTGTTCTATGAACACCATACCTTTGCTACTACTATGTGCAGGAGCCCTTGGTCACATGTGACATGTCTATGGGAAGCTCCCAGAGTTTGGTTTGGTCCCTGGTTTTCAGTCGTTGTGCTGAGACTCTGTCTGGATTTGCCTAAAGAGTTTGGATAAAAAATGGCAGGTTGGGTAACCCTCCCTGTTCATCCCATGTTAGCTCTAAAGCATTTCCCACCCTCCATCTACCCCTTCCAGAAGCAAAAACAAACCATGACTGAGGCAGGCATGGAATTGGGCGTTGGGGGCAGGCAGAGGGCCTTTGCTACACTGCTGACAGCTATAGGGAGCCCCAGGTAATGGCATGAGATAGCTGGTGTTAGGGCTATCTCGGGCAATATGGCCACACCTGGGTCTTTATGCATGAAGATTATGTAAAAGGTTTTTATTAAAAAATATATATATGTATAAATAAATGATCTAGATATTTTCCTCTTTTTCTGAAGCTACTTTCTTAAATAAATAAATAAAATGTTTATAGCATTCTTGGTATTGGCTTTCCCTTTGTATTTTTGAGCCTTCTTACCCTGAGGACCTTTGTGGTGGCCTTGTTTGATTTAGCCTGTTTTTGAATTTGCCTTCTAAATGGAGACGGGCCATGGGTTAAAGAGAACAATTTGGTGCTAAACTGAGACAGATTAGCCTAAAGGCTAGATTTATAAGGGGAAATTTAGGGGCAAGGGAGTTGATTATTGATTAATACTGATTGCTATACATATATTTATGCACATAGATTCCCGGGTCTCAAATTGCCCAATAGAAGAGCAAAGCCTCCTTGCTCCTTCTACTCTAGTAGTTTTGTTTTTAAACCTTGAGTGGCACTTCACCTTTCTAAATCAGATTCCCTTTTGTAAAGGGGATAATGATTCCTGATGTTACTTCACACAGGGCTATTTTCAAGAGGAATCAATTGAGTAGCATGAGTACTATTCCAGGTCTTACTTTGATTTGTCAAGCTGAAGATGTGAGCAAATTCCAATTAAGATTAGACCAGGCCGGGCGCGGTGGCTCACGCTTGTAATCCCAGCACTTTGGGAGGCTGAGGCGGGCGGATCACGAGGTCAGGAGATCGAGACCACGGTGAAACCCCATCTCTACTAAAAATACAAAAAAATTAGCCGGGCTTGGTGGCGGGCGTCTGTAGTCCCAGCTATTCGGAGAGGCTGAGGCAGGAGAATGGTGTGAACCCAGGAGGCGGAGCTTGCAGTGAGCCAAGATTGTGCCACTGCACTCCAGCCTGGGCGACAGAGCGAGACTCCGTCTCAAAAAGAAAAAAAAAAGATGAGACCGAAGACTTCTGAGACTTTCAGGAATTCAGGGATGAGAAAGCAGAGGAGGGGCCAGGTGCGGTGGCTCACGCCTGTAATCCCAGCACTTTGGGAGGCAGAGGCGGGCGGATCACAAGGTCAGGAGATCGAGACCATCCTGGCTAACACAGTGAAACCCCGTCTCTACTAAAAATACAAAAAATTAGCCGGGCAAGGTGGCAGGCGCCTGTAGTCCCAGCTACTCGGGAGGCTGAGGCAGGAGAATGGCGTGAACCCCGGGGGGGCGGAGCCTGCAGTGAGCTGAGATCGCACCACTGCACTCCAGCCTGGGCGACAGCGAGACTCTGTCTCATAAAAAGAGAAAGCAGAGTGGGTCAGCTCTGTTGTCTGGAACTTCCATTTAACTTAGATGCCTCAGGACAAGAGTTACTCAGCTGGAATCCCCTCCACTACTGACTCACTATGTGAACCTGAGTGAGTCACAGGACATAGTTGGACTTCCAGCAAAGAACTCCTGACCTGGTTTCCTTACCAGACGAATGTTTCAAAAAGTGAGTATGCTACAGAAATGGTTAGCTCTTAGCAGTGTTAGGAATTGTGGGCCAGGAGTGGTGGCTTACACCTGTAATCCCAGCACTTCAGGAGACCAAGGTGGGAGGATCGTTTGAGGCCAAGAGTTCAAGACCACCCCAGGCAACATAAGACTCTTGTCTCTAAAAAAAAATAAATTAGTTGGGCATGGTGGTGTGTGTACATAGTCCCAGCTACTCAAGAGGCTGTGGCAAGAAGATCGCTTGAGCCCAGGAGTTGAAGGCTGCAGCGAGCCATGATTGTGCCACCGCACTCCAGCCTGGGCAACAGAGCAAGAAAAAAAAAAGTTCTAAATCAAAGGTTTATCATAGAAGCCATGTTGTGCATAAAAGAGAATATCAACTTCCAGTTCAAGATAAGGGTGATGAACAATCTCTTCCTTTTTTTTTTTTTTTTTTGAGACAGAGTCTTGCTCTGTCTCCCAGGCCAGAGTGCAGTGGGGCGCAATCTGCAAGCTCCAGCTCCCGGGTTCATGCCATTCTTCTTCCTCAGCCTCCCAAGTAGCTAGGACCACAGGCGCCCACCACCATGCCCGGCTAATTTTTTTGTGTGTTTTTAGTAGAGACGGGGTTTCACCATGTTAGCCAGGATGGTCTCGATCTCCTGACCTCATGATAAGCCTGCCTCGGCCTCCCAAAGTGCTGGGATTACAGATGTGAGCCACTGCGCCCGGCCTGAACAATCTCTTCCACATCCCAAAATCCCGTTGAAATAGTAAAAAAAAGTTTTAATTGCAAAAAAAAATTCTCAAAAACATAAAACAGGAACCAGTTACCTCAACGTTCGATAGATCTGTGGAATCTACAACATTCAAATAACTTATTTTCTCAACAGAGCCCAAAGAACAGAACCTAAAGTTAACAGAGGTCTGGAGAATTAAATATTGGAATAATTAGGCAAAGGCCTGCAGAGTATCTGCTCTTTTTAGATGTTTCATCTTTAGCTCAGTTTTGTTAATTTGTATTTCCAGAAAATTGTTCCAGATTTTTTGTTATTCAAATAACCAGTCCTTAGACTTACTAATCAATTTTACTGGAGTTCTCTATTATCTATTAATTTCTGCTTTAAATGTTCATTTCTTAGGCTTTCCGAAGGATTTGTTAAACCATGTATTGGTTGGGCACGATGGCTCATGCCTGTAATCCCAGCACCTCGGGAGGCTGAGGAGGGAGAAACCCTTAAGCCCAGGGGTTAAACACCAGCCTAGGCAACATAGGGAGACCTCGTCTCTTAAAAAATGAACAAAAATTAGCTGGGTGGTGTGCACCTTTAGTTCCAGCTATTCAGCTATTCAGGAGGCTGAGGTGGGAGGATGGCTGTAGGGTTTTTTGGTAGTTGTTCTTTAACAAGTTAAGGACAGTTCCCCTCTACTAGCTTGAATAAGTGAATGTTGGATTTCTGAGGCTTCAATTTGAAATGATGTGAAATGCTTGTGTGACATCCAGAGGGGGATGTTAGGAAGGTGGTTGGAGATAAGCAGAGTACCTAGGAGAGGGGACTGGGGTGGAGAAAGAGCAGGGAATCACTGGCATATCCACAATGCCCGAAGTCATGGCTGTGGATGTGATTGCCAGGGAAGTATGTGCTGCTGTTGGTCAGGCAACTGGTCAGCTTGAACAAAAATAATCAAAACTCTGCATGATAAATACCTGTGACTTGAGGATAGCCTGGCTACCTTACTGGGACCACAGTGTAAACATTGTTGATGACCTGCTGTACCTTAGGCACCGTGCTAGACAGTGCCTTGCACTATCAGGTTATCTCATTTAAATCCTTGCAATTTTCAAGATGAGTACTGTTAATCCCATTACCAGATTGAGAAAACAGAAACCCAGAGAGTTTAAATATCTTACCCAGGTGAGAGCGCTCATAAGACAGGGCTGAAAGTGACTGAATGCTTGCCCTGCTCTCCCACACTGCCCACAGTGGGCAAGGTGAAAAAACTGAGGCTCAGATGGGAATGACTGCAGGGAGTGTGAGGAGAGGATGTGGGCTCCATCTTCTGCTCCATTGGGTCATCTGGAGTGGCCTGAGGCTCAGCACTACTCCCACCAGGAGGGAAGGGCTTGCTTGACCCAAAGTGCCTAGCCTGGAGTATCTAGTCCCGCACTGCAAGGAGAGCTGCAGGTCTAAGGCGAACCTCCACCTCCAGAATTCAGGCAATGGTGGCTAAGATGAGAGGACAGTTATCCATCCACTGACCCTGGCCCCTCACATTCCTAAGCCCTGGTCTTCCACATACCTGACCCAGCATACCTGTACTCTCCAACCCCCAGGATGGGCCTGAGCTGATTTTGTGTGCTGCTTTACAGAGTTTGAATAATTCAAGCCCCAGAGGCCCGAGGTATCAGTTTCCATTGCTCTGTTGTCATGGGCACAGATGTAATTAAGCTAATGAAAGGGCAAAGAGGGAGGGGCTTCGGTCCTGTGCCTCAGACGACTCTAGGCTGATCAAGGAAGTCCCTGGTCCCTGTTCTGCTGAGAGAGCAGCAGGCCCATCTAGAGTCCAGGTGTGGGGAATGGACGAAGGAAGGAATGAGGGATGAAACAGAAGTAGGAGAAAGGGAAAGAGAGTGGAAAGAGGCGGGCAGGGGATGATCAGAGTCAGGGAGGCAGAGAGACCAAGAAAGTTACAGAGGGAAAGAGAAAGAAGCAGAAACAGAGTGAAAGGCAAAGCAGGTGGGGAGCATAGGAAAGGGCAGAGGCAGAGGCCAGAAGAGGCAAGGACCAGCAGAGAAGAAGAAAGACCAAGTACTAAAATCCAGGGGCAGGCACAAATTGGAGGATCAGAAGACTGGAGGGGCTGCAGGGCTCCCTGGAGGGTGGCTGGACCCGCCAGAGATCTCAGTCTTACTTCTGACTTCTAGGTACTGTCCACACCATCCTTGCCAACTGGGCCTAATTTTGTCCTAGGTCTGGCCAGGAGGCCTCACATCCAGAGACCTGCCCCCCCTCTTGCAGTGCCAGGGCCATGGGGCTCCGGAGCCACCACCTCAGCCTGGGCCTTCTGCTTCTGTTTCTACTCCCTGCAGGTATGAAGCTCAGTACACCAGCCCTGGCCTCTCCTGGTGGTGCTACTATTCCTGTTCTCCCAAAATCCCTTTCCATGTAGTCTCTCTTGTGTTTCTCCTCAGTACTTGTTCTGAGAACAAGCTCTCTATTCGGGGAGTGTGGAGGAGAGGGGTGCTGAAGTGTGTGAGAGGAGACTTGACTGGCTAGGGTGGAAACAATGAGTGGGGAGCTTCCAGAGACAGGGCTGGGAAAATCAGAGGGGCCAGATGTTGAAGGGCCTGCCGGCCAGGCCAGGTCTTTCTCCTGCAGATGATGGGGAGCATTGAAAGGTTTCAGCAGCATACTAGCCCGGTCAGATGTGCATGCTTAAAAGCGTGGTCTATGGGCATGAGAGGGGTAGGAGAAGGTGAGCCTTTGGGGAAAGGGAGAGAGTGAAGGGAGGGGCCTGGCATGGAGGGGAGAGGGTAGACTCAAGATGACGTTCAGCAAAACCTGGAGGATTTGAATGATCTGACAGGATCTGGAGATTAACTGGATTCCCCGAGGAGGAGGCAGCAGAGGGAGAAGGGAGGGATAATTCCCAGATTTCCAACTGAGGTCACTATTGCAGCTGAGGGCGCACTATTTGCTGAGATAGGGAACATGGGATAGGAAGCAGGTTTCGGAGCACGGAGGGAGGAAGCAAGTTCATATTTTGGACCCTCAGAGTTGAAGGTGCCTGTGGGAAACTCAGGAGTGGACTGTACTCTATTGGGGTCTGGAGCTCAGGAGAAAAATCTGGGATGAAGAAAAAGAAGGGAGCCAAGGACAGGATTCATGGGAACAATATTTAGGTCAGGGATTGAGGAAAATGTGTGTCAGCAAAGCCTGGGGAAGTGTGTTTTCAGAATGAGGGAGTGTTCCATCGCATCAGAAGTTTTGAAGAAACCAGCTTGAGATGGAGAAGTGGAAACAGGTTTGAGAGATACTTGAGGGGGCAGAGCAGTGGGGTTCAGAATCCCTGCGTGAAAGTCTGGACTCTTGTGGCTTAGTTGGGTCCCTCTAGCATTTGTGGAGAGGCAGGCAGACTCCAGGTCCTTGAAAAGGGAAGGGTGGAGGAGAAATTTGTCAGCCTGGCGCCAGAAGATAGTACCAATTCTCTCCATGGCCTTTATCTCATGTGACCCTGCAGGCAGGCCAGGGAGGAACTAGAGCCACAGCTACAGCAAGAGAGGGCAGACACCAGGAGGATACTCATAAGGACAGGGCCCCAGCCCTGGGAGTGGAGGGTGTGAGCAGAGGCCCTGGGACTAGGGCCTGGGATGGACAACCCTCCTTACTGACCCTCCAGAGTGCCTGGGAGCTGAGGGCCGGCTGGCTCTCAAGCTGTTTCGTGACCTCTTTGCCAACTACACAAGTGCCCTGAGACCTGTGGCAGACACAGACCAGACTCTGAATGTGACCCTGGAGGTGACACTGTCCCAGATCATCGACATGGTGCGTTGTGGTGGTGGTACAGCTGTGGAGTCTTACCTGTCACAGTGTCAAGAAATGAGGGGGTGAGAGACTGGGATTCATCTCCATGGAATTCCTTTTCTGTAAATGTTAATATTAACAAAGGTAGCAGTTACAAACTGTTGGGTACTGACTATTGGGTACTGAGTGTTGGGTGCCTACCTTGTGCCCAACATTTTGCTCACCTGAACTTACTGAATCCCTGCTAAGCAGGGATTCTCACCCCATATAACTGCTGAGGAAACAGGGGCAGAAAAGAGCCCACTAAGGTCACATGGAAAGGTCAGGTCTGGGTGGGAACTGGACGGTATGGACAAGTCAGGTTTGTGGATGCTGACCAGAGCCCTGCAGGGGAGTGTGCACAGACAGGGCAGGATATGCATATACATGTCCACATCTCTGCCATTCCCTGCCCCCACTAGGATGAACGGAACCAGGTGCTGACCCTGTATCTGTGGATACGGCAGGAGTGGACAGATGCCTACCTGCAATGGGACCCCAATGCCTATGGTGGCCTGGATGCCATCCGCATCCCCAGCAGTCTTGTATGGCGGCCAGACATCGTACTCTATAACAAGTACTGCCTATCTGGGCCCCTCCGCTGTCTTACCCCTCTCTAGACTTGCCCTTAGCCGTGGGGGTGTAGTGATCCCCTCTCCCTACCACATAACGTGGTTGCCACGCTGCCCTGGAAGCTTTTCCCCAGGACCCTTCTAAGCTGCCAGGCACTCAGCCCCTCCATGGCACCCCCACTTTAGGCTATCCCAGGCCAGCCCAGGCTGAACGTCTCCTGGGAACCTACTGTGTGGTCCAGGGCAGATATCTGGATCACAAGGGCCTCTCTAGGGCACACTTTTAGCTCTGAGTCTCTCAGGGCTCCCCCAGGAGCCTAAGGGTCTCTTTCCTCCAGGACATAGCCCTCTAAAACACTGCTTTATGTCTCCTTGACCAGTTCCGTGTCTCCCAGCCAGCACATAACTCTGCATATTTTCTCTGGGGCTCCTCTAACAGTTTTGCAGATGTCCCCCAAGGGAAGTCACTGTGTGTCCCGGAGCTACCTCTGGGTTCTGCAGAGGCCTTTTTATACATCCTCTGGCTACATCTGTGTCCCTTCTGGGCCCTTCAGGCGCCACCCCTTCCAGGCCTTGAAAGGCAGCGGGTCTCTCTAGGTGCACTCCACCCTCTGTGTTGCTTTGTTCTGAAAACAAGAGTCAAATTAACGAAAGAAAAACAAGCAGAAGTTTATTTATTTATTTATTTGAGACGCAGTCTCGCTCTGTCGCCCAGGCTGGAGTGCAATGGCGCAATCTCGGCTCACTGCAAGCTCCGCCTCCGGGGTTCACACCATTCTCCTGCCTCAGCCTCCCAAGTAACTGGGACTACAGGCGCCCGCCACCAGGCCCAGCTAATTTTTTGTATTTTTAGTAGAGACGGGGTTTCACCGTGTTAGCCAGGGTGGTCTTGATCTCCTGACCTCGTGATCCGCCCACCTCAGCCTCCCAAAGTTCTGGGATTACAGGCGTGAGCCACTGCACCCGGCCACAGCAGAAGTTTATTAATCTGCTGTGCCCATCATGGGAAAGGCCTTAGTTCAAAAGTATTTCTCTCTGAAGGCAGTGGCTTATGGGCCTTGCTTAAATAGAAATTCAAGAAAGAGCCAGTGAGTTATAAATAGTGGCAAGACAAAGGACAGCAGTTCCAGCCTTTAAACGGCAGGAAAATGTGGAAAGAGAGTAAAATCTGTTTCCAGATTCATTCTTCTGGCACCTACTGGTGCCCTTTGGATAAGCAAGTGCTGACTCCAGCAAGGAAGGGCTAATGTCCTGCCATCAGGCCAGCAGACGCTGGGGCAAGGTGCTCCCCTGCGTCGTGAGTGTCTCGAACTTAACGAGCCTCAATATTCTGGGGAGATGTTTTGGTTTCTTTCAGCCCCTGGGGGTCTACCCTGGGCTCCCGGCCTCCGGGGCTGCGCCTCCGGCTGGACAGCCTGGGTGAGCCTCGCCCCGCCTGCCCGCAGAGCGGACGCACAGCCTCCAGGCTCCGCCAGCACCAACGTGGTCCTGCGCCACGATGGTGCCGTGCGCTGGGACGCGCCGGCCATCACGCGCAGCTCATGCCGCGTGGATGTAGCGGCCTTCCCGTTCGACGCCCAGCGCTGCGGCCTGACGTTCGGCTCCTGGACTCACGGCGGGCACCAGTTGGATGTGCGGCCGCGCGGCGCTGCCGCCAGCCTGGCGGACTTCGTGGAGAACGTGGAGTGGCGCGTGCTGGGCATGCCGGCGCGGCGGCGCGTGCTCACCTACGGCTGCTGCTCCGAGCCCTACCCCGACGTCACCTTCACGCTGCTGCTGCGCCGCCGCGCCGCCGCCTACGTGTGCAACCTGCTGCTGCCCTGCGTGCTCATCTCGCTGCTTGCGCCGCTCGCCTTCCACCTGCCCGCCGACTCAGGCGAGAAGGTGTCGCTGGGCGTCACCGTGCTGCTGGCGCTCACCGTCTTCCAGCTGCTGCTGGCCGAGAGCATGCCGCCGGCCGAGAGCGTGCCGCTGATCGGTGAGTAGCGGGGGCGCGGGGGGACCTGACGATGCGCTGGGATCCCCCCAGGGCAGGGCCGCGACAGGGCCTGGGTCTGCGGAACGGCCCCGCTTCGGAGAGTGAGAGGGGGGCGTCCTGGGAACGTGCCCTCATTTTGAGACTGAGGGAAAAGGATTAGCTCCTTCCAGGGAGAACACCCCTCACGACTGGGCCTTGATGGTGGAACATCAGTATCCCCAGATCCTAATAACAGGCAAAATCTGTCGGCTGCTTGCTGTGTGCCAGGCACTCCCCTAAGCACTTGACCTTTATTAACTCAGGTAAGCGTCACCACAAACCTAGGAAGTAGGTCCTCTGGGTATCCCATTTGTACAAAAAGGATTCGTATCTTGTCCCAGCTCATGCCCGTCGTTATTTGAGAGCGGGACTGTCCTGGATTGTGTATGAGTGCAGCCTCCAGCAGTGATGGGAGCAATTAGAGAGCAGTAGCTTCTGATGACCCACGTGTAGGAATGAAGGATGGGGAGAACTCGGCCCCTACCTCCTTCGTGCTTCCATCCATGGGGCTTGGAGGGTCTGGAGAGCCTCATGGTGGGCTTATTTCCATTTGTGCAGAGGTGGCTGGGAAGCTCAGCATCCACAGGCTTTTGTGTGTTTTTTGTTGTTGTTGTTGTTGTTGTTGTTGTTTTTGAGACGGAGTCTCCCTCTGTCGTCCAGGCTGGAGTGCAGTGGCGCAATCTCGGCTCACTGTAAGCTCCGCCTCCCGGGTTCACGCCATTCTCCTGCCTCAGCCTCTCCGAGTAGCTGGGACTACAGGCGCCTGCCACCAAGCCCGGCTAATTTTTTTGTATTTTTAGTAGAGGCAGGGTTTCACCGTGGTCTCGATCTCCTGACCTCGTGATTCGCCCGCCTTGGCCTCCCAAAGTGCTGGGATTACAAGCGTGAGCCACCGCGCCCGGCCCAGGCTTTTGTTTTGAGTCAATTGGCTTTCTCTCTCTCTTTCAGGGAAGTACTACATGGCCACTATGACCATGGTCACATTCTCAACAGCACTCACCATCCTTATCATGAACCTGCATTACTGTGGTCCCAGTGCCCGCCCAGTGCCAGCCTGGGCTAGGGCCCTCCTGCTGGGACACCTGGCACGGGGCCTGTGCGTGCGGGAAAGAGGGGAGCCCTGTGGGCAGTCCAGGCCACCTGAGTTATCTCCTAGCCCCCAGTCTCCTGAAGGAGGGGCTGGCCCCCCATCGGGCCCTTGCCACGAGCTACGATGTCTGTGCCGCCAGGAAGCCCTACTGCACCACGTAGCCACCATTGCCAATACCTTCCGCAGCCACCGAGCTGCCCAGCGCTGCCATGAGGACTGGAAGCGCCTGGCCCGTGTGATGGACCGCTTCTTCCTGGGCATCTTCTTCTCCATGGCCCTGGTCATGAGCCTCCTGGTGCTGGTGCAGGCCCTGTGAGGGCTGGGACTAAGTCACAGGGATCTGCTGCAGCCACAGCTCCTCCAGAAAGGGACTGCCACAGCCAAGTGGTTGCTGGTCTTTGGGCCAACCAGTCTCTCCCCACCGCTCCTAAGATCCGGGACACTTGACTTCACAATCCACAAGGGAGCACTCATTGTCTACACACCCTAACTAAAGGAAGTCCAGAGCCAGCCACTCCCCTAATTCCAAAAAAAAGAGGAACTCTACAAAGGCCAAGATCACAGAGTACAGTCTTGGAGGGACAGAATTGTTTGTGCTGGGTATTAGAGCTCTCAGTGGGGAGCACATGGGTTATAATGAGAAACTGAACTGAACTGCTGCATTTGCTGTCTTTCTTCCTAGGTGGCTGCTTTGCAGGGCTTTGGCTCTTACCTTTCCCTGCTGAGGGGCTCAGGGAAAAGGGTCGGGGATTCTCAGTCGAGTTTCCAGAGCAGAAGGCCCTACAGACATTTGGCCCCAAATCCCCGACTCAATAAAGTAAGCATGTACCTAGCACCTCCTCGATGCCCTGTGTTACCCATGAGGTCTGTGGTAGTGGAAGCTGGGGGTCCAGGTCTGTCTGTACTTCAGGTCTGTCTCATGGCCGCTGGCGCAAGTTCAAATCCAAGTTCAAAGCCTGAGAGCCTGAAGTTCTAATGTCCAATGGTAAGAAAAGGATGTCCCAGCTCCAGGAAAGAGTGTGAATTTGCCTTTCTCTTACTTTTTTATCCTCTCCATGCCCTCCCACATTGAGAGTGGAACTTGCCACTCAGTCCACCAGCTCACACGCCAATCTCCTGCTGCAAACCCTCACAGACACATCCAGAAATAATGCTTTCCCAGCTGTCTGGGTATCGCTGGTGTCCATGGTGGTGGGTTATCAGAACTTATTAATGTCACTGTCACTAAAGTTGGTATATAACCCCCCACTGCTAAATTTGACTAGCTTAAAAAAAAAAGAACCTAGGCAACCTAGGGAGACCCTGTCTCTACAAAAAACACAAAAATTAGTCAGGTGTGGTGGCACATATCTGTAGTCCCAGCAACTTGGGAGGCTGAGGTAGGAGGATCTCTTGAACCCAGGAGTTTGAGGCTACAGTGAGCTATGATGAGAGGAGCCTCAGGACTCATGGATTAGAGCAGAAGTTACATCTGTGCTGACAAGAGAATGGGATTTGACTGAGGTGCCAATGGAGGACTGGAGCTCTCTCTTCCATCTCTCCTTCTCTCTGTGTGCTGGAGTTAGGCACCGTCCACCCCATTCCCACTCACGGACATTGAGAGCTTGACAGTGTCCAAGGCAGGGGCAGTGCAGGGACCAGCCATTCACAGGTATTTGTTCCTTTCTGAGTTTCACACATTTCCTGGCACCACCTCTGTGCCTCCGACCCAGTCCCTTCCCTCAGGAAGCTCACAGTCTGATGTGGCAGACAGACATGGACATGTGGTATAGGGAAGCATCCAGGGCTCTGTGGGAGCGTAGAGGCAGGGTCACTACCCCAGCCAGGTGGGAGAGGTCACAGAAGGCTTCCTGGAGGAGTGAACAGAAGCTTTCCAGGTGGACACATGAGGCATCTGAGTAACAGCAGCAGGTATCACGGCCAAGCGCTTTCCTCTCCAGTCACCCCCCAAATCAGCTGAACCCCTTCTATCTCCAAGTGAGTTGCTGCCTGTCTTGAAGTACCCCCCACACCACCGGCCCAACTGTTTATTCAGAGTCTCATTCCTAGAGCCCTGGGTAAGGTTCAGTCCCCAAATTGTCTCCTGTTTCTCCACCAGCAGGTCTGGCAGCTACCAGAGAAGGTCCCAGAGTTCCCTGCAGATGGGGTTGCCAGGAATCTTGGTTACACTGAAAGCACACATGGCCAACATCCTCAGGATGGGCAGAGGCAGCAGGCGAGGCTGTCCCGTGTCTCATGCATCAAAGGAGGCCTGGACTGTCTGGAAAAGCCCTCACCACAAGGAACCAGAGCAGCAGCAGCAAAGACCAGACTGCAGAGAGGGGGCTCTGACCCATGGCTGCAGGGAAAACAGGCAGAGAGGTTGGGGGAGAGAGAGAAAAAAAGAGAGGTATTTAGGAGCACAGGAGCAAACTGGGGACACGCAGATACAAGGTGGAGAGATTGGCAGAGTGAGCTGGACAGACTGATACACAAAATTGCCACAGGCAACAGAGATGAAGATCAAGTTTAGGGAGGAGCTGGTCCAATGGTAATGGGTTATCAGAACTTATTAACACCAGTGTCACTAAAGTTGATGTACAATCCCCCCACTGCTAAATTTGACTGGCTTAAAAAAGTTTAGGCAACCTGGGCAACATAGGGAGGACCCTTCTCTACAAAAAATACAAAAAGTAGCCAGGCGTGGTGGCATATATCTGTAGTCCAAGCTACTTGGGAGGCTGAGGTGGGAGGATCACTTGAGCCCAAGAGTTTGAGGCCACAGTGAGCTGTGGTGGTGCCACTGCACTCCAACCAGGGTGACAGAGTGAGACCATGTCTCAAAAAAATTTTTTTAATAAAGAATTTAGGAAGGTAGACAGAGATGAGACCAATTAGAGTCCCAGTTTCTCTTCCAGAGGTCATTGAGTCTAACTTAACTGCCTTCTATTGCCACAAATAAGGTGCTGCAGAGTGGGTGAAACATGGATTTAAGATCAGAGTAGGATCTGCTGTGGTTGAACTTGGCTCCTCTACCCAAACCCTGGTAGGAGAGGTGCGGGGTGGACTAGAAGGAGAAATCCTAAACTTTTCCAGTGCCTGGAATTACATAATCAGAACTCAAAGATGCCTGGGTTGGAGGCTGGAAACCTGGCTTCTTGTCCTGGCTCTGCCATAAACTCACTGTCACCTTGAGCAAATAATTTGTCTCTGGGTCTCACTTGACCATATAAGGGTGGTAATGCCTCCTGTTCTGCCTTCCTCCCATAGATTACTGTGCAGTAAAGATGAGATGAGATGATGAGATGATGAGATGATGAGATGAGATGAGATGAGATGAGATGTGATAGTAGTGAGTGATGAATGAGTGAGTAAGTGATGAGTGAATGAGATGAGTGATGAGTATGAGTGAGATGAGATGAGATGAGATGAATGAGATGAGTGAGTGAGTGATGGATGAGATGAGATGATGAGAGGGTAATGTCTGGGAGGGGTGGAATATCCTGGTGTGTTGTTCAGATTTGGCTCTAACCAGGTTCTGGATCCCATTTTTTTTTTTTTTTTTTTTTTTTAGAGTCGGATCTGTCCCCACATGAGAGCAGGGGGACCGCGCTCACTGCAACCGCCTCCTGGTTCACCCTTTCCCGCCTCAACCTCCGATAGATGGGGATTACAGGCCTGCCACCACCCCGGCAATTTTTTGTGTGTTTTTATAGAGATCCAGGATGGTCTCGATCTCCTGACCTCGTAATCCGCCCGCCTTGGCCTCCCAAAGTGCTGGGATTACAGGCGTGAGCCACTGCACCCGGCCTGGACTCCACTTCTTAGTAGCTGGGTGGCACAGAGCCAGTTGCTTCTCCTCTTTGCACCTTTTATTTTTTGTTTTGTTTTTGTTTTGCTTTGTTTTGAGACAGAGTTTCGCTCTTGTTGCCCAGGCTGGAGTGCAATGGCACAATCATGGCTCACAGCAACCTCCGCCTCCCGGGTTCAAGAGATTGTCCTGCCTCAGCCTCCCGAGTAGCTGGGACTACAGGCATGCGCCACCACACCCGGCTAATTTTGTATTTTTAGTAGAGATGGGGTTTCTCCATGTTAGGCTCGTCTCGAACTCCTGACCTCAGGTGATCCGCCCATCGTGGCCTCCCAAAGTGCTGGGATTACAGGCGTGAGCCACCACGCCCGACCTCTCTTTGCCCCTTTGTGCTTTGGTACTTTCGTTTTTTGTTTTTTTTTTTTAGATGGAGTCTCACTCTGTTGCCCAGGCTGGAGTGCAGTGGCGCGATCTCGGCTCACTGCAAGCTCCACCTCCCAAGTTCACGCCATTCTTCTGCCTCAGCCTCCTGAATAGCTGGGACTACAGGCGCCTGCCACTGCGCCCGGCTAATTTTTTTGTATTTTTAGTAGAGATGGGGTTTCACCGTGTTAGCCAGGATGGTCTCGATCTCCTGACCTTGTGATCCTCCCACCTTGGCCTCCCAAAGCACTGGGATTACAGGCTTGAGCCACTGTGCCGGGCCTTGTGCTTTGGTACTTTCATCTGCAGAACAGAGGTGATGACAGTACCATTGGGGTGTGGTGAGGATGAATGGCATGATGTGCCTGGAGTGGATCAGAGGAAGCTGGGGGGTCCTTCCTGCCCCCTCACAGAGTTCTGAAGGACAAAGGAGTTCTGAAGGCTTGGGGAGGAGCTGCTGTTTCTTCCCTGGAAATGGCCCATTCCCACCTAGAAACATGGTGGCCTGGGTAGGCCTTGGCACACCAAGTGTCCGAGGGAAGAGAAGAGTCATAGCTGGGGATCATCTGGTCCAATTTGCTTATTATACACACAGAGAAACTGAGGCACAGAGAAAGAATGGGTTGGTCATAGAGAAAGTTAGAGCAGAGCCTGGACTAGAGCCCAGGCCTCCAGCACCCAAAGCTTGGCCTCATGGCCTTCAGAGGTGGGTTTGAGGGAGCCCTGAGGGCAGTAACAGAAATAGTGCGTTCTGCACTGGGAGGCAGAGAAGGACCAAAGGAGCATTTTGTGGGGAGCAGCCCTTCCGTCCCTCACCTCAGTGCAGCCTGAATCTCTCAGGGGCCTGATCAGTGGCCTTTTCCTGCAAGGGACAGGCAGATCCAGGCTGGAGAGCAGGTGTCCTTGCTCCCCCAACCATCTGCTCTCTCACACACTCATCTCCTGGCTAAGGCTGGCAACCCCCAAGGTGCCACTTCAGAGAGTGCACTTTTTTTTTATTATTATTATTAATGAGGTTGTTTCCTTATAAAAGATTCAGGTGGGCCGAGCACGGTGGCTGACGCCTGTAATCCCAGCACTTTGGGAGGCCGAGGTGGATGGATCACCTGAGGTCAGGAGTTCGAGACCAGCCTGGCCAACATGGTGAAACCCCATCTCTACTAAAAATACAAAAAAATTAGCCGGGCTTGGTGGCATGCGCCTGTAATCCCAGCTGTAATCAAGAGGCTGAGGCAGGAGAATGGCTTGAACCTGGGAAGTGGAGGTTGCAGTGAGCCGAGATCGTGCCATTGCACTCCAGCCTGGGCAACAAGAGTGAAACTCCATCTCAAAAAAAAAAAAAAAAAAAAAAGATTGAGGTGATGGGGCCAACTCCAGGGCAGCCTGCTCATTCCTGAACTGAGTCCCACAGGTGCCTGCAGCCCTTACCTGAATTATCCAGATGGCAAGGCCCAGACTTGCACTTCTTGTCTATAGAAAAGAAACAGTAAAGAATGAAAGGCTCAGGAGCTGTCAGGATGGAAAGGGACCTCAGAGCCCTGGTGGTCCATCCCTGACTTGTTCTAGGAGAAGTTGGTGCATTTCCCCCTAATTCTGCTCTTTCATGGTAGAACCTCCCTTGACTAGGTTTGCCTCAACCCATGAGCAGCAGGGCCGGAAGGGAGTGGGCCATCAAAGCCAGGGTCTACTCTGGGGCACTCCTGCTCCCTGGGCCTGTAACTTTGCCTCCCTGCCACACTCACCTCTCTTCCATGCCTCGCCCCAGCCTGGTTTGTGTTCTTTGCATGCCCTCTTCACCTTCTGTCAACTCATGCATGCTCCTAATGCTGTCCAAGATAGGAAGTGAAGCCCATAGCCCTTCAGAAATTAAGAACCTGGGCCCATCCTCAGGGTTCTTCTTCTGGCCTGTGCTGGGGACATGAACAGGAGGAGCATCCACCGCTTCCTGACCACAGCCTGAGCTGGACCTTAGGGGCACAGTACCCAACTGCTGTCTCCTTGCCCCCACCACCCCACCCAGCACACCCTTCAGCACATAATTCCTCTTCCATCTCATAAACGCACTCTTCTCAGAAACTGAGGTTGGGACTCCTACTCATTTCTGGCAACAGCTATCTAGGTGTCAATAATCTGGCTGGAAAATAATTCCCTTTCAGCCTCTGACCAGGAGAAAAGCCCAACCAGGTCTGCTTGCCCACTCAAATGGCCAGAGACCCCTGCCTTGGCCAGGAAACCTCTTCAGCCTCCCAGCAGGCAAGTGGCCAACTATGGCTTAGATCCCTTCAGGGGCAGTAAGTGCACCCCTCAGAAGGTTATGTCTCCCCTTAGATGGAAGGGGTTGGGAGCTGGTGGATATGACTGGTTGTATTTATGAATCCCTGGGACACAGGAGATAGGGGCTTGGGTTTCCCAAAGTCCGTGGTGGATGTGGAAGGCCCACCTTCTGCACAGGTGCTGACTGGCGCTTGCCCTCCTACCTTTGATGTACTCGCAGTTGTAGGTGCTGCGCTTGCCCAGGGCCCGGAGGTAGATGCGGGCAGGGCCTTGGGCCGGTCTGCTGGCATTGATCACTTGGAAGGTCTCGAAGGGGGGAATTAGCACCTCTTCCTCTCCAGGGAAGAAGGAGTAGTCCTTGATAGGGGCCCCAAGGCAGGTCCAGATGCCAAAGAAGGTGTCCTCACCAAACTGCTGGGCTGCAACATTCTTCAGGGAGGCAGAAGCAAAGCCCCCCAGCCTCACGGTGGCCCCGGGCCCTGCTGGCCGGAAGCGCAGGCCGTTCACACCTCGGAACACCTGGTGGCACCGAGGTGGACGCTGGCCCCTGCCCAGGAGCTGCAGGGCCTCAGTCAGCAGGAAATGGAGTGTCTTGAAGGAGAAGTGGTGGAGGTAGTGGGCCCGGGAGCGGCCTGCCTCACGCACGGCTGTGTTGAACACCTTGTGCAGGGGGTTGTTGGCTGTGTAGGCCAGGAGGGCTACCCCATGCTCATTGCGGAAGCCCAGGGGTGGCGGGGATGGACGGGTGGGGCTGAGACTCCATTCCGGCCCCCTGGTCTGGCGCTCCTGCCATCGGCTGCTTGCCAGTGTCCAGCCGTCTGCATACACCTTGTTGGCCTGGAACTCCGTGTGGTTGAGATCCGGGAGAGCAGCTGTCATGGCAGCAGCACAGCCAGCGTACTGGTCATCAAAGGAGGCCAGGGCCATGTCCAGTGGCATCTCTTGAGAGAAGAGGTCTCGTCGTGTGATGGGGTGGCTCTGGGCCTGAGGGGGCAGGAGTAGCAGGGACAGAGAGGATAGGCCCCTGGGAGAATGAGTCCCCTGCCATCCAGCTCTCCCCTCCACTGAGAAAGGCAGGAAGGGCCCCAAACACACCTGGTGGGGAAGGGGATTGGGAACCTCTAGCTGTAATTTCCCCAAGACTAGCATCAGGGGCTGTCCCCTTGGGCTGAGTGATCCCCAGGGGAAGTGTCAGGCATTCTTTCCTCTCTCTCTTTCTCCCTCCAGGGTTCAGAAGAAGTCGATGGCTCAGTTCCCTGCTGGGGTGGGAACAGTAGGGGATGCTCATACCTGAAGTGCTTCCATGAGGCCCACAGACACAAGAAGCAGAGACATCATAGCAGGCATCTGCATGCTGGTGACCCTGGGCCAGTTGCTGTCTCTCTTTGGGTCTCAGTTTCCTCATCTGGAAAATTGCAGTGTTAATCTGTATAGTTTAATAAACATGAATCAACACTTAGTCTGTGCCATTCCTAGTGCTTGGCACTGAGAGTCATAAGACAGACATGGAGGCTCAGAAGAGAGAGGACCCTTCTTGCTGGAAGGAACATGAGTGACTTCCTGGAGGAGTGACGTGAACAGAGTCTTGCAGGATGAACAGGAGACTAAGATGTCAGCAAGTGGAGACTGGGAGAGAATGGCGTTTGGGGTGGGAAAGGACTTTTGTGCAGCAGGAATGGAAAAAGCAAAGGTATTGGAGGTGGGAAGTGAGGATGTAAAGAGAGAAAGACATGTCATCTAGGCTGGCAGAGCTTGCAGGGTAGGAATGTTGGGAAGATGGGCCAGTCATGAAAAGACTTGACAGCCACAGTGAGAGACCTGGGCTTCACCTCACAGGGGTTGTGGGTTTTGGGACAGGGGCAGATCCAGGAGTGTTCAGCTGGTGGGGCCTTAGCAGGGTCTCCAGGGACAGACTTAGAGCAGGGCTCTAAGTTGCCCCCACTCCCTGCAGTCCTCTTGTGGAGTGAACCTTCAGTGCTTCCAGGGAGGGACAGATATAAACCCCGGGTGCTGGGGGAAGAGGGGATCAGAAGAGCAGGAGAGGACAGAGGATACCAGTTTCCCTAAGAGAAGCAGCAGGAACCACAAGCCTTCCACACCCTCCCTGTTGTGGGACAGGCAGAGTGCCCGAAGTGGCTCCAAGAAGAGGGTGTCCAGGCATTGGGTCTGGAAGGGAACAGGCAGTTTCCTTTTTTTTCTTTTTTTCTTTTTCCTTTTTTTGTTTTTCTGAGACCAAGTCTCACTATTTTGCCCAGGCTGGAGTGCAGTGGTGTGATCTCGGCGTACTGCATCCTCTACCTCCCGAGTTCAAGTGATTCTTTTGCCTCAGCCTCCAGAGTAGCTGGGACTAGAGGTGCCCACCTCCACACCCAGCTAATTTTTGTATTTTTAGTAGAGACGGGGTTTCACCATGCTGGCCAGGATGGTCTCAAACTCCTGACCTCAGGTGATCCGCCGGCCTCGGCCTCCCAAAGTGTTGGGATTAAGGTGTGAGCCACCATGCTGGCCTTATTGTCATTTTTTTAAGAACTAAAAGGAAACATGCTTACACATACACATTTTTATTACCTTTTTTCCTCAGGAAAAAAATATGAACTTCCTTCCATGTCAGTACATAAATATCTCCCTGCCCACATAATGGCAGCTTGGTTTATCTCATGGTATAAACCATAATTAACCATTTCATACTTATGAACACTTAGGTTTCTTTCCTAATTTTAAAATATTATACATAATACTACAGTGAATATTTAGGTATATAAATCCTTGTTTATGTGTGTGCATGTTTTCAAAGGAAAGATTTTGAGAAGTAAAATGAGATTTAAAGAATATGAATATTTTTTATTTTGATAGAAACTGCCACCCCACCAACAATGGATGAGAGTGCCCTTTATTCCACATCTTTGCCAGTGCAGAATATGATTGATCTCTTTTTAATTTCCATTTAACTGGTAGGCAAAATGGTATCTACTTTGTTTGTTTGTTTGAGGCAGGGTCTTGCTCTGTTGCCCAGGCTGGAGTGCAGTGACACAATCATAGCTCACTGCAGCCTTGACCTCCTGAGCTCAATCAATCCTCCTGCCTCAGCCTCCCGAGTAGCTGGGCCTACAGGCGCACATCACGATGCCTGGCTTATTTTTATATTTTTTGTAGAGGTGGGGTTTTGCCATGTTGCCTAGGCTGATCTCGAATTCCTGGGCTCAAGCAATCTACCCACCTTGGCCTCCCAAAGTGCTGGGATTACAGGCGTGAGCCACAGCTCCCAGCCTCTGTTTTCTTTCTCTACACAAATGGTAATATAGTCAGTGGGTTTTTATCTTTTGGAATCTGATAAAAGCTGAAACCTCCCTTCAGAAAATGAATATATGCGCCTTCACACAAATGCTACATAAATATCAGGGTGGTTATGCCTCTGCCCCCAATCTCATTTAGGTTAAGTGTCGCTGCTTTATCATCTCCTCTGGCTCTGGGGAGACCTAAGTTTGGATAATTCAGTGACTCTAAGACACTGGGATTCTATTTGTCTATAATTTTTTTTTTTTTTTTTGAGATGGAGTCTCGCTCTGTCGCCCAGGCTGGAGTGCAGTGGCGCGATCTCGGGTCACTGCAAGCTCCGCCTCCCGGGTTCACGCCATTCTCCTGCCTCAGCCTCTCCGAGTAGCTGGGACTACAGGTGCCTGCCACCAAGCCCGGCTAATTTTTTTGTAGTTTTAGTAGAGACGGGGTTTCACCGTGGTCTCGATCTCCTGACCTCGTGATCCGCCCGCCTCGGCCTCCCAAAGTGCTGGGATTACAAGCGTGATCCACCGCGCCCGGCCGTGTCTATAATTTTATTAATCTTCAAATCTAAGATCCTGTAATTGCCAATACACAATTTAAATGTGAAGTATGAGCTTCTCTGGACAATGGGGTTAGCAGTAGTTTTTACCAAATTCCACGTGTTCAAAATGGAGCTCATTATGTTCTCCCCCTCAAAAGCTGCTTACTCATTTATTCAACAATTTTTTTGTTGTTGTTGTTTAGCATCTGTAGCATGTCAGGCACTAAGGATAAAATTATGAACAACAGCCAGTCATGGTGGCTCCAGCCTGTAATCCCAGCACTTTGGGAGACTGAGGCAGGAGGATTACTTGAGCCCAGGAGTTTGAAACCAGCCTGGGCAACATAGTGAGACACCATTGCTACTAAAAATAAAAAAATACGTCCAGACAACTCTGGGAGGCTGAGGTGGGCGGATCATCTGAAGTCAGGAGTTCAAGACCAGCCTGGCCAACGTGGTGAAACCCCATCTCCACAAAAATACAAAAATTAGCTGGGCATGATGGCAGGTGCCTGTAATCCCAGCTACTCGGGAGGCTGAGGCAGGAGAATAGCTTGAACCCAGGAGGCGGAGGTTGCAGTGAGCCAAGATTGTACCACTGCACTCGAGCCTAGGCGACAGAGCGACACTCCATCTCAAAAATTAAAAACAATAAAAATAAATAAATAAATAAGCCAGGCTACAGGTGTGGTGGTGCATATCTGTAGTCCCAACAACTCAGCAGGCTGAAGGTAGGAGGATTGCTTGAGACCAGGAGGTTGAGGCTGCAGTGAGCTATGAAAACCCACTTCCCTGGGCTGGGTGCGGTGGCTCACGTTTGTAATCCCAGCACTCTGGGAGGCCAAGGCGGGTAGATCACCTGAGGTCGGGAGCACTCTGGGAGGCCAAGGCGGGTAGATCACCTGAGGTCAGGAGTTTGAAACCAGACTGGCCAACATGGTGAAACCCCATCTCTACTAAAAATACAAAAAATTAGCTGGGCGTGGTGTTGTGCACTTGTAATCCCAACTACTCGGGAAGCTGAGGCAGGAGAATCTCTTGAACCTGGGAGGCGGAGGTTGCAGTGACCCAAGATCGCACCATTGCTCTCTAGCCTGGGCGACAAGAGTGAAACTCCGTCTCAAAAAAAAAAAAAAAAAGATTTGAGCTCTTGTCTGTGGTCTCTTGAAGTCCACCAAGGAGGCTAGAGCTGCTGTTACTAGTTCCTCACTTTCCTGTGTAGAATCCAGTCATGGGCTCAGGTGGGGCTTTTCTCATTCTATGCACCCCATGAGAGGAACACATACCCCAGGACCGGTGCCCTAAGGCCTTGACCATTGTGACTGGCTCATGGATGGGCACATGACCCAAGAAGGCCAATCAGAGGCCTTCCTGCGAGTTGATCTATGGATGCAGGGTAAAAGAGAGTATACCTGACACTGTGGATTCCTCAGCCCATATTCCCGGAGACCGTCTTCGAGTCCACATGCAGGTGCAGTGGATAGTTCTCATGCAGGCTGTCAGCCTCCCACTTCTAGGGCTCACATTTTTCTGTGTCTGAAGCATTCTCCATCACCCTGGGAGCCTGTTTTTTGCGAGCACAGGGCAGGCCAAAAGTGTAGGGGATTTAATGTTCCCAAGGACAGTCTTCAACCAATGAGGGCTGGAAGTCAGACTTCCTGTCCCATAGAGGGTCCCCAGTGGGACTAGTCGAGTACAGGGGTAACAGGCTTTTAATTGGCTGCTTTTCTCTTCTCTGTCTGACTTTGCCACTCCCTGACTTGTATTTCTTGGGATCACTCTACAAAGAAGCTCACTGCGCTCATGTACTTGTCTGAGGGTCTGCTTTTGGGGGAAGGAAACTGAGAGTCTTTTCTTTGGAAGATTCTTCTTTAGTCTGGACCCCCAGAATGCACACGTGAGGAACAGACCTCAGCCCAGCCCAGAGCAAGGAAGACCCCGGCTGAGCCAGACCGGCGGCCGGAGCAGAGCTGCCCAACCAAGTCCAGTTTAGATAAGCCACTTGCCGTCAACCCAAAGGCCATGAGCCTGAGAGTAAATGTTTGTTTGCCACTGAGATTTTGTGGCACGCCGCAAAATGGTTATGCAGCAAAAGCCCACTGGGCCAGCTGTATCTCTCATTGCATCTCCACAGCTCTGTTTCTGTCTGCATCTGCTCTACAGTAAACAAGATAGATCAGAGGCTTAAGGGGAGAGAGGCTTGAAGGCAGACTGAGGACACGGAATTAGTGGACCTGACTAAGAGAATGGCAGTGAGGATAGACAGAGTTAGGAGTGGAATTTACAAGACTTGATGTCTAATGGGCTATAGGGGATGTGAGAGAGGGAAAAATCAAGGATGACACCCAGGTTTCCACTCTTTAAACTAGAAACACAGAGGAGAAGTGGAGTAGACTTAAAAAAAAATGAAGCTCCTCTTTTCATGCGTGTCTGTGTGAAGAGACCACCAAACAGGCTTTGTGTGAGCAATAAAGCTTTTAATCACCTGGGCGCAGGCGGGCCGAGTCCGAAAAGACAGTCAGCAAAGGGAGATAAGTGTGGGGCCGTTTTATAGGATTTAGGTAGATAAAGGAAAATTACAGTCAAAGGGGGTTTGTTCTCTGGTGGGCAGGAGTGGGGGTCACAAGGTGCTCAATAGGGGAGCTTTTGAGCCAGGATAAGCCAGGAGAAGGAATTTCACAAGACAATGTCATCAGTTAAGGCAGGAACAGACCATTTTCACTTCTTTTGTGGTGGAATGTCATCAGTTAAGGCAGGAACCGGCCATCCGGATGTGTTATGTGCAGGTCACAGGGGATATGATGGCTTAGCTTGGGCTCAGAGGCCTGACATTCCTGTCTTCTTATATTAATAAGAAAAATAAAATGAAATAGTGGTAAAGTGTTGGGATGGTGAAAATTTTGGGGGGGTGGTATGGAGAGATAATGGGCGATGGTTCTCAGGGCTGCTTTGAGCGGGATTAGGGGCGGCCTGGGAACCTAGAGTGGGAGAGATTAAGCTGAAGGAAGATTTTGTGGTAAGGGGTGATATTGTGGGGTTGTTAGAAGAAACATTTGTCTTGTAGAATTATTGGTGATGGCCTGGATACGGTTTTGTATGAATTGAAAAACTAAATGGAGTAAGAGAAGGAGAAAAACAGGTATAAAAGTTCTAAGAATTGGGAGGGCCCAGGACATCTGATTAGAGAGTGCCTAAGGCGATTCAGCATAGTCCTGCCAGCAAAGATTATTCATTTACTTCAAGAGTTTAGAGAGGCAGTTTGGGGATGGCACCAGGAGATATCAGCTGTGATGGCTTGGAGAAACAGTGTAAACCGGCAGTGTAAACAAGAGCAGGGCATGTATGAGTAGTTGAGAATGGTGAATAGGAGTATGACTAGACAGAAGATAGTAGGGATGACAAGTTTTTTTGGGGCACAGTCTAAGTTGGTCTGGTGTCTGGAATGAGACTGGGGCCTAATAAAAAGAAGCATCTATACAGGAGCTCAAATGGGCTGTACCTTGTAGCATTCTGAGGACAGGTCTGACTTCTGAGAAGGGAAAGTGGTGAAAGTATTGTCCAGTCCTTTTTAAGTTGGTGGCTGAGCTTGGTGAGGTGTGTTTTTAAAAGACCTTTAGTCCGTTCTACTTTTCCTGAAGACGGAGGATCGTAAGGGATATAAAGGTTTTACTGAATACTAAGAGCCTGAAAAACTGCTTGGCTGATTTGACTAATAAAGGCTGGTCTGTTATCAGACTGTACAGAGGTGGGAAGGCTAAACTGAGGAATTATGTCTGACAGAAGGGAAGAAATGACTGTGGTGGCCTTCTCAGACCCTGGAGGAAAGGCCTCTACTTATCCAGTGAAAGTGTCTACCTAGACTAAGAGGTATTTTAATTATCTGACTCAGGGCATGTTGAGTAAAGCTAATTTGCCAGTCCTGGGTGGGGGCACATCCTCGAGCTTGATGTGTAGGGAAGGGAGGGGGCCTGAATAATCCCCGAGGAGTAGTAGAATAGCAGATGGAACACTGAGAAGTGATTTCCTTGAGGATTATTTCCACGATGGAAAGAAAATGAGAGGTTCTAAGAGGCGGGCTAGTGGCTTGTACTATAGCATAGCCTGCCTTTGCTGGTGTGTGGCGATTGGGCCTGGTGGAACTGCCGTCAATAAATCAAGCGTGGTCAGGGTGAGGAACAGGAAAGAAGGAAATGTGGGGAAATGGGGTGAATGTCAGGTGGATCAGAGAGATGCAGTCATGGGGGGCAGGTGTGGTATCAGGAATAATGTGGGAGGCTGGACTGAAGTCCGGGCCAGGAACAATGGTAATTGTGGGACTTAACAAAGAGTGAGTACAGCTGAAGGAGCCAGGGAGCAGAAAGTATATGTGTCAGGTATGAGGAAGAAAATAGATTTTGGAAGTTATGAGAAATGTAGAGTGAGTTGAGCATAGTTTGTGATTTTTAGGGCCTCTAAAAGTATTAAAGCAGCGGCAGCCGCTGCATGCAGACCTGAGGGCTAGGCTAAAACAGTAAGGTCAAGTTGTTTGGACAGAAAGGCTACAGGGTGCGGTCCTGGCTCTCGTGTAAGAATTCTGACCGCACTAACCATGCCTAGGAAGGAAAGGAGTTGTTGTTTTGTAAGGGATTGAGGTTTAGGAGATTAATCAGACATGATCAGCAGGGAGAGCACGTGTGTTTTTACGAGAATTATGCTGAGACAGGTAACAGATGAGGATGAAATTTGGGCTTGACTGAAGTAATGGGGGCTGTCTGTGAAGCCTTGTGGCAGTACAGCCCAGGTAATTTGCTGAGCCTAATGGGTGTCAGGGTCAGTCTAAGCGAAAGCGAAGAGAGGCTGGGATGAAGGGTACAAAGGAATAGTAAAGAAAGCATGTTTGAGATCCAGAACAGAATAATGGGTTGTAGAGGGAGGTATTGAAGATAGAGTATATGGGTTTGGCACCACGGGGTGGACAGGCAAAACAATTTGGTTCATAAGGCGCAGATTCTGAACTAACCTGTAAGCCTTGTCTGGTTTTAGGACAGGTAAAATGGGGGAATGGTAAGGAGAGTTTATAGGCTTTAAAAGGCCATGCTGTAACAGGTGAGTGATAACAGGCTTTAAGCCTTTCAAAGAGTGCTGTGGGATGGGATATTGGCATTGAGCGGGGTAAGAGTGGTTAGGTTTTAATGGGATGGTAAGGGGTGCATGATGGGTTGCTAAGGAGGGAGTAGAGGTGTCTTATACTTGTGGGTTAAGGTGGGGAGATACAAGGGGAGGACGTGAAGGAGGCTTTGAACTGGGGGAAAAGGTGACAATGAGGTGTGGCTGTAGCCCAGGAATAGTCAGGGATTTAAAGTGTCTCTGCCTAATAAGGGAACTGGGCAGGTGGGGATAACTAAAAAGGAGTGCTTAAAAGAGTATTGTCTAAGTTGCCACTAGAGTTGGGGAATTTTAGGAGGTTTAGAAGCCTGGCCGTCAATACCCACAACAGTTATGGAAGCAAGGGAAACAGGCCTTTGAAAAGAAGGTAACGGAGGTGGGTAGCCTCCATATTGATTAAGAAGGGGTCAGACTTACTTTCCACTGTGAGAGTTACCCAAAGCTCGGCATCCCTGATGGTCTAGGGGGCTTCCGAGGCAATCGGGCAGTGTCAGTCTTCAGCTGCTAAGCCGAGAAGATCTAGGAAGGAGTCAGTCAGAGAGCCTTGGGCCAGAGTTCCAGGGGCTCTGGGAGTGGCTGCCAGGTGAGCTGAACGGTCCGATTTTCAGTGGGGTCTCGCACAGATGGGATACGGCTTAGGAGGAATCCTGGGCTGTGGGCATTCCTTGGCCCAGTGGCCAGATTTCCAGCACTTGTAGCAAGCTCCTGGGGGAGGAGGTTCTGGAGGAACCCCTGGCAGCTGCGGTTCAGGCGTTTGGAAGTTCCTGTGTGCTGGAGATGTGGTTGGTGTTTGTCTCACAGTGGAGGCAAGTAATTGCAACTCAGAAATACATTGCTACTTGGCTGCCTCTATTCTATTATTGTACACCTTGAAGGCGAGGTTGATTAAGTCCTGTTGTGGGGTTTAAGGGCCGGAATTTAATTTTTGGAGCTTTATTTAATGTCAGGAGCGGATTGGGTAATAAAATGTATATTGAGAATAAGACAGCCGGGCGCGGTGGCTCATGCTTGTAATCCCAGCACTTTGGGAGGCCAAGGCAGGCGGATCACAAGGTCAGGAGATCGAGACCACGGTGAAACCCCATCTCTACTAAAAAATACAAAAAATTAGCTGGGCGTGGTGGCGGGCGCCTGTAGTCCCAGCTACTCAGAGAGGCTGAGGCAGGAGAATGGTGTGAACCTGGGAGGCGGAGCGTGCAGTGAGCCGAGATTGCGCCACTGCACTCCAGCCTGGGCGACAGAAAAAAAAAAAAAAAAAAAAAAAAAAGAGAATAAGACGGCCTTTTGACCTTTTAGGGTATAGGGCTGTAAAGCGTCTCAGGGCTGCTGCCAAACGAGCCATGAACTGGGCTGGGTTTTTCATATTTGATCAAAGAGCCTAAACGCTCACTGATTTGGGAGAGGTCAGATAAAGAAAAAGGAGCATTAACCTTGACTATGCCTTTAGCTTCAGCCACCTTTTTAAGAGGAAATTGCTGGGCAGGTGGGGGAGGGCTAGTCACGGAATGAAACTGTAAACCCAACCAGGTGTGAGGAGGGGAGGTGATAAAAGGATTATAGGGTGGAGGAGCAGAGGCTGAGGAAGAATTGGGACCTAGCTCGGCCTGGTGAGGAGCAGCCTGGGGATGAGGGGAGAAGTCAGATGGGTCTGTAGAAAAGGAAGATTAGAAAGACTCAGCGACGCTTGGGGTTGGGACTGAGGGGACAGGCAGGAGGGAAAGAAGGAAGATTTGGGACGAGTTGCATTGGGCACAGAGACTAGGAAGGGACTGATGTGTAAAAGAATGCCTGGACGTCAGGCATCTCAGACCGTTTGCCCATTTTATGACAAGAATTATTTAGATCTTGCAGGATGGAAAAATTGAAAGTGCCGTTTTCTGGCTATTTGGAACCACTGTCGAGTTTGTACTGGGGTCAAGCGGCATTGCAGAAGAAAATAAGGCATTTAGGTTTTTGGTCAGGCGTGAGTTGAAGAGGTTTTAAGTTCTTGAGAGCACAGGCTAAGGGAGATGGAGGAATGGAGGGTGGAAGGTTGCCCATAGTGAAGGAGGCAAGCCTAGAGAAAACAGAGAGTAGAGACACGGAGGGAAGGGGTTCAGGGGTTCTTACCCCCCAGAAAAGCGGGAAAGGAGTCAGAGTGTGGAAATAAGGGGTTGGGGCACAGAGATAAGAGGTCGGGGCATGGAAATAAGGGATTCGGGTGCAGAGATAAGAGGTCGGGGCACGGAAATAAGGGATGGAGCACAGAGATAAGAGGTCAGTGCACGGAAATAAGGGATTGGGGTGCAGAGGTAAGAGGTCAGGGTGTGGAAATATGGGATTGGAGGTTCTTTCCTCCTAGAAAAGTGGGACTTGCCGCTAACGGTGAAGGAGAAGGGGTTGAGGGGTTCTTGCCCCTCCACCAGAAAAGCAGAGAAGGGGTAGAGACAGGGAGAAAAGGGGTTGGGGTACTTGCCCCTCCTCCAGAAAAGCAGGACTTGCCGCTAAGGGTGAAGGACCAAGGCAGGCATCCCTGCGTGATCTGACACCTCTGAAACGTGGGTGAACAATCAGAGAGGTGTCCCTGCAATGATTAAACACCAAGGGAAGGCTGCCTTCCCAGTCCGTGACCGGCGCCGGAGTTTTGGGTCCACGGATAAAACATGTCTCCTTTGTCTCTACCAGAATATGAAAGGAATTAAAATTAAGAGAAGGGAGAGATTGAAGTGTGGCACCAAGATTGAAAGGGGAAAGAAGTTGAGGGATAGTGAGGTAGGTTAGAGAAGTGAGTAAAAATAGTCCGCTTACCGGATTTGAAATTGGTGAGATGTTTCTTGGGCTAGTGGATCTGAGGACCTGAGGTCATAGGTGGATCTTTCTCACAGAGCAAAGAGCAGGAGGACAGGGGATTGATCTCCTAAGGGAGGTTCCCTGATCCAAGTCACGGCACCAAATTTCATGCACGTCCATGTGAAGAGACCACCAAACAGGCTATGTGTGAGCAATAAAGCTTTTAATCACCTTGCAGGCGGGCTGAGTCCAAAAAGAGAGTCAGCAAAGGGAGATAAGGGTGGGGCTGTTTTATAGGATTTGGGTAGATAAGGGAAAATTACAGTCAAAGGGGGGTTGTTCTCTGGCGGGCAAAGTGGGGGTCACAAGGTACTCAGTAGGGGAGCTTCTGAGCCAGGATGAGCCAGGAGAAGGAATTTCACAATACAATGCCATCAGTTAAGGCAGGAACAGGCCATTTTCACTTCTTTTGTGGTGGAATGTCATCAGTTAAGGCAGGAACTGGCCATCTGGATGTGTACGTGCAGGTCACAGGGGATATGATGGCTTAGATTGGGCTCAGAGGCCTGACACCTCTTTTATTGCCCATCTTCTTCCACCATTCTTACATGACTGCAGAGTGTTCTGCTCCAACACAGCCCTGTGCAACTTTACTTTTTTTTTTCAGCCTCATTGAAGTATACTTGGTATACAAAAAACTGAACATAATTAATATATACAATTTGGTGAGTTTGGAAATAAGTATACACTCATGTTACCATTCCCACAATCAAGGGAATAAACATGTTCATCACTTCCAAGTTTCTGTGTATCCCTTTGTTTTCATTTTATTTTTATTTTTATTTATATATTATTTATTTATTTTGAGACAGGGTCTCACTCTGTCGCCCAGGCTGGAGTGCAGTGGTGCGATCTCGGCTCACTTCAACCTCTGCCTCCCGGGTTCAAGTGATTCTCCCACCTCAACTTCCCGAGTAGCTGGTACTACAGGTGCCCACAAGCACGCCCAGCTAATTTTTGTAATTAGTTGAGAAGGGGTTTTGCCATGTTGACCAGGCTGGTCTGGAACTCCTGACCTCAGGTGATCCACCTGCCCAGGCCTTTCAAAGTGCTGGGATTGTAGGCGTGAGCCACCGCACCCAGCCGTGTTTTTTTTTTTTTTTGAGACGGAGTTTTGTTCTTGTTGCCCAGGCTGGAGTGCAATGGTGCAATCTCGACTCACTGCAACCTCTGCCTCCCGGGTTCAAGCGATTCTCCTGCCTCAGCCTCCCCAGTAGTTGCGATTACAGGCATGTGACATCACGCCTGGCTAATTTTATGTTTTTTGTAGAAATGGGGTTTCTCCATGTTGGTCAGGCTGGTCTCGAATTCCTGACCTCAGGTGATCCGCCGCCCACCTCGGCCTCCTAAAGTGCTGGGATTACAGGCATGAGCCACTGTGCCTGGCCTGTTTTTATTTTTATTTCGTTTTGTTTTGGTTTTGGTTTTCATGTAGCAAGAACATTTAATGTGAGATGTAACCTCTTACACGTTTAAGTGCACAAGGCCTTATTGTTACTATGGGCACAATGTTATACCAGAGTAGACTTGAAAAGCTCATCTTGCTCATTACTGTAGTCCTAGTACAAAGTAGGTGCTCAGTAAAAATGTATTGAATGAATGATCGGGTTTGGAGGGGAAATGGTGAGTTCACTTTGGGAAATGTGAACTCCCTGAAGCAGATGTCCAAGAGGTAGCAGAATGGACAATCAAGGAGACAGCTGAGAGTCACAGGTGATTGAAATCAGGGAAGAGATGCGATCCCCAGAGCAAGGGAAAGAGAAGGCTGAAAGGCAGAGGGCGAGCTGCTTGATGGATGAAGCCAGAGGTCAGGTGGAGCCGCACTCCTCCTTGGCTTTCTAGAGGCTCTTTGCATCTGGCCCTTGGGTTCCATGAGATACCCTGGTATCCTTGTGATAAACTCCTCTTTAGGCTTAATCTAGCTCAGGGTGGCTCCTGTTAATTTGCCATGGCAAGTCTCACATGATAAACCATCCCCATTATTCACCCAGTCATCCATCATGGTCCCCTGGGTGTCCATTCAGTCCATCATTCGTCAAACATTCATATAGTTGCCAACTAATGCTGGGTGAGATAGCGGTCCATCCTAGATTCTCCTTCCCTTCAACATCCACACCCCCTGCCCTGGCTCAGTTTTGCCCCTTCCTCCTCGCTGATCTCCCCACCTCCACAGTCAGCCCCACTAACCTGCCTGCCCAGGGAGGGCGATGTTTCTAAAGCACAACTCTGGTCATGTTCCTTACGTGCTTAAAAGCCCTCTGTGCCAAAACTGACTGGAAGAAATATCTCAAAATATAGAGTAAAAATGCAGAGATGAAAATCATGAGGGAAGAGATAAGAACACATCTAGAAAAAAAAAAAAAAAGCAAAAAACAAACAAACAAAACATCCCTCCATACCCTAAGGACAGAGGCCAGCGTCCTTATCCTGGCCCTCTGCGACCTCTGCAGGCTCGCACCTGCCACTCCTGCTTGGCTTCTGTAGTGCAGAACAATGTTGCAGGTGCGGCTCCGTGGTTACCCTCCCTGTGGCTCTGCACACATCGCCCCTCTCCTTGGGACACCCTTCTCCTGGATACCTACTCTTTAAGGCTTAACCCGAGGGTCACCTCCTCCAGGAAGCCCTCTGACTCCTCTGGGCTCCTGTATCACCCTGTGCTGTCCTCTGTCACTGTCCTTATCACACTGTGCTGCCCTTATATGTGCCTGGCTCCTCTCCTGGCCAGTGAGTTCCTTGAGGGCGGGACCATGTATGCCAAGGCCAGGGACTGGGGAGGCCCCAGCATGTTTGCTGGGAGTTTGAGGAACTTTCTCGGCACAGCTAACAGTGTAGACCACTGCAGAGCAGGTGGGTGGCTGGCCTTGGTGACCAGTGTCAGGGGAGATGTGGTGGGAACCGGAGGGATGGGGTGGGCATGGGCCCAAGGAGCTGGGGATGCTGAGCAATTCCTTTTCTAGCCCAAGGGAGCTGCGCTTCTGTCCTCCCTCTCATCCCACTCGGGGCAATTCTGTCATCAGTTTCTCATCCAAGCCCTTGCTGAACATACCCTCCTGGGAATGTGACCCCAAATCTCCCCACAGGAATCCCAAACCTCCCATGGCCCCCAACCTTCCTAGGTATCCCAAACTTCATCAAAGTTTCCTGGAAACTTTTTCTCACGACTCCTAAAATTCCACCATTCAACTCCCAAACTTCACCTCAAAACCACTTTTCCTGCCCAGCACCCAGGAGGAGAGTGGTGCGCTCCTTACCTGGGCCTTGTCCTGGGTGGGGAAGCTGCTGCTGTCTCCACCATGGCCACCAGGAGAGGAGAGGACAAGTTTCTTTTTGATATTGTTAATCCCCACCCCTTGAACCTCCCCCACACAGCTGCTCAGAAACGCGACACTCCCCCATCTATTTCTGGATGTCTCCTCAGGGCTCAGGAACACCAGCCTCTGCCCAGTCTGACCTGCCCAGTGTTCTTCTAAGGGAGGAAACCACAACTCATATTGTCTTATGTCCGATTTCTGCCTCCAAAGAAAGAAGAAGTAAACACTAAAAGGCAGAAATGAAATCCACAAGCATACAGCCCGGCACCACACCCTGGGCCTGGTAGTTAAAGATTGACCCCTGACCTAATCGGTTATTTGTACAAAAAAGCACTGTGAAGATCCCTGTCCTGTTCTGTTCCCTTCTAATTACCGGTGTATGCATCCTCCAGTCACGTACCCGCTGCTTGCTCAATCGATCATGACCCTCTCACGTGGACCCCCTTAGAGTTGTGAGCCCTTAAAAGGGACAGGAATTGCTCACTCAGGGAGCTCGGCTCTTGAGACAGGAGTCTTGCCAATGCTCCCAGCTGAATAAACCTCTTCCTTCTTTAACTCAGCGTCTGAGGGGTTTTGTCTGAGGCTCTTCCTGCTACATTTCCCACAAAAAAAGAATCCCTGAAGCCACAGAGGAGGTGGACTGAAGCACTGGGGATCCAGGCTGGGACAACTGCATCCTCACTGGCTGTGGTCCTGTACTTTGGTCAGCAAAGGAGGAGGAAGAGAGGAGGAAGCTTCAGTGCCCTGGCCTCAGAGAGCGTCTCCTTAGATTTTGTACCTTTCACACAAACACTGAGACTTAGCTAAGGTGCCAGGAGAGATTCGAACTAAGGAGGCTGGATTCTGAGTCCCAGTTCCAGCTCTGACTTACCAGTGATCTTGGAGGACTTCTTTATGCTATACTTCGGATCCCTGCCCACTGACTAGTTTTTTTTTAGACGGATTCTTGCTCTGTCACCAGGCTGGAGTGCAGTGGCGCAACCTTGGCTTACTGTAACCTCTGCCTCTCGGGTTCAAGCGATTCTCCTGCCTCAGCCTCCCGAATAGTGGGACTACAGGCACCTGCCACCATGCCCAGCTAATTTTTGTATTTTTAGTAGAGATGGGTTTTCACCATGTTGGCCAGGATGGTCTCGATCTCTTGACCTCGTGATCCGCCCGCCTCAGCATCCCAAAGTGCTGGGATTACAGGTGTGAGCCACCGCACCTGGCCCCCAATGACTAGATTTGAGTCCATCTCTTGGGGCCTTATTTTGGGTTCCAGGTCCTGGGATGGGAGAAGCAATCCCCCAAAGCCAGAGGGTGGAGAGGGACAAAGCAGTGATTCCAATAGATCTGGTCTTAGGGGCCGTCCCAGCAGGCCAAGCTGTCCCCAGGTGGTATCTTTTCAAGCAACTGCAAACACTCAGCTTCCTCCAGAGAGGGGGGCAGGCAGGATATGTAGGCAAATGCTTTTTTTCACCATGACGGTAAACAGTAGGATGATTCCTTATTTTAGAATCTGGGAGGGCTTTGGGATGGCTAGACTCACAGAAGGGGGCAAAAGAACTTGTCCTGGAGCTGTTTTTCTTTCCTTTTTTTTTTTTTTTTTTTGAGATGGACTTTCGCTCTTTTGCCCAGGCTGGAGTGCAGTGGCTCTATCTCAGCTCACTGTAATCTCCACCTTCCAGTTTCAGGCGATTCTCCTGCCTCAGCCTCCCAAGTAGCTGGGATTACAGGCCCCTGCCACCATGCCCGGCTAATCTTTGTATTTTTAGTAGAGACGGGGTTTCACCATGTTGGCCAGGCTGGTCCCGAACTCCTGTCCTCGTGATCCTCCCACCTCAGCCTCCCAAAGTGCTAGGATTACAGGCGTGAGCCACCGCGCCCTGCCCTGGAGCTGTTTTTCTAACAAGGACTCAGAAGCACCTCCCTCCCCACCCTCCTCCAAGCCTGGACCCACAGTATGTCTTCCCGTTTGGTCTACAGAAAGGATTCTGGGAGATAGCAGGATTCTAGGTGGAAGAAACTGACAATCTGAGGGGACGGGGGGGGGGGGGGGGGGGGACAGGGATGGGGGAAATTAATGAGCTAGACCAGGATGGAGACCTTTGGGTAGCTCTAATCTTTCGTGCCTACCTCAGCCCCAGCAGGCAGCATTTCTCAAATCCTAGCTTTCAGAACCCTCAGAAATCCTAGCTTTCAGCGACCCTCCGGCCGCTGGGGGAAGGAGGGGTGACATCCCACCTCCTCCTGGCTCAGGCTGCTAGGAAGCTCTTCCCTGAGCTACCAATTCCTCCGCTGGCCCCCATGACCTCTGACGGGGCATCCAAAACTCAGAGCCAGGTTATTTATAGATAAGCCCAGAGGAGGTGGGGGAAAGGCCAGTGTTTACAAACATGGGTCACCTGAGTCTGAGCGGCCACGAGAGCGGTCTGGGGGAGGGGAGAGCCTGGACCCTGTGGATCTGCGACCAAGGGCTCTGTCTCTGGCCCAACCCCACTGAAGGCGAATGGGGAGAGGGCCCAGAGCAGGCAGGGAGTGGGCGCTGCTCAGATGCTGGAGCACGTGGCCTAGGGTGTGGGCCAAATGCAAACTATGCAAATCGGAGTGCTCCAGGGGCGACCTCTTGGCCGGCGGGACCCCTGCGGGGCCCCCTGGCCTGGTGGGCTGGGGGCCAGGGACCGCCGGGTCAGTGCCCGCCTGAGGGAGAGGCCGAGTCTCACAAGTTCCCTCCCGCTCACTCACAGCCAAAGAGGGTCCCGCAGAAAGATCCCGCAGTCTTTAAAAAAAAGGAATTGCTTCTCAGCCCCTAGCGCTGGCGCGCCCGCTTCCGGCCCCGCGTGCGACGCTGGGAAAAGGGTGTCGGGTTATCAGCGCGGGGGCTGTAGTTAGCCTCGAGAACCTTGATTTTAGTCGGACTCCGGGGACAGCGCAGCGCCCGCCAGAGCCCTCGGCGCTCCCTCCCGCTCTTGGCTGAACTGCGGCCCCGCCTTTACCGTCCCAGAAAGGTTCCCCGGTTTGGAGACTCTGAGAAAGCGGTGTCGAGAGCGGAGACTTGGGGCGGGGAGCGGACAATAAACTCCCAGGCCACGCCCCGCCGGGGCCCTAATGCTGGACCCGGGTTCCTGTGCGCCGGGAGACAGGGTACAGATCTGCCTCGAGCCCCTCGAAACCAGGACTACAGCACCTCTGGTCCTGCTCTCACCCGGACCCCTGACCCTCACGTCTCCTCCAGGGATGGCGCTGGCGGCTTTGATGATCGCCCTCGATTGCCTCGGCCTCCACACCTGGCAGGTAACTCCAGGAACCATCTCCTGCCCCCAAGGGGGACATTAAGGGGCAGACCCTGAGGAAGTGGACTCGGGGCTGACTCCTCACAGCCCTCTCCCAGGGACTCTTCCCTAGGATTCCACTCTTAACTCTCTTCCTCTCAGGAACCTTCATCTCTGCAGGGAGCCCCAAGTTCCCATTCTGTCTCCTAGAACCCCCACCTCCATCCCTCTCTGGATTCCTCCAACATTCTTTTCCCCACCTCTCATCTCCCAGTGCAGGCACAGCCCGGCAAAGCCTCCTTGGGTTACCAGTGTGCTGCAGTCCTGGCAGCCCCTCCCAACCAAGGCTTGGCCTCCCCACCACCCCTACCCCAAATGTGGGTACAGAGCAGGGGAGGACTCAGGCGTCTCAGAGCTCACAGTGATTTGGTGTGGTGGCTGAGCACCTACCTGCAAGGGCTTCCTGCTGGATGAGAGGGAAGGAGAGCCTGAGGAGAACGGGGCTGGGGGTCAGGTAGCCGGACACTGGCTGTGTGTGATATTTGCACATCACCTGCCTGCCAGATCTTACAGCCAGAAAAGTGCTTGATAGTCATCTAGTCCCACCTCCCACCGACTGCAGGAACCTTTCTAATGACAGGATGATCCCTTTTAGGTTGTACAGAAGTAATGCTCTTTATGCTGTCTTCATAATAACCGTGAGGTTGGAAGTATCCTCAAGTCCAGAAAAGTTATGACACTTGCCCAAGACCTCACAGCTAATAGGTGGTAAAGTCAAAATTTCAGGCTGGGCGCGGTGGCTCACGCCTGTAATCCTAGCACTTTGGGAGTCTGAGGCTGGTGGATCACTTGAGGTCAGGAGTTCGAGACCAGCCTGACCAACATGGTGAAACCCTGTCTCTACTAAAAATACAAAAAATTAGCTGGGCGTGGTATTGCGCACCTGTAATTCCAGCTACTTGGGAGGCTGAGAGAGGAGAATTGCTTGAACCTGGGAGGCAGAGGTTGCAGTGAGCCAAGATCGTGCCATTGTACTCCAGCCTGGGCAACAGAGCGAGACTTCGTCTCAAAAAAACAAAAACAAATTAGCCAGGCATGGTGGCATGCACAGGTAATCCCAGTTAGTTGGGAGGCTGAGGTGGGAGAATCACTCCAACCTGGGAGGTGGAGCCTGCAGTGAGCCGAGATCTCACCACTGCACTCCAGCCTGGGCAACAGAGCAAGACTCCATCCAAAAAAAAAAAAAAAAAGGATTTCAGCCCATGTCTGTCTGACTCCAGTGCCTGTGTTATTTAAGCGTCTTATTAGGCCCTTGCCAAATTGCATATACCTGATATTTAGGGATAGAAATGAGATTCTGTGTTTCTGGATGGGTTTGCCCCCAGGACCCATGTCCAGTGCTCTGAACTTATGTTCTTTTCGGTATGGCACCTCTCTTCCTCCACAGGCCCAGGCTGTTCCCATCCTGCCCCTGGGCCTGGCTCCAGACACCTTTGACGATGCCTATATGGGTTGTGCAGAGGAGATGGAGGAGAAGGCAGCCCCCCTGCTAAAGGAGGAAATGGCCCACCATGCCCTGCTGCGGGAATCCTGGGAGGCAGCCCAGGAGGCCTGGGAGGACAGGCGTCGAGGGCTCACCTTGCCCCCTGGCTTCAAAGCCCAGAATGGAATAGCCATTATGGTCTACACCAACTCATCGAACACCTTGTACTGGGAGTTGAATCAGGCTGTGCGGACGGGCGGAGGCTCCCGGGAGCTCTACATGAGGCACTTTCCCTTCAAGGCCCTGCATTTCTACCTGATCCGGGCCCTGCAGCTGCTGCGAGGCAGTGGGGGCTGCAGCAGAGGACCTGGGGAGGTGGTGTTCCGAGGTGTGGGCAGCCTTCGCTTTGAACCCAAGAGGCTGGGGGACTCTGTCCGCTTAGGCCAGTTTGCCTCCAGCTCCCTGGATAAGGCAGTGGCCCACAGATTTGGTAATGCCACCCTCTTCTCTCTAACGACTTGCTTTGGGGCCCCTATACAGGCCTTCTCTGTCTTTCCCAAGGAGCACGAGGTGCTGATTCCTCCCCATGAAGTCTTTTTGGTTACCACATTCTCTCAGGATGGAGCCCAGAGCCTGGTGACTCTCTGGAGCTATAATCAGACCTGTAGCCACTTTAACTGCGCCTATCTGGGTGGTGAGCTGTGCATGGGGGAAGCAGGACTGGCAGTGTGGGTGAAATAAGCCAGGATGTCCTTACACAATAATCCCCGGGGCCTTCGGGAGACCCACTTGGTTAAAGGGGAAATGAGGGCTGGAAGTCAGCTGGAGTTGCTGTCCTCTGTGACTCAGGTTTTTTTGGGTTCTATAAGTGTTTTCCAGATTTGTGAACATTCTCAGATGATTCTGTATGTCCTAAAAAGGGTCCATCTGCTATATGGTCTAATAGACCAAAAGAACCTGCTTAAGGAGATTAGCAAGCAGCAGAAAGAGCCAGGGGGACTGCTTCAGGTCTCAGGGGGGCCCTGGGCTTGATGGGGCTGACAGGGCACGTATGTGCCATTCCCAAGTGCTGAGGCAGGGACAGATGGAAGAGTGACTGGGTCTTGGGTGGGAAGAGGGATGGAAAGGCAATCTGGAAAGACTTCCTGGAGGACGGAGGAGGAAGGGAAGTCAGAATTTTCCCTTTAGGTGAAGGGAAAGATAGATTGAGAGGGGAAATGGCCCTGCCAGGGCCTGGTGAGCCAGGCAGTTTGGGTGTGAGTCTATTCACACGGAGGCCTCACCCTGCTGTCTGTTGCAGGGGAGAAGAGGCGGGGCTGTGTGTCTGCGCCAGGTGAGTTGCCCTTCCATCCTCCCTCAGCTGCTTTGACTCCCCCTCACCCTGCTGATCCCTTCCTCCTCTTCTCCCTCCAGGAGGGGTGCAGCCAGAGTCACAAGCTGAGGGGGCCTCCTCTCTGCCCCCCTGGAAGACCCTGCTCTTGGCCCCTGTAGAGTTCCAGCTCTCAGGGGTTGGGCCCTGAAAGTCCAACATCTGCCACTTAGGAGCCCTGGGAACGGGTGACCTTTATATGAAGAAGAGGCGCCTCCAGCAGCCTTGAGCAGCAAGAACATGGTTTGGGACCCAGCCCTAGCAGCCTTCTCCCCAACCAGGATGTTGGCCTGGGAAGGCCACAGCAGGGCTGAGGGAACTCTGCTATGTGGTGGGGACTTCCTGGGACAAGCAAGGGAAGTACTGAGGCAGCCACTTGATTGAACGGTGTTGCAGTGTGGAGACATGGAATTTTATTGAGGTAGCCACGTGATTAAATGGTATTGCAGTGTGGAGACATGGAATTTTATGATTGGTTTATTCCATGAGACTAGACCTTCTACCCCGCTCTGGCCTTGCTAGGCTGAAGGACTGACTGAGGGACTAAAAAAAAACTTCTTGGGGCCAGGAGCAGGTGGCTCACGCCTGTAATCCCAGCACTTTGGGAGGCTGAGGTGGGTGGATCACGAGGTCAGGAGATCGAGACCAGTCTGGCTAACACGGTGAAACCCCGTCTTTACTAAAAATACAAAAAAATTAGCCGGGCGTGGTGGCAGGCACCTATAGTCCCAGCTACTTGGGAGGCTGAGGCAGGAGAATGGTATGAACCCGGGAGGCGGAGCTTGCAATGAGCTGAGATCGCGCCACTGCACTCCAGCCTGGGCAACAGAGCAAGACTCCGTCTCAAAAATAATAATAATAATAACTTCTTGTTATTATTAACACGGTCTCCTGTGCAGACCCGTGTAACCCTCTAACTTGCAAATCCAGAAGCTAGAACAGCTAAAGGGTCCTCATGACAACCATGAAGGTGGGAAAGCAGGCAGGTGATTCCTCAGCCCCACTTGTTAGGTGAGAAATGCAAAGCCAAGGAAGGAAGCAACTGATCAGAGGGTTCCCATTGAACCCCGGCCTCCCGCCTCCCCAGTCTCTTGCCTCTTGGTCCAGAACTCTGTCCATGAAAGATCTGAGGAAACTCAAAGTAGGATCCTAAGCCCAAGATACTTGGGAACACAGAGCAAGTCATTTCTCTCTGCCCTGCTCCCACAAGGGTCCATTTCAGGGGAAAGAAGGGGAAGGACCTCAAAACATCAAGAGACAGAGATTCTCACACAGCCCGGAGGCCTCTCACATCCAGAACAGAAACTTTATTGAAGCAAGAAAAGCAGCACAGGCTCCTCCCAAGGGGCTCCCCACCCTCACCCTCCTAGGCTACTGTGTTCAGCAACAGAAGAAGGGACTCTTCCGCTATATCAGGACCTTCTCTCAGTCCCCAAATCCTCCCCCTGGGGCAGGTCCCCAGCCCCCTCTGCTTCCTGCTCCCTATGCACTAGCACATGAGCTGGGGAGCAGGGGCCAGACTCTGCAGAAGCCAGAGTCCTCACCCCTCCAGTGTCCTGAAGCCCGGTTCCTGATGATTCCTGGGTCCCCACAATCCCAGGCCCTGTCAGCTCCGGGGTTTCAGGGATGGGAGGCCCCAGGTTCTGGAAGCTGTTGTGCACTCAGGTGATGGAGTGACTGAGGACGCTGGCACCGTCGGGAGGCCGGGGTGTCCCTCCCTCTGCCAGAGTTCTCCACACACCAGCTACCTCGCTTTGCAGTCGAGATATGGTCTTGGTCAGCTCTGTGAGTCTGTTGCCCAGGTCTGGAGGAGGTGGAGTACCGAGGGGCCTTTCAGAGGATGAGCCTACCCTGTACCCCTTTTACCCTTTACAGTACCCCAGGGGTTGCCCTATCCAGGATTCCTGAGGGAGAACTGGAAGAAGTGAGGAACGGGTTTGTGGGCTAGGGGTCAGGTGGGTGGGTGAAGCTGGGGCAGGTGAATCTCATCAGGGGTGGGAGGGAGGAGCTGAGGAGCTGGAAAGAAGGAAAGTCTGGGGGCCAGAGAAAGATGACAAGCCACGGGGAAAGCTGTTCCTGGACTGGGTAGATATTTGTGCGTTCACCCGCCTGCCCTCTCCCGAGTCTACAGCCAGCCAGCTCACCCCATCCTTCAGGGCCCAGTTCAGATCCCACCCCCTTTGTCCATTCTGCTATTCTATCCTCCTGCCTTCTCATGAGCCTCTCAAAATGACGTGCTCCTTCTCCCTTCAGGCGCCCATAGCAATTCGCATCTCTCTTAGCTGCACTTCATGCCCAGTGTGATGGTTTCTCTTCCTCACCAGACTGAAAGCTTCCCATGTGTCCCTGCTCTACAGTGCCCCGTCCGTCCCTCCCTCCAAGACAAGGCCTGAAACGAAGGAGGCCATAGTGATGAATGTTGGTGGAACGAGTCAATAAGTGAGTGAATGGAAAAGGTGAATGAGTGACTGGGTAAGGGAGTGAATGGGAGAATAACCGAATGCACCTGAAGGCAGGAATGAGCGCTTACGTGAAATGAGTGGGATAAATGCCCGGATGGGTCAGAGGGTAGTGGAGTGCAAGGGGCATGCTGTGCAGGTTGCCCTTCCAAGGGCAGGGCAGGATGGGACCACATATTATGCAGGCTGAATGAGGACATGATGCTGGGTATGGGGCCTTTATCCCAGCTGAACAAGGAACAGGAATGGGGAGGGCTTGGAGGTGGGCGACAAACCTTTCCGCCGGGTCTCCTCGAATTCGCGCCGGGCAGTCTCTATGTAGCGCTGTACCAGGGCCTTGATGACGCGAAGGCGGTAGGATCCACGCTCTCCCTCCCCAGGCACAGCCCCTGCCCCAGGATTGGCCTAGAATGGGGAGACAAGAGGGTGAGGGAGATTCTCTACCTCCAGCCTTCCTCTGATCACTGCCCATGTTCCCCCACCCCCAGGCAAGAAAGGCCCAAGCAAAGCCTGTGTAGACTTTTCTGTCCCTGACCCACCTAGCCCCTGGCCTCCATCTCACAGTGCGGACCTGGAAGGTAGAAGGACAGGGGCCAGAAGCTGGGGAAGGGCTGACGGTGAGAGGACCAGGAAGGGGTGGGCGAGGGCTGGGGGCTGATGGTGTGGAGGGGGAGAACCCCCTACAGACCTGGCAGTACCTGAATTAGGAAGGCACCCTCATGCCAGGCCAGACTGGGCTGGGGAGTTCCTTGGATGTCCGGCCTCTTGGCCTCCTCTCTTAGGCCACTGTCAGCCATTTAACTGCCCAGTTTGTGGGACATTTACCTTTGGCTTCTTAACATGTTTTTTTTTAAAAATGTTCAACTACGTCTCGGACCAGTTTAGGACAAAAAGGTCTGTCTGGAGCATAGTGGGTATTTCTAGCTTGGGAGGAGGGTGGCAAGGACTTCTGTTTAGGCTGCATGACACAGGGTTGGAAATTCAGGAAATGGCCAGAGCCAGGAAGAGGGAAAGGGAAGCCACGTGAGAGAGTAGGAATTGGGACAGGCTTTCTGGGGAACATACCTGGAAAGATAGATAAGCCCGGGGTATGCAGACAAATGGATGGTATAGACAATACAAGTGAAGCCTGATGCCAGGGCGACCAGCAACAAGCCGAGGAGATACTCACAAAAGTAGGGATGGGGGGATAGTCTGGCTTCTTGGTTTTGCAGCAGGAACAGCAACAGCAAATGAACAGGCAAATTCTCCTGAGAGATTTCAGTGGTGGGAAGAGGTCGGTTAGAGGACAGGGAAATGGGGGCAGAGCTAGGGAGTGGGAGCTGAGGTCATCACCTGAGAAGGTAGAAGACAGCCTTCGGGGAGGGCAGGATGTTGAAGGGCACAGGCAATGTCAGGCCCTCTCAGAAGTACGACAGATAGAGCTTGGAGCGAGCAAACTTCCACTCCACGTCAGCATCATCCTGGGAGCCAGGCAGCAGAGGGTGGTGCAAGGACCCCTTTAGCACATGGCCCTCCTGCCCACTCAAACTGTCTCTCTTCTCCACTCCTCACATCTTTGATTCTCCAGTGTGCCTATAATCCTAGCCAGCCTCTTTCTTCTCCGCAGACTTATCTCCCACCTCCCCTATCACCCGCATTTCTCCTGCCTGTCTCCCGTTTCCTCTCTCCCCACCATTGTCTTTCATCTTTCTGACATCCAGTTCCTGCCCAGCCTATTCTCCAACCTGCAGACCCTAACCCATCCATTTCCTTTCCTCTCCCTCTCATGTTCCCGTTTACTTCTCTACAACACACTCCTCTACCCAACCCTAAGGGGGAAGGAGCACTAGACTTGGTGTCTGGAGATACTAATAACATCACCAAGACCCTTATTTTACAGAGGAAAACTTGTCCAAAGCCACAAACAAGACAACAGTGGAGGCAGAGCACGACGCCACATGTCTTGCCTCTTTGCACCCTATTCCTCTCCATTCCTTTTTCCCTTTTTGTCCCTGGCCTAAACTGGCCTCTGTTGACGCACCTCGATCTTCTGGAAGGAGTTGGTGATCATAGCAATGAGCATGTTGAGCAGCACAATGACCATGACGATGGTAAAGATGCCATAGAGGGCCTGGCCCACAAACTTGGGCACCAGAAACTGAGGCATGTCCACCACGCCCACACTGTGCTCTTCCATGCCGAACATGGTCCAGAACAGAAACTGAAACATCTCATTGAAACCGGCATGCCAGGCCAAGTAAGGAACAGGAAATGAGGGGTGGGAGAAGAGCCTGAGCTCACCCCCACCCCCCAGGACCTGGCCAAGAGTGCCCACTTCCATGTAGCCCTTTGGACCAACTCGGCCAGTACAGACACTTGCTGTTTCTGAGCTCCAAATCTTATTCTTTCAGTCGACCAGTATTTACTGAGCGCACAGTAGTGTCACAGGTGCTAAGGATACATCAGTGGACAAGATAAGCACGTTCCTGTCTTCATGGCCTTATGTTCTGGGGTGCGGGGGGTGTGAAATGGATATTACTTATACCAACAATTTAAATTTGTGGCTGGGTGTGGTGGCTCACGCCTATAATCCTAGCACTTTGGGAGGCCGAGGTGGGCAGATTGCTTGAACCCAAGAGTTGGAGACCAACCTAGGCAACATAGTGAGACCCCATCTCAATTTAATTTACAAAATATTTAAAATTAAAAAATTAAAATTGTGACAAGTGCTGTGAAGGAGCAGCCCAGGATGTTATGACCTAGTCTGGGGCTGGGGAAAGCTTCTTTGAGAAGCATTCAAACTGAGCTCTGAAGAATGCGTGGGATTCCACATGTCAAAGGGAAGGAGAAGTGTGAAAAAGGGTATTCCCCAAGGCAGACGAGCTCTGGGCATCTGAGAAACTGAGAGAAGTCCAGCACGGCTGGTCTCAGAAGGCAGAGGAGAGAGAGACTTGTGAGAGGTAGTTAGGGACCAACCACCTCATGCAAGAGCTTGTAGGATAAAAACAAAAATCCTTACCGTGGCCTATGAGCAATAGGAAGCTGTGAAGAGTTCGAAGCAGAGGGGTGACGCTGATTTACACTGGAAAAGATCATGTTGGCTGCTGTGAGTAGAATGGAAGGGAAGCAAGTGAGAGAGCAGAGGTGCAGAGACCAGGTAAGAAACTGTTGTCATGGGCCAGGCATGGTGGCTCATGCCTGTAATCCCAGCACCTTGGGAGGCTGAGGCGGGCCGGTCACCTAAGGTTGGGCGTTCAAGACCAGCCAGGCCAACATGACGCAACCCCATTTCTACTAAAAAATGCAAAAATTAACCAGGTGTGGTGGTGGGTGTCTGTAATCCCAGCTATTCGGGAAGTTGAGGCAGGAGAATCGCTTGAACCGGGAAGGTGGAGGTGGCAGTGAGCTGAGATCACGCCACTGCTCTCCAGCTTGGGTGACAGAGCGAGACTCCATCTTGAAAGAAACTGTTCTCATGGGCTAGGTGAGACAGGATGGGGGTTTGGAGCACACTGGTAGCAGCTCCAGTGCTACCTCTTTCAGGCAGTCCTTCCCTTCCCTACCTCCAGCAGAAAGTTCGCCAGTCACAGACCTGACCACATTTTCCTTCCTCTTGTATTTATTTGTGAATCCGTCTCATTCCCTCCGTCTCAGCACCAGTTCAGGTATAGATTCCCACAGCTTTGCACTGGTTTGTGGGCTCTGTCTCTCTTATTATTCTGTCCTCCACGGTGCATCCAGGGTGCTCCTTCTAAATATGAACCTGACCTAATCTGTTGTGCTTTGGCTTGTCAACGTTTAAATGCTCCTAACTACCCTCAGTCCAGATGTCTACCATAAAACCTACCTAAGAATTTTAGCAAAATTATTTTTGATGCACTGGTCATGGTGGCTCACACCTGTATTCTCAGCACTTTCGAAGGCAGAAGCAGGAGGATCACTTGAGGCCAGAAGTTAGAGACCTTGTCTCTACATAAAATAAAAAAATTAGCCAGGTGTGGTGGCACACGCCTGTAGTCCCAGCTACTCAGGAGGCCGAGGTAGAAGGATAGCTTGAGCCCGGGAGTTCAAGGCTGCAGTGAGCTGTGATTGTGCCACTGCACTCTGGCCTAGGTGGCACAGTGTGACCCTGTCTCAAAAAACAATAGCAAAAAACAACTTTTGACTTACTTAGCAGTCACTCATGAATGAATAGCCCAGGAGGGCTTGGCCTTCCCTTGCCACTGTGAAGTGATGTCACCAGGAGCCACAAAGCAGGCTGGTATGAGTAGTTCCCGTCCCTGGCACTAAGAGTCACAGTAAATTCAGTTCCTTTAAGCTAACAGCCTGAAGCCAGGCTATGAACAAGAATTCTTTGTAAGAACATAGGTCTGAATACAGCTTCCATATACACTGGAACCACGAGAGAGCCTTGGTCAAGTGTGGATCCTTTAGCATCATCAATAAAACTATTAGGTAGTTGCACTCATGAAGAATTTATGATTGGGCAGCTGCTTGGGAGGCCACCTAGAGCTCCCTGGCCTCCTGGAGAAAGCCCAAGCTTCTCACCAAGACGTCCCTGAGCTTCTGACGTGGGCCCAGCTACCCTCTCTCACTTCCTTTCACAAAATTCTCTCCATGTGCCAACCATGGGAGGCATCTTGCTATTCTCCAAACATACCTCCCTGCTTTGGCGCATGCCCCCTCTCTGCTCAGAATGCCCTATATCTTCTCTGAAGTCCGTAACCTTCCTAGGTGAAGTCCAGATTCTCTCTTCTCTGTAAAGCCTTCCCTGGTCATCTAAGACAGAGGAAGGTGCTTCCTCCGCTGGGCACAATCAGTATAAACTCTCCTTTCTCACAGCACTTGTCGCAAATTGAGCTCATTTGTGCACATGGCTATCTTCTCTATGACAAAGGGTCTGGTTTATTTCTCCTGCCTGTGCTTCCAGTGCCAGGAAACAGAACCTACTAAAAGAAAGTGTCAGTAAATAGGTATGAACTCAGTGACAACAAAAAACCTGCAACAACTGAATGACTAAGAAAGTGAATGAATTTTAAAAGTGAGTGAGACTGGGTGTGGTGGCTCACGATGACATTGTGAAATGCCGTCATCTCAGCATTTTGGGAGGTTGAGGCCAGAGGATCGCTTGAGGCCAGGAGTTTGAGAACAGCCTGGGCAACACGGCAAGACCCTATCTCAACAAAAAGATAAAAAATTAGCTGAGTGTGGTGGTGCATGCCTGTAGTCCTAGCTAATAGGAAGGCTGAGGTGGGAGGATGGCTTGAGCCTGGAAAGTCGAGGCTTCAGTGAGCCATGATCACACCACTGCACTCCAGCCTGGGTGACAGAGCAAGACCTTGTCTCTAAAAAAAAGAAAAAAATTTTTAAAAAGTGAGTGAGTGGGCCGGGCACGGTGGCTCACACCTGTAATCCCAGCACTTTGGGAGGCCGAGGAGGGTAGATCACCTGAGGTCAGGAGTTCGGGACCAGCGCGGCCAACATGGTGAAACCCTGTCTCTACTAAAAATACAAAAATTAGCTGGGTGTGGTGGTGTGCCTGTAATCCCCGCTACTCAGGAGGCTGAGATGGGAGAATTGCTTGAACTTGGGAGGCAGAGGCTGCAGTGAGCCGAGATCGCGCTGCTGCACTCTAGCCTAGGCAACAGAGCAAGACCCCATCTCAAAAAATAAATAAATAGATAAATATATAAAAATAAATAAATAAATAGAACAATACATGAGTGAATAAACAAATATATAAATTAGTTATTAGCCACATTTAGGAAGAATTAAGCAGCCAAAAGAATAATGACTGTAATGGATTTTCACATTGAGTCCATAGTGATATTCAAAAAAGAGGAAAGGCTGGTGTGGTGGCTCACACTTGTAATCCCAGCACTTTGGGAGGCCGAGGTGGGCAGATCACCTGAGGTCAGTAGTTTGAGACCATCCTGGCTAACATGGTGAAACTCCGTCTCTACTAAAAATACAAATATTAGCCGGGCGTGGTAGCACAGGCCTGTAATCCCAGCTACTCAAGAGGTTGAGGCAGGAGAATTGCTTGAACCTGGTAGGTGGAGGTTGCGGTGAACCGAGGTCATGCCACTGCATTCCAGCCAGGGTGACGGAGCGAGACTCTGTCTCAAAAAAAAAAAAAAAAAGAGAAGAAGAAGAAGAAAGTAGGTGAAAACACTTCTTCACAGAAGAATGCCAGTGAATAAATGTAGAAGAAATGACAGAGGCAGAAAATCATGATCTTGAAACCACCGTTGTAATAACCAATTCAGGTAAAAATCATCTATGGATGCTAAATCCACTGGGTAAAAGGTTTTGAGGGAGCAGTGTTGTCACACAGTCTCAACATAGCTTCCTGTACTAAAAGGGCTTCCCTGGTACCATTACAATGAAGACTTTGCTACAGCAATCGGCCTCACCAATAGGCCACACTGACATCATGCACCTTCTGCTGTGATGCGGTAGAAAGTACACACAATCAACTAGGTCATGTTCTTGCCAAAACTGCTTAACTTGAATCTAATTATGATCAATAATTAATAGATAAATCCAATTTGGTCTACACTCTTCCTGCAAGACAAAGAGAAGGTCGGGGTGTGTTCGAGATTAAAGGGGACTAAAGGGATAGCACAACAAAATGTAATGTGTGATCCTAGATTGGATGTCAGATTTTTTAAACTAGAGAGACTTTTTTCCAGGCAATTGGGGAAATATCAATAAGGACTATATAGTAAATAATACTAGGGTATGAGGCCGGGTGCGGTGGCTCATGCCTGTAATCCCAGCACTTTGGGAGGCCGAGGTGGGTGGATCACGAGGTCAGGAGTTAAAGACTAGCCTGGCCAACATGGTGAAACCCTGTCCCTACTAAAAATACAAAAATTAGCTGGGCGTGGTGGCGGGTGCCTGTAATCCCAGCTACTCAGGAGGGTGAGGCAGGAGAATCACTTGAACCCGGGTAGCGGAGGTTGTAGTGAGCTGAGATCGTGCCACTGCACCCCAGCTGGGTGACAGAGTGAGACTCTGTCTCAAAAAAAAAAATATATATATATATATATATGTATATAATGGTATGGGTGTTAAATTTTTTGAGTGTGATAATACTTTTGTGGTTATGCTCTTAAAAGACATCCTGAACTGTTTAGGGATGAAGTGTCATTATATTTACAACTTCCTTTTAAATGTTTCAGGAAAAAAAAGAATAAAGGGAGCAACAGATCAAGCAAGTGTGGTAAAACATTAACAATTGGTGAAGCTGGGAGAAGGATATAGGGGTATCCACTGTACTTTTCATAGGATTGACATTTTTCAAAATAAAAAGTTTGAGGAGAAAATGGGTAAATGAATGAATGTATAAATGAACAAATGAATGAGTGACAGAGTGAATCAAAGAGGGAGTGAGCAAACAAGATAATTAGTTGAGTGAATAAATGAGGGAGGGAGGGAAAAAGGAGAGATCACTAGGGCTCCAAGCTGCAAGGTCCCAGGCTCTCCACCTCCTGTCCTGCCTCTGCCCCTGCATACTTGCCCAGCCGCTCTATCTCCTGGTAGGGCACATAGATGTTGTTGAGGCCACAGAGGAAGGTGGTCAGGATGATCATGAGGATGAACATAAACCTGGCGGGGGATGGGACGTGGGAGGGTCAGAGCAGGTCTCCACCTTGAGAGAAGTCAGGCTCCAGGAAGAGGGATGAAGGCCTCCCTGGCTCTCTGCTCAACAAGTATTCAATTTGGTTATTTATTGATTGATTGATTGATTGATTGATTGATTGAGACAGAGTCTTGCTCTGTCAGCCAGGATGGAGTGCAGTGGCACGATCTCGGCTCACTGCAACCTCCGCTCCGAGCTCAAGCGATTCTCCTGCCTCAGCCTCCCGAGTAGCTGGGATTACAGGTGTGTGCCACCATGCTGGGCTAATTTTTTTTGTATTTTTAGTAGAGACAGGGTTTCACCATGTTGGCCAGGCTGGTCTTGAACTCCTAACCTCAGGTAATCGGCCTGCCTCGGCCTCTCAAAGTGCTAGGATTACAGGCGTGAGCCACCACGCCCGGCAGGTTATTTATTTATTTATTTATTTTTGAGATGGAGTCTCGCTCTGTCACCCAGGCTGGAATGCAGTGGTGCCATCTTGGCTCACTGCAACCTCTCAAGCGCGGGTTCTAGCAATTCTCTTGCCTCAGCCTCCCAAGTAGCTGGTACTACAGGTATGTGCCACCACACCCAGCTAATTTTTGTACTTTTGGTAGAGACTGGGTTTCACCATGTTGGCCGGGCTTGTCTCAAACGCCTGACCTCAAGTGATCCGCCTGCCTCAGCCTCCCAAAGTGCTAGGATTACAGGCGTGAGCCACCGTGCCTGGCCAAGTTTGGTTATTATTAAGAATAGAGGCCGGGCGCAGTGGCTCACGCCTGTAATCCCAGCACTTTGGGAGGCCGAGGCAGGCGGATCATGAGGTTAGGAGATCGAGACCATCCTGGCTAACATGGTGAAACCCCGTCTCTACCAAAAATACAAAAACTTAGCTGGGCGTGGTGGCGGGCGCCTGTAGTCCCAGCTACTCGGAAGGCTGAGGCAGGAGAATGGCATGAACCTGGGAGGCAGAGCTTGCAGTGAGCCGAGATTGCGCCACTGCATTCCAGCCTGGGCAACACAGCGAGACTCCATCTCAAAAAAAAAGAAAGAATAGAGGAATTAGGGGGTAGAAAATGAGAGGGATTTAAAGTGAGGGCTGGGCTGGGCATGGTGGCTCACGCCTGTAATTCCAGCACTTTGGGAGGCCAAAGCAGGCAAATCACTTGAGCCCAGGAGTTCAAGACCAGCCTGAGCAACATGGTGAAACCCTGTCTCTACAAAAACCAAAAATTTGTATTTTTGTGTGATGCATGCCTGTGGTCCCAGCTTCTCAAAAGGCTGAGGTGCTGTAATCCCAGCACTTTGGGAGGCCAAAGTGGGTGAATCACTTGAGCTCATGAGTTCAAGACCAGCCTGGGCAACAGGCTGTAGAGACGAAACCCCGTCTCTACATAAAAATACAAAAAATTAGCCAGGTATTGTGGCGTACACCTGTAGTCCCAGCTACCTGGGAGGCTGAAGTGAGAGGATCGCTTTAGCCCAGGAGGTCGAGGCTGCAGTGAGCCAAGATAGCACCACTGCACTTTAGCCTGGGTGACACAGTGAGACCCTGTCTCAAAAAATATATATGTAAAAATAAAAAATAAATATAAATAAATAGAGTGTCAAGTGGAGGCTCTCCTTAAAGCATAATGGGTACTAAGGCCAGGCGCGGTGGCTCATGCCTGTAATCCCAGCACTTTGGGAGGCCAAGGTGGGTGGATCACGAGGTCAAGAGATCGAGACCAGCCTGTTGAACATGGTGAAACCCTGTTTCTACTAAAAATACAAAAAAAAAAAAAATTAGCCAGGCGTGATGGCGCCTATAGTCCCAACTACTCAGGAGGCTGAGGCAGAAGAATCACTTGAACCCAGGAGGCGGAGGCTGCAGTGAGCCAAGATCGCAGCACTGCACTCCAGCCTAGGCAACAGAATGAGACTCTGTCTCAAAAAAAAAAGGCCGGGCGTGGTGGCTCACACCTGTAATCCCAGCACTTTGGGAGGCCGACGTGGGCGGATCATGAGGTCAGGAGATCAAGACCATCCTGGCTAACATGGTGAAACCCCGTCTCTACTAAAAATACAAAAAATTAGCCAGGCGTGGTAGCGGGCGCCTGTATTCCCAGCTACTTGGGAGGCTGAGGCAGGAGGATGGCGTGAACCCGGGAGGCAGAGCTTGCAGTGAGTTGAGATCGCGCCACTGCACTCCAGCCTGGGCGACGGAGCGAGACTCCGTGTCAAAAAAAAAAAAAAAAAGAATAATGGGTACTAAGTCCAAGCAGTCAAAGCTGAGGACCGAGCGGTCTCCCAGGGAGGGAATGAGATGCTGAGATTCTAAAGGAATGACACAGGGATAGCTGGGAGTCAGAATCCCACTGAACAGGAGTTATCACCAGAAGAGTCAGAGCCACGTGTGAGAATGAGTTGGCCTGCCATGGGGAGGCCAGAAAAATCCTGGGGTGGGATGGGAGGTTCTCCCCCAAACTAAGCTGAGCTAAAGTTGTTAATATTAATAGATGCAGCTAAGGTTTTTCCCACCAAGGATACTCACTGTAGTCCTACCTCAGGCTGAGGATTCCCAGGGAGGCAGGCATTAACTATGGGCCCTGATTAGGTGAGAGGCCAGGTTTTGCTGGACATGATTAGGTGATGAGCACCAACAAGGCCAGATAAGGTCAGGGGTTCGAAGAGCTGAGTGGAAAGGATCCAAAGGGACCCCTGAGTCCAGTGCTTTTTCCTTAATGATGGGAAAACTGAGGCCCACAGAGGGGTCGTGGAGACTGACAGAACTGGGACTGGAACTCCCAACCAAGGGCTTTTTCTGCTATCTACGGTTCATAATCTTTTCTGGAGTCATGGGCCTCTTTGAGAATTAGATGTAAGTTGTAGATACTCTCTGCAGAAAAATATACATTTACCCTCCAAATTTTGCCTGTAGTTTCAGGGGGTCAGAGGTCTTTGGAGCGCGTGCCTCTGGAGGAACGCAGGTCAAGGATTCCTGTGTTACCCAAGAGCTGGGGAGTTTTGGAGGGAAGTCAAGTGGAGTCTACAGAGAGGATCGAGCTCAGAACAGGGCCGGTACGCACCGGATCATGTCATCGATCATCTTGCCAATGGAAATCTGCAGAGTGCCCAGCGACTCATGGGCCGGCAGAATGTAGGCCAGGTGGGTGAAGCTGAGCATGCTGGTGACAGCGAAGAGCACCTCAGCCAAGAACTGGGGATCCTCGGTGTGCCACTCGCTTCGTTCTGCGTGGGGTGGAATGGGGGCTGTGGCTGGGAGCCAAGAGCCAAGAAAGAAGAACTGGGGGATTCAGGGCTGAACTGAAGGGACACTCACCAGCCGTGGTGAAATAGTGGCAGGCAGCCGCTTGGGAGGCGTCCCGGCAGTGCATGTGGGCAAGCCCAGCCAGGAGGAGGCGCAGTGCGAAGGCTGCCAGGTACAGGGACAGGATGACCATATCCAGGAAGTTCCACCAGTCCAGGAGGTAACTGCGCAGGCCCTCAATCCACACTTCCTTGCACTCAAACCACAGGAAGCCTGAAGCGGGGTGGCAGGGAGCCAGGACAGAATGGGACTGAACTTCTCTTTCTATGTCAGAGCTAGATTACGAGGCAGGGGGAACCTATGAATGGCAGTGGGGTGCTAAAACATTATGGGGTGAAGTCAATGACATGTAAACATGTAATCTACTCAGGAACAAGTGATCTCATGTGAACATAAAAAAGACTCCTTGCTGATGCGGACACTGCTGGCGTGACCTGAACCAATGATCTCAGTCAGTGGACACTCAGAAAGAGAGTATCACCTGGAACAGGCTGTTTTTTAGGAGGGAATGACTGAAATTTGTTTCTCCGTGCCCTCCACCAAGTAAATACTGGACAAATAACTGAAGAATATTGATTTGAGGCTGGGTGCGGTGGCTCACGCCTGTAATCCCAGCACTTTGGGAGGCCAAGGCAGGAGGATTCCTTGAGCCCAGGAGTTTGAGACCAGCCTGGGCAACATGGTGAAACCCTATCTCTATTAAATTATTTTTAAAAATTAAAAAAAATTTAAAAATACAGAGTATCGGCTTGAAGGGGCTCCAAATTCTCAGGCTGCTCAGGGTGCCTGTGTTCCAGTGAGGCCCAGTACCAGACCTGGAGCTGGGGGTCTTGGGAGCTGGACCCCATAAGCTAGGTGGCCCTGCCACATTGCACCCTTCTCATTCCCTGGATACAGTCACATGCTTGTCCACTCACGGTTTGTTCCCTGTGCGTAGAATGTCCTTCCACATCTTCTGGAAGCCCAGCTCACCTTTGTGGCCTAGGTCGCATGTTATCTCCTCCAAGTAGCCTTCCCTAAGCAGGTGGAGTGAATTTCTCGGGGTTTTGTGTGCTCACAGCTCATATCTCTGTGATCCCATCACTACAGGGCACTGCAGGATATCTCTCCACAGGTCTGTCTCTACCCTGCCTCCCCCTGAACTTGGAGCCCCTCAAGGGCAGGGACTACGTCCACTCATCTCTGTCCCTGGTGCCCAGAACAAATTAAACAAATACGTAAAAAAAAAAAGTATGTATATATACATATATATTTTGAGACAGAGTCTCGCTCTCTGTTCCCCAGGCTGGAGTGCAGTGGCGTGATCTCAGCTCACTGCAATCTCCGCCTCCTGGGTTTAAGCAATTCTCCTGCCTTAGCCTCCTGAATGGCTAGGATTACAGGCACATGCCACCACGCCTGACTAATTTTTGTATTTTTTAGTAAAGACAGGGTTTCATCATGTTGGCCAGGTTGGTCTCGAACTCCTGACCTCAGGTGATACATCTGCCTCAGCCCCCCCAAGTCTTGGGATTACAGGCATGAGCCACTGCGCCCAGCCTAAACAAACATTTAGTAAGCTCCTACCATGTGCCAGTGGGAACCTGTGGTGAATAAGACAGTCCCTGTCCTCCCAGGGCTTACAGTCTGTGAGGAACACAGTGGGTAACCCAAGTGGGTCTCACACAATGTGGTAAATGCTAGGACTAAGGAGCAGGGGGACAGAGGGACTGTTACGGGTGTTTAGGAATAGACCCTCACCCTGATTTAGGGGCCAGGGAAAACTTCTCCAAAAGTGACATTTAAGCTGAGATCTGAAGGAGGGGTGGGAGCCAGCCAGGTGAAGGGGCAATATGGGAAGGGGCGAGTGCTCTAGGAAACGTGAATAAGCAAAGGCCTAGACAAACGTGAATATCATGTGGTCAGGAACCTAAATCAGTCCTGTAGAGCAGGAATGCCCTGTGAGGGTGGGGTGCATGCTCAGTGAATGTGTGTTAGATGGATGGGGCCACGTTGAACTTCTCCATGTACTCTTAGGGCTTCACTTATGATAGGGCATCAGGAAACATTTATTACATGAATAAATGGGTTTTGTTTCATGTGTTTCTAAGACCTTTCTCCTCCCACAGGTAGGAATTGTATTGGTTTCCTCTCCACTCAGCACAGGTCAATCCATGTTTAGTAAACAATAGGATGAGAAACTTGCCCTCTTGGGCTGCTCTTATTTTCTTTCCCTAAAGTTTCTGCACCAGATTTCCTTTCTGACATCACTGACTGGCCTGGTACAGGGTGGAGCAGTGGACTTGGTATACTGGTGGCTCTGGAGTTTACTAACCAAGCCAGAGCTAAATGAGAGGAGGACAGCCGAGGAAGGCGCCACCAATTCGGCCTGCTGAGCTGACAGGCCAGAGGCTGGCTGAAGCTCTGGGGATTCTTGTAAACTGCATTTGCTAAATTGTTTGAGAATACTCAATTCTGCTGTAGAAGAAAAGAAAACCAGTGGAATGGATGAAACTTATGCGTTAAGTATAGGCTAGTTACTTTGGTGATACATTGAACAAGTAAAGTTAGAGCATGTGTGTGTGAACATACATAGAAAGAGATGGACAGACTCTAAATATTCATGATATACTGAATATGCATGAAGCATACGAGGCCCTCAGTATTCATGAGATCTTAAATCAGCTACCCACTGGCACCAGCCATTCTGTTTCCACATGTCCTCTGCCCAAATAATGCATATAAAATTAATAGCTGCTCATCAGGATAATTGGCAAGCTACAGCTGTGGCCAAACATACCTGTCACTGTGTTTCTCCCATAGATCAAGTCTTGGGCCAAGGTATCTTCTTTTATTATTTTTTATTTTATTTCATTTTGGAGACAGAGTCTTGCTCTTTCACCCAGGTTGGAATGCAGTGGCACAATCTCGGCTCACTGCAACCTCCGCCTCCCGGGTTCAAGCAGTTCTCCTGCCTCAACCTCCTGAGAAGCTGGGATTACAGGCACATGCCGCCATGCCATGCCTGGCTAATTTTTTGTATTTTAGTAGAGACGGGGTTTCGCCATGTTCCCCAAGCTGGTCTTGAACTCCTGAGCTCTGGCAATCTGCCTGCCTTGGCCTCCCAAAGTGCTAGGATTACAGGCGTGAGCCACCGCACCTGGCCAATCTTCTTTTATTTTTAAGGGATGGTGTCTCTCTATGTTGCCCAGGCTGGTCTTGAATTTCTGGCCTCAAGCAATCCTCCCACCTCAGCCTCTTGAGTGGCTGAGATTACAGGCATGAGCCACCATGCCTGGCTCCAGGCACCTTCTGTCCATTGCACCACCCCCCTAACCCCAGCCGCTCAAATCTCAACTCTGATCCTTATTACACCACCATCATAATTACACCACTTACAGATTTAACTAGCTGTATGATTTGAGTCCTTTCATTTGGTCTGTGAGCCTTTCTGCTCCATGACCTCCAGGAGAGTCTGTCTTGGCAGTACTTGGGGGCTGCCGTGACACCAAGGTAGTTTCCCACCTCGCACTGTGGACCAGGGTCTTATTTGTGAGAGGACAGAAAACTCCAGGGTGGGTAGTGACTGATGCTGAAGGAGGAAGCAGGGGGAAGCAGGGGGAAGAAGGGGTCCTTGCTCAGGGAGTCTACCACAGGGCTAGGTCCCCAACTAGGGGTGAAGGGAAAGGGCCCTGTAATGTGCTACAGCCCAGAGGGGTCTGGTTATATGTTCAGGGGTCATCTACAAAGCAGGATCCCCCTGTTGGGGTGCTTATTGTGAAGGACAGGAAGGAAGGCCCCTAAGGGACACTGCCACAAATAAAGGGTCCTACACGTATACCTGTGACCCAAATCATGTGTAGTGAAGTCTCCCAGACACTCTGGCTGCGGCCACGGATGGTGCTCAGCTGTGTCTCCATGACCAGGGACTCTCCCAGCAGGAAGATGAGGAACCACAGATAGGAGGCAGAGTGCAGCAGGAACTTCAGTACTGGGATCTTTAGCAGGTGGCCCAGCTTCCAGGGGAAGGAGGGGGAGTAGGGCTCTCAGTCCTGGGTGTCTCTCTCTCCTGTGAGCCCTTCTACACTGCTCCACCCACATGTGACTCCCCCTTCTCAGATTCAGTCATGCACTATTCAGACATACATTGAGAATGTGCTACATATCACACCGTAAACTCCCATCTGTTGTCTCCTTCCAAACCATATGAGGTAGACATTATTATTCCCTTTTTTTTTTTTTTTTTCAAGAACTGAGGATCACAGATGTAAAGTAACTTTCCCTTGGAGGCCCGACAGGCTCTTCAAACTCAACCACGTTAAAAAATAAATTCATCATCTTCTATCCTATCTTGCTCTTCCATCTTCTGTGTCCCCACCTCATAAAATGACCTGGTCACCCAGGCCGGGAATATGAGACATCTCTACGTGCTTGTCCTCTCACACTCAGTCTCCCTAACTCCTGCCCCGCACCCCCAGCCCACCATTCACACCCCTAGTAGAGGGCATTTTCTGAAACACAAGACTGATGGGGGACTCGCCTCATTAATCCTACAATGGCTCCCATTCTGCGTGGCTCATAAGGCTCTGTGAGATCTGGCCCCTGCATGCTTCTCCACTACTCTTGATCTAATTCCTTTCAGTTTCTCTAACACTTTGGGTTCTCCCTCCCCCAGGCCTTCACACGTATGCTCCTGCTTCCTGGGAAACCCCTCTCCCCCATTCCTCACCTGGTCAGCAGGAACGGGGCTTTTCTTCATGATAACCGCAATGCCAGGCACCATGCTTGGCTCACAGTTGGGTCTCAAGGACATATTGGTTGGATGAAGGGCTCCCATAGAATTTGTAGTTGGGGTGGGCCTCTCTTTAGGAGAGTATAGGGCTGTTAGTAGGATTAAGGTTTTGGAGGCAGAGAGACTTCAGTTTAAATCCTGACTCCACTATTTCCTGTGTACTTTTGACAAAAAGAGCATTGCCCTTCCCTGTGCCTCAGGTTGCTTCCCTATACCACTGAAGCAGAATGCCTTCCTCAGGGCTACACTTCCAGCTACTTGTTGGAAACATTCACACAAAGTTATATTCACCAAGTGTCTAGCCCAGGGCCTCATAAAACAAGTGCTCAATAAGTGACAGTTATCATTAATCTTATTCTTAGTACCCAGGACTTTGGTGCCAGCCAGTAGCCAAGGCAGAGGAAGGGCATGGTGAAGAAGATGAGGAAGGCAACAAAGAGCTTCCAGCTGGTAGTGCTTCCACACCAACCAGCCAGGTTCCCACACCAGATGGAGGACAGGACTTGCTGGCAAATTGGGTGTGCTACGAACTAAGCAGAGATGGGGCATAAGCAGAGGGGGAGGCCACCAGGCAAGGAGGAGGATGGGGAAGCCAGTTGGGTACACAGCCCTTCCTTCCCTGCCACAGAGATCGAACAATCCTTCTTTTCTCCCCACATCAGCCAACTCGTTTGTCATGTGACCATGGTCAGACCCATCTCTCTCTAGGCCTTGGTCTATGGAGGGAAAACTAAACTCAAAGATTTTCCTGAACTCTCTGGACCCTATATTCTTGAGTCTAAGTTAATCAGTGGTGGGTAGAACTGGGGACCCAAGACCCAGAACCCCCAGGGTCCCCTGCCTTCTTAGAGATGTGGGACATCAGCCTGGATGGTCTTGAGGAGGGCAGAAGAGGGAAGTTGGGGTTTGCTGTATTGGGAGACAGGGCCAGGGGAGCCACTATGAAGGAAGGTTTTTGGTTAAGTTCCTGGTGGATGTTGAGGGTGGATGAGAGTGAGGAGCAAGGGGCTGGGGGAGGCTAAACAAGGAGCCCGTCTTTAGCTTAGAGGGGAGGATGTCTGAGGAGACAGGGAATAATGGAACCTTTTGGGGAATATTTAAGGCCTGAGAGATCTAGTCTTATCTTGCTTTATAGAGTGATGTATTGAAATTGAACAACAGAAAGGATGGATTGAAGTAACTCAGCAGGTCAGAGACAAAGCTGTCTAAGACCAGATGTCCTGGTCTGAAGGTGAGGTCTTGGTGGGTAATGGGTCTTCCAAGGGCTGGGGAGAGGTTAGGGGCTTAGATTGAATGTAAGAAGGGAGAGGACCCACAGGGTCAAGGGCCTAGACAGAAGGGTGCTCGGGACCAAGGCCTGAGAGGGTCTTGAGGGCAGGAAAAGGAGTTGCTTAGGACTGGGTCAGGGAGACCTAGAGGTGGCAGGGCAAGAGAAAAGGACAGGGAGGGGATATAGGTGGGGCCCAGCTGACCTGCTCCTGATGGTAGTTGACAGCCAGTCGCAGCCTCGCCAGGTTGGGGATGCCTTCCTCAAAGCCCAGGCCCAGGCCTTCAGCCTCGGGCTCAGTCTCACTGTCCTTGGCCAGGTCGTTGAGCACTGCAGTGACCTCGCTCTGGTTCCGGCACATGCCCAGCAGCTCAAAGCCATAGTCCTGGCTCAGTGACTCCAGGGCAATGTACTCAGGCTGTAGAGAAGCAGGTCTGTGTGTGCCTACCACCCTGTGGACCCAACCCCATTAAATCAGCCCACTCCTCCCTACCCCCACGCCCACAAATAGTGGGCCTGGGCCACCTCTGTCCTGCCCCTGCACCATCAATTCCTATGTCTGGTGTCACTAGGGCATTGATTTCTTTCTTCTTTGCCACCTCACTCATCCTTCTTTTTTTTTTTTTTTTTTTTTTTGAGATGGAGTCCCGCTTTGTCGCCCAGGCTGGAGCACAGTGGCGCGATCTTGGCTCACTGCAACCTCTGCCTCCTAGGTCCAAGCGATTCTCCTGTCTCAGCCTCCCGAGTAGGGGGGATTAAAGGCGTGCACCACCATGCTCAGCTAATTTTTTTGTGTTTTGTTTTTTTTTTTTTTTTTTTTTGAGACGGAGTCTTTCTCTGTCCCCAAGGCTAGAGTGCAGTGGCGCGATCTCGGCTCACTGCAACCTCCACCTCCTGGGTTCACGCCATTCTCCTGCCTCAGCCTCCCGAGTAGCTGGGACTACAGGCGCCCGCCAACACGCCCGGCTAATTTTTTGTATTTTTAGTAGAGACGGGGTTTCACCGTGTTAGCCAGGATGGTCTCAATCTCCTGACCTCGTGATCCGCCTGCCTCGGCCTCCCGAAGTGCTGGGATTACAGGCTTGAGCCACCGCGCCCGGCATTTTTTTGTGTTATTAGTATAGATGGGGTTTCACCATGTTGGTCAGGCTAGGCTAGTCTCGAACTCCTGACCTCAGGTGATCCACCTGCCTCGGCCTCCCAAAGTACTGGGATTATAGGCGTGAGCCACCACACCCGGTCACTTATTATTTTTAAAAAAATAGCTGGGCACGGTGGCTCATGCCTGTAATCCCAGCACTTTGGGAGGCTGAGGTGGGCAGATCACCTGAGGTCAGGAGTTCAAGACCAGCCTGGCCAACATGGTGAAACCTCGTCTCTACTAATAACACAAAAATTAGCTGGGCGTGGTGGCGGGCACATAATCCCAGCTACTCGGGAGGCTGAGGCAGGACAATCATTTGAACCCAGGAGGTGGAGGTTGCAGCGAGCTGAGATGGCGCCACTGCACTCCAGCCTGGGCAACAAGAGTGAAACTCTGTCTCCAAAAAATTTAAAAAAATAAATAGAGATGAGATCTTGCTATGTTGCCCAGGCTGGTCTCGAACTCCTGGCCTCCTCATCCTCCTGTCTCAGCCTCCCAAAGTGCTGGGGTTAGAGGCGTGAGTCACCGTGCCTGGCCTAAGGCGGTCCTTGGCTCCAATTTATCCATCCTATCCTGGGTTTTACCTGAGGCCCTCACCCTAGAGAGCATCCAGGGATGGCTTTCAGGAGGCGAGGTCTGAGTCCCAGCACTGTCCTCAGGTGGTATCATATTGGGCAAGGTACTTCCCCTTCCCAGGCCTCAGCTTCTCTGCTGTAAAGTGGGGATGATACTTCCTGCTATGCCTGTCTCTTAGGCTGCTGTGAGAACGGAGGGAAAGTCCTTTAGAAAGGACTGCCCTTTCCTGCTAGCTGTGCAGTGGGGGCTTTTCATTCTCCTATCCTTCCACCACCATGAGTCACAACCTCCTTAGCCCTCTATTTTAACATCCGTGTTGGTTTCCCCACCTAATGGTCATCTTGGGGATGGGGATCGAGTCTAGCTTGACACACAGGAGCCATCAGGGGATGAGGGATGGACAAACTGGACTGGCGGCATTCCAGGACCCTCACTAGTACCTGCCCCCAGGCTCTGCTTCGTGCATTCTCAGTCCTTTCTGCGCAGTGTCTCCCTTTCACTCATCATCATGTATACTTTCACTACCTGAGAGCCTTTGCGTGGACTGCAGCCCTACCTCAAATACCCTCCCTGCTCCTCTTCACTTGTATGAAACCACCCACTTCCGTAGCTCAGCTTAATGCTACTTCTTCCAAGGAGTCCTCCCTGAACACAACAGCTATGGCTTTCCTGACCTGTTTTCTGGGCTTTGGAAGCCCTGTTAGCACGATTCACAGTGGCAATGAATGAAGACAAGTGTCCTGGAAGCACCTTGTCCCCTCTCTCTGCCTTCTCCCTGCTCTGATCACACGCTTGAGAGCCGCAACACACAATGCTCCGGGTGGGAACACCTAGTAGGTATTCAGACGTGATGTATTCTACTGAATGTCATCTCCAAGTCTGTCCAGCTGTTTTTCTAGTTGTTTCTGTTCTCTCTCCTCCCTCAGAGAGACTCAGGGCTCCCCTGGAGTGGGGGTTGTGCCTCCCCCATAAGACTAGGCCCCTCTGGAGTGGCTGTTCTCTGCCATTAGAATGAAATCCCCTCAGGGGGGATGCTTTGACACCCCATCAAACTAGAGGTTTCCTGAGAACAGAGACCAGGCCTCGTCCTCTTTCTGTAGCTTCCAAGCTTCCCAGAACACCCACCACAGGCCCAACCATGCTCTGGTGGAAGAACAGACATGGGGCACCAGGGGAAGAGGGAAGTATGAGAAACCAACCTCAAATTCAGGCTCCTTGCGTGCAAGGTGCCTGAGCTCGCGGCTAAGCTGGAAGGCAGCCAGCATGGCGTCCTCACTGGCCAGTGAGAGGTGGGCCCTGCTGGCGATGTCACGGTAGGTGTTGATGCGGGACAGAGAGAATTTCAGCAGGTCATAGCGGCGGGCATTGCTGCACTCGAGGCAGGCACAGGAGACCCGGTGGGGCTGGGTAATGGTGTGGCCCTGTTCCATGAGCAGCTGTGCTATCTCATACAGGTCCTTCTGGCAGGCCAGGGTGAGGGGAGTCACACCAGGTGCAAAGCGGGAGCCATCAATTGATGAGTCAAAGAAAGCCACTGAGAAAGACTTGGTGACTACTTTGTGACCCTTCTCCCGTTCCAACTGGGCCAGCAGGCGACGCAGCACTGCTGGCTGGTTTGTGTCCACTGCCACTAGCAGGGCCTCATGGATCTGGTGGAAATCAAACTTGACACTGGCCAACAGCACATCGGTGATGGCCTCATGGCCCAGGCGGATGGCCAGGTTGAGTGCTTCCCTCCAGGAGCAGTCCTCGGCCTCTTCCACATTCCACAGGGACCAGCCTGGTCCACTGCTTGTGGCCTCAATCCCTGACTCCAGCAGCTGCTGCACAAGGCCCAATCGGCCCTCCTGGATGGCACCCAGGAGTGGAGGTGGGAACCTGAGCTTCCTGTTCACGATCTCAGTCCAGTTAGGCTGCTGGCGGATGAAGGAGTGGAGAGGCTAGGACCCTGAGTTTCAACTCCCTTTGTTTTGGGGCCGCTTTCACCCTTCCATGTTCTAGCACTTAACCCTCTATATCCAGCCACCATTATATTCTTCCTTGTCCCAAACACACACTGGCAAATATTGTCTTATTCACCATTTTATTGTGTAGACTCTGAGGTTAGGAAAATTGACACTGTACAGTGGGGGCTTTCTATTCTTCCCCCACTGGGGAGACTGGGGGCCCCTTCCTCAGGTGGGTCTGACCAGGGGCCCCTTCCTCAGCTTGACTTCCACCCTCCCAGGAGCCCCCCAACAGAAGGGCTACCTATGGGTACCTTGAGCAACGGTAGGTTAAAGCAGGGGTGGGCTGCCCTGGCAGCCTAACCCCACATACAGGTGCACAGGATCTGTTCGGACCCAGCTCCCCTCTTGTTGACTTCATCTCCCAGCTGCTCTTCCCTCTTAAAGTCCCAGAGCCTCTCCCATGGGCAGGCCCAGACATGTCCACACAGGAGGGTTTTGTGTGGGCTTTTGCCAAGCCCCTCAGCTCTGACCAGGGCCCCAGCAGGATCCCAACATACTCTTTCTTCACCAATCCTCCCGCTTTGCCCTCCCCTGCTTTGGGGGGCATTTCTCCCCGTTGGCACTGCCTCGTCCCTCTCTTCTACCAGGCTCGGCCCCATCCTCACTGCTCGTCTCTTCTGGGCCCAAGCTCAGGGTTCCAGGGGCTCTTCTCCCACCTACATAGTGATGTCCGCCACCTGCTTGGCAGATAGGATGCCCCTGCAGTGCCTTTGGGCCAATCTTTTGTTTTATTCATGGGTAGAAATGGGAGCAGAATGGGAGAAGGTAGGGGAGCAGGCTTCTAACCGTGATGGGGTCCATGGCTGCGCCCACCTATGCTGGCACCTGTGCTGGCAGGAACCAAAGGACTGAACTCCTGCTCAGTCTTCTCCCTGACTGTGCCTATCACCCTCTTTTCTATCTATTCAAAACCCCACCCTGGGCCCTCTCTTTGCAGGACCAGCTGCTCCCCCTCTGCTCTGTACCCTGGGGACCAAGGGAACCAGTGTTAGTGCCACACAGTGAAATCTTCTGGGAAAGGGGAGAGAAGACATATTTGCTCGAAGAAGCTGGGAACAGAATTTGGAATATCACAGCTTGAGGGAATCTTTGACACCCTCTGGTCCAATCACCTCCTTGTGTAGATAAGGAATGGGATCTGCCCAAGGTTCCATAGCCAAGCCTAGAACTACTCCTTAGTCATTAACCCATCTGGTCCCTATCATAGCTCTGTGAGCGGGAGGATGGGAGATTTTTTTCTCTCAGTTAATTCTGGATGCTAAAATAAATAATTTGCTTAGTGTCACACACATCACCATTATCTGATTATGCCCAGGACAGAAGTCCACAAAGAAGACTGAGAGCTCAGGTTATGGGTTGCTGGATGTCAGCCTCGTGCTCAAAACCCACACGCACATTCCCAGCACACCACAGGATTTTATCTGTCAGGCAGCATTTGCTCTTCACTGGGACTCGGTTTTCCTTTCAGGAAAATGGGCATGAGAATGGGCACCAGTCACAGAGGGAAAGACATTCTGGATGGTGTCCCAAGGCCCAAAAGTTCCAAGGAGACTTCCAAGGAGGAAAAGAACAGAGCTGGCCTTAGGAGAATCGGGTGCCATGGTCACAGAAGCCTTGACAACTGGGAATGGGGATCAGGCTAGGCACAGAGGTGCCCTCAGGCAGAGTCCTGAGGGAATGAGTGGAGGGGAGAAGAGAGGGAGCTTTGGCCTCAGCAGCTCTTCTCAGCTGTCAAGCGATTCAGTCCCAGTCTCAGTCACAGAGGGTGGGGCAAAACCACACGACCTCATGGCTCATGCCTGAGGGAAGTCCCCACATATGCTGGCATGCTCTTCTACTTCTCTTGCTGAGAACTGCAACTGGCAGATAGGGCACTGAACCCAGGAGACAGGGGGTGAACTTTCTGGGGAGGACACCCACAGTACAGACTGGGACGAAGATGATGAGGATGAGGGAGAAGCTGGGTGAGGTGGGGAGGTCTCTCCACAAGTGGCAGCATGCTGGGGAAGAATCTCAATCCAGAAGGAACCTGTGGGGGAGAGAAGGAGGTAAACAAAACAGCCTGCTCCCAGGCAGAAGGTCACCCCAAGAAGTCTGGATAAGCTATGAAGACAAATAACATTGATACACAGCAGACAGTGAGAAGTGCTAAGTCCAAGGGAATCAGAGAATCCTGCAGAAGCTCAGTTGGGAGAGATGATCTGGGCAGATAAGAGAATATTTGGCAAAGAAGAACCACTTGAACAGAGACTGAAAGAGAAACCAGCATTTGGACATGTAGGAGAAAGTTACGAAGGAAATTCTAGGCCCTCTCCGATCGTGTTTTACATTGTTTGGTTTCATTCTTCTCCTGAGGGCAGGGCCCATGTCCCTTCCTCAGCTTAGCTGGCACACTGTGCTCAGTACACACTTGTCTTGAATTACACTTGACTAAAAATACAGTTCCACACCTGAGAGCTGCAGAGATGACGGAAGCCAGCACTCCAAATTCAAATGTTTCTTGGCAGTACCCCCAGATCTCCTATTCCTCCCTCAAGGAATGCCTAGTTGTCATACAACAACTCCCTGTGCCCAAGCATCTTACCTGCACAAATCGGGCACTGTCCACTATCCTGGCCACCACTGCTTTGGGCCTGGGGTCGGTGCTGTTTTTTTTGCCGTGCTCTTGCTATCTCCCTCCTGTTTGGCCAAGAATTAGAGTTGGATAAAGGCCTGTGAGAAAGAACAGTTAAAGACCAGCTATTAGTAAGAGGCCATAAGGGCTGAAGGAGCCTGGAATCAGAGCAAAAATAATGTAGAAGAGTTAATGCAGACCTAGAAACCCTGGGTTGGGGTCCTGGTTTTCCCACCTGATATACCAGACTTGAGGGAAGACATTTAACCTTTGAACATCTGAGAACAGAGATTCTATTACTGCCCTTGGGTTATTATTTTTTAATTGAAATATAGTACACATACCATAAAACTCACTTTTTTTTTGAGACGGAGTCTCGCTCTGTCCCCCAGGCTGGAGTGCAGTGGCACCATCTCGGCTCACTGCAAGCTCCGCCTCCTGGGTTCACGCCATTCTCCTGCCTCAGCCTCTCCGAGTAGCTGGGACTACAGGCGCCCACCACCACGCCCGGCTAATTTTTTTGTATTTTTAGTGGAGACGGGGTTTCACCGTGGTCCCGATCTCCTGACCTCGTGATCCGCCCGCCTCGCCTCCCAAAGTGCTGGGATTACAAGCGTGAGCCACCGCGCCTGGCCAAAACTCACTCTTTAAAAATATAAATTCAAGGCCAGGCATGGTGGCTCACGCCTGTAATCCCAGCACTCTGGGAGGCCGAGGCAGGCAGATCACCTGAGGTCAGGAGTTCGAGACCAGCCTGGCCAACATTCGCCTGTCTCTACTAAAAACACAAAACTTAGGCCAGACGCAGTGGCTTACGCCTGTAATCCCAGCACTTTGGGAGGCCGAGGCGGGCGGATCACCTGAGGTCGGGAGTTCAAGACTAGCCTGACCAACATGGAGAAACCCCGTCTCTAATAAAAATACAAAAATTAGCTGAGCGTGGTGGCGGGCACCTGTAATCCCAGCTACTCAAGAGGCTGAGGCAGGAGAATCGCTTGAACCCAGGAGGCAGAGGTTGCAGTGAGCTGAGATTATGCCATTGCATTCCAGTTTGGGCAACAAGAGCAAAACTCCATCTCAAAAAACAAACAAAAACCAAAAATTAGCTGGGTGTGGTGATGTGCACCTGTAGACCCAGCGTGGGAGGCTGCAGCAGGAGAACAGCTTGAACCTGGGAGGCTGAGGTTGCAGTGAGCCGAGATCATGCCACTGCACTCCAGAATGGGTGAGAAAGCACAACTCTGTCTCACAAAAAAAAAAAAAATATATATATATATATTCAATTGTTTCAATTGTTTATATATATATAAATTCAATTCGAAACCCTGTATTGACAAGAGTTGTGTAATCACAACCATGTAATTCCAGAACATTTTCATTACCCCCAAAAGAAACCCCAAACCCAGGCTGGGCGCAGTGCCTCACACCTGTAATCCCAGAATTTTGGGAGGCCAAGGCAGGTGGATCACCTGAGGTCAGGAGTTCAAGACCACCCTGGCCAACATGGCAAAATCCCATCTCTACTGAAAACACAAAAATTACCTGGGTGTGGTGGCATATGCCTGTAGTCCCAGCTACTTGGGTGGCTGAGGCAGGAGAATGGCTTGAAGCAGGAGATGGAGGTTGCAGTGAGCCGAGATTGTGCCACTGCACTCCAGCCTGGGCAACAGAGTGTGACACTGTCTCAAAAAAACAAAAAAAACAAAACAAAAAAAAACACCAAAAATAAAAAAAAAAGAAAGAAAAAGAAAAGAAACCCCAAACCAGACTCTGGCAACTGCTAATCTACTTTAGTGGTTTGGAATTGCCTATTCGGGACATGAAATCATACAATATATGGTCTTTTGTGACTGACTTCTTACACTTAGTATGGTTTCAAGGTTCATCCATGTTGGAGCAGGTATTAGTACTATATTCCTTTTTTATGGCTGAGTAATATTCCACAGTATAGATATACCACATTTTATTTATCAGCTGATAGACATTTGGGTTGTTTCAATTTTTTGGCTATTATGAATAATGCTGCTCTGAACACTTGCCTGTAAGTTTTTGTGTGAACACCTGTTATCAATTCTTTGGACGTATACACCTAGGAGCTGAACTGCTAGGTCATATGGTAACTCTATATAAACATTTTGAGAAACTGACAAACTGTTTTCCAATCAGTTGCACTATTTTACATTCCCACTGGCAATATGTATGAGAGTTCCAATTTCTCCATATCTTTGCCAACACTTGTTACTGTCCATCTTTTTTATTACAGCCATCCTAGTAGGTGTGAAATAATCATTGTGGGTTTGATTGGCATTTCTCTGATGGCTAATGATGTTGAGCATCTTCTATGTGCTTAATAGCCATTTATATATCTTCTTTGGAGAAAATTCTATTCAGATTCTTTGTCCATTCTAAAAATTAGGATATCTTTCTATTGTTGACTTGTAAAGGTTCTTTATATATTTTAGATAAAAGAGCCTTATTGAATATATGATATGGAAATACTTTCTTCCATATTCTATGGGTTGTCTTTTACTTTCTTGACAGTGTCCTTCGAAGCAGAAAAGATTCAGATTTTTTTTTTTTTTTTTTGAGACAGAGTTTCACTCTTGTTGCCCAGGCTGGAGTGCAATGGCGTGATCTCGGCTCACTGCAACCTCCGCCTCCTGGGTTCAAGTGATTCTCCTGCCTCAGCCTCCCTGGAGTAGCTGGGATTACAGGCGCGTGCCACCACACTCGACTAATTTTTGTATTTTTAGTAGAGACGAGGTTTCGCCGTGTTGGTGAACTCCTGACCTCAGGTGATCCACCCACCTCGGCCTCCCAAAATACTGGGATTACAGGCATGAGCCACCACGCCAGGGCAAAGATTTAGATTTTGATGAAGCCCATGAAATACAGCATACTTATCTTCAGATTCTGGTTCACTACAGGACTGCCTGTTTGCCTAGTTCCAAACCTGACAACATGTGGACAAGGATATATTTTCTTCACTGCCCTTAGGTCTAGACCCACAGGTTAAACCCAGACACAAGGATACTCTCTGACCTTAATAAAACAAGACTAGGGGGAAGGACAGCTGCAAAAGGGCAATAAGGTTTGGGGAGGTGATTTGGGTCTTTCATATTGATCTACTTACCTTTGGTGCTGCACTTTTCTTCTTTTCATCCTGCCCACATCATTCTCCGAGTTTTGCTCCTCTGCTCTGGGCTCTGTATTAGAAATGCTCATTAAATATAGTTCTTTAACAAAACAGTCTTCACATATGATGTTCCTTCTTCTAAGAATATTCTTTCTACCCTCTTTGCCTGGAGGCAGAGCGTGCCTTTCTCACTCTTCAAGTCTTAGATGAAATGCTAATTCCTATGAGGCACTTTCCCTGGATTCTCTAATCTAAATCCAGTCATCCAATTATGCTTTTCCTTGACAGTACTCATCACAGTTTGAAGATTTAAATTTATTTGTGTGACACTGACATGTGTTTCTCCACTAGGGAAGGAGCATTGCTATTTTATTTACTGTGGTATTCCTAGCACAGAGCCTGGCACAAACGATGTTTAATAAATATCCATCAAATGAGTGATAATAAAAACCATCAACCTCCATTTGTCTGGTTATTCTGAATTTATGAAACACTTTGTACAGCATTTAATATATTTTAAAGTGCTTTCATAGCTCTAGGGCCTAGCCTATAGTAGGTGCCCTTCTAGTCTTTTTAAAATAATAAACTACGTCTTTCCTTATGTGGTTGACAGCTGAGGCCCAAAGAGATAAGGATTCCTGATTCCTAGGCCAGTGCTTTTTCAATTACTGTACAATATTTGATTTGTCTTCTGGTAACAAGACACCAACAATTATCTTTTCTACCACATGAAGTCCCACTTGTGAGCCATCCCTTTAGAGCAATGGTAGATTCAGGGAGGAAGGGCATTGCTAGGGACAGGAAGGAACAGGTCATGTGGACTCACCTGCCCTGACTGGATGACTGGAACCTGGTTCTGCATGGTTGTTCTTTGGGCTTGCCACACTGACTGGAGGCACCCTGCGGGCAGCAGAAAGCACCATGTGGGCTGAACGCCCCAGAGTCCCTGGCTGCAGCTGTGTTAGGATATTCCTGAGGTCTGAAATTTCCTTGGTGTCACTGCAGGGAAACAGACAGTACTTGGTTCCACTTGAAATATAGATCTTATTCTGCTCACTGAAGTCAATGGCATCTAAACAAGAAAGCTAGTTTAATATACAGATAGGGTTAGGCCTAGAGTATGTGATTAATTTGGTGAACCCAGGCTGGTCTTGTGTGCTTGTCAGTGACTTGATAGCATTTCTTTTCCAGGAGAAAGATCTCAGAGGTGGCTGGGAGACTTCCACTCTGTCAGGTACATACGTATGGGGATGTGGGAAGAATGTCCTCCGGATGGAAGGATTAGCTAGCCAGGGGCTAGGACCAGACTCCTCAGCATCAGAAGAACCCTGAGGAAAAAAATGGAGAGATATGAAATACCAAGATTCACCACCAGGGGACACTGCTACCTAGTGCCAGGGCCTACTCAAACTATTGAACTACTCTTAAATGCCTGAACTTTTTGGGGACAATTATTTCATTATTTCCTTCTAAATATTATCGAATAATATTGTTAAGTTTTTAGCATGATTTATTTTGTGAACAATTTTGTTAACTTGCAACTAAAAACCTACCAGTTTTAGCCACAGTTTCTAGCCATCTACAAAGAGGTGTGTGTGTGTATATATGCATATAGATATCGGGCATACAGAGAGCATTAGCCACCATATCTAACTATCACAGGCATTTTATAACCTCCTTGCTCCAGAAATGTCTATGTGCAATAATCTCCCAAGATAATTTCTGCATAGAGATTTTATTTATATCATCATATGCTGACTTAATTCTTTGTCAAAATTCAATTTATCTGTGATTATACCCCTACTTTTTAAAAAAGAGATGGGGGTCTCACCCTGGGTACAGCGATTTGTGGCTGTAATCTCAGCACTTTAGGAGGCCAAGGTGGGAGGACTGCTAGAGCCCAGGAGTTTGAGACCAGCCTGAGCAACATAGTGAGACCCTGTCTATACAAAAACAAAAAAATTAGCCAGGCGTGGTAGTGCATGTCTGTGGTCCTAGCTACTTGGGAGGCTGAGGTGCTGAGGTGGGAGGACTGCTTGGGCTTCAGAAGCCAAGGCTGCAGTGAGCTGTGACTGCACCACTGCACTCCAGCCAGGTGACAGAGTGAGACCCTGTCTCAAATAAAAAGAAGAAAAAAAAATGGCGTCTTGCTCTACCCAGGCTGGGATGCAGTAGCAGGATCATGGCTCACTGTAGTCTTGAACTCTGGGGCTCAAGCAATCCTCTCACCTCAGCCTCTCGAGCAGCTGGGACCACAGGCTCACACCACCATGTCCAGCTAATTAAAAACAATTTTTTGTAGAGACAAGGTCTCACTATGTTGCACAGGCTGGTCTCAAACTCTTGGGCTCAAGTGATCATCCTTCCTTGGCCTCCCAAACCACTGAGATTACAGGCATGTGCCATTGCACCTGGCCCCTCTTTTTTTTTTTTTTTTTTTTGAGACACAGTCACACTCTGCCATCTAGGATGGAGTGCAGTGTGCAGTGGCATGATCTCAGCTCACTACAACCTCCGCCTCTCAGGTTCAAGTGATTCTCATGCCTCAGCCTCCTGAGTAGCTAGGATTACAGGCGTGCACCACCACAGCCAGCTAATTTTTGTATTTTTAGTAGAGACAGGGTTTTGCCATGTTGGCCAGGCTGGTCTTGAACTCCCGGTCCCAAGTCATCTGCCTGCCTCGGCCTCCCAAAGTGCTGGGATTACAGGCGTGAGCTACTGTACCCGGCCCCCTAATTCCTTTTTCCTTTTTTATTTATTGAAATTTCCTTTCTCCCCTTACCTTAAAAAATTTTTGTCTTTAATTTTCAACTCTGATTCTTCTATCACAGGTTATTTTAAAGGTAAATGTCTTTCTTGTAAAGTATGACTTTGGCTTCATTCTACAAGCTTGAGTAGTATTTTTATTCTCATTAACTCTTTAATATTTTCTAATTACCATTACAATCTTTTCTTGGACCTAGCAATAATCCTGAAATCTTTTCTTTAATTTTCCAGGTTTTCGTTTTTCTTTACCTTGTCTCATGAATGTTACAGTGAATGCTACTAGAAAGGGTAACTAGATAGGTGTGTAGAGATAGTTTATTTTAACCTTAACTCTAAGTGAGATTATCAGGAAATTAATTATTAGGAAATGATTCATTATTAGCTTCTAAGCAAAGGTTAGTTGGAATCAAGTGGCCTGGGTTCAAATCCACTCCAAGACTTATTTGGCAGTGTGACCTGGGTCACTCCACTAAATTTCTCTGTGCTTTTCTTACTGGAAAACTGGTGATCATAATAACCCCATTTCACAGAGTTAAAAGCCCTATGTTTTGCTTTCACTATAACATACCAATTAGAATGACTCATTAGAAAAAAAGTCTATGACGTTTTAGGCATCCTAAATTATAAAACTGAGTGCCATCCATCTGTAATCCCAGCTTACATGTACCATTTGTCTCTTGCTGAAATGTTTCAGGACATTCCTTCACTACAGTTTCACAAATTACCTGCATGTATGTTTCACCCTGCTGTTGATGTTCAATACCTTCTGACAAGACTCTGCAGTTGCTGTCTCCCTTTGACCTCCATCCCACCATGGTCCTAGAAGTGCAGAGTAATTTAGATGGCCAAAGTGGAAAAGAATTCTGAGAAAATTTTATTTATCCTAAAACTGGGGTGAACATAGGTACTGGTTTGCCTGGAACAGTCCTATCTGTTGTCTCGGTACAATAATAATAATAATTATTATTTTTTGAGATAGGGCCTCACTCTGTCACTCAGGCTGGAGTATAGTGGTATGATCACGGCTCACTGCAACCTCGATCTCCTGGGCTCAAGTGATCCTCCTACCTCAGCCTCCTAAGTATCTAGGATGACAGGCACAGGCCACCATGCCTGGATAATTTTTTTTTTTTCTTCAGACAGGGTCTAGCTCTGTTGCCTAGGCTGGAGTGCAATGGCACAATCACAGCTCACTGAAGCCTTGAACTCCCAGGCTCAAGTGATCCTACCACCTCAGCCTCCTGAGTAGCTGGGACTACGGGTGTATACCACTCTGCCTAATTTGTTATTTTTGTAGAGATGGGGTTTTGCCATGTTGCCCAGTCTGGTCTCAAACTCCTGGGCTCATGCGATCCAATCGCCTTGGCCTCCCAAAGTGTTGGGATTACAGGCATGAGTTACTGTACCTAATTTTTAAATTTTTTGTAGAGGCTGGGTGTGGTGGTACACGCCTGTAATCCCAGCACATTGGGAGGCTGAGACAAGAGGACTGCTTGAGCCCAGGAGTTTGAGACCAGCCTGGGCAACATAGTGAGACCTTGGTCTCTATAAAAATCAGAGGTGGGAGGTTGCAGTGAGCCGAGATCGTGCCCCCTGTGCTCTAGCCTGGGTGACAGAGCGAGACTTTGTCTAAAAAAAAAAAGAAAAAATTATTTGGGTCTGGTAGTATGCACTTGTAGTTCCAGCTACTGGAAGGTTGACGCGGGAGGATCGTTTGAACCCAGGAGGTAGAGGCTGTAGTGAGTGATCACGCCACTGCACTCCAACCTGGATGACAGAGCAAGCCCTTGTCTCATAAATAAATAAATAATAAATAATAAATTTTTTGGCTGGGCGCAGTGGCTCACGCCTGTAATCCCAGCACTTTGGGAGGCCGAGGTGGGAAGATCACAAGGTCAGGAGATGGAGACCATCCTGGCTAACATGGTGAAACCCTGTCTCTACTAAAAACACAAAAAATCAGCCGGGCGTGGTGGCGTGCGCCTGTAGTCCCAGCTGCTGGGCAGGCTGACGCAGGAGAATGGCGTGAACCCCGAAAGAGGAGCTTGCAGTGAGCCAAGATCGCACCACTGCACTCCAGCCTGGGTGACAGAGTGAGACACCATCTCAAAAAAAAAATAATAATAATAATAATAAATTTTTTGTGGAGACAGCATCTCGCTATGTTGCCCAGGCTGGTCCTGAATTTCTGGACTCAAATGATCCTCCCACTTTGGTCTCCACAAGTGCTAGAATTAAAGGCATGAGCCACTGTGCGTGGCCTTAGTGTAATTATTAATAGCGCTCTCCTTTGCCCTTAAAGTGTCCTGTTTTGGATGATAAGTTTTATGGTGATTCTATCTACAACTCCCCTTTAAAAGGTCACTTATATAATGAACATTTACACTAAAAGGCTACTTTGCTCTGGGCAATGTTCTAGGTGCCAGGAATGCATTACAGAACAAGACAGACAGGTTCCTAATCTCACGGAGCTTCATTTTATTGACTAGGCAGGATCACAGAGATCGAGCTCCAGTCATGTCAGCTCCTAGCACTGCAACAGTGGAACCTGGTAGGGCACACTGAACTGCCACCATCGGTCCTTTTACATTTTTTAGCCCTTTCCACAATGGAAGAATAGTCTCAGACCAAACATGACTTTGTCTTAACTCTCTGGATCTCTCCTAAAACTGCACGACAAAAGGATCTACTCTTGTTCTTTCTGTTCTAACTTGATTTTCTCTTCCCAATGCTGCCTCTCTTTTCTCAGGAATCTCAAAAGGAGTGACTCTTGTGAAGTTCGCTCATGTGAACTGGGATTCTTTTGGTTGTGAAAGGTTTGAAACTTCTAAGAAATGTATAGTGTGCACAAGAGGCAGAGTGTGTAGTGTAGGCAGAGTGTAGTGACAGAAGACCTAGTCCTTATGCTGTTCTGATTCGCTGTATGACTTTGAACATATAAAAGATTTCCTATCTGAGATGGAAAATGAGATGGTGGGGGCTGGATGATCTCTAAAATTCCATGACTCTAGCTTTATATGATAAAACACTCTTTTTTTTATGAATGAAATATGATGGAGGGTACTGGCTTAGAAAGATAAACAAGTGTAACAAGAAAGCAAGAGGAGAGGAGTCAGAATAGGGTTAAGAAAAAAACTAGAAGCCTGGTTGAGCAAATCGAAGTAAATTGATATAACCTCAGGGCTAGAAATCCATATATCTTATCTTAGGCGTACAGGCGTACTTAATTTTATTGTGCTTCATAGATACTGTGTGCTTAAAAAAAGGAAGGTGTGTGACAATGCTGCAAGTCTATCAGCACCATTTTGCCAACAGTATGTGCTCACTTCGTGTTGCTGCATCACGTTTTGGTAATTCTCACATTTCAAACCTTCTCATTATTATTGTATCTGTTACGGTGATCTGTGATCAGTGATCTTTAATGTTACTATTGTAACTGTTTTGGGGGTGCCACCAATTGTGCTCACATAAGATAGTAAACTTTTTTTGTTTTTGAGACAGAGTATCGCTCTGTCACCCAGGCAGGAATGCAGCTGCACTAATCATAGCTCACTGCAGCCTCAAACTCCTGGGCTCAGGTGATCTTCCTGCCTCAGTCCCAAGTAGCTGGGACTACAGATGTGTGCCACCATGCCTGTTTAATTTTTTTTTTTTTTTAGAGACAAGGTCTTTTTTTTAGACACCAGACCTCAAGTGATTCTCCCATCTCAGCCTTACAGGTATGAGACACTGTGCCTAACCTAAGATGGCAAACTTAATTGATAAACGTTGTATGTGTGCTCCACTGACTGGTCATTCCTCTGTCTCTCTCCCTCTCTTCAGGCTTCCTGACTCCCTGAGATACAACAGCATCGAAATTAGACCATTTAATAACCCTACAATAGCCTCTAAGTATTCAAATGAAGTGAAAAGTGACATGTCTCTCACTTTGTGGTTGCAGGGAGCAGGGTGATGAAAGGTCTGTCCGGGGCCAGGAAGAATGGCCCACATCAATCTGCAGGAAAGCACAGCCACAGAGAGAAGGATAAGAGGGATGAGACGACTACTTTAGTAAGAAAGGCATGGCAAAGGCTAAGGCAGGCTGAAAGCTAGGCCTCCTGTGGCAAGCAGTTAGCCAAGTGGTAAATGCAAAGAAAAAGTTCTTTTCTTTTTTTTGAGACGGAGTCTCGCTCTGTCGCCCAGGCTGGAGTGTGCAGTGGCGCGATCTCGGCTCACTGCAAGCTCCGCCTCCCAGGTTCACGCCATTCTCCTGCCTCAGCCTCTCCGAGTAGCTGGGACTACAGGCGCCTGCCACCACGCCCGGCTAATTTTTTATATTTTTAGTAGAGACAGGGTTTCACCGTGGTCTCGATCTCCTGACCTCGTGATTCGCCCGCCTCGGCCTCCCAAAGTGCTGGGATTACAAGCGTGAGCCACCGCGCCCGGCCAAGTTCTTTTCTTTTGAGACAGGGTCTCACTGTCACCCAGGCTAGAGTACAGTGCTGCAATCTCAGCTCACTGCAACTTCCACCTCCCAGGCTCAAGTGATCCTCCCACCTTGGCCTCCCAAGTAGCTGGGACTACAGGCACGTGCCACCACACCCAGATAATTATTTTTTATTTTTTAATTTTTTTGAGACGGAGTCTTGCACGTCACCCAGGCTGGAGTGCAGTGGCACGATCTCGGCTCACTGCAAGCTCCGCCTCCCAGGTTCACACCATTCTCCTGCCTCAGCCTCCCAAGTAGCTGTGACTACAGGTGCCTGCCACCACGCCCGGCTAATTTTTTGTACTTTTAGTAGAGACAGGGTTTCACCATGTCAGCCAGGATGGTCTTGATCTCCTGACCTCGTGATCCACCCGCCTCGGCCTCCCAAAGTGCTGGGATTACAGGCGTGAGCCACCGCGCCTGGCCAATTTTTTTTTTTTTTTTTTGAGACGGAGTCTTGCTCTGTCGCGCAAGCTGGAGTGCAGTGGCGCAATCTTGGCTCACTGCAACCTCTGCCTCCTGGGTTCAAGCAATTCTCCTGCCTCAGCCTCAGTACAGATTGCACTACTGTAGTCCAGCCTGGGTGACAGTGAGACCCTGTCTCAAAAAAAAAAAGAATTTTTTCTTTGCATTTACCACTTGGCTAACTGTTTGCCACAGGAGGCCTAGCTTTCAGCCTACCTTAGCCTTTGCCATGCCTTTCTTACTAAAGTAGAAAGTAAAGTAGCTGGGACAACAGGTGCACGCTGCCAAACTCGACTAATCTTTTGTATTTTAGTAGAGACGGAGTTTCACCATATTGCTCAGACTGATCTTGAACTCCTGAGCTCAGGCAATCCGCCTGCCTCAGCCTCCCAAATTGCTAGGATTACAGGCATGAGCCACCAGGCCGGCTAATTTTTGTATTTTATGTAGAGGTGGAGTTTTGCCATGTTGCCCAGGCTGGTCTTGAACTCCTGAGCTCAAGGGATCTGCCTGCCTTGGCCTCACAGAGTGCTAGGATTACAGGCATAAGCCACCTCATCCAGCTGAAAAATTCTTGAAGAAAATTAAAAGTGCTATTCTAAGTGAACACATAAATGATAAGAAAGCAAAACAGCCTTATTGCTGACATGGAGAAAGTTTTAACAGTATGGATAGATCAAATCAGCCATGATACACACTTATCCAAAGCCTAATCCACAGCACGGCCCTAACCCTCTTCAATTCTATGAAGGCTGAGAGAGGTGAAGAAGCAGCAGAAGAGAAGTCTGAAGCTAGCAGAGGTTGGTTCATGAAGTTTAAGGAAAAAAAAATCCATCTCCTTAACATTAAAGTACAAGAAGAAGCAGCAAGTGCTGATGGAGAAGCTACAGCAGGTTATGCAGAAGATCTAGCTAAGATCATTGATGAAGGTGGCTACACTAACAACAGATTTTCAGCGTAGATGAAACTGCCTTCTATTGAAAGAAGATGCGGGGCAGGCGCGGTGGCTCATGCCTGTAATCCCAGCACTTTGGAAGGCCGAGGCTGGCGGATCACAAGGTCAGGAGTTCGAGACCAGCCTGGCCAATATGTTGAAACCCCATCTCTACTACTAATACAAAAATTAGCCGGGTGTGTGAGTGTGTGCCTATAGTTCCAGCTACTCAGGAGGCTGAGGCAGGAGAATTGCTTGAACCTGGGAGGCGGAGGTTGTGGTGAGCCAAGATCGCGCCACTGCACTCCAGCCTGGGTGACAGAGCAAGACTCCATCTCAAAAGGAAAAAAAAAAAAAAAAAGAAAGAAGATGCCACCTAGGACTTTCATAGCTAGAGAAGAGAAGTCAATGCCTGGCTTCAAAGGACAAGCTAACCCTCTCTTTAGGACTAATGCAGCTGGTGACTTTAAGTTGAAGCCAATGCTCATTTACCATTTAAAAAATCCTACGGCCCTTGAGAATTATGCTGAATCTACTCTGCCTGTGCTCTATAAATGGAACAGCAAAGGCTAGATGACAGCACATCAGTTTACAGCGTGGTTTCCTGAATATTTTAAACCCACAGTTGAAACCTAATACTCAGAAAGAAAGATTCCTTTTCAAAACATTTCTGCTCACTGGTAATGCACCTAAGCCAAGAGCTCTGATGGAGATGTACAAGGAGCTTAATGTTGTTTTCATGCCTACTAACATAACATCCATTTTGCAGCCCACAGATCAAGGAGTAATTCAACTTTCAAGCATTGCTATTTAAGAAATAAATTCTGTAAGGCTATAGCTGCCATATAGATAGCGATTCCTCTGATGGATCTAGGAAAGTAAATGAAAACCTTCTGGAAATAATTTACCATCTTGGATGCCATTAAGAATACTGGTGATTCATGGGAGGAGGTCACAATATCAACATTAACATGAGTTTGGAAGAAGTTGATTCCAACCCTCCTGGTAGGCTTTCAAGACTTCAGTGGAGGAAATTAACTGCAGATGTGACAGAAATAGTATGTGAACTAGGCCGGGCGTGGCGGCTCATGCCTGTAATCCCAGAACTTTGGATGGTTGAGGTGGGTGGATCACTTGAGGCCAGGAGTTTGAGACCAGCCTGGTCAATATGGTGAAACCCCATCTCTACTAAAATACAAAAAATTAGCCAGGCGTGGTGCTGCGTGTCTGTAATTCCAGCTACTCGGGAGGCTGAGGTGAGAGAATTGCTTGAACCCGGGAGGCAGAGGTTGCAGTGAGCCGAGATCATGCCATTGCACTCCAGCCCTGGGTGACAGAGCGAGACTTTGTCTCAGAAAAAAAAAAAAAAAAATAGTAAGAGAACTAGAAATAGAAATGGAACATGAGGATGTGACAGAATTACTGCAATCTCAAGATAAAACCTGAACAGATGAGGAGTTGCTTCTTATAGATGAGCAAAGTGGTTTCTTGAGATGAAATCTACTCCTGGTGGAGATGCTGCGAACATTATTGAAATGATAAAAAAAGATTTAGACTATGACATAAACTTAGTTGATAAAGCAGTGGCTGGGTTTGGGAGAATTGACTCAAATTTTGAAAGAAGTTGTACGGTGGTTAAAATGCTATCAAACAGCATCACATGCTACAGAGAACTCTTTCATGAAAGGAAGAGTAGATTGATGTGGCAAATTTAATTGTCTTATTTTACAAAATTGCCACAGCCAGCCCAACCTTCAGCAATAACCACCCTGATCTGTCAGCAGCTATCAGCACTGAGGCAAGATTCTCCACTAGCAAAAAGATCACGACTCGCTGGCCGGGCACAGTGGCTCACGCCTGTAATCCCAGCACTTTGGGAGGCCGAGACGGGCGGATCACGAAGTTAGGAGATCGAGAACATCGTGGCTAACACGGTGAAACCCCGTCTCTACTAAAAATACAAAAAATAAGCTGGGCGTGGTGGCAGGCACCTGTACTCCCAGCTATTCGGGAGGCTGAGGCAGGAGAATGGCGAGAACCTGGGAGGCGGAGCTTGCGGTGAGCCGAGATCGCCCCACTGCACTCCAGCCTGGGCAACAGTGAGATACTCTGTCTCAAAAAAAAAAAAAAAGATTACAACTCGCTGAAGGTTCAGATAATTGTTGGCTTATATACACTGAAAAACCAAAAAATGTGTGTGACTTGCTTTATTGTAATGATCTGGAACCAAACCTGGAACATCTCTAAGGTATGCCTGTATATATGTGTTGTACAGGGAGAAAAGCAGGGGAACAAATGAAACTGCAGAGCACACATGTAAAGATATAACTTTGTAAGGGAATAATGACAGAGAAACTACATGGGAACTTTGGGACTTACAGTGCTCAAAGGAAAAGTCTGATAAAAGCTACAGTCACCCAATAACTTAGAAATAAAGTATGAAGTTAAGTTTGGATCCAAGAATAATTTATGGCCAAAGAGCAAATAGTCCAAAAGCTTTGTGTATACTGTATCCAAGGCTCACTCACTTCCATATTCCACGTGTGAGAAAGAGGGAAGGAGAGGAGTTCACTCCTACCTGGAAGAAAGGGTATCAAGCCCACTGATACTTGTATTTGTGTGTGTGTGTGTATGTGTGTGTGTGTCTATGTCTCAAACAAGCATCAGTTTCTTAACCAGAAACCTGAAAAGGAAGGGAAAACATTAAATCTTCACTACACCATCATACATACCTTGTTCAGCACAGAGCTCACAAGGGCTGAGGGACCCACCACAGAGTCATCTAAGGAGTCCAGAGAAGAACGCACCCGTAGAAAGGCCAGACCAAAGGACTGATGACGCGTGAAGGGTTGGGAGCAGGTCAGGCGAAGTCGATCCCATAACTCTCCTGAGGCTGGAGCCAGGAAATCAACTCAAGGAAAAAAGAGAAACAAAATCAGGGGGGAATGGAAGTGCATAAATGGGACAGAAAGAGGAAGAAAAGGTCAATACTAAGGAAAAGAGTTATAGAGAGTAACCTCCAACAAAAGAAGAAGGAGGTCTTCAGTAAATGTCCCCTTCAGCTTGGGTGCTCAGGGTATGGTAATGCCAAGCAGGCCAGTCAGGGCCTTCTCATATTCAGTCCCTTGCCTTCTCATCACTCCTCTGTCACAGTTCCACACTATTCTCAGCATGAATTCTATACCTCTCCAGGGACCTCATCAATATCTCATTTTAAGAAGAAGTTACCTGCAGAGTAAGGGCCCAGTGGATTACCTGAGATATATATTGGCCCTTCCTGGATCATAAGACCTCAACCTCCCTCACACCACCACGTGCTCTACATGCTCACAGTATCACATTCCGATATCACAAACCCTCTATATTTTTAGTTCCTAACACTGTCCAGTCAGTACCTCACTTTCTCCAAATCATATGCCTCTCCAATGTCTCTCTTCCTTTACAACGTTACAAATACTTCCAACTTAAAAACAGACAAATCCTTATGAGACTGTACATCCCTAGAAGCTAGGAATCAGATCTTATGTTTTTTCTGTAGTGCCTAGTGAACAGAGATTTGTACAAATTCAGTAAACATTATATGCTACACAACTATAACCACTATATAGCCTTCCATCACTTACATAAACATCTATCCTACATCCACACTTATACCCACAAAAATATATTATTATTATTATTTGAGACAGAGTTTCACTCTTGTCACCCAGGCTGGAATGCAATGGCGCGATCTCAGCTCACTGCAACCTCTGCCTCCCAGGTTCAAGCAATTTTGCCCCCTCAGCCTCCCCAGTAGCTGGGATTAAAGGCGCTCACCACCGTGCCGGCTAATTTTTATATTTTTAGTAGAGATGGGATTTCACCATGTTGGCCAGGCTGGTCTCGAACTCCTGACCTCAGATGATCCACTTGTCCTGGTCTCCTAAAGTGCTGGGATTACAGGCATGAGCCACCACGCCTGGCCACAAAAATATATTAATCAATAAGTGTGTGTGTTCTATATATTGGGCCCTACCAAACCACAAGTTACGTATAAAGATAAATAGTTCATAAATCTCCATCTCCCCAGCTAGCATGCATCCTCACCACACAAATCTCACACACAAGCACACCATTCCTTAACCACCCTTTGCCCCCAACAGATATTATTAAACCCCTACATAGGCTCCCTCCCACAGTCTACACCCAATAGCACTCACAGTCCTCTTTAGTACTGCATCTCTGTTTCTCATAAAGACCACCCCCGTCTTTTCTGCTTTTGCCCTCTTTACCATCTTTAAACATGCGGACCCCGGAGCGGTTCTTCCCCTGCTTTGAATCAGTTAGAGACATTAGCATGGTAGCAGGGAGCAGGGTTATGAAAGGTCTGTCCAGGGGCCAGGAAGAACGGCCCACATCAATTTGCAGGAATGCACAGCCACAGTTACCTGGGGATGAAAGGTTGAGAGAAGGATAAGAGGGATGAGATGACTGAAGACAAAGGAATATGGTGGAAGGAGGACACTCCTCTACTTTACAGCTAGCTGAAAGCCAGAAAGGTTCAGCGATATGTGGAGTCCCACAGGGAGCCAGTAACTGGAGTGGAATGAGACTCCAGTCCACTAAATACCAGTGTCACACATTCACCATGTTCCTCCCAGCCAGAAACTTTCCCCTGATTAAAGAGACTTGTTGCTTCTCTGTCCTCTGGCCCTGGTGGAGAGAGCTAAATTCTGTCTCTCTTAATTCCTTGCTAGGGAGCCTGACATCTCTCTGTCCTGACAAAACTGAGACCAGTGGACTGGACAGTTCTAGATTCCAGAGAATTCTAAGGTCAATCTTCTCAATCCATAAACTCCTATTCAGCCTTCTTAGATTATCCTTGCAAAGTTCATCTCTCCAGCATCCTCCTGACGTGGATATTTACAGGTGTATGCAGGTTCTATTTGTTGGGATTTATTTTTATTTTTTGTGAGACAGGGTCTCACTGTTGCCCAGGCTGGAGTGCAGTGGTGTTATCACAGCTCACTGCAGCCTCGACCTCCTGGGCTCAGGTGATCCTCCCACCTCAGCCTCTCATGTAACTGGGACTACAGGTGTGCACCACCACACCTGGCTAATTTTTGTATTTTTGGTAGAGATGGGATTTTGCCATGTTGCCCAGGCTGATCTCACACTCCTGGGCTCAAGGGATCCTCCCACCTTGGCCTCCCAAAGTGTTGGGATTACAGGCATGAGCCATTGTGCCTGGCTGGGATTTATAATTACGTCAGTGTCCTAAGGTTTTGCCCAGACCACTAAGATCAAAGCATGGTAGTTATGTTGCATAATTTGAGGAGCGCCATTCACATTGTATTCTATGTGAATAGAGCCCTTGGAGTTCTCCACACAGATCTGCTCCAAGGGCAAGGGCCACATTTCCCTTTGACACCCAGGTAAAACTTATTCCATAAATGCTGCTCAGCCAGAATGAACTGAGACATGTTAGTGGAGTAGTTAGAGGGGACTATCATTCCTGTTTCTTCCTCAAGTTTCCTAGGCCACAGAGAACTCACCCACATCAATGTAGCCAATGGGCACTGCCCTCTCCAGCTGTAGTTCTACTTTCAATTGCCCACTCTTGTCCTGAGGGCAGCTGAGCCAAGGTCTCCTTGGACTATCTGGGTTTAGCAAGTTCTCTACAGGATACTTGGGATCCTAAGTAAGAGAGGAGGAGAAAATCAGGAATCTCACTGAGCCCAAGGGAAAAAGGATGCCCACGAACGAGGGATCCCCAAACCCCAAACCTTCCCAGTCATCCTAACATGATAGAAAAGACACTAGATGGGAGGCCATAGGAATACTGTTATCATGTGCCAAGTGGTTTACAGATACCATTTTTCTCTATCCCATTTACCAGACCTCCTTTAATCTTCATAACAATTCTTAGGTGGTTACTATTATTACTTCCAAGTTAACAGATCAATACTGAAGCTGAGAGGTTCAGAAACTTACTGAAGGCCATAGGCTAAATAACCAAGCAAAGCAGAATTCCCAGGTTTCTGAAAGCAGAGCTCTTTTTTTTTGAGACAGAGTCTCGCTCTGTCGCCCAGGCTGGAGTGCAGTGGCACAATCTCAGCTCACTGCAACCTCCACCTCCTGAATTTAAGCAACTCTCTGCCTCAGCCTCCTGAGTAGCTGGGATTACAGGCGCCCACCACCATGCCCAGCTAATTTTTTTGTATTTTTAGTAGAGACAGGGTTTCCCCATTTTGGCCAGGTTTTTTTTTTTTTTTTTTTTTTTTTTGAGACAGAGTCTCGCTTTGTAGCCTAGGCTGGAATGCAATGATGCTATCTCGGCTCACTGCAAGCTCCGCCTCCCAGGTTCACGCCATTCTCCTGCCTCAGCCTCCTGAGTAGCTGGGACTACAGGCGACCACCACCATGCCTGGCTAATTTTTTGTATTTTTAGTAGAGACGGAGTTTCACCGTGTTAGCCAGGATGGTCTTGATCTCCTGACCTCGTGATCCACCCGCCTCGGCCTCCCAAAGTGCTGGGATCACAGGCATGAGCTACTGCGCCCGGCGGCCAGGCTGTTCTTGAACTCCTGACCTCGTGATCCACCCACCGCAGCCTCCCAAAGTGCTGGGATTATAGGCGTGAGCCACCGTGCCCAGCCAAAAGCAGGGCTCTTTTTTTTTTTTTTTTTTTGAGACAGAGTCTCGCTCTGTCACCCAGGCTGGAGTGCAGTGGCGCAATCTCGGCTCACCGCAAGCTCTGCCTCCCGGGTTCATGCCATTCTCCTGCCTCAGCCTCCCGAATAGCTGGGACTACAGGCGCCCGCTACCACACCCGACTAATTTTTTTTTGTATTTTTAGAAGAGACGGGGTTTCACCGTGTTAGCCAGGATGGTCTCGATCTCCTGACCTCATGATCCGCCCGCCTCGGCCTCCCAAAGTCCTGGGACTACAGGTGTGAGCCACCGTGCCCGGCCCAAAAGCAGAGCTCTTAACCACCATGATACACTATTTCATTTATAAGATTTTTTTCTTATTTTTTTTTGAGATGGAGTTTGCTCTTGTTGCCCAGGCTGGAGTGCAATGGTGCGATCTCGGCTCACTGCAACCTCCACCTCCCAGGTTCAAGCAGTTCTCCTGCTTCTGCTTCCTGAGTAGCTAGAATTACAGGCACGCACCACCACGCCTGGCTAATTTTGTATTTTTAGTAGAGATGGGGTTTCTCCATGTTGGTCAGGCTGGTCTTGAACTCCTGACCTCAGGTGATCTGCCCACCTCGGCCTCCCAAAGTGCTGAGATTACAGGTGTGAGCCACCGTGCCCGGCCAAGATGTTTCCAAGGACATTTATTTATCTTTATAGTTATTCTGTGGGATAAGAAAGTCAAAGATTTTTATTCTAAGTTTATAACTGATGCTTAGATATAAAGTGATTAATCAAAGTCAACAATAGTGATATTAAGTATAAATTCTGAGTTCTAACCTAAAGTCAGATATTTTTTGGTTGAGAGATCTTGGGTAAACTACTTTCTCTCTCTGGGTCAAAATTTCTTTCTTTCTGTAATCCCAGCTACTTGGGGGGCCAAGGCAGGAGAATCGCTTGAACCTGGGAGGTGGAGGTTGCAGTCAGCCGAGACTGCACCACTGTACTCCAGCCTGGGCGACAGAGTGAGACCCTATCTCAATAAGTAAATAAATAAATAAATACATTTCTTCTTTTTTTTTTTTTTAGAGACAGGGTCTTGCCCAGGGTGGAGTGCAGGGATACAATCATGGCTTGCTGCAGCCTCAAATTCCTGGGAGGATCACTTGAGTGATCCCCCTGCCTCTGCCTCCTGAGTAGCTCGGACTACAGGTGTGTGCCACTGCACCTAGTTAATTTGTATTTTTAATTGATAGGGTCTTGCTCATTACCTAGGGTACAGTGCAGTGGCACAATCGCAGCTCACTGTAGCCTTAACTTCCCAGGCTCAGGATCCTCCCACCTCAGTCTCCTGAGGAGCTGGGACTACAGGTGCGTGCCACCACACCCGACTAACTTTTGTATTTTTTGTAGAGATGGGGCTTCACCATGTTTCCCAGGCTGGTCTTGAACTCCTGGGCTCAAGCAATCTGCCTGCCTCAGCCTCCCAAAGTGCTGGGATTACAGGTGTAAGCCACCGCACCTGGCTAATTTTAAAATGTTTTGTAGAGATGGGATCTTGCTATATTGCTCAGGTTGGTTTCCAACCCTGGCCTCAAGCTATCTTCCCACCTCAACCTCCCAAAGTGTTGGGATTACAGGTATGAGCCCTGTAATCTAAATGTCTTCATCCATAAGTAAAAGAGAGAGACCAGACTCATGGTTTTCAACCTTTTTTGTTTTAGCAATAAAACCCTTTTAACTGAAATCTTACACTGACGTGTGTGTGTGCGCACACGTGTGCATTTTTTTTTTGATAAATAAAAGGAGAGCTCTGGTTAAAGCACAGGTAGGGAGGACTAGGGACATACTTGTCCCCCTCTCCCCTTCAACTTACAGAAGTGGGTCTCTACAGAGTACAGTGGAAAACACGAAGTTTGAAACTAGCTAATGTTCTCTGCATTTTATAAGGCTAAGAGTCTATGAAGCAGTTGGGCGTGGTGGCTCACACCTGTAATTTCAGCACTCTGAGAGACCAAGGCGGGCGGATCATGAGCTCAGGAGTTTGAGCCCAGCCTGGCCAACATAGTGAAACCCCATCTCTACTAAAAATACAAAAATTAGCTGGGCATGGTGGCATGTGCCTATAATCCCAGCTACTCAGGAGGCTGAGGCAGGAGAATCACTTGAACTCAGGAGGCGGAGGTTATGGTGAGCCGAGATCACACCACTGCACTCCAGCCTCGGCAACAGAGCGAGACTCCGTCTAAAAAAAGTAAAAAGTCTATGAAGCAAATTGTTTAGCCTGACCATGCAGGTAAGGAGGGTAAGTGTAATATTAATTTTATTTTTCTAAGAATAGGGGTTAATATATTAGTTCCTAAAGATTCTCTAAGGGTCTTTTTTTTTTTTGATACAAGGTCTTGCTCTGTCGCCCAGGCTGGAGTGCAGTGGCACAATCATGGCTCACTGTTAGCCTCAACCTCCTGGGCTCAAGCAATTCTCCCACCATGGCTTCCTGAGTAGCTGGGACCACAGGCACATGCTATCACACAGGGCTGATTTTTTATTTTTTGTAGAAATGGGATCTCCCTGTGTTGCTCAGGCTGGTCTTGAATTCCTGGGCTCAAGAGATCCTCCTGCCTTGGGCTCCCAAAGTGCTGCAATTACAGGCATGAGTCCCGTGCCTGGTCTAAGGATCTTCTTGAAATGTGTGGGGATGTTTTTGACTGTCACAATGACTAAGAAGCCTGGGGGCCAGGGATGCTAAGTATCTCATCGTGTAAATAATATTGCTACAAAATACAGACTTATGGCCCCAAATGCCAATGGCACCCCTTGAGAAAGACCAGGATAACAGAAGGGAAAGAGGTGGAGTAGGAGTAAATAGAGCAGTGACAGGAGAGGAAAGGGTGCGAAGTCCCTAAGAATCACCACATCAGATCAGGCCTGGTCTCAGGGCCTAGGATCTAGCTCTAATTGGGATATTGTAGAACTTTTAGGAAGGAGGCTGAGATCACACTTGATGGTGGTGGTGATAACCTCACAGATCTGGGATTACCTCAAGTGTCCTACCCTGTTCTCAATGATAGAATGATCAAACTCCCCTTCTGAGGATCCTGGTGCAGTTTCTGGGCTTACAGCTTTGCCAGTGCTCTTCAAACTGAGTGGAATCCTGAGGGTGCTGCTTTCTGTACTTTCAACTTCTAAGAAGACTTCTTTCGCGCTTCCTGCACTTCTGTGGGAACAACCTGAGGGCAAGAGCTGTTTCTTCTCTTAGACTCTGAACTCACAATGTCTCTTCTATTAGATTGGGAGTTTCCTGAAAGTGGAGCCAAGACTCCTATTTTTTTCACTCCTTTCAGTTATCAAGAAAACAAATCATGCCTGCTCATTAATATACCTGAGAAGAAAATGATACCACATGGCTGATCTTCACAGGAGCCATGGTGGGCCCAGCAGCTGTTTCAAGTACAAGAAAAAAATGCTTCCTCCCAAGATTTCTTCTGTCACTACTTTGGCACTGACTACGTGTTAGCTTCCAGAAAAGCAAGAATCCTCACATTACTCCTGAAAAAGAGAACAGAAGAAAAACAAACTAGCCATGGCTGTGGTAACAGGAGTTATTTGCAGCAGTCAGTTCATTTCTGTTTTTTTTTTTTTTTTGAGACAGAGTCTTCTTGCTCTGTCACCCAGACTGGAGTACAGTGGCGCGATCTTGGCTCACTGCAAGCTCCTCCTCCCGGGTTCACACCATTCTCCTGCTTCGGCCTCCCGAGTAGCTGGGACTACAGGTGCCCGCCACCACGCCTGGCTAATTTTTTGAATTTTAAGTAGAGATGGAGTTTCACTGTGTTAGCCAGGATGGTCTCGATCTCCTGACCTTGTGATCCGCCCGCCTTGGCCTCGCAAAGTGTTGGGATTATAGGTGTGAGCTACTGTGCCCAGCCGAGTCAGTCCATTTCTGATGACCAACATGGGCCTGGTGGGAGTGGTGGCAGGGAGTAGGTTTAGATCAGCTGATGAGGCTCCAACAAACACAAAATAACTCGAATGCAACCAGAAGGCAACACAGCAGCAAGTACAAAATAATATATTAAGATGTTAATGTTGGATTTATATATAGGTGAGCTCTCAAGGGCATGAATTGTACACCTTTATATCACTAGAGCCTAGTACATAGTAAGGACAGGCAACAAATGTTTGACTAAATATATGACACAACTCTTTTTTTCTTCTTCTCTTAAAATTAATCTTCCTACGTTTAGATTTTCATGAAGTTATTTCTCTACTAGACATCTTCAATGACTTGCTGATTTATGCAAAACCCTTGCTAAGCTGGGTGTGGTGGCCTGTACCTGTAGTCCTAGCTACTCAGGAGACTAAGGCGGGAAGATCACTTGAGCCCAGGAGTTGGAGGCTGCAGTGAGCCATGACAGTGCCACTGCATTCCAGCTTGGGTGACAGAGTGAGACCCTAACTCTAAAAAAAAAAAAAGTTCTGGACTGGGCGCAGTGGCTCACACTTGTAATCCCAGCACTTCGGGAGGCCGAGGCAGGCATATCACGAGGTCAGGAGATTGAGACCATCCTGGCTAACACGGTGAAACCCCGTCTCTACTAAAAATACAAAAAATAAGCCTGGCGTGGTGGTGGGTGCCTGTAGTCCCAGCTACTCGGGAGGCTGAGTCAGGAGAATGGCGTGAACCAGGGAGGTGGAGTCTGCAGTGAGCTGAGATCGTGCCACTGCACTCCAGCCTGGGCTACAGAGCGAGACTTCGTCTCAAAAAAAAAAGTTCACATGGGTATTTGTACTTCTTGTTTTGCTAAACATTTTATGTAAAATTTTAAATATATGCAAAAACACACATATTAGTATAATGAACTCATGCATCCATCACCTTACTTCAATTCCTTGCTGAGAGGAGTTTTAAAGTTGTCTGAGTGTCTTTAGGTGGAATCTCTTCAAATATTTATCCCTGTCCATTTTATTCATGTTTACTACCCATCTGGCTCCTGAAAATATGAGTCCGTGACTCTTGATATACTCCTGGCCATAATGGTCTTTTTGCTTACCCTCCCCACCAAAACTTTTTTTCCCTTTTCTCCAAGATTTTGCTCATGCCATTGCCTCTGCTTGGAATGTCCTTTCTCTTTCCCATTTACCAAATCTAATGCATCTTTGGTGCTCAAACGCCACCTCTCCTGCTTAAACAGCTCAAGGTGACAGCTCCATCCTGTCAATTCTCACTTAGCCTTTAACAGAGTGCCTCATATTACAATTATATGGGTATATGTCTTCTTTGTCCCTTGACAAATTGTAAGCTCTTGGGGGACAGGTTTCATGTCTGAATCATTTCTGTGTACCCAATGTAAAAGGGAGAATATAGTTCCTGATTTGCAAATGTCTGTTGAATGAATGACCACAAAAATTGTGCTCCAAAGGGCTCACAGTCATAAAGCATTCAAAATGGGGTAGATTGCAGCAATAGCAGTAACAAACTCTTAGTGAATGCCATCTAAACATCAAGAAGTCCTCACAGGCCACAGCCAGTATGGGGCTAAGGCTTCAAAGACAGAAGAATAAAGGATGAGTCCTGAGTCTCCTCTCTAGGGCTCAGATTAATTAAAGCTCACTATTCCCACTACAGGAACTCACTGGGCACACAAAAATCTTTCCTTTTCTGCTAGATTTTGGAGATATAAAAATAATAAAAATAAGCAAAACAGTCTCTGTTTTGAAGAAACTCACAGTATATTTTTGTGATTTGATGCAAAAAGCCCATCTCTCATCATCAATGAACACTCGGGCCAGGCATGGTGGCTCACGCCTGTAATCCCAGCACATTGGGAGGCCGAGGAGGGTGGATATCTTGAGCCCAGGAGTTCAAGATCAGCCTAGGCAACATGGTGAAATCCCATCTCTAAAAAAAAAAAAAAAAATTAGCCAGATGTGGTGGCGTGTGCCCGGAGCACAAGCTACTCAGGAGGCTGAGGGAGGAGGATTGCTTGACCTTGGGAGGCAGAGGTTGCAGTGAGCTGAGATCACACCATCACACTCCAGCCTGGGAGACAGTGAAACCCTGTCTTAAAAATAAATAAATACATAAATAAATAAACACTCTTGGTTTGGCAATCCTGACAATCAAACTGCTTGTAGTTCTCACAAGATTAAGTTCTTTGAGAACTCTTTCCCTTACAAAAACTGTTGCTGCCATTTTTTGGTAATTACTTGTTTACCCTGTGTGCCTTCTCATTAAGTAGTAAGCTCTTTGAGAGGATGTGGATTTTTGTCATGTTCATGATCTCCCACACTTCACAGCAGCATCATGGTTCTGTGAGAAACAATAAAGTAATAAACGATGTTCAGGAAATTGGTTGACAATGTGAAGAAAAATAAAAGTAGATCCCTACCTCACAACGTATCTAAAAAATTATACCTAGGCTGGGCGTGGTGGCTCACACCTGTAATCCCAGCATTTTGGGAGGCTGAGGTGGGTGGATCACTTGAGGTCAGGAGTTTGAGACCAGCCTGGCCAACATGGTGGAACCCTGTCTCTACTCAAAATACAAAAATTAGCTGGGTGTGGTGGCACATGCCTGTAATCCCAGCTACTGAGGAGGCTGAGGCAGGAGAATCACTTGAACCCGGGAGGCAAAGGTTGCAGTGAGCCAAGATCACCCCTCTGCACTCCAGCCTGGGTGACAAAATGAGATTCTGTCTCAAAAAAATGAAATAAAATAAAATAAAACAAATAAAATAAAGACAAATAATTATACCTAAAAGGCTGGGTACAGTGGCTCACGCCTGTAATCTCAGCACTTTGGGAGGCAGAGGCTCAGGAGGATTGCTTGAACCCAGGAGTTCAAGACCAGCAACATAGTGGGACACCGTCTCTACAAAATATTTTTAAAAATTAGCCAGGTGTGGTGGCACATGCCTATAGACCCAGGTACTCACAAGGCTGAGGTGGGAGAATTGCTTGAGCCTGGGAGATTTGCTTGAGCCTGGTGTGAGAAGTTATCACGCCACCGCACTCCAGTCTGGGCGACACAGCCAGACCCTGTATCACTCAGGCTGGGCACAGTGGTTCACACCTGTAATCCCAGCACTTTGGGAGGCCGAGACGGGTGGATCACTTGAGGTCAGGAGTTCGAGACCGTAGCCATGACCCCATCTCTACTAAAAATACAAAATTACCCCGGGTGTGGTGGCGCCTACGTAGTCCCAGCTACTTGGGAGGCTGAGACATGAGAATTGTTTGAACCCAGTAGGCAGAGGCTGCAGCAAGCCCAGATTGAACCACTGCATTCCAGCCTTGGTAACAGAGCGAGACACCGTCTCAAAGAAAAAAAAAAGCACTCAGATTAAAAAACAAAATGAAACACAATACAATACTATATAGTCATGGCTACATATAATTTTTAAAAATGGATTGGGAGAACACAAGCTAATTCTAATTCATAATAGTTGCTTCTGGAGAGGATGAGAGGGTAATGGGCTTGAGAGTAGAAAAAACAGGTAAGTTTAACTTTTATTGTATTATCTAGCTTTTAAAAAATAAGCAAATAAATCATAATGCTAATAGTCAATTTAGGGTGATGGGTGTACAGTATTTACACCCATTCTCCGTATTAAGTGTCACAAAATAAAAATAATTATTTTTAAGTAAATGGGATGCCTGTAGATGATGTAAATAATTCCCTGTAATTTTCTGTTGGTCCCATCGTAAAGCTGACTTTTCTAGACGTTCTGTGGGCTCACAGGCCATCCTAGTTCCATTCACCAGACAGATCCAGGCGGACGCCCAGAGGCGTGTGAGCTGGGGCTACAGGCTTGCAAGGTATCGAGTTCACTGGCTGCTGAAAAATCAGTTACGAAGGTATACGTAGGGATAGAACAGTGAATGGTGTATAAAAAGGAGGGTAAGGCAGAAGCTGGGGCCGCAGGATGTGGGTTAGAAAAGTGTGCCGAGGTGTGTGAACTGGCATGACAGCCTAAGTAACATGCGGAATGTGGGGGCCCTAGAGGTCCCGCAAAGCTCTTCAGCTCTCAGTTTCGGGAGCTCAAGCTGCACCGCTGCTTTCACGGCTCATCGGGAACAGGCTGCTCAGTTCATTTCCTTGATGGCCACCCCTCCTCCCTCTCGGCCACTCCCCTCCCCATCAACAAACCCCAACGCCCCTCACCCGGGACCGTGGACCTCGAGGAGCCACCGTTGCCTCAGATCTCGGAACACCAACTTATTCTCCCGCCAATTCGGCCTTCTGACCTTCGCCTTCTGACCCCGAGAGCCACTCTTCCGTCTTCCGTAGCACAGGAATGCGTTCTGGGGCTTCAAGAAGCTGCTGTTTTTGAAAATGATTCCTACCGAGGCAAGACGGCAGGTGCTGCAGCCCGGAAAATACATTTGCGTGTGTTTTAATGTTTATTTTCACTCACTACAACTCTTTCGTGGAGGGAGCGGAATTTAAACTTCCGGGTCAGCCTCAGTGCAGCTTGGGAAACGTAGTTCCTAGTCCCCACGTCTCGCTCCGTGGGCCCAGCTGAGGGAGCGTCGCGAAAGTTGCCCGTTTAGGAACGCTCCCATTTGGCTCTCCAAAGGGGAGAACTGGTTAAATAGTTGCACTGAAAATAATGCGATTCAAGTTTCTCATTTTCCAAGGACGCTCCCTTGCTGAAGCTTGCAAGGGCACGGGACTCCTCTCTCCTTGATCCTGAAACATGCAGCAGGTAGATAACCTCCTGATCCCTGACAGCCTCCGCCTATTTTGATGCCCCGCCCCCTCTGCTGGAGTCCGAGCCGCCGATTGGCTAGGAGCACTTGAGCGGCGGAAGCAGCTGTCTCGCGCGGGGACTGCGGTGAGGGGGCGAGCCGTGAAGATGGCGGCAGTGGTGGAGGTGGAGGTTGGAGGTGGTGCTGCTGGGGAACGGGAGCTGGATGAGGTAAGCGGAGTTGAGAGACGAGGAGAGACTCAACCTGAGACTGAGGGGAGGGGCAGTGAGGTATCGGGAGGTGAGGGTCTTAGGAGAGAAGGGAAAGACCCTGAGAGGGAAGGAGCTGACTAGGGGGCGGGTGCGTGGAGAGCGAAGTCAGAGGCACCCCTGACTTGGGGACTCCGAGGCGGCCTTGGGAGTAGAAGACTTGCATTAGCCTCAAGGGTGGAGATGGAGGACAGAGAGAGAGGTCGGAGGGGTCGGGGTGTTAAGATTTTGTGATTACTAGCTGGGTGTCTTAGGGTAGGACCGAAGGGCTAAGAGGTAGTTTGAGTTGGAGGGGCGTGAATTTCTGCAGGGGAAGGCTGGGCTTCCACTGTGGGAGAGGACTCTGTCTAAGCCTAGGGTGGGGGTTGGGGACACAGACCGGGAAAGAGGGCTAATCCACTAGTAGTATAGCTTTGAGTTATCTTAAAGTTGAAACTGTTTTATTTGTCGTTACATTCTAAGACTTTGTATCTAATGCATGCTCAGTAAAGTTTTGGCCAACGAATGAAGGAACAAGTGGATGAATAAATGATTGTATGCCGGAATTCATGCATTTATTCACTTAATAAACATTATGACTTTTGCTCCGGGTCCTGGGCCAGGTGCTAGGGAGACAAGGGGCCCCTCCGTTGAAGAGCCCACAGTCTAGTGGTGGGAGACAGACAAGAAGACTAGTCATTGCATTAGAGATATAATGGTGGCACTGAGAAGTGTGCAACATTTCAGCTTGGGATAGGGAAGGCTTCCCGGAGTTGCTGAGTTTTAAACGATAAATAAGTGTCTCTCTCTCTCTCCTTCTAAACTTAGGAGTTCCTTGAAGGTGAGCTCCTTGAGATTGTATGTTCCCTTTACCTATCTAATAGGCATTTAAAGACTGGGGTATTAAATTACCAGTGGTCCTTAAAGGAATCACTAGGAGGAAGGAGATGTTGAGTGTGAAAGGAATGAAGGGACAGGGCAGAGAAGCAGAGAGAGAGGTGAAAAGATTCTGAAACCATAGAGACATTGATAGCTAGTGGTGTTTGTGATCTTGCACATGCCAGCATATGGACAAAGACATCACAGAAATAGAAGGAAGGGGATTGGTTGTCAGAGATAGAACCAGTGAGATCTCTGAGGGGTCAGAATCTTAGAGGCCCCTTGCTGTGTGTTGGGTGTGGGAAGAGTGGGGAGGATTGGGGATGATTGAAGATGAGGTTCAGAGAAAGGGAGAAGTGGACTTGGGAAGCAATGACTGTTGCCTGGTGGTGGGATGAGTTGGAGGAGTTGGATTACCTGATTGGGATCATTAAGGTGGGAGGAAGGGACTGAGAAACTGACAGGTGATCACAGCAGGGGAATTGTTAAAGAAGTGTTGTAGTCTTCTACCTCCCAATCACTAGAGACTACAGGTGTTTGGATACCGGTTGGTTGGTTAGGTGGAGTGGTTGTGGAAATGACCTCCAAGACCCCTTCTAGCTTTTACATTTCTGTGATTACAATTGGCTGTGGTTCAGTGAGATATATTTGAAGATACTTTGGAAAGGGTAAATACTGTATTGAAGTTCTCATTTATGGTTTGTTAGTCATGGGCTCTCCCTTGAGACAAGTATCTCTCAAAGCTGTAGTTACGTATGTCAGGGTTCATTGAGATAAAGAGCAGAAGTTTTGGCAGAGGAGAAAATAACATTTTCTTTCTTTCTTTGTTTTTATTTGAGATGGAGTTTCGCTCTTGTTGCCCAGGCTGGAGTGCAGTATTACAATCTCGGCTCACCACAACCTCTGCCTTCTGGGTTCAAACGATTCTGCTGCCTCAGCCTCCTGAGTAGCTGGGATTACAGGCATGCACCACCATGCTCGGCTGATTTTTTGTATTTTTAGTAGAGACAGGGTTTTTACATGTTGGTCAGGCTGACCTCGAACTCCCGACCTCAGGTGATCCGCCGGCCTTGGCCTCCCAAATGTGCTGGGATTACAGATGTGAGCCACTGCATCCAGCTAAGAAAATAACATTTTCATTAAGACATTTTTGATTTTTGTTTCTTAGCTTTTCTTTATTGTTTTAAGGACTTAAGAGCTTCTAGTAGTATAATAGACTTTACAGAGTATCATGCATAGAAGTTAACTTCATATGAAACCACTAGCATTTATTCCAGAAACCTTGTTACTTGTTTCATTTCCTGAGAAAAGGTATAATCTGTTGTCTGGAAATTCCGTGTGGACCGGTTCTATCTTTTTTGTTGTTGTATGTTTGAGAAAGTAAGCTCTGAGAAGCAGGAACAGTCATCCCTTCAAGCTCCAAAAATAACAGAGGTCTGGTCTGGCAGACCTTAGTTTGTATTTGTTTCTACTAATGTCTCCCCAGCTGTTTCTTTGCAGCCTTAGCTTGTGAAAGAGCAGGTGAAATCCATCTTTAATATGTAATTATGGGGTCTACCATGTGTCTTGCACTGATAATTCAAAGATGAGTAAGACAGGATCTTTACCAATTTACAGTCGAGTGAAGAGACATGCAAATAGCGTATTATAGTACTAGATAATTGCTGTAAGGGAGGCGTGTAACAAATGCAGTGGGGCACAAGAGATCAAGCACTTGAGTCAGCTAGGGGGAGTCAGTAAAGTCTTTATGATAGAGATGGGTATGAGCTGAAAAAGGTTGGCTTTACAAAAGAGCAGTGGTTTACATGTGGCATTAATCTTGCCCCCTGTGTAGCACTTTCTGTTTGATTGATAGACTCTAATGTGGAGCCGAGATTATAATTGGGTAATGGGTAGCCTGGCTAAGATGGAGTTGGTGTACTTTTCTACTTCTTTGGAAAGAAGGTACACGCTGTGTACATTCAGGATATTATACCTATGTTTTCCAATATTAGATGCCATTAGCATGATACGTAGTCTGGAATAGCATTCATTCATATTCCTTTTCTCCTTTTTTGTCTGGTTTCATTAATACTTTCTCTAGAAGTTGAGACGTAATTTAGGCTTTCCTAATGGCTTCTTCCTTTAGAGGGATGAATAGAAAAGAGGGTTTAGGAAAAGAGCTACCAGTAGAAAAGGCTACTATTTATTCAGCTCTTACCATACACCAGCCTCTGTTTAAAACCCTTTACCTGCATCATCTCATTTATTATTAACAGTAGGCCTGTGAATTAGATGGAGTTAACCCCATTTTATAAATGAGACTGAGGCTAGAGAGGTTAAGGAACTTTCCTAGGATTCCACAGTTTGTGAGTGGGGAAGTACAGCTTCTGATCCAGGCCTGCCTATGCTATACGGAGCTTAGCCCATGCTATACTGAGCACTTGGGTTCCATTTCTTACTCCACTATTTGTGCTCTAGGGGGTGGGTACTTTAAAATTGTATAGCCTTAATCATCTTGTGTAAAAATTGATACCATATATTTGATAAGTGGCTGTGATTCAAAAGAGCATTTTGAACCTCACATTTGTGAGGAAGGTTTTATTAGTATTCCCTATTTGTGATTGAGGAAACTGAGGTTCAGAGGATTTGAGATATGCCAAGGGTCTTGAGACCACCAAGTGGTGTCACAAAGATTTAAACCCACGTTTCCAGATTCCAGAGTGTTTGTTTCCCTTCATTTTAAAGACCCAAACTCTTTTCTTTGTGTATAAAAGTTCCATTTTCAAAACATAAAGCAGCATTTCATCCCTGAGGGGATCAAAATGAGGGTTAACCAAAAGAATATTGGTTTTTCCATACAGGTCCTTAAACTTACTGATAACTGGTGGATTCTGCTGAACCCCTTTTCAGGAGGAATGATTAGCCTGTTGGTAGTTAGGGAGAGGAGAGATGGGCCTAGCTAGCTCAGGTCAGGTATTAAACTGGCCATGATGACTGCCTAAGGTCAGTTCTGTCTCTCAGCCTGCCAAAGTACAGCATGCTTGAGATGCTAGTAGGATAAGATGTGGGTACCAGTTAGGCGGCCCAAAAGCCAATCTACTCCTGGAGCTAGTGATTTCCTCCTCAAAGGGGAGGCTAACCAACCTCTGAGAGGAATTAGATGCATCCTTTTGGCACAGAAAGCTAGCTTGGGAATTAAGGTAGAAAAGCACTTCAATACCCATTAGGGCCAGCCAGGGCATTGCCTGGCTAGTGCCTGTGAATCTGGATGTGTCCACTTCCAAGTCCTTTTTGTCTGCCAAAATGATGTGAAATCATGCAGATCAGTGAGGAGTTTCCAGCTCAAGCCAGAGTTCAAAGTGGGTATCCCAGCCTGCAGCTAACTTGAGGTATTAATATTATTGCCTCAAGTGAATAATTTACCTCTCTTTGGCCCTGTTTTGCTCTTGTTAAAGGAGAAGATTGGACTAGACTGGTGGTTTTTAAACCTTTATTTAGTCATGAAACCTTTTATTCAAACAAAATCTAACTCTGAAGCCTTGTCCTTGAATGGATTCAACAGAACCCCTAAGGTGCTTGAAGCCACCCTTTGAAAACCAAGGATTTTTCTGTTATAGTCCACTGATTGGGTGACCCCACTTTATGCTCCCTCAGCCCGCTTGTACTTTGCCTAGCCAGCCCCACCAAGCATTATGAAATTGTCTGCCTTCCTCACTAGATTGTAAGCTTTGTGAGAGAGCAGAGTCCAAGTGTATCTTGCTCACCATTGTATTCTTTTCACTCTGCATGTTCCTGGCATACAGTAGGCACCCAATAAGTATTTGATAATCATTGTTTTTGATTAGTAGTATGATAGCTACCATTTAGTGGATGTTTGTGATATGCCAGCTCTTCTGCCTAATGGTATATGCTTTTTTATTAAATGTTTATGACATCCCCATGAGAATTGGATTATTGGATGAAATCGTCTCTAGCTCTTTCTGGCTCTAGCACTCTATGTACTGTTTCTAATTACTGCCAGGGTTTTTTGGTGCTGTCCAGTCTGCCTAGAATACCTTTCTTTTCCCTTATTGCCTTTTGAAATTACACCTGCCCTTTAAAGTTCTAGCTCGCTTGGCTTCTTGGACTATTCCGATCTACACTGATACCTTTTCCCCCTGCCTTTTATGGTTTTCTCTGTTTAAGTTTGTTCCCTCATTTCTCAACTTAGTCTTCAAACTTCTGAAACATCTGTGTGCCAGGCACTTTGGTGTGCCTGATAATACCAAGATGGATAAAGTGTGATAATTGCCCTCAGAGAGTTCACAGACTGGTATGGGTAGAGAAAGAGTGATAAGTACATGCAAAATATGTCACAGGTGCTGTGATAGTGGGGTGGGTGCAGTGGGCACATCAAGGAGGAAGTGGCAGTCAGTGTTACGTCTCCTCTTCCCAGCTAGGTTGGTAAACCCCCAGCGGGCAGACTGGAAGTTCCCATCCCTTGCTTCTTCAAGCAGTAATCACTGGTTTTTTGTTTGTTTGTTTGTTCTTTCTCCTGTGGTTCTCTCCCTATAGACATTTAGTAAATGTTCCTTGTTGCCAGGGATTTTCTTCTCTAGAGATTTTTGGTCCAAGCCAATATCTTACTGAGGGATCAAGGCATATGTGACTGAAGTTTAGACTTGGATATCTGACTACCTCCGAATTTTTTTTAGGCATGTAAAATGAGTGGTGGCAAGTGTAGTGGGGAAAAAGCCATAGGGTAGTAAACAGTGGGCTCATATTCTAGACTAGGAATAGCAGATTTGTTTTATCTCAGAGACAGCCACCTGATCATAGATGCTTAGAAGCCTGTGTCGAGAAGGATTCTGAGGCCAGGGCTTAGCAGAAAAGAGTGCTGAGGGTGAAATAATACAGATTACTTATTCTGTGCCTAGTCCTGTGCCAAGTGCTTTAAATTTATTCTTTTTTTTTTTTTTTTAGATAGTCTTGCTCTGTCACTCAGGCTGGAGTGCAGTAGAGTGATCTTTGCTCACTGCAACCTCGGCCTCCCAGGCTCAAGTGATTCTCCCACCTCAGCCTGCCAAGTAGCTGGGACCACAGGTGTGCACCACCATGCCTGGCTAATTTTTTGTAGAGACAGAGTTTCACCATGTTGCTCAGACTGGTCTTTAACTCCTGGACTCAAGCAATCCTCCCGCCTTGACCTCCCAAAGTGTTGGGATTACAGGCATGAGCCACTGTGCCCAGCCCTTAGATTCATTATCTAATTTAATACCATAACCTTATAAGATATGTACTATTATTATTATCTCATTCTATAGGTGTGGAAGATGAGGCATAGAGAATTTAAGTAACTTGCCCAATGTTATACAGCCAGGTAAATGACAGAACTGGGGTTCAAATCCAAGACTACTTCAGTGCTTGTGCTGTTAACCACAATGGGCAATATGAATACTCTATACTGTCCATCCTGTTCTACGCTAGACATTTCCATTATGTACATTTGGGTCTTCCTTTCCGGAGGTGTTTAACTGGAGTCATGGTATTTGTCTTTCCCACCAGACTGTGTTCTCCTCGAAAGGAAGGCCTATTCATTCCTATATCCTTTGTTCCTGGCATAGAGTATGACTCAATAAATGTTTAAATATGTGAACTCAGGAAAGATTCCAGTCCCTCTGTACCTCAGTTTTTTATCTGTGAAATGATAGGTTTGGACTAGGTGACTTTTGAGATCTCTTGCAGCTTTGAAAGACTTGGATCCCAGAGTTTTATTTTGGCCATGTTTCTTATAACTCTCATCAGGTACTCCGTAAATACTAGTGAATGAATGAATGAAGACATAATTTTTTTTTTTTTTTTTTTTTGAGACAGAGTCTCTCTGTCGTCCAGGCTGGAGAGTGCAGTGGCGTGACTTTGGCTCACTGCAGCCTCTGCCTCCTGGGTTCAAGTGTTTCTCCTGCCTCAGCCTCCTGAGTAGCTGGGACTACAGGTGCGTGCCACCACACCCGGCTACTTTTTTGTATTTTTAGTAGAGACAGGGTTTCACCGTGTTAGCCAGGACGGTCTCCATCTCCTGACTTCGTGATCCGCCTGCCTTGGCCTCCCAAAGTGCTGGGATTATGGGCGTGAGATTATAGGCATAAGCTACCGCGCCTGGCCTATAATTATTCTTAAGAATCTGTGCTAATAATTAACATTGGAATGACAATTAAAAATGGTGATGGGGAAGGAGTAGACAAAAAGGCTTACATGTAACCTCTTATTCCATCACCTTTGACTTTGGAATTCAGTCAAAACCTCATGCTCTGGCAGATACCCTGGCAGATTCCCATTTGAATTCCCATTCTAATACCTGCCACCCCCAGCTCACCCTTGCTTTTTTTTCAGGTCACTTTTTTATTTTTTAAGAGACGGAGTCTCGCTCTGTCACCCAGGCTGGAGTGCAGTGGCGCGATCTCAGCTCACCGCAAGCTCTGCCTCCTGGGTTCACGCCATCCTCCTGCCTCAGCCTCCTGAGTAGCTGGGACTACAGGCGCCTGCCACCTCGCCTGGCTACTTTTTTTTTTGTATTTTTAGTAGAGACGGGGTTTCACCGTGTTAGCCAGGATGGTCTCGGTCTCCTGACGTCGTGATCCACCCGCCTCCCAAAGTGCTGGGATTGCAGGCGTGAGCCACTGTGCCCAGCCTTTTTCAGGTCACTTTTTATTATGGCTTAATAACACATCTACTTCCAGAAGGAATTTAAGATGTCATTCGGTCAGTAAAGGGGTTAGGAGAGAGAGGAAGGAAAGATGAAGAGGAATGTTTTAATTCTTTGAATGCAGGGACTATTTTTCTCATTTTTGTACATTCCTCAGTGCCTTGCCCAGTGCTTGGCACATAGCCCATATCAATATATTTATTGAGTAAATGAGAATGCTTGTAGGTGTGGATTCTGTTAAGGATAAAGGGAATGTTGACTAAATCGCAAAGGTTGACTGGCATGCATACTATCTGTTCTGGAAATAATACAATAGCCCCTATCAGTATTTGTTTATAAACTTCCTATGAAATATTTTCATTGAATTCATTTAAATTAATGCCAAATTGCTCCTTATCAGTGAGTCATCGGCACTGCTTTCTGCTCCCATAGCTCCCTGTACAGATTTCCGTCAGCACTTACCATGTCGTGTTGTCTTTTGCATTAGGCAGGGAACTCCTTGAGGGGACTGCACCTTATCATTTTTTCATCTCTGTATTTTCAGCACCTAATCTTGCACAGTGGCTAGCATGGAGTAGTTATTTAAATATTTGTTGAACTTGGATTTTTATTTTTTATTATTTTTATTTTTTATTATTTTTATTTTTATTTTTTATTTATTTATTTTATTTTTTTTGAGACAGAATCTCGCTCTGTTTGCCCAGGCTGGAGTGCGATCTTGGCTCACTGCAACCTCCGCCTCCTGGGTTCAAGTGATTCTCCTGCCTCAGCTTCTGGAGTAGCTGGGATTACAGACACTGCCACCACGCCCAGCTAATTTTGTATTTGAAACTGAATCTTAAATCTAGTCCATCCACCCATGTTTAACATCCCCAGAATATGGACACCAGTGTGTATGTGAATCCCTCTAATGATAGCGAACTAATCATTCCATGGTCAGCCTATTCCTCCTTTGAATGCCTCTGTCGGAGTGTCCTTCAGATTGGATTACATTCTTATTTCTGTATTGCTTCAACTTTTTAGTCCTCATCGTACCTTCGCAGATTCTGCTTCTTTGCATCTCTGACTTGCCATGGCACAAACACTGCCAGAGAATGCCTCTGGGGGATGTAGGCCCAGTACTCCTGGCTTTATTTGGTCTGAAATCTTACTCCATGGAAGGCAACCCAATATAATCCATCTTGTGTCATTCCTCATCTCCATGTTATTTCTTTGTGTTTTCCCTTGAAGTCATTTGTTACCTCTACTCCTCAGAGAAAAATCTGTAGGTAAACATAAACTCATAAGTTCCCTCTAAAGTGCAGCTTTCCCAAGAGGATGCTGGATCATGGCCATGGGGCTTTTGGCCCTGGGCGGCTAGGGAGAGACTGGGGAAAGGGGAAGCAGAGAGCACAATCCCTGCCAAGGTTTCTGTTCGTTTTGTCCTCCTTTCACAGGGTGTTATCAATAACTCAATGCACTCTGTTACTTAGAAGCCTCATGTAACATTTTACTCCCCGTTGCCCATAGGATTGAGCCTAACTACCTCTGAGCTTGTCATTTAGTGCCCTGCGAAAAGTCTTTTCTCCTATTTTAATAACAGGAATAGCTAACTTTTGTAGTGCATACTATGTGCCAGGCAGTAAAGTAAGCATTTTACATGTGTAATCTCTTAATTTTTTTTTTTTTTTTTTTTTTTGAGACAAGAGTTTCACCCTTGTTGCCCAGGCCGGAGTGCAGTGGTAGATCTCTGCTCACCACAACCTCCACCTCCTGGGTTCAAGTGATTCTTCTGCCTCAGCCTCCTGAGTAGCTGGGACTACAGGCATGTGCCCCCACGCCTGGCTAATTTTGTGTTTTTAGTAGAGATGTGGTTTCTCCATGTTGGTCAGGCTGGTCTCGAACTCCCGATCTCAGGTGATCCGCCTACTTCAGCCTCCCAAAGTGCTGGGATTACAGGCGTAAGCCACCACTCCCGGCCTTAATTCTTTTAAGAAACCTTTTATTTGAATTTACTTTATCCTGAATTTATTCTCCTACCATAAGTTTTTGTTTCATCCATTTCTTCTGGGATCTTTTTCTTCTGTGCAACCACCTCTTCTGGTTAAGGAACAATTTTTTCCTTTTTGGTAGGATCATCTCAGTGTGGCAGGTGAGCTCATGTACAGGTTAATTTGGTTTTGAGCTCTATAAATATGGCAGTGCATCTTGGGTGCTTCATGCACTTGGATATGTTCGATGACCAGATAATCTATTAATACACCTAGACTCTTTTTTTTTCTTTGAGACAGAGTCTCGCTCTGTTGCGCAGGCTGGAGTGCAATGGTGTGATCTCGGCTCACTGCAACCTTTGCCTCCCGAGTTCAAGCGATTCCCCCACCTCAGCCTCCCCAGTAGCTGGGATTACAGGCACCTGCCATCATGCCCGGCTAATTTTTGTATTTTTGTAGAGATGGAGTTTTACCATATTAGCCAGGCTGATCTTGAACTCCTGACCTCAGGTGATCTGCCCACCTTGGCCTCCCAAAGTGCTGGGATTACAGGTGTGAGCCACCGCGCCTGGCTCATCTAAGCTGTTAAGTTCAGCATTACTCTGCATTTTTAAGCATGTGCAGCAAAAATTCACTCTTTTTGGGCCACCAACCCTGTGCCCAGCCTCACTGTTTGGCTTAGGCACACTTACTCACTCCACAGTTGTAACAATGGAATGGCTTACATGGCTTCTATAAAGTGACATCTTTCAGATACTTTGTGGCTTCTTGGATTTGCATTGCCCGCCCGACCCCCCCAACTTCCCTCCACCCCCATGGCCTGGGCAGTTTCTTGAGTCTCCTTAAAGTGAATTTGAAGATTTTAATATCTTGATTTGCATGATTTTGTGGGGTGTTCTGGGTCAAGTTAATAGCCAACCATTTTCACAGATCATCTTAGGCTGCTTACTGGAAGAGGAAAAGCTAATTCTATTTTAATACTGTTATGATCTTAATTTTCCAGATGAGAAAAACTGAGACACAGAAAAGTAATTTATTCAGGGTCACACAGCTTGTAAGTGGAGGTAGGATTTGAACCTGGTGATACAACCTCATGTCTTCATGTTATAGTGTACACTATTGCTGGTATACACTATGACATGGATTCACTATTTTCTTTCTTTCTTTTTTTTTTTTTTTGAGACACAGTCTCGCTGTCGCCCAGGCTGGAGTGCAGTGGCGTGATCTCGGCTCACTGCAGGCTCTGCCCCCCGGGGTTCATGCCATTCTCCTGCCTCAGCCTCCCAGGTAGCTGGGACTACAGGCGCCCGCCACCACGCCCGGCTAATTTTTTTGTATTTTTAGTAGAGATGGAGTTTCACTGTGTTAGCCAGGATGATCTTGATCTCCTGACCTCGTGATCCACCCACCTCGGCCTCCCGAAGTGCTGGGATTACAGGCCTGAGCCACCGCACCCGGCCTGGATTCACTATTTTCAAAAGTCACTATATATTTATTGTGCACTTAATTATGCCAGGTACTCTTTTTAGTCTTGGGAATTAATAAATGGACAAAGAGACTATCTCTGCTCTAAAGAAGTTATGGTCTAGTTGGGAGAGGAACCCATCAAGTGATAATGACAATATAGTATGATGAGTAGAGTTATAAATTATGTACAGGATACCACAGGTGTGCAGAAGAAGGAGTGCCTAAGTCTATTTGGGAGCATTAAAGAACACTTCCGATAGGGTATGGCATTTAGGCTGATTCTTAAAAGTTTACCATGTGGATAGGAGGCCACTTTAGGCCAAGGTAAAAGCATATGTATAAAGGAATAAAGGCATGAAATCTCTAATCCTTAAGCATATGATTCCTCACTAATGATATATTTACCGATAACCACATGCTTTGTGCAAGTCACTATGTTAGGGATTTGGGTTGAGAGAAAACCATGTTTCTTGCATTCAGGGAATTTACAGTCTAGTTAGAAAAGTAAGACATGTAGTCCAGTTGGAAAGATAGTGGCCATAATTCTAAAATAAGAAGTACTAAATGTTTTTTCCAGTAGAAAAAAAAAACAAAGTATTGTAGTGGAAGTACCCTCTCATCGCTATGGCTAGGGAAGACTTCTTGGAGAGGGAGCCATTTGAGTTCGGCCTTCATGGATTTGAATTTCTTTTTTTTTTTTTTTTTTTTGAGACGGAGTCTCGCTCTGTCGCCCAGGCTGGAGTGTGCAGTGGCGCAATCTCGGCTCACTGCAAGCTCCGCCTCTCGGGTTCATGCCATTCTCCTGCCTGAGCCTCTCTGAGTAGCTGGGACTACAGGTGCCCGCCACCACGCCCGGCTAATTTTTTTGTATTTTTAGTAGAGACGGGGTTTCACCGTGGTCTCGATCTCCTGACCTTGTGATCCGCCCGCCTCAGCCTCCCAAAGTGCTGGGATTACAAGCGTGAGCCACCGCGCCCGGCCGGATGATTTGAATTTCATTAGAGCATTAGGAATGAACGCCCAAGGTAAATGTTGAGAAATGAGGATGTATTTGTGATTAGCAAATAAGAGAAGAGTAAGAGCTAAATTGAAAAAGGTAGGTTGGGGCCAACATGAGGTTGATTTTTGAATGCCAGGCTGAGGAGTTTGGATACATTTATTCATTCCTTCAGTCACCAATTATTGAGTTCTGATATATGCTAGATACTGTGCTGGGGACACAAAGATGAAAATGTGGCTCCTGCTCTCAGGAGATTAATAGTCCCGTGAAGTAAACCAGACATGGGAACAGATGGTTGTAGTATGGTGTCAGCATGTGTTAAGTACTGTGATGACACAAAAGAGGGAGTGATTAACTCTGCTTCTGGAATCCTTAAAGACTTAATGGAGAAGATGTTTTGAGTTTGTTCTTGAGGATTAAGTTTGAGTGCAATAGTCAAAATCAGTGAGGTAAGGAAGAGTGAGTGGTCCAGCAAAATGAAAAGATATGCAAGGCTTGGAGATGTTAAACAGCGTGGAATATTCTAGGAACTGTACGAAGTTCTGTATGACTGGAATTTAGGTTAAACATAAGGGGATAGCAGTGAGTGAGTGCTAAAAAGCCTGGGCTGTAGAGAGCCACTGAAGAGTTGAGCAGAGGAGTAACATGTTTAGATCTCTGTCTCAGAATGACCAAGTCTAACTGAAGTTTGGAAGTTACTTTTGGAGGGATCAGGTTGCAAAAAGGAGAATAAATCAGTTAGGAGATACTGCAGTAGTTTAGGAGCGAGATGATGGGGACCTGAGCTTGAGCAAAGACAATAGGGTGGAGAAAAGTGAGCAGCTATAAAAATGTTTTTTTTTTTTTGAGACGGAGTCTCGCTCTGTCGCCCAGGCTGGAGTGCAGTGGCGCAATCTCGGCTCACTGCAAGCTCCGCCTCCCGGGTTCAAGCCATTCTCCTGCCTCAGCCTCTCCGAGTAGCTGGGACTACAGACGCCCGCCACCACGCCCGGCTAATTTTTTGTATTTTTTAGTAGAGACGGGGTTTCACCGTGGTCTCGATCTCCTGACCTCGTGATCCGCCCGCCTCGGCCTCCCAAAGTGCTGGGATTACAAGCGTGAGCCACCGCGCCCGGCCATAAAAATGTTACATAGCAGTGCTTTCACTTATTTATGTTTTGCCCTTTATTTCTCTCCCTAATTCATTCACTCATGTATTCAGTAAACATTAAGTTTGTGGTCTGTATTAATTATTCATTATTTCCTTCTTCAAATACTTGTGACTTCAGTGTCAAACATTTTTCTAGGTCCCAGTAATTCAGCAGTGAACAAGGCAACCGAGGTCCTTGCTCATATTAGGTTTAGTTTCTAATGTGGTAAAGCAGATAACAAATAAACAGGATAACTCCAGATGGTGACAAGTGCTTTGAGAAAAGTAATGTAATGTGATAAAGATGACTAGAAGAGAAAGGCTACTTTAAATAGGGTGGTTATGGAAAGCCTCTGAGGAAATGCTATTTGAACCAAGACCTGAATGGTGAAGACCTAGCAATTTCGAGATTTGGAAGCAGATATGTTTCAAGTGGAGGGAGAAGCAAGTACAAATTAATGGGAATGAGCAAGGCACGTCCTGGGACCAAAAAGAAAGCCAGTGCGACAGATCATAGTTAGCAAAGGAAAAATGGTGCTGTATGAGGTCAGGGAGTCTAGCAAGGTCAGATTTATAAGGCTTTGTAGCTGCTGTGATACATGTTGAATTTTATTGAGAGTGTAATGAGAAGATTTTTTTTTTTTTTTTTGAGACGGAGTCTCGCTCTGTTGCCCAGGCTGGAGTGCAGTGGTGCGATCTCGGCTCACTGCAAGCTCCGCCTCCCGGGTTCACGCCATTCTCCTGCCTCAGCCTCCCGAGTAGCTGGGACTACAGGTGCCCGCCACCATGCCCGGCTGTTTTTTTGTTTTTGTTTTTTTTTGTATTTTTTAGCAGAGATGGGGTTTCACCATGTTAGCCAGGATGGTCTCAATCTCCTGACCTAGTGATCCGCCTGCCTTGGCTTCCCAAAGTGCTGGGATTACAGGCGTGAGCCACTGTGCCCGACAATGAGAAGATTTTGATTGGGTTTCAAAATGGGAGTGATGTGAGCTGATTTTCATTTTTAAAAAGATCTTTCTGGCTGCTTTGAGAGAATGGATTGTAGGAGGTTACTCAATGAGAGGGTTAGGAGGTTATGGTAATAGTCCAGGTGGGAGATGATAGTGTTTTGGATTCAGGGGGATGTGTTTTAGTCCTTTTGGGCTGCTATAGTAAAATACCTTAGACTGGGTAATTTATAAACAACAGAAATTTGGCCGTGCACAGTGGCTCACGCCTGTAATCCCAGCACTTTGGGAGGCTGAGGTGGGCGGATTACTTGAGACTAGGAGTTTGAGACTAGCCAGGCCAACATGATGAAACCCCATTTCTACTAAAAATGTAAACAATTAGTTGGGCATGGTGGCAGGTGCCGGTAATCCTGGCTACTCGGAAGGCTGAGGCAGGAGAATCGCTTGAACCTGGGAGGCGGAGGTTGCAGTGAGCCAAGATCGTGCCACTGCATTCCAGCGAGACTCTGTCTTCAAAAAAAAAAATATATATATATATATGTGTGTGTGTGTATATATATATGTATGTATATATGTGTGTATATATATATATGTGTATGTATATATATGTGTATATATATATGTGTATATATGTGTGTATATATATATGTACACACACACATAGATATATATATATTTCTCACAGTTCTGGAGGCTGGGAAGTCTAAAGTCAAAGTTCTAGCAGATCTGATGTCTGGCAAGGGCTCTGTGCTTCAAAGGGGGCTCCTTGTTGCTGTGTCCTCACATGGCAGAAGGGACACATAGCCTCCCTAAAGCCACTTTCGTAAGGGCACTAATCCCATTCATGAGGTCTCCACCTTCATGACCTAATCACCTCCTAAAGGTTCCCTCCACCTCTTCTTAATACTGTTGCATTGGAGATTAGGTTTCAGCATGTGAATTTTGGGGAACACAGACATTCAGACCATAGCAGGGATAGCAGAGACGATGGAGAAAAGTGGATAAATTTAGAATATGTTTTGAAGTAGAGCCTACAGGACTTGCTGGTGGATTGGATATGTGATGTAAGGGAAAGAAAATAATCAAGCTGCTTTTATAGTTTTTTGAATTTTTTGCTCTGACTTGAGTAAATGGCATCACCATGGTACCATTAGGTGCCATGTTAATTAGGCAGTTGGAAATATGAGCTTATAGCTCAGGGAGAGGTTTGGACATTGTTCTGGGACTCTGAAGATCTGGCTTTTTATCCTAGCTCTGCCATGCAGCTGTTATCTGTGACAAGTCAATAAGGTAGTGCTGTCAGCTTTAAAATAATAATGAAGTCATTTGTTATGCCAGCCTCGTGTATGTTGGGAGAATCCTGTTCACTTGTTTATTGATTGGTCACACACTGTGAATTTACCAAGGTACTGCATTAGATGTGAAAGATAACAAAGACATAGGCCTTGCTCTCAGGCTGCTCATGGTGTAGTGGAAAAGTTAGTAAAGTAAACAGATGTAATAATTGCTAGAATAGGAAGAAGCAGAGATTTCAGGGAGCACCAAAAATGGCAGGCAAGGGATCAGAAAAGACTCCTAGAAGTGATACCATAGCTGAGTGTGAAAGTGACTAGAAATTAACCATCTAAAGAAAGAATAGAAGAGCCCTCTAGGCAGGAGGAGCAGCATGTGCAAGATGGGAGGTGAGAAAGGGAATGCCACCTTCAGGGAACTGTATGCAGTTTAGTATTACTGGAACCTCAGAGTAGAAGGTGGGGAGTAATGATAAAGTAGGGAGACTGGTAAGGGAGGCAGATGTGATGACACATAAGGCCTTATATGCTGTGCTGAGGAGTTTGGATTTTTATCTGTAGCTGATGATTAGCTATAGAAGAGCTTTAAGAACTTAGGTGGCCGGGCACGGTGGCTCAAGCCTGTAATCCCAGCACTTTGGGAGGCCGAGGTGGGCGGATCACGAGGTCAGGAGATCGAGACCATCCTGGCTAACACGGTGAAACCCCGTCTCTACTAAAAATACAAAAAATTAGCCGGGCGTGTTGGCGGGCACCTGTAGTCCCAGCTACTCGGGAGGCTGAGGCAGGAGAATGGTGTGAACCCGGGAGGCGGAGCTTGCAGTGAGCCGAGGTCGTGCCACTGCACTCCAGCCTGGGGGACAGAGCAAGACTCCGTCTCAAAAAAAAAAAAAAAAGAACTTAGGTTGGCCGGGCACGGTAGCTTATGTCTGTAATCCCAGCCCACCAGGGCTTCCAAATTTATCTAATTCTAAAATGCACATAATTTCTGGTGTATTATATATACTGCAGGAGAGCATATGTTAAGTCCCAAAGGAGCTGGGAGCAGAGGAAGGTAAAACTGGAAAGACAGCTAAGGGTCAGGTCAGGTCATGGCCTTGTGTGGTCCCAAGAGCTCACTCTCAGTGCTCCTGTGGAGGGCATTGTGTAGTCTACTAAGGAGTTCTTACTTTCACAGGCAGCATTAGGACACCAGAAGATTTGAACTCGGGTGACACAGTGACTTGAGAAGTACATGAGGTTGAAGGACCTGGATTAAGTTTGTAGACTGAGTAATAGGAAGGAAGGAAAAGATAGTAGATATATTTCTTACCCCACTGACCTAGGCCTTCTGGTACTACCAGCCGTGAACTTTGGTTTTCCCTTCTCCCTAAAGCTTCCTTCAGTCCTAGCTGTATGCTGTGTTAAGTTTGGAAAGTATTTACTGCTGGCTATTAAAGATCAAGTAGGATTATGTTAGTATTTCTCTTATAAGGAAGAGTCACTTTTTTTTTTTTTTTTTTTTTGAGACAGGGTCTCGTTCTGTCACCCAGGCTGGAGTGCAGTGGTGTGATCATGGCTTACTGCAGTCTGAACCTCCTGGGCTCAAGTGATCCTCCTGCCTCAGCCCCTGAGTATCTGGAACTACAGGTGTGTGCCACCACATCTGGCTAATTTTTTAATTTTTTGTAGAGGTGGAGTCTTGCTATGTTACCCAGGCAGGTCTCCCAACTCCTGGCCTCAAGTGATCCTCCTGCCTCGGCCTCCCAAAGTGTTGAGATTACAGGCATGAGCCACCATGCCTGGCCAAGAATCAGTTTTATTTATTTATTTTTAAGATTTTTAATTTTTTTCCACATGGCCACTGTGTCAAAAGGAGTCACTTTTAAACTTAGCAGCCATTGGCTGTTTCAGATGGCTTTCCCAGTTCCTCTGGATTCTTCTGCAATATCATCCCCACTGTTTGTTCAAGAGAGAATTAAGAGAGAATTACTCAGTGTCTGAGTATTTCCCAAGCATTTGCTTTGTGTCTAGTACTAAGTGTGAAGTGTGAAGGGGATGCTGAACAAGTAAGCCATTTATCCTTGTTTCCAAAGCAGTTACTATTACTTAACATCTGTCTGTCATTTATTGAACACATACATTATACCAGATTACGAGCTAGTTCTCTGAAATACAAAGAAGAATAAGACTCAAATGATCCTTGAACCGTTTCAGATCCACTAAGATGGCTAAATGGGAAAAACTGTTTGCGAATCATATATTAATAAGGTATTTGTCTATAGAACATATAAAGAGCTTTTACAACTCATCAATAATAAAAAAAAATAACCTAGTAAAAAATGGGCAAAAGGCCGGGCCTAGTGGCTTACACCTGTAATCCCAGCACTTTGGGAGGCTGAGGAGGGTGGATCGCTTGAACCCGGGAGTTCAAGACCAGCTTGGGCAACATAGGGAGACCCCATCTTCCCTGAAAATAAAAAATAGCCAGACATGGTGGCTCGTTTCTGTAGTCCCTGCTACTCGGGAGGCTGACGTGGGAGTATCACTTGAGCCTAGGAGGTTGAGGCTACAGTGAGCTATGTTTGTGCCACTGCACTCCAGCCTGGGCAACGGAGTAAGACTCTGTCTTTTAAAAAAAAAAAAAAAAAGAAAGAAAAATCCACACAGAAACTTATACACAAGTATTGATAGGAACATTACTCATAATAGCCCCAAAGTAGAAATAACCTAAATGTCTATCATCTGATGAAAGGATAAATAAAATGTGTCTGGCTATACAGTGGAATATTATTTAGTAAGAAAAGGAGTGAACTCCTGATAAGTGCTATAACATGGGTGATGGGTGATCCTTGAAAACATTTTAATAAGTGAAAGAAGACAGTCACAAAAGATCACACATACTCAGTGAATGAATTTATTTATTTATTTTTGAGATAAGGTCTTGCTGTGTTGCCCAGGCTGGTCTGTAACTCCTGACTCACGAGATTTTCCCCTCTCACCCTCCACAGAGTAGCTGGGTTTACAGGCATATGCTATCACATTCAGTTGCTGAATGAATTCATTTGTATGAAAGGTCCAGAAAAGGCAAATATATAGCAGTATAAAAGAAATTAATGGTTACCAGGGCTTGGGGATGGGAATGAGGAGTTAGTAAATGAGCATGAGGTTTTTTTTTTTGTTTTTTTTTAGAGTGATGGAAATGATTTAAAATAAGATGGTTGCATCTTATTTTATTTTATTTATTATTATTATGTTTTTGGAGACAGAGTCTCCCTCTGTTACCCAGGCTGGAGTGCAGTGGTACGGTCTCAGCTCACCACAGCCTCTGCCTCCCGGGTTCAAGTGGTTTTCCTGCTTCAGCCTCCTACATAGCTGGGATTACAGGTGCTCTGGCTCTTTTTTTTTTTTTTTTTTTTTGAGACAGTCTCACTGTGTTGCCCAGGCTGGAGTGCAATTCCATGATCTTGGGTTGCTGCAACCTCCGCTTCCTGGGTTCAAGCAATTCTCCTGCCACAGCCTCCCTAGTAGCTGGGATTACAGGTATGCGCCACCACACTTGGCTAACTTTTGTATTTTTAGTAGAGACGGGGTTTCACCATGTTGCCCATGTGGTCTCAACCTCCTGACCTCAGGTGATTCGCCTGCCTGGTCTCCCAAAGTGTTAGGATTACAGGCTTGAGCCACCGTGCCTGGCTGGTTGCATCTTATTTTAAATATACTAACAATAATTGAATTTCTCACTTAAAATGGATGATATGGCTAGGCATGGTGGCTCACACCTGTAATCCAAGCACTTTGGGAGGCCAGCGCCGGAGGATCACTTGAGCCCGGAAGTTTGTAGAGACCTCATCTCTACAGAAAGTACAAAAATTACCCAGGCATGGTGGCATGTGCCTATAGTCCTAGCTACTCAGGAGGTTGAGACTGCAGTGAGCTATAATCAAGCCACTGTGCTACAACCTGAGTGACAAAGTAAGACCTGTCTCAAAAAAAAAAAAAAAAAAGGAACTGGGCAGTGAAGGAGTGAAGGTGAGTAGAGAATTCTAGAGAGAAAAGACGGCAGCAGCCAAAGAAAGCACTGAGGGATGAAAGAGATAGTTCAGTGTGGCTGGAATATAAGCCATTTGGTGGAGAGTGGTGAAATAAGATAGCTGGTTGGGCCATATTATGAAGTCCCTTGTGTGTCCTACTAAGGAGTTTGAACTTTAACCCCAAGGCAATAGAAAGTCATCAAAGTTTGTCAAAGTAGTAGGATGATGCAATCAGGTGTGTGTCTAATAAAGATCACTGTGGCTTCTGCTGTGTCATGAATCTGTGCTGGCAAAGTTAAGAGTCAGGGAGATCATTTTGGAGGCCACTGCAATTTTTAGAGAAAGAGCAAGGGATAAAGTCTGAACTAAGGCACTACGGCAGTGAAAAACTGAAGGGAGATTTTATAGATGTTTAGATATAATCAGCACATGAACCGTACGGGCTGTAAAGGCCTTGGGAGTTCATAGAGGATAGTTCTGTTCTGAAAGATTCTGGAGGAGGTGACACCTAGATTGGATCTTTAAAGATGGATAAAAAGTTTGAGTATATGGAAAGCTGCAGTGCATATAGGAAAGAGTGAGAGAGGAGGGCCAGATAGGGAGGAAGCCAGACTGAAAAATAGGAATTTGATGGGATAGCAATTGAAGAACCAAAGAAGCAACCTTAGTTGCTCCCAAATTTGAAAAGTTTAATTTAAAAAGGTTTTTGGCCAGGTGCAGTGGCTCACGCCTGTAATCCCAGAACTTTGAGAGGCCGAGGCTGTTGGATCACTTGAGGTCAGAAGTTCGAGACCAGCCTTGTCCACATGGTGAAACCCCATCTTTACTAAACATACAAAAATTAGCCGGGTGTGGTGGCGTGCACTTGTAGCCCCAGCTACTTGGGAGGCTGAGGCACGAGAATCGCTTGAACCTGGAAGATGGAGGTTGCAGTAACCTGAGATTGCGCCACTGCACTCCAGCCTGGGCAACAGAGTGAAACTGTCTCCAAAAAAAAAAAAAAAAAAAAAAAAGCCTATCAACTCAGCTGGCCTGGAAGTTGTGCTTTCCGATGAGGGGTGGGGGTGAAGGGCAGACAGCAGCTGCAGCAGCTGTTACAGCCAACATCTACTTTCACTTCACTGCCCAAAATGTGCCACCCTTGTCAGGCTAAGCATATCCAGTGTCTGCATGATCTCCAGCTGATTTATGACTTTGGTGGCCTGAAAGGTGAGGTTTCCACTTCAACTTATTAGCCTTGAATTCTTGGCAAAGCTAAGGAGTTGGGGAAGAATGGGAATGAGAGGAGAATGGGGAGCTACAAATGTGGTAGCCTGTGAACCTTTGGACTTCACTTGCTATCTTAATCACGCAGAAGACCACAGTATCTGAACCCTGCCAGATAGAGACAGTTAGCCTGGTTGTGCTGAACCTACCAGGTTCATGAGCTAGCTAATCTGTCTTTTTCTCTGGGGCTTACACAGCATTTTGTGTATATGTCAAAGGTTATCTTTATATTATTTTATGTTTAATAGTCTGTCTCTCCCTACTTCTTGGACTGTGAATACATCAAGGGCAAAGGCTGGGCTTATTCCTCTCTAATGTTTTGTGAAAGAATGAAGTCTCGGCTGGGCATGGTGGTTCACGCCTGTAATCCTAGCACTTTGGGAGGCTGGGGTGAGCGGGTCACTTGAGCCCAGAAGTTCAAGAGCAGCCTGAACAACATGTGGAGACCCCTTATCTACAAAAAATTTTAAGAATTAGCTGGGTGTGGTGGCACGTGCCTATAGTCCCAGCTACTCAGGAAACTGAGGTGGGAGGATTGCTTGGGCCTGGAAAGTTGACACTGCAGTGATCTATGATCGCACTACCGCACTCCAGCTTGGGCGACAGGGTGAGACCCTGTCTCAAAAAAAACAAAAACAGGCCAGGCATGGTGGCTAATGCCTGTAATCCCAACACTTTGGGAGGCCCAGGCAGGCATATCACTTGAGGTCAGGAGTTCAAGACCAGCCTGGCCAACATTGTGAAAACCCCATCTCTACTAAAACTACAAAAATTAGCTGGGTGTGGTGGTGCGTATCTATAATCCCAGCTACTTGGGAGGCTAAGGCAGGAGAATCTCTTGAACCCAGGAGGCCAAGGTTGTGCCACTGCACTCCAGCCTAGGTGACAGAGTAAGACTCCATCTCAAAACACACACACATGGCCGGGCGCGGTGGCTCACACCTGTAATCCCATCACTTTGGGAGGCTGAGGTGGGTGGATCACGAGGTCAGGAGTTCAAGACCAGCCTGGCTAAGATGGTGAAACCGTCTCTACTGAAAAAAAAAATACAAAAAATTAGCCGGGCGTGGTGGCACGTACCTGTAATCCCAACTACTCTGGAGGCCGAGGCAGAGAATTGCTTAAACCTGGGAGGCAGAGGTTGCAGTGAGCCAAGATTGCACCAGTGCACTCCAGCCTGGGTGACAGGGCAAGACTCCATCTCAAAAACAAAACAAAACACACACACACACACACACAACTCACACAAAAAACCCAAAAACGAACAAAACATACAAAAAAATAATTCTCTAGCTGTATAGTTGATCAGTCTTTAATATGAAAGGATCAGCTGAATTGTCTGAAATGCTAGGTTGCCCAGCCAAAGAGGTAGAGGATTGGGTTTCAGAGGTTAGGGCCCTTTACAGTTAGCAGATACCTGAAACCAGGGTGATCTGAGTGATGGATATCTTTGGTGTATGCATATGGTAGTCGCTTGGTAGATTTTTATTGATATAGCCAGGCACGGTGGCTCACGCCTGTAATCCCAGCACTTTGGGAGGCCGAGGTTAGTGGATCACTTATGTCAGGAGTTTGAGACTGACCTGGCCAACATGATGAAACCCTGTCTCTACTAAAAATACAAAAATTAGCCAGGCGTGATGGCTTGCACCTGTAATCCCAGCTACTGGGGAGGCTGAGGCAGGAGAATCGCTTGAACCCAGGAGGTGGAGGTTGCAGTGAACCGAGATCTATGCCACTGCACTCCAGCCTGGGCGACACAACAGAGCGCAAGACTCTGTCCTAAAAAAAAAAAAAAAATCGTTGATATGATTTGGTAGCATCCAGTTATACCTCACCACACTAAAGGCATCCTCCTTTTTTTTTTTTTTGGAGGCGGAGTCTTGCTCTGTCTCCCAGGCTGGAGTGCAGTGGCGCAATCTCGGCTCACTGCAAGCTCCGCCCCCTGGGTTCACGCCATTCTCCTGCCTCAGCCTCCCGAGTAGCTGGGACTACAGGCGGCATCTTACTTTTAATTCTGTGGTAACTAGGGAAACTATGGCAGTTTTGAAGGCCAAAGTATTATAGCTCACTCCAGAACTTTGGAGTTAGACAGACTTTATTTGAATTATTATAGCATTTTAGCTGAAGAATGCAATAATGAATGAGGCTGGGTATGGTGGCCCACGCCTGTAATCCCAGCACTTTGGGAGGCTGAGGCGGATGGATCACCTGAGGTCGGAAGTTTGAGACCAGCCTGACCAACATGGAGAAACCCCTTCTCTACTAAAAATACAAAATTAGCTCGGCGTGGTGGCGCATGCCTGTAATCCCAACTACTCGGGACGCTGAGGTGGGAGAATCACTTGAACCTGGGAGGCAGAGGTTGCGGTGAGCCAAGGTTGCACCATTGCACAAGAGCAAAAACTCTGTCTCAAAAAAAAAAATGCAATAATGAAAGTCATCTAAGCCAACTCATTTTATAAATGAGGAAACTGAGGCATAGAGAGAGGTACCCTATTCATTGACATATAGCAAGTAAACATTTGTGCCAGATTAGGATGTACATTATTTTTTTCTTCACTGAGAAGGGTAATTTGTTGCCCTGAACCAATTTTTTGAGGTGAAAAGTGGGAGCGAGATATAACCCAAGCCCCTGCAGAGGGTAGTCCTCTGTAGTCCTAGCTACTTGGGAGGCTGAGGTAGTCTCAGCTACTTGGGAGGTAGTCCCAGCTACTTGGGAGGCTGGGGTGGGAGGATTGCTTGAGCCCAGGGATTTGAGGCTCTAATGTACAATGATCACGCCTGTGAATAGCCACTGTACTCCAGCCTGGGCACCACAGCAAGACCCTGTCTCTTTAAAAAAAAAAAAAAAAAAGCCATGGACAAAGGCTATGAATAGACTTTTCTCCAAAGAAGATACACAAATGGCCAAAGAGCACATGAAAAGAAGTTCAACATCATTTAGCTGTCAGGGAAATGGAAAATCAAAACCACATTGAGATACCATTTCATAGTCACTGGATGCTTTAATCAGAGATTATAAGTACTGGGAAGGATATGGAGAAATTGAAACCCTCACACACTGCTTAGTGGGACTGTAAAATGGTGCAGCTGCCGTGGAAAACGGTTTGCTAGTTCCTCAAAAGATTAAGCAGAGACTTACCATATGATCCAGCAATTCTACTTCTAGGTATACACTCAAGAGAAATGAAAACATATATTCACACAAAAATTAAAAATGGATGTTCATAGTAGCCTTATTTATAATAGCCAAAAAGTAGAAACAATGCCAACTTCATCAGCTGATGAATGGATAAATAACATGTGGTGTTTATACGATGGAATATTCTTTGGCAATACAAAGGAATGAACTACAGTACATGCTACAAAGTGGATGAACCTTGAAAGAATTATGCAAAGTGAAAAGAAGCCAGTCCCAAAAGACCATATATTTATGATCCAGTTTATATGAACTGTCTAGAATAGGCAAATCTATAGATAGAGACAGAACGTAAATTAGTGGTTGCCTTGGGCTGCAGGGAACATGGAGAGTGACTGCTAACTGGCACATGATTTTATTTTGAGGTGACAAAAATGTTCTCAACTTAGTGGTGATAGTGGCACAACTTTGTGAATATACTAAAAATTATCTGAATAGTATACTTAATTTTTTAAAATTTTAAATTGACAATTTATATATTTGTGTAAGTTTGTGGGCTATAGAGTGATGTTATAATTTATAAATACATGGCCAGGCTCAGTGGCTCACGCCTGTAATCCTAGCACTTTGGGAGGCTGAGGCGGGCAGATCACTTGAGGTCGGAAGTTCGAGACCAGCCTGGCCAACATGGTGAAACCCTGTCTTTACTAAAAATACAAAAATTAGCTAGGCATGCTGGCGCATGCCTGTAATCCTAGCTACTCAGGAGGCTGAGGCAAGAGAATAACTTGAGCCTGGAAGGCGGAGGTTGCAGTGAGCTGACATTGTGCCACCGCACTCTAGCCGGGGTGATAGAGTGAGACTCTGTCTCTCAAAAAAAAAAAAAATTTCATAAATACAATGTGGAGTAATTAAATCAAGCTAGTAACATATCGATCACCTCAAATACTTAACATTTTTTGTGGTGACTACATTTGAAAATTCACTGTCAGCAATTTTGAAATGTACAATAATCTGTTATGAACAGTATTAACCATGCTATGCAATAGAACTCAAAGAAAAAACATATTCCTCTTGTCTGAGATTTTGTACAGAATAGTATATTTTATTTACTTTTTAGAGATAGGGTCTTGCACTGTCATCCATACTGGAGTCCATTGCTGTGATCAGGGCTCACTGCAGCCTCAAACTCCTGGGCTTAAGCAGTCCTCCTGCCTTAAGCCTCCCAAGTAGCTGGGACTACAGACACATGCCGCCACGCCTGGCTAATTTATTTATTTTTTGTAGAGATGGGTTCTTGCTGTGTTGCCCAGGCTGGTCTCAAATTCCTGGCCTCAAGAGATCCTCTGCCTCAGATTCCCAAAGTGCTGGGATTACAGCCATGAGCCACCGTGCCCAACCTCAGAATAGCACACTTTAAATGGGTGAATTTTATGGTATGTGAGTTAGATCTCTGTAAAGTTGTTAAATAGAGTCAAGTGTACAGATGTGTATGGCTGTAGATGCAATTTGTGAATGTGAGTGCTGGGATGTAGTAGCAGTGCTTCTCAAACTTTAATGTACATATGAATTACTTCAGTATCTTATTAAAATTCAGATTCTGACTGAGGAGGTCTGGGATGGAGTCTGCGATTTTCTGTTTCTTAACAAGCTCTCAGGGTACTCTTGGTGCTAGGCTGTAGACCACACTTAGCAAGGCGGTAGAGGATGTTTGTTCTTCAATAAATGGGGTCTGTCTAAAGAGCCTACTAGAGACCAGAAGGATTTGGCCAGAGTTTTGCAGTAAGGCAGAATGTGGTTTGGTGAAAGAAAGGGCCTTAAGGGACAAAATGAGCAGCCTGCCCACAGATGCAGAGATCATAGATTTTATGATATTTTGGGGGGACAGGAGACCTGTTTGTGGGGATACGTTCTCTGAGTCTTTTGCACCTAAAAAAAAATGTAGCAGTCAACTTCTCATCGTTTTTCATCTTTGCAAAATGTTCTCTTGCCCTCTGCCTAGCATTTATTTTTGGTTTAATGTCTTTCAAATCTGGGCATGACTGGGGGCCTTGTGAGATCCTAGTTGGGGAGCAATTGGCTAGCATTAAGTCACTGTAGGTCTTAGGAGTTGGATAAGGGCTCATGAATCAGTAAGTACCCTTATCTTGAGAGCCTTACCTAATTAGCTACCTGAGCTTTGGACAAGGTGCCTTCAGACTGGGTTAGTGCTTGGCCCCAAATGAATAAACTCCTTAATGAGGGAGCAAATAAAGATATCTTTCCAGATGGTACAGGTTAATTATAGCCATAGTTTACACCTTCCCTTATTTTTTTTACTTGAGCCAGAAGACTGGTTTGGATGTAACTTAAATAACCTTTTTGGTCAGGAGGCAAATATTAAAGCCAGATCATGTCTTACTCTTAACATTTGTAGTACTCCATGAAGTGCTAATGATCCTCTAAGCCTCAAGTCTAGTCTCAGCCTTAGTGCTTGCCCTTCTGAGCTGCTTTCCCTGAGGCTCTGACAGCATTACTGTCCTCTGCTTCACCAACATTCAATTATCTCTGGCCTCTTCTAGTAGTTTTAAAATATGTCCACTTTCCCAGGAGGAAAGGCAGTGAAATCACTTGATCACCTTGAATATACTTTCTTCACAGCTCTATAATGAAGTCAGAAGTCTTATTTCTCTATTTTCTAGATGGAGAAACTAAGCCATAGACAGTAGCATGCTTGGTCCATTATGTCAAAGAGAGGCACCTTCATGCCTGGCCCAGTATTCCAGATTTTCCTAGTTTCCCCCTCATTGGATTTGGTTTCTTGAACAGGTAGTTGCTTTGTTTTGTTACATGGTTTTTAACATGATTTCCCTGGTGTCAAATGAATACTCCTTTCCCTGATGCTTATTAGTTATTTTTCAAGTGTTTGTTTACTGTATACAATTTAAGCATCTCCAGGTGAGGTGCTGGTTTGTCAGCATATGTGCTTCCCTTAATAAAGATAGTTTTCTTCAATTCCACAAGTACTCATTGAGTGCTTAATATATGCTCAGCTCTGTGCTGTTCTCCTTGAAAGACATAAATCAGTATAAAGTGTGTCTTGGCTCTGAGGGAACAAATATGTTCATGGGATGGAAGCAAATAAACAGGGCCAGGACTAGGGTGAGGGAAACAAGGTGCTAGGGTATAAACTTTAGAGAGCCATTCACTCTTAAGGTCATGCAAGTGCAGGGTAGGTACCTGAGAGTGAGTGCTTCCTTAAATTTTGAGCCCCAGGTCTCTTGCTTGCCTTATCCTGGTGCTAGAGACAAGCTATTAGACCACTTAGAAAGGATGTCTAAGATAACATGAGACTGAATGACTAACATAGAACAGTGCTTCTCAAATTTAATGTACATATTGATCACCTGGAGGTCTTATTAAAAGGCAGATTGTGATTCATTGGGTCTGGAGTGGTACCTGAGATGTTACATTTCTATCAAGCACCCAAATGATGCTGATACTGCCAGTCCGTGGGCTACACTTTGAGTAAAAAAGAGAAATAACCATGCTGGAGAAAGGCAGAGGACGAAATTCCCTAGGCTAGGGAATCAGGAAAGTTGCAGTTGGAGCTGGGTTCTTAAAGGATAACTAGGATGTGGATAAGAAACAAACAACAACAACAACGAAAAATAGGGAAGGGTATTATAAGTAGAAGGAAGGGTATGCAAAGGCCCAGAGACAGAAATGAGTCCCACATGTCGCGGGACAATGAATAGACAGGCTTGGTAAGATGCAGGTCCAAGCTGGAGAAGAAGAAGAAAAGAGTTTTGACATGTAGCTTGAAACCTGTGCATGGATTGTTATTTAGAAATGTGATTCATAATTGCCTGCTCAGGTACCTCCCATGTGTCCCCTCAGAGTATCTGACCTCTATCCTTCTGGGAGATGAAGGCCTGAGTCAGGGCACCTGAATAAATTCTGTGAGGCAGTGTGGGTAGGAAAAGGAAGGAGGGATGTTGACTTCATTACCCAGATTGGTTAGGCAAAGTCCTGGTAAATTTATTTTTTGACTTAGCTGGGAGATGTAGCAGTTGGAAAGCCCACCTTCAATAGTGATGGGCATTTCCAGTACACATACATAAAGGATGCCTGGTAAATATGTACTGATTTGACTCAGTAGTAGAATGGAGTTCTACCTGTGTTATTATTTCAAATGTTCAACTTATGGGACTTTCCTGAAGTTAGAACAGTGGGTAACAGGACCTTGAACATCTTAAGTACTACAGGAATGGTTGTTGATTGATTTGAGTATTTCTAAGGCCTTGTCTCTCTTCTGTAGATCAGATCAAAGAACATTTTCAGCTCAATTCAGTATAAGAGTGCACTGACTGACTTATGTACTGAGACTTGGGTATGCTTCTGTATGACTGCAAGGAGGCAGAAGACTTGAGCCCTAAACTCAAAGAATGTAGTATTATTCTAGAGCAGTGGTTTTCAACTAGGAGGATGCAATGGCAATATATAGGACACCTTCCTCAACAGGGAATGAACCACCTTAAAATATCAGTAGTGCCAAGGTTGAAAAACAAGCTCTGAAAAGATAAGACTACCAAATAGAACGAGAACTTTGAAGTTGGATGGCTAGTGATATCGCTAGTTAATAGCAGCAGGGCAAGAACTAAGTTCAGTTTGCCCAGGTCCAGTGTAGCCTGGCAGCTACCATAGGGCCATTTAGAGTCATACGGTGTTATATCTAACTCTGTCTCCCACTAATCCTGATTCATACTTTTTGCTCTAGCCATACTCAATTGCTTGTGTACTATGCAATTTTATTCCTTCCTGTCCATTTTAGTCCCTTTGCCTGGAACATATTTCTCTTATTTCTTCTTCTGGATAATTCACATCTCTTCCATAAAGCCTTCCCTAGTCTAAAACACCCCAGATTGGGTTAAAAGGTTAAAAGGCAAGGCACCTCTTTATTCTATAGCTAGTCTTTATTATATAATAGATAAATTTTCTGTTTACGTCTGTCTTTCTCACTAGTCTGTGAGCATCTTTGGAGTTAAGAATTCTTATCCTCCTCTGCCCTTATTGCCTAGCACAGACGTGCAACACGTTCAGTCATAGACATGAGCCAAACTAAGCGATTAAAGAAGGGAGAGATCAGTGTGAAATAGAATGGTTGGTAAGGCTTCATAGAGATACTAAGACTTGAAGCTTCTCTAATTCCTTGAAGATACTGATAAATGTGTGAGCACCTTATATTGGCAGGGACAGTTTTAAGACAGTAACGGATTTTTCTGGTGGTGTCTTTCTACAGGTTGATATGTCAGACCTCTCTCCAGAGGAGCAATGGAGGTAAGTGTGGCAGTTCGGGCCCTGCAGACTAGGAACTGCAGGTTAACCCAGCTAATTGAGTGATAAAATGTCTACCCATTTTGCTTTCTTGTCAGTAGGAGGCAGTGGCTCATGACCGGTAGGACTGGTGTTTTGGGATCTCTCTAAGTATCTGGGTTGCTCTCTTAGTCTGGAATGTGTAAGTAGATGATTGCACCAAATCATCTATCTGGGTTTCAATACCATTTCTACCATTTACTAGCTGTGTGATTTTTGAGCAAGTTACTTAACTTCTCACAACCTTACTTTGCCCCATTTGTAAAATGAGGATCATAACAATATCTATACCTCATAGAGTTGTGAGGATTAATATATGTGAAATTCTTAGAAGAGTGCCTGGAATGTGGTAAGCTTCCAGTAAGTGTTAACTGCTTCGAAGATGATTATCATTAACATCGTCATCATTATCCACGATACAGGATGGGGAGCTCTGGTTAAGAAAATGGGAGATGTATCGTCTGTTCTCAACTCTGCAACTAACTTGTTTTGTAAATAGAATGAGCCAACATATATCTTATAATGATTTCTCATCAGTAAAAGGGTTTCAGAGTGCCTGCCCCAGGAACTTCACAAGGTGACTGACCAATGAGGTGATATCAACCGTAGAATTTAATAGTGAGAAAAAAACCTATTGATTTTATTTAGATTAAAACTATTGACTATAAAAACATAGAATGGCAAAAATGCCTGTTCACATGACAAACCCAGTGTGATTTTAGGTGATTTTAAGCTCAGTATAAACCAGTTGTGTACCTCAGCTACCAAAATATTCTGAATAATTTAGAAGATGTTCATAGAAATATGCTATCTGCTGTAAGAGAGGTGACAGTGCCACTGTGGTCTGCTCTGCTGAGGTCACAAATATTTTGTCCTAAGCATGGCATATTAAAAAGATCTTTAACTGGATCATGTGTAGAAGAAGGCAACCCGGATTAATAGTCTTCACATCATGTTATATGAACAGTGGTTAAAAGATCTAGAACTGTTAGCCTCAAAGGGCACAGGAAAATAGTGGTAGGAACAGGATAGTTTTGTTTTGTTTGAATAACATCATGATAAATCTTTGAAGGGGTGGCATTGGGAAAGAAGAGTCGATATGTCCTTTGTTGTTATGGAGTATCAGATTAGGTCTAATGGACTGAAGCTATAAGAAGATAGATTTTTTTTGTCTCATTGTCAGAAATGTCTTTAATAGTCAAGGTATATTGAGAGGTAATGAGCTTTCTGTCCCTAAAGCATTGGGATTTTATTCATTTAAAAGCAAATATTAGTACCTGCCCAGGTGTGGTAGCTCCCACCTGTAATTCCAGCACTTTGGGAGGCCAAAGTAGGAGGATCCCTTGAGCCCAGCAGTCTGAGGCTGCAGTTTGTCTAGCCTGGATGACAGAGCGAGACTCTCTCTCTAAAAAAAGAATATATGTATATGTACCTACAGTATGCCAGACACTGCTGGTTCTAAAATAGATTACCTTAAAAGGCCTGTGTTCTCAGCCAGTGGAAGTATTCAAGCAAAGATTGCAAAAATGATTTTTGCATTGGGTGGGAACTTGAACTGGATGACTTCCCTGGTCTTTTCTAGATCATTCTTTGACTTCATTTTGTGCACATCCTTTCACTGATACGTTGTCTGAGAACAAGGAACTTATCTCTTGCTATCTTTATAACTCCTCATAGCCCTTAGGTGTTTTTAAGTGTGCTCTACCCTCTTAGCCTATTCTCACAACAACTCTTGAGGCAGGCAGAAAAAATATGGACTCCTTTTGACATATGAAGAAATTGTGATGTACAGATGTGATGTACAGATGGCCATATAGGTGGGTCTGAATCTAAGTTTCAAACTCCCAATCCTATTCTCTTTCTGTCAAGATTCTCCCACCCAGGGTAAAGTTTGTCAGATGACAAGGGTAAAGGGTAAAGTTTGTCAGAACCCTTAGGTGCTGGCTTACTGACTGGCATTTGGCTTCCCACTCTGCACCCCAAGTTTTCCCCCCTTACATTTTGTTATGAAAAACTTTAAACACATAGAAAAGTTGAAAGAACTGTACAGTGAACACCTTTATACTTACTACCTGGGTTCTACACTTTTTGTTATATTTGCTTTATTGTTTATAATTCATCCTTCTGGGTTATTTTTGCTGTTAATGTTTCATTGCCCATGGAAATTCCATGAAGACACTATTTATGTTGTCCTTTTCCTCCCTCCTAAATACCCTGGTGTAATGGGAATTGTATAAAAGCTTATGACTCAAGTTACATTTGTATTTGATTTTCTTTATTATTTATTTAAATTTGCCCTTTCCCACATGTTCTGATGTATTTGATTTTCTCTCTAATCCTTCTCTTCTCTCTCTTTTTTTTTTTTTTTTTTTTGAGATGGAGTCTCATTCTGTCGCCCAGGGTGGAGTGCAGTGTTGTGATCTCAGCTGACTGCAACCTCCACCTTCCAGGTTCAAGCGATTCTCCTGCCTCAGCCTCCTGAGTAGCTGGGATCACAGGCATGCACCACCACACCCGGCTAATTTTTGTATTTTTAGTAGAGACGGGGTTTCGCCATGTTGGCCAGGCTCATCTTTAACTCCTGACCTCAAGTGATCCTCTGGCCTCAGCCTCTCAAAGTGCTGGGATTACAGGTGTGAGCCACCGCGCCCGGCCTCTGATTCCTTTCTCGTTCCTCTCCTTTTGATGACTGTGACCCAGAGTGGTAGGAGCGACTGTTCTTAGAGCAAGTTTTTAGCCAGCATTGGCCAAGGGAATCACTTGCTGCCAGTCTTTAAGACCAGAGAATGCCAGCCTTAGATTAATAAAAAGTTTCCAGCTGTACTCTCTAATTACTAAACTTCCTTGAGCCTTTGAAGAGGCTGTTTACCTGTGGATACTGAGGGTAAAGTCACTGTTGGATTAGTACAAAGTTGAAGCAGTCCAGACTTTTTAGGCTTTAACTAGTCTTAAGGATTTCTGACCCTGGCAGAGAGGGTAGAATGAATAAAGCAAGACTTTAATCCTGGAATCAGCACACATTTGCAGTATTACCCCTTTACTGCTGTCATAAATATCGGTGACTAAGATTGTGAGACTTTATGGCTATAACCTCTTTAGGTTACTTTCTCGTTCCAGCATCAGGTTGAAATAGGCTTGAAATGGGCAACGATGCAGGTTTCTCCTGGGACCTCCTTCATGCTACAGGAAAGGTGTCAGCTGTTTCTGCCATGGGGGCAGGCAGCAGACCACTTAGCTCTAATTCCAATATCTAGGCTTGGTTGCGGGGGGGTCCGTAGAGCCTGTATTCTATCTCCATATGCTTGTCTGTTAGGGTGTGTGTCCTAGCCCCTAATTTGTGTGGTACCCTGCAGCTGTGAAGCAGGGAATGTGTTCTGAACTATGTACTGGTGGGATATCCCTGGAAAGCACTGTCCCTTTATCACTACAGCATCCCTGACTTGATTCACCCCATGTGTTTGGCTTTCAGGGTCGAGCATGCACGCATGCATGCCAAGCACCGTGGCCATGAAGCTATGCATGCTGAAATGGTCCTCATCCTCATTGCTACCTTGGTGGTGGCCCAGCTGCTCCTGGTGCAGTGGAAGCAGAGGCACCCACGCTCCTACAATGTAAGCCACTTTGCCTCTTACTTCTTTGTCTGTCAGTCATCAAGAGACCCTTCCTAAGTATTCTAGGGCCCAGCCTAATCCAGGCCACATGGAGGTGGAGAAAGACAATAACAATGAACTTTATGTATGAATGATGAATAGTGTATTGGCGAGTGTGTGTCTAAGGGTCAAGTGATTCAGAGATTGAAAAGAATAGAACATAAGACTATGTTCATGGGCAGAAAAGATAGGTTTTCCCTTCGAAACGTGGGACAGATTCATGAAGGAGATAATCATCAGGAACTATTCAGTTGGAGAGAGCAAAGATGACTTGACTGGGAAAACTAAGCATCTCATGAATCTTACAGGATCTAGATTACACTAATCTAAATTTTTTTTAAAAAGGGCTGGGTGTGGTGGCTCACGTTTGTAATCCTAGTACTTTGGGAGACTGAGGTGGACAGATGGCTTCAGCTCAGGAGTTCAAGACTAGCCTGGGCAACATGGCAAAACCCTGTATCTACAAAAAATACAGAAATTAGCCAGGCGTGGTGGCGTGCGTTTGTAGTCTCAGCTGCTGGGGAGGCTGAGAGATTGGAAGATTACTTGAGCCTGAGAGGTCAAGGCTGCAGTGAGTCGTGATCGTGCCATTGCACTCCAGCCTGGGAGACAGAGCAAGACTCCGTCTCAAAAAAAAGAAAAAGAAAGAACAGTAATGGATGAAATTAGGTGGGAAAATGACATACAGAAAACAAATAGCAAAATGGCAGAAGTTAATTTTTCCTTATCAGTAATCACTTTAAATATAAATGGATTAAATTCTTCCATTAGAAGACAGAGATTGGCAGATTGGTTTTAAAAATCCCCTCATTTATCGATATGCTGTCTATAATAAATTCACTTTAGGTGGAAAGACACAAGCCAGGAGTGGTGGCACACACCTGTAATCCCACCTATTGAGGAGGCTGAGGTGGGAGAATTGCTTGAGCCAGGGGATTCAGTAAACTCATAAATGAGTGAAAGCCCCCTTGGCATTTCTGTGCTTATATGTAGAAATATTTTTAATTATATAATGTTGGCTAATCTGCAAAGATTTTTACAACCTATTCTGAAGAAAGTGAGTATGCATATATGCACTGTAGTAATTTTCAATAAGAACTTTTTCCTTAAGTGTGGAATCCTTTCTTTAAACATTATTGTAAGGAAAAACTCAATCTGGGAAACAGTTAAGAGGCTGCTCTGCTTGATATGAAGGTTGGGTAACCCTAACACCTCTGCTTCCCTCTCTGAAATCTCTAGGACTCATCATAGCACTGTTAGAAAACCACTGATGTGTTATTCACTAGTTAATTCTTAACAGGAAATGTGTCTGTGACTTAATGAGGCCAGTTGTACTAGGAGTGTGCAGTTTTCTCATTACTACCACATCCTGTAAACATAATGCTGAATGTTATTGGTGAGAGGATATGCTAACATGATAGCACATCTTACACTGAGAAACTTATATCTTTAGAAAATAAGAAAAGAAGTCTACCTAGGAGTGGAATTGCTGAGTCATGTGGTACTCTGTGTTTAATGTTTTGAGGAACTGACAAATTGTTTTCCACAGAAGCTGCACAATTTTCCATTCTAACCTAAAGTGGATTGGGTTTTCATTCCTCCACATTCTCATCAAGACTTCTTACTTCTTTCACTCCGTTTTTTTTTTTTTAATTTTATTTATTATAGCTACATTAGTGGATGTAGATGTCATTGTGGTGTTGATTTGTATTTCCCTAATGACTAATGATGTTGGGCATCTTTTCCTGTGCTTATTGGTCATTTGTATATTTTCCTTAGAGAAATGTTTGTTTAAGTCTTTGCCCAATTTTTGGTTGAATTTTTTGTCTTTTTGTTGAGTTGTTAGAGTACTTCATATAATCTGGATAATAGACCATTATCAGATATATGATTTTAAAATATTTCCTCACATTTTATCGGTTGTCTTGTCACTTTATTGATAGTGTCCTTTGATGCATAAGCAGTTTTTAATTTTGATGAAGTTCAGTATATCTATTTTTTTATTTTATTGGTTGTGCTTTTAGTGTCATCTAAGAATCCATTGCCAAGTCCAAGGTCATAGAGATTTACCCCTATGTTTTCTTTGAAGAGTTTTATAGTCTTGGCCAGGTGTGGTGGCTCACGCCTGTAATTCCAGCACTTTGGGAGGCCGAGGTGGGCAGATCACAAGGTCAGGAGTTTGAGACCAGCCTGGCCAACATGGTGAAACCCCGTCTCCAATAAAAATACAAAAATAGCTGGGCGTGGTGGCACATGCCTGTAATCCCAGCTACTCGGAAGGCTGAGGCAGGAGAATCGCTTGAACCAGGGAGTCAGAGGTTGCAGTGAGCCAAGGTTGCACCACTGCACTCCAGCGTGATGACAGAGCAAGACTCCTTCCAAAAAAAAAAAAAAGAGTTTTATAGTCTTAGCTCTTACATTTGGAGTTTTGGTCCATTTTGAGTTTTTGTAAATGGTGTGAGATAAGAATCTTAAGTTCATTCTTTTGCATATGGATAGCCAGTTGTCCCAGCATCATTTATTGAAGATCGACTTCTTTCTCCATTTGATGGTCGTGGCATGTCACGACCTTGTCAGAAATCAATTGATCAAAGACATGTTGGCTTATTTTTGTACTCTCAGTTTTATTCCGTTGATCTATACGTCTGTTCTTTTGCAGGTACCACATTGTTGTGATTACTGTAGCATTGTAGTAAGTTCTGAAATTGGAAAGTATGGTCCTCAACTTTGTTATTCTTTTTCAAGATTGTTTCAGCTATTCTGAGTCCTTTGCAATTCCTTATTAATTTTAATATCAACATTTCCGTTTTACAAACAAAAGCAGTTGGGATTTTGATAAGGATTGGATTGATTCTCTAGATTGTTTGCGGAAATGTTTCCGTCTTAACAATATTGATCTTCCAGTACATGAACACAAGGTATCTTTTCATTTGTTTGGGTCTTTAATCTCTTTCATCAATGTATTGTAGTTTTCAATGTACAAGTCTTGCACCTCCTTTGTTAAACTTATTCCTAAGTATTTTATTCTTTTTGATGCCATTGTTAATGGAATTTTTAAAAATTTCCTTTTTGAATTATTCATTGCTAATATATAGAACTTCAACTGATCGTTTTGTGTTAGTCTTCCAACTTTGCTGAATTTATTAGCTCTAATAGTTTTTAAAGTTTTTTTTAGGATTTTTTACATATAAGATTGGTCATCTGAGAGTAGAGAGAGTTTCACTTCTTCCTTTCCAATTGGATACCTTTTTTTTTTTGCTGAGACAAGGTCTTATTCCGATTGCCCATGCTGGAATGCAGCGGTGCAGTTTGGCGATTTCGGCTCACTGCAGCCTCGACTTCTGCAGGCTCAGGTGATCCTCCCACCTCAGCCTTCCAAGTAGCTGGGACTACAGGCGCACACCACACCACCAGGCTAATTTTTTGTTTTTGGTGGAGAGAGGGTTTCGCCAGGTTCCCCAGGCTGGTCTCGCCCTCTTGAACTCAAGCAATCTGCCTGCCTCGGCCTCCCAAAGTGTTGGGATTACAGGTGTGAGCCACCGTGCCCGGTCTTCCTATTACAAGCTGTGTTTTAGTACGAGTTAGCAACCTGTCAGGAGTGTTGTGGAGGGGATGTTTGTGATTTTTTATGGGATGATTGACTGGACTTCTTGAAGTCCTCCCAGTTGGCTCTGAAATCTGTGTCAAATTGAATTATCCACAAGAGGTAAAGGCCTGTCTTGTTGTTAGAGGATGAAGCAGACCTGCCTAGAGACAGGATGAGGTTTTCATTCTGCAAAAGTTATGTATATTTGTTATCAAAAATTTGAACAATATAACAGTATGTGACATAGAAATGAAAAGTGTCCAGAGGGAACCACTGTTAATCAATTTGTTAGGAAAAATCTGCAAGTGTATGTTTATAAATTTTTAGATGTTTATGACATCCATTAGGTTCTGCAGCATTTTCCACCTAATACTATCTCTCAAATATCTGTCCATATTGGTGTGTATATCATCCTCTTAAACTAATGACTGCATAGTAATTTTTTTTTTTTTTTTTTGACAGGGTCTCTGTTGCCCAGGCTGGAGTGCAGTGGTGTGATCTTGGCTCACTGCAACCTCTGCCTCCTGGGCTCAAGGGATCCTCCCACTTCAGCCTTTTGAGTAGTTGGAACTACAGGTGCGAGCCACCATGCCCCGCTCATTTTTGTGTTTTTTGTAGAGACGGTTTTACTATGTTGTCCAGGCTGGTCAGGAGCTCCTGGGCTCAAGTGATCCATCCACCTCGGCCTCCCAAAGTGCTGGGATTACAGGAGTGAGCCACCATGCCCGGCCTGCATAGTATTTTGGAAAATAGATATAAAATAAAATTTAATTTACCTTTATCAGTTGACTTGTTAATTAAGTTTATCACAGTTGCAAGCAACAATTTAGTAAGCTTCTCATACATAAATTACCTGCATACCTGTGCAAGCAGTTTTATAGAATGCACTCCTAGAAATGAAATTGCCTGGTCAAAAAAATATGTGTTTTAATTATTAATGGAACTTGCCAAATTGCCCTCCAAAAAAATTATAGCTATTATAGTTTACAATCCATCAACACAGATTTAACAGAGCTGTTACCCAGTGTTAAAGAAGGTGTAGGGAATAGTCAGTATTTTTAATCTTTGTCAGTGTGATAAGGTGAAAAATATCTGATTTTATTAAGTATTTCTCTAATTATTAGTGAGGTTGAGCATGTTTTCATGCTTAGTGGTCATTTGGTTTCTTTCAATTATTTGTTCATATCATTGACTAGATTTATATTTGATATATTTTTTTGAGACAGAGTTTCCCTCTGGTTGCCCAGGCTGGAGTGCAATGGCACAATCTCAGCTCACCGCAACCTTCGCCTCCAGGTTCAAGTGATTCTCCTGCCTCAGCATCCCGAGTAGCTGGGATTACTGGCATGCGCCACCATGCCCAGCTAATTTTGTATTTTTTAGTAGAGACAGGGTTTCTCCACGTTGGTCAGGCTGGTCTCGAACGCCTGACCTCAGGTGATCCGCCCACCTTGGCCTCCCAAAGTGCTGGGATTGCAAGCGTGAGCCACTGTGCCCGGCCTGATATTTCCATTTTTATCGAAGTAATACATACCATAGTTTTAAAAGTCAGATAGTTCTACAAGACTTCAGAAGCAAAACACGTTGGTCCCCTGCCCAACTCTGTCGGTCTCTGATTCTTCTGTGGCCACTACTTTTATTAATAACTTTTTTAAATCATTTCTGATACCTTTTTTTTTTTTTTTTTTTAAGATACAGGATCTCAGCCTGTCACCCAGGCTGGACGGCAGTGGCTCCATCATAGCTCACTACAGCCTCAAACACCTGGGCTCAGGCAATCCTCCTGCCTCAGCCTCCCAAGTAGCTAGGACTACAGGTACAGACCACCACACTTGGCTAATATATGTATATTTTAATTTTTTGTAGAGTTGGCTCTCGCTATATTGCCCAGGCTGGTCTTGAATTCCTGGCCTCAAGTGATCCTCTTGCCTTAGCTTCCCAAAGTGTTGGGATTATAGCATGAGCCACCACAGTTGGCCTTGTGTTTTTTAAATAACACATTTATGCTGATGTATAAATTTCTACTCTATTATATTTAAATATAATATTTGTGTTTTTTAAATAACATGTTTATACTGATGTATAAATTTCTACTTTTAAATATTATGTATTGACTTCCTACTTTGGAAGGTAATAATTATGTGGTTTGTTTTTTTTGTTTTGATTTTTGTTTTTTTTTTGAGACGGAGTCTCGCTCTGTCACTCAGGCTGGAGTGCAATGGCATGGTCTCGGCTTACTGCAATCTCTGCCTTCTGAGTTCAGCAATTCTTCTGCCTCAGCCTCCCAAGTAGCTGAGACTACAGGTTCACGCCACCACACCCAGCTAATTTTTGTATTTTTAGTAGAGACATGGTTTCACCATATTGGCCAGGATTGTCTCGATCTCCTGACCTCGTGATCTGCCCGCCTTGGCCTCCCAAAGTGTTGGGATTACAGGCATGAGCCACTGTGCCTGGCAGTAATAATTATCTTATACTGCTATACCTATACCCGTCACATACTACAAATATTTCCTCCTTCCAATTTTTAAATAAATATTCATCGTTTACATTATTAAGTATTATATGTAAGTATTATTCACAAGATGTATTATTCACAGCTTGAGCCATATGATATATTTGGTACATGTTCTTTCCTTTGCTTAGGTTTCTTTCGGAATGTTTCTTACTGATTTGTAAGAGCTCTTTGTAGGTCAGGAATAAGCCTTTTGACGTATTTGCTACGGATATCTTTCCCCAGTTTGTCATTTGATTTTATTTGTAGAATTGGTAGAAAAATTTTTATAGACTAGATTTATGAACGATCCTTTTTTTTTTTTTAAGACGAAGTCGTGCTCTATCGCCCAGGCTGGAGTGCAGTGGCATGCTCTCGGCTCACTGCAACCTCCACCTCTCTGGTTCAAGCGATTCACCTGCCTCAGCCTCCCAAGTAGCTGGGATTACAGGCTCCTACCACCATGCCCAGCTAACTCTTTGTATTTTAGTAGAGAAGGGGTTTCACCATGTTGGCCAGGCTGATCTCGAACTCTGGACTTCAAGTGATAACCTGCCTCGGCCTCGCAAAGTGCTGGGATTACAGGTGTGAGCCACCGCACCAGGCCCAATTTATGAACGATCTTGTTGGCCAAGTACTCTATTGTTTGCTATTCTGTTTGGATGGCCCATCTTGCTGTTCCTGATTTTCTATCCTGGTTCTTAATAAAGTTCTTCCGCCTGCCTAGGCATATTTTAGGTAATAGCCATAGCTACCAATTTTACAATTCTTGTGGATCTCTCATTCTCAAATCTGCTGTAGGTTAAAGGTCAGTTCTAGAGAGGAGAAGCAGAGCATAAATACAGTTGGGACATTACCACCTATGTTAATTATGTAGACATAATAACACTAGCTAGCATTTATTGAGTACTATCTATTTATTTGTTCAGTCAGTAGATGTTCGTTGATCCTTTTCTAGTCCCACGCTGGGGCTGTGCTCAGTTATATTGTTTCCTTTGTGGAGAAACCACTTTGAAAAACAGTTTCAAACTGTTTTTAAATTAAATTCCCTATGATCTGGGAGTTTAATTCCTAGATATACACCAAGAGAAGATTTTGGTACATCCTCCTAGGATTTTTCTTTTTTCTTTCTTTCTTTTTTTTTTTTTTTTTTTTTTGAGTCAGACTCTTGCTCTGTTGCCCAGGCTGGAATGCAATGGTGCAATCTTGGCTCACTGCAACCTCCGCCTCTTGGGTTCAAGCGATTCTCCTGCCTCAGCCTCCCAAGTAGCTGGGATTACAGGCGTCTGCCACCATGTCCAGCTAATTTTTGTATTTTTTAGTAGAGACAGGGTTTCACCGTGTTGGTCAGGCTGGTCTCGAACTCCTGACCTCAGGTGATCCACCTGCCTTGGCCTCCCAAAGTGCTGGGATTACAGACGTGAGCCACCATGCCCAGCCCCTCTTAGGATTTTTCATAGCAACACTATTTGTAGTAGCAAAAACTTGGAAATGACAATACTCACGTAAAGGTGAATGGGTAAATCAGTTGTGATATATACACATAATGGAATATAACATATAAAATAATACATATAACATACTTATAAAAAGACAAAATATAAATAACTATAGCTACAAATAATGGTAAGGATGAAGCTTAGCAGTATAATATTGAGTGCAAAAGAAGAGTCCTAGAAGACCACTTATAAGTTGACACTTTTTATAGAAAGGTAAAAATAATGGAAACTTAAGTGGTATGTTTTATTTTTTTTGGCTAAGTTTGTGTTACGCATAAATGGTGTGTTTTAAAATTATGCATATGTGTGATAAAACCATATTTTACTTTATTGTGAGACAGGGTCTTTTTCTGTCACCCAGTCTGGAGTGTGGCGGCATGATCACAGCTCACTGCAGCCTCAACCTCCTGGCCTCTGTTGATCCTCCCACTTCAGCCTCCTAAGTAAATGGGACCACAGGTGTACACCACCCTTGCCTGGCTAATTAAAAAATTTTTTTTCTAGAGATGAAGGTCTGCCTGTATTGACGAGACTGGTCTCAAACTACTGGGCTCAAGCAGTCCTCCCACCTTGGCCTCTCAAAGTATTGGGATTACAGGCATGAGCCACTGTGCCAAGCCAAAACCATATTTTAAAAAGCAAGGGAATAGAATCAAGATTCCAGATGATGGTAACCTTGTATGGAAGAGAGATTGCAGGATAGGATAGAGAAGAGCACATAGCTAGATATAAGTAATTTCAGATGTTTCACATCTTGGGTTCATTTGTGGGTTCAGTATTTATCATGTTATTAAATAATTAATGTAAAAAGTAAAGAAATTATGTCATGTGGTACAGGATGGATGAACCTTGAAGACGTGCTAAGTGAAATAAGCCAGTCACAAAGAGACCAATATGATTCCACTTATATCTAAAGTAGTCAAATTCATAGAAACAGAAAGTAGAATGATGGCTAGGGAGTGGGGGGAATTATGGCCTATAGAGTTTCCATTTTGCAAGACAAAAAAGTTCTGGAGATCTGTTACAAAATAGTAACAGATAGTAATACATAACACTATTGAACTGTATACTCAAAGATGGATAAAATGGAAAATTTTTTGGTTTTTGAAACCACAAAAGTAGTTTTGGTTGACACAGTGACTTAACACCTCTAATCCCAGCACTTTGGAAGACTAAGGTGGAAGGATCACTTGATTCCAGGAGTTCCAGACAAGCTTGGGCAATGCAGGGAGACTCCGTTTCTACTAAAAATTTTAAAAATTAGCTGCCAAGTAGTGCCAGCTACTTGGGAGGCTGAGGCGGGAAGACTGCTTGAACCCAGGAGTTTAAGCCTTCAGTAAACTATGATCACATCACTGCACCCCAGCCTGGGTGACAGAGTGAGACTCTGTCATTTAGAAAAAGACAAAATAATAATAACTTTAAAAAATTGAAGGTGGTCCATGCGTGGACTAATGATGAGAATGTTCATTAACCAAAGAATTTGAATAATTTATTTTTTTCTCTACCTAAAGTTCAAAAATAAAGCAAGAAAGAAAGCAACTACCAAGACAGGGACTTACCTTCCCTTAGGACACACTATAAGAATAGACAAACAGATCAGTGAGACAAAATGCAGATCTCAGAGATGGATGGGAATTTAATATATCATAGAGGTGTAACCACCAATCAGTAAGAAGGTATTCATTGTTAAGTAGATTAGTTGAGAAAACTGACTCACCACAAGGAGAAAAATTAAAACTAGATTTGTACATAATACGGAATACAAAGGGGATTCAAGATAAAGACCTAATTATGAAAGGTAAAGTTATGAAACTAATTTTTAAAATAAAAGCAGGCTGGGTGTGGTGACTCATGCCTGTAATCCCGGCACTTTGGGAGGCTGAGGCGGGCAGATCACTTGAGCCTAGAGGTTCAAGACCAGCTTGGGCAACATGGCCAAACCCTATCTCTACAAAAAATACAAAAATTAGCCAGGTGTGGTGGTGCATGCCTGTAGTCCCAGCTACTCAGGAGGCTGAGGTGGAAGGATCACTTGAGTCCAAGAATTTGAGGTTGCAGTGAGCTGAGATCATGGCACTTGACTACAGTGTGGCTAACAGATGAAACCCTGTCTCAAAATAAATAAGTAAATTAACTTTTTTAAAAATAAAAATATAAGCAAGTAAGAAAGATTTGATAAATTTGATTTTATAAATTAAGGATTTCTGTTCTGTTAAAGATGTGATAGGCAGAGTTAACTGATAACTGAATGGAGAAGAGATGAGTAATGATTAAAACTCATTAATTTTTATTAGTAGATTAATATCTATCCAGAGAAACTCCTACAAATCAACAAGACAGCAACTCCAATAGAAAAACAGGCCAGGGATATGAACCAGTTTATAGGAGAGGAAACCCAAAAGGCCATTAAGCATGAAAAGGGATGCTCAGAGTCATTAGTAATTAGAGAAATGCATATAAAAATATGAGATATCACTTTACATCTATTAGGTTGGCAAAAACTAGAAAGCTGAATAGTGCCAAGTGTTGGCAAGGATCAGAGGCTGTAGAGCTTTTTTGTACTTTTTTGTGGGTATGGTACAGGCATTGTTGATAGCAGCATGGCATTGCTGAGTCAGCGAATATACACATACCCTGTGACACATCCTAAGGGGATATGTAAGAGGGTGTTCACTGAAGTGTTAATTATGGCTGACCGTTGAGGAGTTGGAGGCAATCTGGATATCTATCTCTGAGGGAGTAAATAGGTAAAATGTGACAGATGCATATCATGAAATTGTTTTACAGTTAAAAGCAATACATTGAGTACCTGTAGGAACTTGGGAGGACCTTAAAAGCATAGTACTGAGTGGAAAAAGTAAGAAACAGAAAGATGTATAACACGATGCCAATTAATAAAAATACAAGCAGAGAAAGCAATAAACAGCTTGTATGAACAGGTACAAACAAAAATATACATGCGAAGCACATTAGAATGTCTGTGGACTGAGGAATAGTAATAAAAGAGAATCAGGAAGACTCCCCAGAGAATGTTGTGTAAAGGAGAGGCACTGGAATTGTTGTTGAGTAGTAGAAACATGAACTGTTTGAGATTAGCCATTAGAGCTTTCAGAAAAATGCCTCTTACGGCATGCCAAGAAATGATGGAATTGTTTGATAAGGCTCTGTTTCTTTCAAACTGAATGAAACTTTTTGTTCTTCACTAGTGCAGGTTGGTGGCGTAGCCTTTTAGTGGGCATCCAGTGACCACTGAGTGGAAAAACACTAGCTCTGTTCTCCTAGACCAAGGTTTCTCAACAGAGGAACTGTTGGCATTTTGGGCCAGATAATTCTTTTTTTCTCGGGGGGCATCCCTACCCTCTATCCACTAGATGCTACTGGCACTCTTCTCTACTTGTGACAACCACATGTCTCCAGACATTGCCAAATGTCCCCTGGGAAACAAAATCACCCCTGATGAGAAACACTGTCCTAGGCTCTAGGACCTAGAGCAACATGGTTATTGCCAGCTTTGAGACTGATGATGAGCAGGTATGCCAGCCCACTGAGAAGTATCACATTACTGTCCGTAACTTAGGAGCTCAAGTCCAACCTTCACATTAACAGAAATGGAGGTTGCACGGCTGGGTGTGGTGGCTCATGCCTATAATCCCAGCACTTTGGGAGGCCGAGGCGGGCGGATCACGTGAGGTCAGGAGTTGAAGACCAGCCTGACCAGCATGGAGAAACCTCGTCTCTACTAAAAATATACCGCTAGCCGGACGTGGTGGTGCATGCCTGTAATCCCAGCTACTCGGAAGGCTGAGGCGGAAGAATCACTTGAACCCAAGAGGCGGAGGTTATGGTGAGCTGAGACCATGCCTTTGCACTCCAGCCTAGGCAACAAGAGCGAAACTCCATCTCAAAAAAAAAAAAAAGGAGAGAAATGTAGGCTGGGCATAGTGGCTCACACCTGTAATTCCAGCATTTTGGGAGACTGGAGTGGAAGCATAGCTTGAGCCCAGGAGTTTGAGACCAGCCTGGGCAACATAGTAAGACCCAGTTTCTTAAAAAAGAAAAAATTAGCTGGGTGTGATAGCATAGGCCTGTAGTCCCAGCTACTTAGGAGGTTGAGATGGGAGGATCACTTGAGCCCGGGAGGTTGAGGCTGCAGTGGGCCGTGATTGTGCCACTGCACTCCAGCCTGGGCAACGCAGTGAGACCCTGTCTCAAAAACAAAAAACAGGCTGGGCACGGTGGCCCATGCCTGTAATCCCAGCACTTTGGGAGGCCGAGGCGGGCAGATCACCTGAGGTCGGGAGTTCAAGACCAGCCTGACCAACATGGTAAAACCCCGTCTCTACTAATAATACAAAATTAGCCAGGCGTGGTGGCAGGTGCCTATAATCCCAGCTACTGCGGAGGCTGAGGCAGGAGTATTGCCTGAACCCGGGTGGCGGAGGTTGCAGTGAGCCAAGATCCTGCCACTGTACTCCAGCCTGGGAGACAAGAGTGAAACTCTGTCTCAAAAAACAAAAAAACAAAAAAAACCCCCAAAACAAAAGCCCTACTTACAAGGAAGAGGCCAAAGAAATAAATTTAAAAGAAGAAATATAAAATGTAAAACAAAATTTTTAAAAATACAAAAAACAAAAGCCCTGTTGTTTTGAGTAAGGTCATACTGTATCTAAATTTTAGATACTGTTCTTTTCAATTCTAGCAATATTAATACTTTAGATTGCTTATAGTTTAGATTTGTTGATGATTTAAAAAGTACTCCACCAACTCTGTTATAGCACTTATACTGAATTGTGGTTGGTTCTTTCTCCTCAGTAGACTTGAGTTCTTCTCATTTACTCTCTCTTGGAACCTCCTAACAGCTCTGTAAGGTAGTCAGGGTATTTATCTTCACTTTTCAGATTAGTAAACCAAAGTACAGAATCCTGAAGTGATTTGCTAGGAACACATGACCATTAAATTGGAGAGCTGGACCTAAAACCAAAATCCGATTCTTGGTTAAGTGCTCTTTCTATAGGTTCCTCTCAAAGGCTTCAGGAAATTTTTGTCAATTTCTGCCCTAGTCAGAAGTTTTTAACCCTCTTGAGTTTCCTTATTTAACGACTTTTGCCCAAGTCCTTTCCTTGGATCTCAGGTACTTTCTCAACCTCCTCTTAAGTCTCTTTATCATCTTGCGTCCCCAGCCTCTCCAGATTTCCCCACAAACTCAGTGAATGATGATTGGTAGGCAGCTTAAGAGACAGAAGATCTGGATTGGAAACCTAGCCCAAACCACTCTTGCCTTTTGGCTTCTGCGTAGCTCAGTTTTCATCATCTATTCAGAGTCTAACATTACTCTTTAGCTTCCCTAGGGACATTAGGGGAAGGGATAAGTTTATGCCTGGAAAAGTATCCATCCTATTTTTGAAGTTCTCCAGGGAGAAGCTTTCATCATCTCTGTCTACTACCAAATATAGTATCTCTTCAGATCTCTACCTCCTGAACTGCTTTCCCTCCTGGAACTGGTGAGTGGCAAAATCTCCTAACTGGAAATCTTTTAAAGTACTGTAGATTTTTCTTAGACCAAGATATTAAGAGGATTACTAGAATGTGGAATTAGAGAATTCTGACTAAGGTGGTAAGGGGTTGTAATTCACTTTCTATTAGAAAGAAAAACTTCTATCTTCAGAATATAATAAAAACTTGTAGCTGTGATATCTTCATCGGCCTCCTTTGAGTCTCATCTACCTGTTTAGGCTCATTTCTCACCCCTTCCTCAAATACTAGTTGTCTTTTCTCAAGTATACCATGTCCCCTCATCGTGGAACACTCATCATGATGCCTTTTTCTATCTGGACCTATTTGGCCATGAAGACAGAGATCAAAGGATGCTTCCTTCAGGCAGCCTTCCTTGGAGGCGGGGTGGCCGGGGGGGAGGTTCTCCACTTTGAGTGGAGTGCCTCTCCTCTGTACTTTCTTGGTCACCAGCCCTTACTCCATTAAAGCACTTAATTGTGATTATTTGTTTCTCCTCAGTAGACCTGTGTTCTTCAAGAGATTTTGGTTTTCATCTCTGAATTCCCCAGTCATTAGCATGGCATCCAGTAAGTGCTCAGTAAATATTTATTAAATGACTGCTTGACTGACTCGTTTGCTTGAAGTGGAAAAGATGGGAAAGAAGACATAGTTCTAGGTATTAGAAGAGTAGTCATAAGAAACATGGAGTAAATTTACTTTGTGCTCCTCTGAAAGATAAGAGTTGGACCCAGAATCAGAAGTGACACAAAGGCAGATTTTTCAGGTCAGCATCAGGAAAGAGCTGTCTAGCAAATATATTCGTATTGGAGTGGCCTAACTTATGTGGTAAGGATGACTGTGTAGGTGCAATAGGAGGGAAACAACTCCAACCGTGTTTCTGCCTTGTAGAGTGTCCAGTAATGTGTAGTGTCTCACCAGGTCATAGAAACTACACTGAATATGTCTGTTTATTGGGCCTCTGGATGACTCTTCAGATATCATTTATCTGAAGCCTTCTTGTAGTCTTCTCCAGGCTTAATATCCTGGTGTCTTCAGCTGTTCCTTATGTGATTTGGTCTTATGGCCATGCTTATTTGTTGGTGTTCTTTGTATAGTGTGGCCCCAAGCCCTGATCCCAGGGTCCCAGGGATACTTTAACAGAGCAGAGAACAGTAGACCTGCTGCCCCCTCCATTCTGGGTATATTCCTTTTTTTTGTTTTGTTTTTGAGATGGAGTCTCGCTCTGTCACCCGGGCTGGAGTGCAGTGGCACAGTCTCAGCTCACTGCAACCTCCACCTCCCGGGTTCAAGTGATTCTCCTGCCTCAGCTTCCTGAGTAGCTAGGACTACAGGTGTGCGCCACTATGCCCAGCTAATTTTTGTATTTTTAGTAGAGATGGGGTTTTACCATGTTGGTTGGCCAGTATGGTCTCGCTCTCTGGACCTCGTGATCCGCCCGCCTCGGCCTCCCAACGTGCTGGGATTACAGGCGTGAGCCACGGCGCCTGGCCCATTCTGGGTATGTTCTTAGTTAAGCAGGGTTGTCTTGGCTATGTTGGCAGCAGCCCTGTTGGCATATATTCCCTGGCAATCTGTGGTCAACTGAAACCCCTAAGCCTGTTTCATGTGAGCTACTATTAAGCCATTCCTTCCCCGTTCTATACTTTGGTAGTTAGGTTTCATCTTGTGGTTTTGATTCTTCATTTCAGCTTATTAGCTCATGGAATGTTAGGGCTAAAAGAACCCTAGAAATAAACTTTATTCATTTTGATCTTATTTCTTCTATTTTCCATGTTCACTGCCTCCCTTTCCCTCCCCACAAGCTTTGTGCTGTCCACAGTTTGGAGGTTCTTTGTGTTTTCTTCCAAATCATTTATGAAAATATTGAGCAGAGCCATGGAGCATGTCCCAGAAACTTACCTCCAGTTGACTGCAGTCTATTTCTCAGCATATTTTCAAGCTGATTGTTCTATTAGCTGTGGGTCTCCACCTTTATTCTACTACTTGGGCTTATAGTTTCATTTCATCCACAATATTGCTTTTCAGCCAGGTATGGTGGGAGGGTGATCCCTAGCTTACAACATGAGGGGAGGCACAAGTGGTAAGATGAGAATCCTGAAAGTCAAAAGTGCCAAGCACCTGTGGACTGGAAAGGCACCTAATGCACAGGGAAAGATATGATCTGTTTTCATGAATTCTAGTTTCTCTGAGATGAAAGGGATCTGGAGGTTGTCTTATTAGAAATAATTGTCAGGTAGTGTTGATTCCATCTCTATCAACACACCTTCTACTGATGGTTCCAGCTCTCAGTTAAGAGGCAATCCGTTTAAATGTGGACTAGCTCTTACTGTTAGCATCTAACGTTGTCATCTCAACTGTTTTAGCCTTGTGGAGGGGTAAGTGGGATATTGCTATTCTTGTCCCTCAGTAAATGTTTGCTGAACGAATCCATGAGTTAGTTTCAGGCAAGTCTTCAGCTTTGTATTTGCACATTCAGGGAAAGAAGGATGAATGGCTTTTGTGTTTCTCCTTCCACCTGGCCAAACCCATTCCTCGTTTAGAATCATCCAGAGCTCTGCCTCTTCCAGGAAGTTTTCCTGACAGCTCCTGCCTCATCTTTCCACTGAATTCCCATGTCAGTACTGGATGCTTTGTACTGGCCACCTAATTTATGTGTTTATATCGCATCAGCCAAGTCCTGGAGGGCCAAGGCTTTCATGCTTTCCACAGCATCAGGCACAAGTGTTTGAGCAAATCAGTGAACCAAATGTGTCTCCATAAGTGTTGCCACGAGATGGCACCAGAGGCCCTGCAATTGTTCTGCATAACTTTTAGCCATTTATTGCCATTTATATGCCTTCCTTAATGAAGTTTAAACATATTTACCAAGCAAAATGCCAATAAATTCTAAAGTAGAAACTGAAAAAAACTTTTTTGTATTTTTTTTTAAGAGGTGGGGTTTCGCCATGTTGCCCAGGCTGGTCTCGAGCTCCTGGGCTCAAGCGATCCGTCTGCCTCAGCCCCCCAAAGTGCTGGAATTACAGGAGTGAGCCACCATGCCCAGCCTACAGTAGAAATTTTAAACCAAATAAAGAAACCAGGTAACTTCCCCTTTTATCACATGGTAGACTGTTCTGTTCACTCAGCTCCTCTGCCTTGCGCCTCCCCAGGAACTGGGTCCTTCCACCAGCAGCTGCTTTCTAGGCCCCAAGCAGTAGTTGGCTTTCACTCCCTAATAGAGACAGCCTGGGGACCTGAAAATGGCCTCAAATCCTTGATTTGTGTCTTCTGATAATTTATTTTTCCTAGAAAGGACAATTAAACATTAATAAGAAATTGCCTATAACCTTATCACTTTTCATATGTCAGTTATTTTGGTTGCCTCATTCTGGTCTTTGCTCCTTTGTATGTGCGACTTTATGCATTTTTAATCATGCAAAAGCCGTAATAAGAGCTCTCATTTACTGAGTGCTTATTATGAATTATGCATCACACTTGTTTTATATATATTACTTCCATTTAAATGTAAGAACTGTTATATCAAATGCTTATATTTACTACATTGCTCATAACAAGTGCTGACATTATTAGGCACTGTTCTAAGTGCTTTCCATGCCTTAACTCATTTAACCCATACAACCTTATGAGAATAGATACTGTTAACCCCATTTTACCATAGTTTAGAGAACTGAAGCTTATCAGAGTTAAACGATCTGCCTAAGTTAACACAGTAATTAGCTGTGTTGGGATTCATATTTAGATAGCTTTAATTCTAAAATTTCTGATCATTTCAGTGTATCATTTCATTTTGTGTATCATTTCTTTAATGATTTCTATTTGGACTTCTAGAAATGGTCTGAAGGCTAACAGAATCATTAAAATTAGGGTTTGATTTAGATCTTTTTCTTGCAGCTAGCCTGGTAACTCCTAGAGGACTAGAGGTCATGTTTATTTCTGTACTCCTTTTCCCATTAAATGCAAAATTAATACTTAATGGTTGAATGAGTGAGTGGGTGAACACTGCCTCTACTCTCCTAGGAAGTCTGGGATACAGAGCTAGTTGATAGAAACTTAGCCTGTTAGAACTTGAAGTGGTTTGAAATATCAAGCCAATCCCTTCCTCCAAGGAAGGAGGGAGGACCTCCTTAGGGTGACCTAGTGAGTTGGAGGCAGAATGGAACTAGAACTCTGGTCTACTGGGCTACTCCACCATTTGGTTTCAGAAAGCCTAATCCTGTCTCTAAATTCCTTTCTGTCTTCCCTTTTCTCCCTTTATCTCTCTCCTCTTGTTCTCTGTCTCTTCTTTCTCACACACAGTCTCTCTTTTCTTTCTCTCATTGTGACTTGATGTAGCTTTACGTACTTGATGTGTATCTCTAGATGTAGTTTTCTCATCCTAAAATTTCAAGCCCGAAAACTACAAAGCAAAGCAAGATTTTTCATTCCTGATGCCCAGACTTACTCCTAATTGTGTCTTTGTCCAACTCAGAATAGAATCCAGGATCTCTGCTCCTCTCCTCACCCAAAATGTACAGAGCTGCAGCTCATGTAGAGAAAATTACCTTGATTCACATTCCTCCTCAGAACATGCTATTGATGATTGGTGGCAAGTGGGAAAGAGGATCTTAGAGCAGGCTGGTTGTTTTAATGCAACAGCCAAGTTTTTGAAAAACTGGCAGGAGAACAGGAATTTCTGTTTTTTTCTCAGAGAGAACAAATGTGACCAGACTATGTGATTTAATTCTTCTCTGGGCCTACTGTTTTGTAAACAGCCCCATGAGCCTGTTAAAGCAAATAGCATGAAGACCAAAAACCTTCCAGCCCTTCTTTCCATATGCCACCCTTTTAGTTTCATGAGTTGGGTTGCCTTTTCCTCAAGTTTAAATAATCTGCAGTTGTTTGTTGTGATGTCTTTTCCTGGTGCTCCTAGTGTCTCCTAGAAAACGGCACCTGGGGCATTATTTGGGTAGTCATTTGTTAGTACATCCTGGTGCTTCCACACTTTTTATGTAAGGTCAGACTGTTTTAGAATGCTTCATTCAGAGAGTCAGTTGTGGGTTCCTATGCAGTGAATTGTTATTGAGGCTTCATGGCTCATGGACCAGCAGCCAGTACCCTCGGGTACACAGAATAGGAACCTCTAAAGCAAAGTGGTTCTGTTTACTCTTTTCTCTGTTCTGTTCTCTTCTCACTGTTTCTTTTTTCCTGTAAAACGACGCTTTTTTTTTTTTAAGATGGAGTCTCACACTCTGTCACTTAGGCCGGAGTGCGTGATCTCAGCTCGCCGCAACCTCTACCTCCCGGATTCAAGCGATTCTCCTGCCTCAGCCTCCCAAGTAGCTGGGATTATGGGTGCCCGCCACCATGCTAATTTTTGTATTTTTAGTAGAGACAGGGTTTCACCATGTTGGCCAGGCTGGTCTTAAACTCCTGACCTAAGGTGATCCACCTGGCTTGGCCTCCCAAAGTGCTGGGATTACAGGTGTGAGCCACCACGCCTGGCCATCTAAGGCTTTTTCTTGCCACAGAGAAATCTATAAGAGAATGGTAGCTACAGACAACTAAACACTAAAACGAAGCTCTAAGCTACACTACCTATTATGGTAGCCATCAGTCCCATGTGGCTGCTGACCACTTGAAATGTAGCTAGTCTGTTGTAAATGTAAAATACATATTTGATTTCAAAGCCTTAGTACCAAAAAAAGTAAGCCATTTCATAAATAATTTTAATCTTGAATACATATTGAGATATTTTGTATGTATTGGAATAAATAAAATATATCATTGAAATGAAAACCTGTTTCTTCTTACCTTTTTAAAAATGTAACTAGAAGATTTTAAACTGTATTTGTGACTTGCATGATATTTCATTTGGATAGCACTGGTCTAGAAATCCCTAAGAGTAAATACTTTCTTTTTTTTTTTTTTTTTTTGAGATGGAGTCTTGCTCTGTCACCCAGGCTGGAGTGCAGTGGTGCGATCTCGGCTCACTGCAAGCTCCACCTCTTGGGTTCACACCATTCTCCTGCCTCAGCCTCCTGAGTAGCTGGGACTACAGGTGCCCGCCACCACGCCCGGCTAATTTTTTTTGTATTTTTAGTAGAGATGGGGTTTCACCGTGTTAGCCAGGATGGTCTCAATCTCCTGACCTTGTGATCCACCCACCTCAGCCTCCCAAAGTGCTGGGATTACAAGTGTGAGCCACCATGACCGGCCGAGTAAATACTTTGTTAGTTTACTAAAGAATGCCAGGAAACTAGCCACTCTTTCGTCTCTGTATCTCCCTTTTTTTTGTTGTTTTTTTTTTTTAAATATTTTTTGATTTTGTTGATGGCATCAGGAAGAAAATCTCCATTATGTATTATTTGCTATCTTTTTTTATACCTGCTACTCACTGGAGAAGGGTGACATCTAGTGACAGAAGGGTGGTTGAGGAGGGAGTTAGGAGGCATTGGAGAGAAGACTGGCGATGACTTCACATTTCTGTCTTAGAGTTAGAATTGTTTTATGCCTTTAAAAAACTTCAGCTAACAAGTCTGAGGGAAGGCTCTGAAGAAGGGAGAGTAAAACAGGCACTCTTTAAAATAGAAATGTGCCTCTCTCTGAGGGAGTCCTACTCTAGTTTTACTTTCCTCTTATTTATTGGAATTTATTGAGGACATATCATGTGCCAACAGTTTTCTAATGTAGAGGAAATAGGAATATGGCCTAGTCACTGCCCACAAGGAGCTTACATACAGGTAGAGAATGAATTCAAGCCCAGCCTCATACTCTAGATAAGCACTAATAATGTTAGAAAAGAAAATGCGTTTGGAGCACTAGAAAGCACTTTCTGCCTGGAAAGGAGACTGAAGGCTTCGTGTGTCTTGGATGTGATATTGTCAGGCAGAAAGGCAGGCAGGTGGGAAGGACAACCTGATGGGGACAACCTGACTTTAAGGCCTGGGGAGTGGTAGATGGCCCTCGAAATAGTAGGTCGGGGCCATACTATGGAGGATTTGACAGCCTGGCTAAGAATGTTGGATCCTCTCTACTAAAAACACAAAAATTAGCCATGCATGGTGGCATGCGCCTGTAATCCCAGCTACTTGGGAGGCTAAGGCAGGAGAATCGCTTAAACCCAGGAGGCGGAGGCTACAGTGAGCCGAGATCACGCCATTACACTCCAACCTGGGCAACAGAGCAAGACTCCATCTCAAAAAAAAAAAAAAGAAATGTCGGATCCTATCCTTTGACCATTTAAGGGTTTTAAGCAGAGAAATGACATGGTCAAGATTTCGTGTTCGAGCTACCATTCTGGCACTCCTCAAAAGGATAGACACTGAATGCAGAGAGACTAAGAAAGAGCTCATTGCAGTCAGCCAGCCAAGTGGTAGCAAGAGCTCAAATGGAAAGGAAAGAATATATCCAAGAGATAGTTGAGTGAGGGATGAAAGGGAGGAGGAGTCAAATATGGTCCTAAGTCTCTGACTTGGATCACTAGTGGAGTTACCTTTATCCAAAGTTGGAAATACAGGAGAGGATCAAGCTAAAATAGAAAACAAGCTGCATTCGGGACTGTGGACAGAGCTGCAGAGGGAGCTGGCCAGAGCTGAAGTGCTTGTGTTTGTGTTTCAGATGGTGACCCTCTTTCAGATGTGGGTTGTTCCCCTCTATTTCACAGTGAAGCTGCACTGGTGGAGGTTCCTAGTGATCTGGATCTTGTTCTCTGCTGTCACAGCCTTTGTCACCTTCCGAGCCACCCGAAAACCTCTAGTACAGACAACCCCAAGGTGAGGTTTAAGTAGTGGGAAGAGCCCAGGTTTTCCAAAGCTAATGGGTTGGAATGCATGGGAGGAGCATAGGTTTAGACTGAAAAAATTCCTGGTTTTGTCTGCCAAAATTATTTGGCATAGGGCCCCTCTAAAACAAGCTGATTGGGAGAACCCCTCCCCTATTCATTGATTAAAAACCTCAAATATTTCTGTATAGCTTACTTTATGGTTTCAAGGTATTTTTATATTAAAGGCAAACAAAAATAAGCAAATCATGTTGATCATTGTGGTCTCATTTTAAATGTTTTCTTCTGTGAACGCTTCTCTGATCTCCAAATTAGATTTTCCATTATATTCTCTCATATTGCACAGTAGTTTTCCTTCATATAACTTACCACAATTTATAACTAAATACTGTTTTGAGTATCTATCTCCCTCACTAAACTCTAACTCTGAGATCAGGAACCACATCCATTTTGTTTGTCACTGTATATTCAGGCCCTGCCATGGGGCCTGGCGCATAGTAGCCTGCTCTGTGAATTTTTGTTGAATGAATGAATCTCAGCAAATTTATAATTTTCCAATAAACAATACTTCCTTCTTGAGTCACAAAGCAGCCACTGCCTGTATAATTCTTTTTATTTTATTCAAATTCATTTCTCATTTGATCCTCCCAACCAGCTTGTGAGGTAATTTAGTATCTGTACTCAACAGAAAAAGAGATTTTCTCATTCATTCAAATAAGCACCTACTATGTGCCAGGCCCTGTGCTGAGTGCTGGGGATACAGAGCTGGATAAGACATGGTCCCTGCCCTCAAGGAGTTCTCTGTTTAATGGAGGTGATGGACAAGAAAGCTCCTGTTGCAGTGCAGTTGGTAAGTGCTATGACAGAGGTTTGTGTAGGTCCAAGAGAGCTTGACTGGCCAGCCTCAAAGTTGTGACCACCTGATCCAAAGTCTTTCAAATTATAGATTGCCCTTCTTCCTATTCTTCTTATGTTCTACTTTCCTGCAAGCCTTTCTCTGGCCTTCTGGAGTTTCATTGTATAAGGTGAAATAGGTGATCCAGAAGTTCCTCTCTGGCTTTGGTAGTTTACTTTAAAGGCCATTGTGGAACATACAGGATGTGGAGCCAGATGAATGTGGATTGGGACCCCTAGCCCTGCCACTTGTTCACTGTATGACCTTACCTTTCTGAGCTTTGAAGTCTTCATCCCTAAAAATGGGACAATAATTGCTACCTCACGTAGGGTGATAAGGTGATATGAAGAAAAAGTGTAATAGAACAATGTAAGAGTCACCAAGGACACCACAAACAGTGCCAACTTCTGGCTAAAATGATTGAAGATATGTCTGTAATATGGAGGATTTTTATAATAGTAACTACTAGCTCTTTTTTTGAGATGGAGTCTCGTTCTGTTGCCCAGGCTGGAGTGCAGTGGTGCGATCTTGGCTCACTACAAGCTCCACCTCCTGGGTTCACACCATTTTCCTGCCTCAGCCTCCCAAGTAGCTGGGACTACAGGTACCCGCCACCACACCCAGCTAATTTTTTGTACTTTGTTAGTAGAGACAGGGTTTCACTGTGTTAGCCAGGATGTCTCGATCTCCTGACCTCATGATCTGCCCGCCCCAACCTCCCAAAGTGCTGGGATTATAGGCGTGAGCCACTGTGCCTGGCCAGTAACTACTAGCTATTTACTTATTTATTTAGAGACAGGGTCTCACTCTGTTGCCCAGGCTGGAGTGCAGTTCACTGCAACCTCTGCCTCCCAGGCTTAGGCAATTCTCCTGGCTCAGCCTCCCAAGTAGCTGGGACTACAGGTGTGTGCCACCACACCCGGCTAATGTTTTTTCGTTTTTTTTGTATTTTTAGTAGAGACAGGGTTTCACCACGTTGGCCAGGCTGACCTCAAATGATCTGCCCGCCTCGGGCTCCCGAAGTGCTGGAATTACAGGTGCGAGCCACCACGCCCGGCCCTGTAACTAACATTTGATAGTACTTTACAATTTCAAAGCACTTTTTAAAAATAGAGATGAGGTCTCACTCTGTCGCCCAGGCTAGAGTGCAGTGCCATGATCACAACTCACTGCAGCCTCATCTTCCTCGGCTCAACCAATTTTCCCATCTCGGTCTCTGGAGTAGCTGGGACTACAGGCGTGCTCCACCTTGTCTGGCTATTTTTTTATGTTTATTTTTAGTAGAGACAGGGTCTCACTGAGTTTCCTAGGCTAGTCTTGAACTCCTGAGCTCAAACAATCCTCCCACCTCAGCCTCCCAAAGTGTTGGGATTCCAGGTGTGAGCCATTGTGCCTGCCCTCAAAGCACTTTCGTAAACATCCTTATTTATACATGCAGCATTTCATGAACATGTATTATATACCAGGAAATGGGCTCTGTACAACCCAGTAAAAAAGGTAGCAGGGTTTTCCCGTTTTACAAAGAAAATCACCTCTCTTGTCTCAAAGAGGTGATTTGACTTATCTGAGGTTACCCAGCTACTAAAGCATCACTTAATCCATATTGAGTTTTTTGACCTAAAATTTCACTTCCTTTTCACCGTGTCTCTCTCCTTTATGATCATTGCAAACCCTGGAGAATAGAGCTGTGTATGTTCTTTAAGACAACACTAGAAGGAAGATATTTGGGTCCTTTCCCTAGCCTGAGAAACCATCACTGCTTGCCTGGCCACAGCAAGGAGGCACGGGCAGGGAAGGACCTTGACTTTCCTCCCTAGAGTTCAGCAGGGTTGGTAGTAACCTAGTCAGCTCTCAGGAACCACACAGGCTTGTGCTGGTTATTCAGGCTGATTACTAAATTGTTCATTAGCTCCCATCACAGATAGAATAGTGGCTCCTGATGACAGGGACCCACTCTTGTAGCATTTAAAAGGCTCTGGTTTGGCCAAGCACCAGTGGCTTATGCCTGTAATCCCAGCACTTTGGGAGGCTGAGGTGGGAGGATCCCTTGAGCCTGGGAGTTCGAGACCAGCCTGGGCAACATTGCAAGACCCCATCTCTAGCCAAAAAAAAAAAAAACACAAAAGGCCCTGGTTTATTCAGGGAACCGTCTTTCTTGCTGAATCTAGTAGCTGGGATCCACCAATTAGATTGTACACTGTTCTTCATTGGCTCCTGGGGCACAGTACTCCTCCTTCAGGAGCATGAACAACCCCATTCTACTTCACCACCACCACACACTTTCATCCAACTCAAAGGTACTTCTTAAGTGCCTCTCTCCTTTCCCGTCTCCCTCAGAAGAAAATTCGTTTCAGAAGTAAATTCGTTGCACATCATTTCTTTCATTTTTGGCCTGTGGATAGGAGCAAAGCTGTATTCAGACTAACCAGGCCCAGGTACAAAAAACCTGTAGCTCATTCTACCTCTGATTCATCTCTTGAATTCTGTTTCTGAACAACTAGCCTTCCCTGCCTGTTAATCTTCTGAGCATAGTTGTGTTTAATACTTTTTACTTCCTTATTTGAGGTGACATAGCTGTCTAAGGTCAGCTGTGCTCCTTCTTTGAGGCAGAAACTGCCTTTTTAGGAATCTTTTCCTTGGTCTGAAACCATGAAAATACAAACAAAGCACAGCTGGGCGTGGTGGCTCACACCTGTAATCCCAGCACTTTGGGAGGCTGAGGCGGGTGGATCATGAGGTCAGGAATTTGAGACCAGCCTGGCCAATATGGTGAAACCCTGTCTCTACTAAAAAAAATATAAAAATTAGCCAGGTGTGGTGGTGGGCACCTGTAGTCCCAGCTACTCAGGAGGCTGAGGCAGAAGAATCACTTGAACTCGGGAGGTGGAGGTTGCAGTGAGCTGAGATCGTGCCACTGCACTCCAGCTTGGGCAACAGAGCGAGACTCTCATCTCAAAAAAAAAAAACAGAAAATACAAAGCACTAGTTCTTGAGTATATGGAGGCATTTCTGCAGTTAAGGGAGTGAGCAGCTTTGGATAGTAACTGAAGTTGCTCAGTAAGTCCTGAGCAAAGACCCTGGTGTCCCCATTGATGTGAGAATAAAGGATTCTGGTGATCCAGTGACCACTGAGGCCAGAATCTCTGTGTCAGTTGCACTAACCTTCTCTCCTTTCCCCAGGTTGGTTTATAAGTGGTTCCTGCTCATCTATAAAATCAGCTATGCCACTGGCATCGTTGGCTACATGGCTGTCATGTTTACCCTCTTTGGTCTTAACTTATTATTCAAGTGAGTACCCTTTGTTTTTGTTTTTGCTGGAGTTTGGGGAGGAGTGGCTGTTGAGATGTACCTCTTGCTGCAAGTCATGGTTATTAACAGGAGGGACATAATATCCAGGATAGGAGACTTGGGTGCTGGGCGGGGGTTGGGAGAAGACAGGCTTTCATGATTTGTGCTGGCAGAAAGCAAGGAATGTCTGAATATATACAAAGTCAGAGTCCTAAATCATATTTTCCAAGGCTTTATATTTTAGTGGAAAAGTCTGTTAACCAAAGTAAGCATAATAATTATCATAACCTGCTATCCATAATTCTATCACCTTAACAGAGCTGTTTTTCTCGTCAGTGTGTACTGTTCATTTGCAGCATCCACTCTGCATGAATGGCCTTATGTTCAACTAGGCCAGGGGTTGGCAAACTGTGCCCTCTGTGCCAAATCAGCCCACAACCTGTTACTATAAAATGAAGTTTTACTGGAACATAGTCATGCTCATTCATTTATATATTGCCTGTGGCTGTTTTCCACTAAAACAGCAGAGTTGAATAGTTGTGATAAAGACCATATGGGCTACAAAACCTAAAATATTTACCATCTGGCCCTTTATAGGAAAAGTTTGCTGACTCTTGGGCTAGACTGTCAACCTACATGACCATGGTTGGCTACAGCTAGCAACAGGTTGACTTAGAAGGATACAAAACAAATAACAGAGCAGAGCAGTGTCTGCAAGTCTTCACAGTAGACTCAGAGCTGAGGTGTGAGGGAATGAGACGACACAGATGGGTGTGGAAGCCACCCTGGCCTAGGAGCCCCATTCCCCCAGGAACACATCCAGTTTCAAGAATGTCCCAGTCCAGATGCATTGTACTAATCACAGGTCATAAGCAGTGTTGCCTGTAATATAGCTGACATTCAACAAGATTTCTAAGGAAACAGTTCTAGAAAGTTAACCTGCTTCATTGTTGGGCATTTAGGTTGTTTTCAATTTAGTACTATCCCAGATGACGCTGCTCTGTTGCTTCCTAAGGGTGCATTCCTAGGGATGGAATTTTGGCTATTGCTTCAGTTGTCATAAACCTTCCAAAAGATCTTTATTAGCTTACAGGTCCTGCCACCCCGAATTGAGTCAGATGCCAAGAAATCCTGAGCTCAGAGACTGGAGCATACAGTGAGTCAGTGAGGCAGATGAGGGTGGAAATTCGCTTTCCTGGATGAAATACTGGTGGCTGTGGGCTGTGGATCACGAGGAGCCCTAAGCCTACGACAGTGCACTGAAGCTAGAGATTTAGGTATAAGATAATGGAATGATCATTATCTTATAATGATCATCAAATTTAAGATAATGAATGGGATGATCACTGGCCTCTTCCCTGAGCCTAGTTATATTGTAGGCAGGAGTCTCTGAAAGGAGTTTATTTTAGGACAAGTAAAAATAAATCCTGGCCAGGTGTGGTGGCTCTCACCTGTAATCCCAGCTATTTGGAAGGCTGAGGCAGGAGGACTGCTTGAGGCCAGGAGTTCAAGACCAAGCTGGGCAACATATTGAGACTCTCAACTCTAAAAAAACAAAAAAGAAAATTAGCTGGGTGTAGCGGTGTGCACCTGTATCCCCAGCTACTCAGGAGGCTGAGGTGGGAGGATTGCTTGAGCCCAGAAGTTCAAGGCTGCAGTGAGCTATGATTGTGCCACTGCACTCCAGCCCAGGTGACAAAGGGAGACCCCCATCTCGAAAAAAATAAAAATAAATAAATACTATTTTATATAGTGAGAGTGCACTCATGAAATTCTTTCTTCTAGGGCTAGTACAGGCTGAAAGAATAAACAGGCTCCTGAAGGGTTTAGAGGAATTCATCACTGTAGAGTCAAACACATCTTGTCAAAGAAAACAGATATGTCCTGGTAACTTTCTAACCTGTATGGTTTAAAAATAACATAAAAATCAAGATTCTGCATTATTGGATTCTGCATTATGGTTTTGTTTTTGTTTTTGTTTTGTTTTGTTGAGATGGAGTCTTGCTTTGTCGCCCAGGCTAGAGTGCAGTGGCTCACTGCAACCTCCACTTCCCAAGTAGTGGGGTCAAATGATTCTCCTGCCTCAGCCTCCTGAATAGCTGAGACTACAGGCGTGTGCCACCACACCCGGCTCCTTTCTGTATTTTTAGTAAGGATGGGGTTTCACCATGTTGGCCAGGCTGGTTTCGAACTCCTGACCTCAGGTGATCCACCTGCCTTGGCCTCCCATAAATGTTAGAATTACAGGCATGAGCCACCACTCCTGGCCTCTGCATTATGTTTTAAAGATAATTCTTCTATAATTACAGTTTCTTTTTACTTGCCTAAACTCTACAGTGAGGAAAACAGAATTGAGAATCTTGATCATTTTTGTGCTGCTGATCAAATTAATTGGTGTAAGATCAATGATTTCTAGTGAGTTAAATATTCAAGGTTCATAAGCGAACGCAACTTTGTATATAAATATAATTTATAACTAAGCAAATACATACGGTTCTTTGTACAAATATTTTAACAGATAATTTTCTATAACAAAGATTTATAGACTCAAGGTTGCAAATTATCTGTCCTTGGAATTATTAAAACAAACCTTCTGATGTTATAGGCAAGATCTTTATCCTTCTTGTTAAATAGACTTGGACCAAAATTTAACTTTGATGATATGATACAGATTATTTATATTTGTAGTTTATAGTTTTATAGTAACTGCTATATATTAATAAATATTTACTAATTTTGTCTTTTTTTTTCTAAACCTGTGTTTGACAAGCTGTTTCTGTAAAGGTCCAAATAGTAAATATTTTAGGTCTTATGGGACAATAGGCCAAATCTAGGATATCATGTAGGTATTTATATAACAAGAGAAAAAACTCCTACCCTGTCCCACCCTGTTTGCCTGGGGAAGGGGCCAGGTCTCAGGTAGTGGACATGCTTTGTGCTCAGCTGTCATAAGCTGAGACAATCTCAGAAGGAGGGGCATGTGGCCACCGGGATATTTTCACTTTCTGCATCAGTGACACCCAGATTCTGGCATGCCCTTTCCTCCTTGTGGATGGCTCAGCTGTTTCAACTTGGGTGGCTAGCTGGAAGAGAGACAGCTCAGCGATGCAGCTCACTCAGTGTCCAGAAGTTACCAACAGTGGAGTGCCCACCATGTAGGTCCCAATGAGCACAGGTCCTGGGTAGCTGCAAGTCATTGCCACCAGTTAGGGGAGGCAAGGACTAAGAGCAGAGTGAGGAAAAGGGATAGGAGGGGATGCTGTAGCTTGGTCTTTGCAGCCTACAGTGCTAGCCTCTTTAAGAGGTGTTCATGGGCCATATAAAAATGGGCAGCAGACTGGATTTGGTCATAGTTTGCCCACACTTGCTCTAGCCTTTGGGCCTTCTCACTTTGGGCCCTGCCTTGTGTGTCCCAGAGTAGTAATCCAAAGAAGATATGTCTCAGGGTGGGTCTTTCTAGCTCTAATGCTTCCCTTGCAGGATCAAACCAGAAGATGCCATGGACTTTGGCATCTCCCTTCTCTTCTATGGCCTCTACTATGGAGTTCTTGAACGGGACTTTGCAGAAATGTGTGCAGACTACATGGCATCTACCATAGGGGTGAGTTCATCTGGGTTCTTAAATACTGCTTCTTGACACCTCCAAATTGTTCAAGTTGATGTCACTTGTTTAATGGAAGAGAAAGGCACTAGGGTGAGATAAGCCACATAAAATCCTTCAAGATGTGCATATGCATGGACAGTCCTTCCTTAAAGTTTGGAAAGCAACACTTTAAAAAAGGATAAAACCGTGTGCGTTGCAGCAACATGCCAGCTGGAGGCCTTTATCGTAAGCCAGTTAATGCAGGAACAGAAAACCAAATACTGCATGTTCTTACTTATAAGTGGGAACTAAACATTGGGTATTCATGGACATAAAGATGGCAACAGTAGACACTGGGGACTACAAGAGGAGGAGGGAGTAGGGACAACGGTTGAAAAACTATCTGTCGGGTACTGTGCTCACTACATGGGCAACAGGATCATTCGCACCCCAGACCTCAGTATCACGCAGTGTACCCATGTAACAAACCTGCACATGTAGCCTCTGAATCTAAAATACAAGTTGAAATTATTAAAAAAAAATTAGAAAGCCAGATCTCAGATGTACTCTATAATTTTTCACTTTAGGGCCATTATAGGAAAGAGCCACTTTATCCAGCAGGAAGTTAACATTCATTCAGTAAATACTTTTTAATGCCTGCTATGTGTCTAGACACATAGCTATGTTCCAGAATTACAAAAGTGTACACAAATAAACATGGTTTTTGCCCAGATAAACTTTACTCTTGGGTGGGAGAGATGGCTATTATAGTAACAAACACAGATAAAAATAAAATTACAATTTTAACAAGCATTATGTAGGAGAGGTTCATGATGCTGTAAACACATGTAGTAGTATCATTTGACCTAGGCGTGGGACTCAAAGATGGCTTCCTTGAAAAAATGACTGTGGAGCTGACTTGAACAATGAGTAGGAGTTAAATGGATGAAGTGAGAACCAGGCAGAGGAAAGAGCGTGCGTGAGAGTCCTGTCATGGGAGACAGTGTGGGTGCTTTTGAGGAACTAAGACCAGTGCGGTTGTATGGCCAAGAAGTGTCTGGAGAAGTAGCGACTAGACTAGAAAAAAGCCTGTGGGCCAAATTAAAGATTTTGATTTTTATACTAAAAATCCTGGGAGGGGCCGGGCAAAGTGGCTCACTTTGGGAGGCTGAGGCAGGCAGATTGCTTGAGCCCAGGAGTTCAAGGCCAGCCTGAGCAACATAGTGAGACCCCATCTCTACAAGAAAATGAGAAGAAAAAAAAAAACTAGCCGGGCGTGGTGGCACATGCCTGTAGTCCTAGCTACTTCGGAGACCAAGGTGGGAGGTCACCTGAGCCCAGGAGTTTCAAGGCTGCAGTGAGCTTGTTCATGCCACCAAACTCCAGCCTGGGCAACAGAGCAAGACGTTGTCTCTAAATAAGTAAAAATTCACAAAGTGTATAATAATCATGCAAAGGCACAACAATAAATGATGGGGCACAAAAGTGCTTAGTCCATATTGGTTATTGTTTTTGAACTGCACAGTGGTAGGAGTTGCTCCTTACAATTTTTACTTTGTGAACTCTTACTCCTTGATTTAACCCACGACCGCTACAACAACAGCCACTGTCACTGTGTTACCAAAAATTGGGGAAGTTTTCATACTTGATTTATTAATCTTTAACTGTATGTGTAAAGCTAGACATTTCATTTCAACATTTAATATTAAAAGTGTTTTGAGTCTTAAGAGACAATTTGGTGTCTCTTAAATAGAGGTTTAGTGATGTCTTTGTGACAGAAATATGACACAGGAACTGAACTCTTGTTTCTATCAATTAGCCTGTGGTAAAATTGGTTTTGTTATATGTCGTTTCACTTAAAGTCACAGTTTCCAAGAAACTGTCAGTGAAGTGAGGACATACTGTATTTGAGAAGTATTTTGGACTTAGATATAGTTTGGTTCTGAAGACTGAAGGGAAAAATATGAAGGAAATGTAGGTCTCAAAGCTGAGATTTCTGATTCGGCAACTGCTTGGATGGTAGTACCTTTCACTGAGATAGGAAATGCTGCAAGAGGAGCAGGTGGACATCACGGAGAGATGCTTAAATATGGGTAAATTAACAACCAATCTGAGAAACGCAAGTAAATATTTCTAATTTTTTTTTTCAGAATGGAAATATATCTTTGTTGTTTTGCTGTTTATAAAAGTAATATGTTCTCTTTGTAATTATTTAAACAACACAAAAGTGCTCCCTGTCTCAGTGTCGTCCCCCAAGACCCCACCCCAAGAAGGAATATTTCCATCACCTTGGGTAACTTTAATCTAGTACCGTTTAAGGCCAGGGACTTTGTCTCTCAGTATCATGGGAATATTCTAATTTTTTCTCTACTGGATCAAATTGAAAACAGTACATTGGATCACTTTACAAACAGTTTATTAGGTTCCTTTTTGAACAACTGTCTTGTGTTTTACCTTCATTTCCCTCTTACCTATTTGTGTAGACATTGGATCTTCCTTTAACCAGTTTACTCCCCAGAAGAGATTTCTAGACCATGTCACCATTTTGACCATTTTGAAGTATACAGTTCAGTGCATTAATTACATTTGCAGTGTTCTGCAACATTGTCACTGTCTAATTCCAAAATTTTTCATCGTCCCAAACAGAAACTCTGCCCATTAAGCAGTAACTCATTACCCCTCCCCGCAGCCCCGGTTTACCTCTAGTATACTTTCCATCTCTGTGAACATGCCTATTGTAGATATTTCATGTAAATGGAATCATACAATATTTGTCCCTTTGTCTCTGGCTTCTTTCACTTAGTGTAGTGTTTTCAGAGTTCATCCATGTATAGAATGTATCATTCCTTTATATGGCCGAATGGTATTCCATTGTGTGTGACACCACATTTGGTTTATTCATTCATCTGCGGATAGGCACTTGGGTTGTTTCCACTTTTTGGCTACTGTGAGTAATGCTGTGAGCACTGGCGTTTAAGTGTGTTTAGTCCCTATTTTCGTATCTTTTGGGTTTATACCGAGAATGGAATTTCTCAGTCATTTGGTAATTCTATGTTTAACTTTTTGAAGACATGCCAAACTCTTTGCTTTCTTAATTATGATAATGCTTAAGTGAATATCTGTATTCATGGAGCTTCTTTGACACTTCTTTTTTTTTTTTTTTTTTTTTTTTTGAGATGGAGTCTCACTCTGTCGCCCAGGCTGGAGTGCAGTGGCGCAATCTCGGCTCACTGCAAGCTCTGCCTCCCAGGTTCACGCCATTCTCCTGCCTCAGCCTCCCAAGTTGCTGGGACTACAGGCGCCCTCCACCACGCCCGGCTAATTTTTTGTATTTTTAGTAGAGACGGGGTTTCACTGTGTTAGTTAGGATGGTCTCAATCTCCTGACCTCGTGATCTGCCCACCTCAGCCTCCCAAAGTGCTGGGATTACAGGCGTCAGCCACCGCGCCCAGCCTCCTCTTATTTCTTTAAATTCCTTGAAGTGAAATTAATGGGTCAAAAGGTGCAACAATTTGAGATACCATGCTAAATGCTATCCGAAAGGCTTGAACCCCTTTTGCTGCTGCCACAAATGTCTGAGAATGCCCTTGTCACCAAACCAACATGGCACTTAATATTTCACTGTTTTAAATGTTGGAGAATATTGTTGCCCATTTAAATGTTGGAGAATATTTTAAATGTTGGAGAATATTGGAACCATAGTCTGGCAACAGAATGGCTTGCCTGACACAGCTCCTGATCACCAGCCCCGAGTCCTTCTCCCTCCCCTTCCCCTTATCCTTTGATGCTGATCCAGCCCAGTTTATAGGTCCTGTTACATCTAACTTCCCAACTGTCTCTAGTCTGGTCATTTCTCCCCATTTGCCCAGCAAAGATGAGGTCAATTTGACTTGTAAAAGATGAACTTTTCTAAACAGTTAAAAAAAAAAAAAGGATGTCCTCTAACTCTGGGCCTCCCGCTGCCACTGTTCTTCTTCTCTAGAAGGCCTGAGGCCTCTGTGGAGCTTCCTACTTTGGCTGCTTCTCACAGCTTTTCCTATCTTTCCTTCCTGCTATTCTCCTTCAGTTCTATAGCGAGTCGGGCATGCCTACCAAACATCTTTCAGACAGCGTGTGTGCTGTGTGTGGGCAGCAGATCTTTGTGGACGTCAGTGAAGAGGGGATCATTGAGAACACGTATAGGCTGTCCTGCAATCATGTGTATCCTGCCTCGAGCTCCTGGGCCACATCTCTCCTGCAGTCTGCACACTGTAGTGAGGGAGAGAAAGGGGGTGGTCATGACCCTAGGTGTGCTGTCCAGACCCTTGAGTGTAGGAGAGCCACAAGAGGGCCGCCTTCCCTGCCCTTTCCCACAGATCAGAACCACTCCTAGGTAAACAGTGGTTACAACCTGGCTAGGTCTGAGAGGAACCTGAGGCTGCAGCTAGTGAGGCTGTGCTAGCAGACCTGAGATCTGACCAGTCACAGGGGAAGAGGACCCTCTAATGGGATCCCTCAGTTTAGCATCATCCCCTATTCTGAATAACACTTCTAATATTTATCATGTATTTACCCAGCTCCCATTCTCTGCCTATGTTGGGAGAGCCATGTATTGTCTCCATTTTGCCCCGTAACAGTCTTGTGAGATAGGGATCATTATCCTTACTTCACATGTGAGGAAACAGGTTCAGACACAGGGACTTGCCCAACATTACAGAGTTGATAAAGAGCGAAGGCAGGATTTGAACCTTTCAAAGACTGGCTAGGGCTGGAGTGCTGCCCTGGCTCTCACCATTTCCCTTGACCAGCGGTGCTCAGCTTCCACGAGTTCTGCATCCGCGGCTGGTGCATCGTGGGAAAGAAGCAGACGTGTCCCTACTGCAAAGAGAAGGTAGACCTCAAGAGGATGTTCAGCAATCCGTATCCTTTATTGGGGTCCTCGTTGGGAGTGGGCTGTGGGAAGAAAGTACTGGCCAGTGTGACCTGCATTTGGGTCCTCCTGGGGCCCTCACTTCTGCCCCCAACCAGAACATATCCAACCATGATGGGAAGCTGAGCTGCTAGTCCTGCCCCATGATACACCTCTGGTTTCCCTATTCTAGGAATATTGCCTATTAGCCTCCTTGCAGCCATTGTCACAGATAGATAGACTTATGTCAGCCTCAGGCTATGTTACCTTACACTGGCAGTTCCTTCTTAGAGAAGGTGTTACAGGAGGCCCTCCCTGCATGTTAGTCATGGGGAACTAGGATTTCTCTCTTTACCTCTCTCAGGGCTGCCCTGCTTCCAGTACCGGTCCCCTCTGTCTGCCTCCCACATTCTCTGCATTCAGCTCTTTACTCCAACGGACAGGCTGTGAGGAGGAAGAGGAGGGAGGGCAAAGTTGGGAGGGCTGGCTGAGTAGGAAGTGAGGCTGAGCCCTTCCAGAAAGCAGCCTCCATTCCTCTAGGCTGTGGAGCAGCTGGAAAGTGGGGCAGACCCAGGGAGCCCAACCACCCGTGCTAGATCACTCCTGGCAGCTCTTGCACAGAGCCTCTTTTCTTTAACACACTGACAGCTGGGAGAGGCCTCATGTCATGTATGGGCAACTGCTGGACTGGCTTCGATACTTGGTAGCCTGGCAGCCTGTCATCATTGGCCTAGTCCAAGGCATCAACTACATCCTGGGCCTGGAATAGTGATGAAGAGCATCAGTGGAAAACCCACCCCACACGTCATGGACCTCAGGGCACTCTCCTCCCTGCCCACAAAGACCTCCTGGGTGGGAAAGACTCAAAGGGGCGCTTGGGCCATTCAGGACCCCTCCGGCTGTGTCGGACTGGGGAGGGATATGATGGAGAGCCAGCCAGTGGGGCTGTCAGCAGTGGGGGGCTTTTTAAAAGAAAACTATTTTGATGAATATATTTAAAAAAACTTTTTTTTATTGTGGAAGATAGGAATTGCCCCCCTCCAGGATTCACCCTCCCTGCCTAAGCAGAGTGGGGACAGAGCCATGACATTTTTGGTTTAAAGGAGCCTTCTCATCTCTGGCTGAGAACACTGTTGGGCTCCCAGGTAGCTGAAGGCCTCAGCCCATCCACTCCCTTCTTCCCTGTGTGGGGCTCAAGCCTGGTGCACTTAGTATAGAAGAGCTAACGTACTCAGGCTCGTGCCATGGGTGAGCACTGAGGCTCCAAGTATCCTCCCTCCCCCACTGTCTGGCACACAGGACAGGTGTTGCGTCTGACTCTGTCTCCCCCTGTCCAGGAGCTATAGGCTGGTTGAGGCAAGTGGAACCTTATCAGCGACTTGTCCAACAAGGGAAGCCTTGGGGCCTCAGAATTCATTGAAGATTTGTTTTGGGACAACTGGAAGAATCAGCACCATGGATACGCGCCTGTGGGCAGGGCTGTGGTCAGCCAAGAATAGAGGTCATATAGTTGGGCCATGGGGCAGTTGTTGGCAGCCATGACTGACGGCCCCTTGTGCAAGCTCATTCTTCAGTGGATCCTTCAGTGGAGTGGTGACACGTGCCAATGGTCACTCTGCCACATCACTTCCTTCTTGAAAGCCTAAGAGTGCGTATGCATGTGTGTGTGTACGTGAGGCAGGAGAATATGACAGACGTCAGCTTCTCCCTGTGTCAGATGATATGCCCTTGAAGCTGGCAGGGGATTCCCAGTCCAGGGAATATCCCTACATGATTTTTGTCATTCATGGGTCCTCCCTGGGCCTGACAACAGGAGTGGTGGGTGGGTGAGTACAGGTTCTAAGAGGGGGCTTCTAGGAAGGCCCAAGCCCTAGTCCTAGGTGACTTGAATAAAGTGGGAGGTCAAACATGGGCCATCGGCATTGGGTTTCTAGGGAATATGGCCCAGTAGGGCCTGCCCCTTCAAGGGCAGCAAGAACCAAGCAGGATGTTGTCACTCCCGTCTGAATAAAGCTCCATGAGCTGGGTTGGAAAGCTGAACATTTATCTTGCTTTCTTCTTCCCACCTCTTTCCCTGGGGTCCCCAGGGGTGTCTTGCCTTTGCTAACCCCCATCTGAGACCTGAGGGTCTGGGGGTGGTTGGGCCTGCCTTTCTGCTGTTCCCGGCTGTTCTGCTGCTGACATCCTTAGGAGTGGTGGAATGCCAGGCTCCTGTCCTGTGGCCTAGGGGCCTGGGGCATCATTGGGCCTGCTTTCAGACCGAGGTTGCTCTATGTTCTCACTGCCTGAGGACAGTGTCCCGCCACCACCTGCCTGCCTTAGGGCCACACTCAGGCTCGGCTTCTCTTCCCCAGCTGTGGCTTCCCATGGTACCCTGCTGCTTATGCCACCTGTGGGGCTGTTCCCCTCCTCAGAGAGGGGAATGGGGCTGGTCAAAGGACCCAGGGATCACCCTTCCTTTTACTTTTCTCCCCCCACCCCCCTCTCAGGCTCAGGTGAGAAGCCGAGGCCGGACTGTCCAAAGCTCTTTTCATGTGTAACAGTCCTGAGTCCCTTGACCTCCCCTTGGCCTGACTCTGGTCTTGGTTCCACTAAGGCAGAGTCCTGTCGTCTCTCCCTACCATCCCCCACTGGACTTTGTCTCTCAGAAACCCCAGGCAGCCTTGCCTCCTGACCTAACTCCTGGAGATGCTGGTGTTCTTGGGAGGAATTTCCCCTGCATTTTACGTGCTAGAAGCCCCTGGGGCAGGAGGCAGGGGGAGGAATTGAGAGGAGGAAAAACGCGAACTAGACACCTAGAGAAGAAGGATGTGACTTGTAGTATCCTATGTCTAAATTAGGAATATGAATCTGGTTTTTCTACAAGAAGCTTGAGATCACAGCTGACTGTGTTCCTAATGCATCCACCAAACCCTTTTCCATCTGTGGCCCTCCCTGGCTCTGTCACCAGCCCTCGCACCCTCCTGATCACAGGAGTCACAAACCTCAGACACGCAGCTCCTGTCCACACTTAATATATGCATGCATTGGATCACCCAGCCCTGGTCTTTCTGCCTCCCTGGATAACTGCATGACCCTGAGAGGGAACCTCCTTAGATTTAGCATCCTAGGTTCCTCACACGCCTCACCCTGAATCCTGGCCCTCCTGCAGCCCCAGTGCCATTTGTCCCATCAGTGACCAGATTCATATTCTGGTGTAGACTCTGTTGCCGGAGCCAGTGCTGAGCCAGTCCGCCTCTTCCTCGGGAAGTGCCCGCCCTTCCCTCCTGTTAGGGTTGGCTCTCGAGCTTGTGTGCCAGTTCCTGGGTTGGCCGTGAGAGTTCTACAGACAAGGGGGAAGTACTCTCGGTGTATTTCCTGTGGTGGGTTCACACGCAGCTAGACACAGCTAACTTGAGTCTTGGAGCTCCTAGAGGGGAGCTTCTGGAAAGCAAGGCTCTTCAGGACCTCTTGGGAGCCAGGTAGGAGTCTGGGACTACTAGTGAACCTAGACCTGTGGCTCTGGCCAGAGGGGCTAGGATGAGAGACGGAGGGCATTATGGCGGTTGCTGGGAGATGCAGCTGACCTTGGGGCTGGTGACTCGGGGGGTGGGGAGCCTGGGAAAGGCCAGGATGTGGATGGGCTGGTATGGCATTGAGCCTGAACTGGTCCAACTTGGGGTTCCCCAGTGCCTAGGAAAGTTGTCCCCTTGAATGTCAGTGTGAAGGTGAAGGAGGAAGCAGATGCCTGTTCATATGGAAACAAAGACCTGGCTGTGAAGAGGGGAGGCGGACACCAAAGTCATGACACTTGGGTGGGACAGAATTGATCTGTGACAGACTCATCTAGTTCACACCCTAGGTGACCCTGGGGGTGGTATGGGGGTAGATTAGAGATCCCAGACTGGTATCATCTGGAGAGTAGGAGTCCCAGGAGCTGAAGGTTTCTAGCCACTGAAGTTTGGCTGAAGCAGGTGTGTCACAGCTGCTCAGGATTCCCTGGTTAAAAAGTGAAAGTGAAATAGAGGGTGGGGGCAGTGCTTTCCCAGAAGGATTGCTCGGCATCCTGCCCTTCCCAGAAGCAGCTCTGGTGCTGGAGAGAGCACTGCCTCCCTGTGTGACTGGGTGAGTCCATATTCTCTCTTTGGGTCTCAATTTTGCCTTCCCTAATGAAGGGGTAAGATTATACTAGGTAAGCATCTGATAACCATTTGTAGTCATGAGAGCTGGGGTGGGGAAGGTTTGTCACTTGACCCCCCAGCTCTGTTTCTAAGTGCTGAAAGAGCTCCGGGCTATGCTACGGGAGGAAAAGCCAGCTACTGAGAAAAAGCGGGAGTGGTTTACCATTCTCCTCCCCCACCTTTCACCAGAGAAGAGGACGTTGTCACAGATAAAGAGCCAGGCTCACCAGCTCCTGACGTATGCATCATGACCATGAGACACAACTGGACACCAGGTAGGTCTTGGGGCTATGCATGGGCAGGCGGGGTAGGGTGAGTTCTGTGAACAGAATGGAGCAATGGGCTAACCCGGAGCCTTCACTCCAAGGCAAACACCACCCAGCGCACCTGGTGCTGTTGCTTTAAGAACCTGGGCAGATGTTGTGGCTCTGGCTCCATTCTAAAGCTTCTCTGTACTCTGTTCAATAAAGGGCTAAGGGGTGGGTGCTCAGGGGTCCCTCTTCCTGCTCTGATTCCCTGGCTAGAGCCCAGACATCTCTGGGCTGGAGTTACCTGGGCAGCCCACTCTGTCTCCAGAGCCGCTGACCTGTAACTGTCCTTTCCTCAGACCTCAGCCCTTTGTGGGTCCTGCTCCTGTGTGTCCACATCGACACTCTCCTGGTCAGAGCCACACCTGTCTCGCAGACCACCACAGCTGCCACTGCCTCAGTTAGAAGCACAAAGGACCCCTGCCCCACCCAGCCCCCAGTGTTCCCAGCAGCTAAGCAGTGTCCAGCATTGGAAGTGACCTGGCCAGAGGTGGAAGTACCACTGAGTAAGAAGCACAGTGGTTGAGGGTGGGCTGTGGGCACAGAGGTTCTCAGAGTCGGGTTGACTCCTGAGCGCCAGCCCCCTTCTGCCATGTACCACCAGCTGAGCCAGCTGGGCTGAGCACGCACCATTCTCCCTCTCCAACCCAGTGTCATGGGTGCAGGCTTGGCGCAGCTCCCAAGATGCTCCCTATCAAATAGGACAGAGAACTCAAGACATAAGTAATGGTCACAGGACTTCCCAGAGCCTTGGTTGCAGTGGACTCCAAGGCCAGCCCCTCCACCCAGAGCCTGCTGGCCTCTGGCCATCTCAGAGGAGCAGCAGCCATCCAGCACTGCCTCTGTCGCCTGGGCTCCCAAGTCACCGAGGCTGGGCACTAGAAAAGGTCATCCTGAAGAGACAGGTTCAGAAGAGGAGTCATCACTTGAACCAAGGACCATTCCTCACATTCCCTGTGTTTGGGGCTAGGGCCTCTCGGAGACTACTGTACTTCCCCTTTAACGGACATTCCCACCTAGGTGGTGTGCAGAGCAGTTCTCTAGGTTCCAGATTCATGAGGACTGGGGGGGAGCTGGCAGGGAGGGCACAGCAGAGCAGGGCAGGGGAAGGGCCTGCGCTCTTCCAAAGAGCTAACTGCTGCCTGTGTCCCTAGATGGAACGCTGACCTTATCCTGTATGGCCTGCAGCCGATTCCCCAACTTCAGCATCCTCTACTGGCTGGGCAATGGTTCCTTCATTGAGCACCTCCCAGGCCGGCTGTGGGAGGGGAGAACCAGGTGAGGGTCGCAGCAGCCAGGTGGGTGGGAAGGAGGCCTTCTGCGGCCCTCTCATGACCTTTCCTTCCCCTCCGCTCTAGCCGGGAACATGGGAGCACAGGTACGCAGCTGTGCAAGGCCTTGGTGCTGGAGCAGCTGACCCCTGCCCTGCACAGCACCAACTTTTCCTGTGTGCTCGTGGACCCTGGACAGGTTGTCCAGCATCACGTCGTCCTGGCCCAGCTCTGGGTGAGGAGCCCAAGGAGAGGCCTCCAGGAACAGGAGGAGCTCTGCTTCCATATGTGGGGAGGAAAGGGTGGGCTTTGCCAGAGCAGCCTCTGAACTAATGCCTAGCATTCCTCAAGGTCAACCAGACAAAAAGGAACTTAGGTCTTGGGCAGGGGAGGTGTAGCCTGGGGCAAAGTGATGAGATGTCCCTCCTTTCCTTGGCCTGATCCTTGTCTACCTTCACTTCCTAGGCTGGGCTGAGGACAACCTTGCCCCCCACCCAAGAAGCCCTGCCCTCCAGCCACAGCAGCCCACAGCAGCAGGGTTAAGACGCAGCACAGGGCCAGCAGCAGCACGACCTTGACCAGAGCTTGGGTCCTGTCTACCTGGAGTGAACAGTCCCTGACTGCCTGCAGGCTGTGTGGATGAGCAACACACCCCCTCCTTCTCTGCTTTGGGTCCCTTCTATCACCAAATTCAAACTCCATTGCCACCTACCTAGAAAATTGCAGCTTCCTTATAATGCCGCCGCCTCCTGCCATTCTCTCTCCACCTACCCATTAGCCTTCCTAACGTCCTAATCCTCACACTGCTCTACTGCTCAGAAACCACCAAGACTGTTGATGCCTTAGCCTTGCACTCCAGGGCCCTACCTACATTTCCCACATGACTTTCTGGACGCCTCCAACTATTCTTGCTTTTCCCAGACAGCTCCCACTCCCATGTCTCTGCTCATTTAGTCCCATCTTCCTCACCGCCCCAGCAGGGGAACGCTCAAGCCTGGTTGAAATGCCGCCTCTTCAATGAAGTCATCCTCTTTCAGCTCTGACCACGTTCTGCAGACTTCATGTCTTCATGCTGTATGTTTTTTTTTTTCCTTCACTCTAATGGACTGTTCCAGGGAAGGGATGGGGGCAGCGGCTGCTTCGGATCCACCCTGTATCTGTGTCATCCCCACGTGGGTCCTCATAAAGGATTATTCAATGGAGGCATCCTGACATCTGTTCATTTAGGCTTCAGTTCCACTCCCAGGAACTTGGCCTGTCCCAGGAGGGAGTATGGGAGAGAGGGACTGCCACACAGAAGCTAAAGACAAAACCTGCTTCAGGGGAACACAGGCCCTTGAAAAGGAAAAGAGAGAACAGCCCATAATGCTCTCCAGGAGCAGAGGCCACTAATGGAGAGTGGGAAGAGCCTGGAAAGATGTGGCCCCAGGAAAAGGGATGAGAGAAAGGAGGTGGTCTGGAAGACTCAGCGGGAACAAGGTAGGCTCCAAAGAGCCTTTATTTCCCCTCTTTTCCCACATAGATCAAGGCAACTCAGTACTCACGGGAGAAAAATAGACTTTATTTACAAGTAATAACATTTAGAAAAGATCCATCCCCGGCCCTTAAAAACCTTCCCATCACTCCAAATCCCACCCCAGTGCAAGTCTGGGGAAGGTAGGGTGTGAGCTGCCGCTGAAGGCTGTCCCCTCACCCCACTCCTGAGACACAGGGCCCATCCGTCCTGGGAAAGAGCATCCTTTGGCAGGTGCTCCCACCAGGTCAGACCCAGTCCTGGACTTCAAGAGTGAGGGCCCCTGCTAGGCCCAGCCACCAGGAGAGCAGGAACCAGGGCCTACTCCTCTTATGGTCCCTTCTAGATCCAGAGGCTAAGGAAGACTGGCCAGGCCCAAGGACCCAGCCATCAAAACCAGCCTCAAATCTGGTTGTGATGGAGAAGTGACTTTGCTTTAAGAAAAAAAGAGGCAAGGTAGGGAGAGCGCCCACACTGTCCATGCTCCAGGCCCCCTGGGCCAGCTCTGAGAAGGCGCCAGTGAAGGTCCAGGGACCAGATCACAGTACGGGTAGGCATCACTGTCTCTAGAGGTTTGGCTACTGTTGGCCTGGGAGCTGAGAGAAGGCACTGAGAGGGACAGTAGGCGGAGGACCAGGTGAAGTCAGCATCGGGGACACAGGTGGGGCCACTCACTGGTACTGGCCCTTTAGTGCTTTGCCTGAAAGAGACACCGTCACATGGCCAGATGAGAACTTGCGATACCAGCCTGCACCCACTGGCTCAGAAGATCTCTTCCTGCTCCCACACCCCTGTCTGGATCCCCTCCCTTGTGAGCCCCAGGGTTATCAGTTGCTGGCTGTGCCTGAGCAGCTCTGGGTGCTCTCCATGAGAATGGGGCCATCTGTCCTGTCTTCTCTCCTTGGAGAGAAGCTACCAGGACAGGGACACCTCTTACCCCGCACCCTCCAGCAGCCTGGCATGGCCCCGTCTTGGATGCTACTCGGTGGGGCGGTCTGGGGGGTGCCCATGCTCTCATCGGGTTTCCCTCCCCCATCCTGCCAGTGCCTCTACCTTGCCCTTGGCTCGAGGGGTGGCAGTGGTGGCAGCAATGGCAGCAGCAGTGGCAGCGCTGGCTGTGGTGGTGGCAATGCGTGGAGAACGGCGGGTTCCGCTGCGAGTGTTGGGGGAAGCCTTGGACAGGGCCTTCTTTGAGGCTCCCCGCCGCAGAAGGCTGTTCCCTAGCTTCTTGGGTGTGTTGAGGATGCTGAAGGCCATCGACTGGCGCCGGTCAGCCTGCAAGGAAGGGCTGTCAGACCGGGAGACCCTGCCTTCCCAGGCCAGCCTGCTGTGCCATGCTCTGCCAGCAAGGTCCTGCCAGGGCGTCGCTTCATCCCCTCTCAGCCCCAGCCTCACCTGTTTAGTAGAAGCTGGAGCCGCTTTCTTCTGGGCCTCAGTAGTGCTCTGTTTGCGCCCTTCATGTCGGTCTCGGGGAGTCATGGGGCGTGGGAAACAGCTGGTGGCCTTCTTAGACTATGGGGAAGAGGACAGTTAGGCAGACAGTAGCAAGAAGAGTCACATCTGAAGCCAGGCATCTTGTCCTCTCAGAGCTGAGTGGACCTTGTAAGTCAACTTGTGCAACCTGCTCCCCTTCCTAACTCTGGGCCAGAGCCTTCCCTTCCCAACAGTTCCCATCCACAGGTCAGGCCCTTGGAGGGAGGGAAGGAGTTGGGGAAGTGAGGGAAGGAGAGAGAAGGCTCCCTTTAGTCCTTGGCGGGCTGGGCCTGACCTGGGCACAGGGCTGGAGCAACACCCAGGAGCACCGCGCCTACCTCAGGAGTTCCAGGGCCCTGGTGGGGCTCTAGGGAGACCCGTTTGCGCTGCTGCCGGGTGGTGATGCCAGTGCCCTCGGCTATCTGGATTGGCTGTATGCTGGCTCGGCGCAGGGTCTCCTGGGGGTCTCCGGTTTTCATCTCCTCATCTGTGATGGTGCCCAGGCTCAGGGAAGGCTGCATGGGTGGAAGAGGCAGTCAGTGGACTGTAGCTGTATGGAGATGGAGGAGGACCTGGGGCTGTTCCAGAACTCTGCACTCGCCCGACACGTACGGTAGGCGGACGCTTCCTACCTCATGAGGCCTCCTTTCCTGTTCTGCTTTCTACCTACGCCCTGGGCGAATGGCCACAAGCAGTGCAGTCCTGACCAGGTTGCTCTCTGAGCTCCTGCCCACCCCCAGGGACTTCACCCCCGAGTGCCCTCCCGGCTCTCTGTTCCACCTGGAAACATGAGAAGGTCACCCTCCCCGTCCTCGGCCAGTCAGCGATCCAGGGCCCTAGTGCTCAGGCTAGATCAGCAGGTGGGATTCCAAGGGAGGACAGGGATGGGAGGCCCTGCACAGTGACCCCAGGGCTCACCCTGGACTCCAGGGGATAGCAGGTCTTCAGGTGTGGGGGGCACACTCGATTGCGCTGCTGCAGCTCTGCAATGCGGTTCCAGTCATCCAGCTGCTCAGGCTCATCCTGGCAAGTGCCCATGTAGAAGCTGTTCCTTCCTGTGGAGGGCAGGGAAGTGGGAACAAATGAGCCTAGAGTTGGCAGGTCACCTGCTAGCCCTGGCATCTTGCCAGCCTTTGCTGCCACCTACCCCATAAACTTGAAGCCTAGCACACCAGTCTGATTTAGTGCCGCAGGTGCAGGAGTACGGCACACAGACTATTTCTATCCTAGGGGCTTGCTCACCACCTTCTCCCTGGAGAGGGCAGAAGAGGTCACACGCAGAGGCTGCTACTACATCTTATTCACCCGCCAAGGCTTGGTGCCCGACACCCAGAGGAACAAATTAAGGACCAGGAATTAATTCCCAGGGGCTCCCTGGTACCCAAAGGACAAAAGCTTCCAAGAAGAGTCTGGCCAGCCTGGCCTTTCCAGCAGCCCATCACCGCCTGAGAAGGGCACGGAGGACTCCCCACAGCTAAGTGTCACAATTGTGCTGGGAATCCCGGGCCCTTAACTCTGGCTAAGAGTGCCCCCAACACAGCCAGCCCCTAGATGGGCAGGTAAGGAAGGCCCTGAGGCTGCAGGAAGGAGGGGCAGGTGGAGCTGGACAGTAGCAAGGAGGCCAGCCTTGGATTTTTAAAAAGCTTTCCTCTTTTCCCTGTGCCACGACCCCCTTCCAGTCTAATTTTGGGGTACAGTAAGTCCCTGTAGTCCCCTCACCTGGAGGGGCCCCACTGGACACCCCGGCCTGGGAGCGACGAGCAGAACTGCGAGTGGTGGGGCGGTAGCCAGGTAAGCTGAGCAGGGCTGAGTTGCCATAATCGGGAGAACCCAGGCGAGCTAGAGACTGAGTAGAGGAGGTGGCTCGCAGGCTAGCCTGGGAAGCAGGAGCAGACCGCGTGCTATAGAAGGATGAGTTGGCGCTGTCTGGCTCTTCCACATCTAGCTTCTGGAAGACAGAGTGAATCTGTTGCAGTGGGGTGGGCCCTGGCACTGTACAGAAGCCTCCCATTCCCTCCTAAAGCCCTCAGATCCCACGGCACATCCATGTGTTCCCAACTGCTTTGCAAAGGTCCTTAAAGTGTGTGTCTGCAAGAAATGGGCCTTGTCGACAGAAGCCCTCACAAGGTGGTGCTGATGTTGTCAAGACTCCTTTCTATGCATTTTTTTCATGGAGTCTATTCATAATGCTTTGAGGGAGGGAATGCAGAGTGTTTATCAGCCCATTTTAGAGGTGAAGTGCAAAGAAATAAAGTGACTAGCCCCAAATCACACTGCTAGGAAGTATCAGAGCTGGGGCTAGGCCCCATGTCTCCTGACTAGTCAGGCTCATCCCACAGCCTCTGCTGTCCCTCAGTCCAAACTTCCAGGGCCTTTACCATCTTCTAGAACTTCCCCAACTTCTTGGTAGCAGGGAACACCCTGCACACACAGGTCCTCCCTGCTGTACCAAGGTCCCCTCTCCCCCCCTCCCAAACCTCCCCTTCAAGATGTGAAAACAAAGGCAAGGGCCCACAGCCTGGCAGGCAGTCCACTGGGCAGCAACAATGCCTCTCAGCTGCATGGGGCATGCTGGGAGGCACAGGATGGGCTGCAGCTTCGCCATGTTCTCTCCCTTCACCCTGCACAGGCTCAGTGCTATGCATGGAGAGAATGCTAGCCTTAGTCAGGAGGCAGGGATCTAATCCCAGCCCTGCCTTTTTCTTCAGAAGTGCCCCTAACCAAGTCACCACCCTTTTTAAGACCTCAGCTTTCCCGCTATAACATGGACTGGCTGCTCATCCCTCCCTGCTCCTGACTGAGTGCCCAATGCAAAGACGCCCTTGAAGAGAAGTGGGAATTGCTGCCCTGCAGCCCCTGTCCCAGCAGCCTGACCTTGGTCATGGTGATGTTGATGATCTGCGTGGTGCGCCGACGAGCGGAGCGGGTCTTACGACCCGAGTCCAGGAAGACGTCTCCCAGGGAGTCCAGGCTGCTCTCCAGGGGGGCCTGACTCCGAGCAGGGATGGGAGTGAAGTAGAGACTCTCCAGGGATTCTACCTTGGGGGGCAGGCGCTGGGAGATAGGTGAGGCTGGTTCTCCGGGGACGCTGGTGCCGTCTGGCTGGGTACGAGGCAGCTTGCTATGGAAAGGAAACCTGCTGAGGTACAGTCCTTCAAGCTAGAAGGCACTTTGTCCAGCCCTTTTCCAAACTGACCATTTCCCATACTTACTACAAGCAGATGAGGTCAGGCATCCCATCTCTCTGATTTTTCAGAGGTACCAAGGAAAGCCCTTGACCTGGGCCTTCCTTTCAGTCCACTCCCCTGGCTTCTCCTATACCTCCTCATAGTGGCAATGCCCAGACCCAGATGTCCCATCCCCACCAGATGCCCATGGCTGCTCCACAGCAAACACGTCCCAATCTAAGCCCACTTCTCTGTTCTTCCTCCTGCATCTCCCATTTCAGTGAATAGGAGCGCCCTCCACTCAGGCCCCCAAGCCATGAACATGGGCATAATCCTATGTCGTCCTGCTTGGCAAGCCCAATCACCAAGCTTCCTGAGCAGCTCTCCTAACCACACCTCCCTCCATGCTCATGTCCTTTCCCTGGTCTGCTTCATCTCCTCTCACCTAGACTCATCATGGCACTGACAGAGGCAGATGAGTGGTGACAAGCAAGGACTCAGGCCAGGCTGCCCAGGGTCAAATCCCAGCTCTACCACTGGGGGACCTTGGGCAAGTGACTGCCCCTCTATGCCCCAGATTCATCTGTTAAAGGAGACAGAATAAACCTACCTCAGAGGGTTGTTGGGGGATAAATCAGGTATAATTGTTATGAGTGCTTTATGTCTAGCACAAAATAAGTACAATGTAAGTGTTTAATAAAAACAATATATTTTTCCAGTCTTAACTTCTATACTGGCTATTAGAATAATCTTTTTAAGATGCAAATTAACCATGTACTCTTCAGTTTCAAATTCTTCCAAGGTTCCTTTTTTTTCCCCCTTAAACCTTTCAATTACAGCCACCAAGGTTTCCTCAATTCCTTTAGGATCAAGTCTTAATAGCCGGTCTCCAATGGGGAGTCCAGATGGCCCTCTAGGATCTTGGGCCTTCCTGGCCTCGCATCTCAGCTTAGTCAGGCTCTTTCACAGCCTCTGTTCACACTGCTCTTCTCTGTCAACCTGGCACACACACCTATGGATGCTTTCAAGACTCAGCAGGAGTGACAGCTTCCACGAAGCCTTTCTTGACCGCTTGCTTTTTATTCCAACTGTGCCCTAAATAGACATCTGGTATAATACCTGTTTTTCTTTATTCTTCTCTAAGAATAAATTTAGATCACATCTTATTTATCTCACTAGGATACAGCCTGATAAACAGCAGGCACCCCATAAACAGACATAGGGAGGAAGGCTGCCTCCTGACCTGGTGATACTGAGTGGGGTCCCCTCCTCGCAGCTCAGATCCAGGCTGTCAATACTCAAGTCCAGCTGGGGCTTAGCCTGGGGCTCACGGCTCTTTAAAGCATCAGTTGCCACCTGGAATTTGCCCAGGTCTCGAAGCTGCTGGTCTGCGTGGGCAACCTGAGAAGGAGAGGGCCAGGGGGAGAGTGAAGGCAGCAGTGGCCTAGGAGGAGAGGGCACAGGGGTCCAGTGGAATAGGGGTGAGGTGAGTCTGCCAGCCAAATTCTTACCTGTGCCTCCAGGCTGCGCACCTGGGCAGTAAGGTGGCGGCAGGTCTGTTCAGCCTCCTTGGTTTTCAGCCCAGCCTGCTGTAGCTCATGGCCCAGCCGTTCAGCTTCAGCTCGCAGCTCTTTGTTTTCCTTCTGCAGCTGCTCCAGGCTCCGCAGCTGCTCCTGCAGCTCTTGGTTCTGCTGCTTCTTGGCATCATAATGTGTTTTGGCTTTCTCCATCTGTGGGCAGAGAAGGTGGGTGGGTGGGTGGGGTAGAGGCCGAGGGCAGGAGGAAGGTGGCATGGGCTCGGGCCGGGCTCCTTACCTGCAGCTTATAGTGCTCAGCTGCCTGCTCCTTCTGGCTCAACTGAGCTTGCAGTTCATTCAGCCGGGCCTGGAGGCGCTGGGCCTCCTGCTGGCTCTCGCCTCCCTGAGCCTGGACAGCCTGAGAAGAAACGCCACTCAGGAAAGCTGGTCTGGCTGCTCTACCCAAGTCCGCTCATCTGCACCAGCCACTGGGGCTCCACAGGTGCTTCAGACTCCTGCACTTTCTTAGGAAGCGGAAGAAAACCACACCACCCCAAATACACTCTGCCCAACTACAGCCTACTGAACCTGAAGCCCACACGCCCTTCAGTCCACATCCGTAGTGGCCTTTCCCTGACCAGCTCCTGCCCTATCTTTGCCTTCTTTGAGACCAGACACAAAGTGTCACACCCTCTTTGCATGCACACACAATCTCCTCTAGGAGGAAGGGAACCGATCCTCGGGGAACACCCAGGTGCAGAGCCTAGAGTAAGGCACTTGGCATGTGAGCTCTCTGAGGGCAGGGGAACTTGTTTCTCCTCAAAGCTACTCTGAGAAGTCACTTCATCCTCTTTTCAGAGGAGGAAACTGAGTTCAGAGATTTAAGCAAATTGACCAGAGTAACAATGACTAAATGGCAGAGTAAGATTTGGTCCACCTAACTCCAAAAGCCTTTGGGGGGTTATTTATGATGCCCACACTGCCTCCTGTCCAGGCCATAACTCCTTAAGAGCAGGGCCTGATTCTCTGTCCATCTGCAAGGCCAGCAAGTGCTTTGCTGTAAATAGAAGCATCCCCACTTCGCCTCTCCTAACATAGGACAGGCCCCACAAGGAGCAGAATAAACATTTGTTTATTGCAGTCAAGACATGCTGTGGCACCATGGTATGAAGGTGAGCAGGAGAAATGAAGCTCTGAGCTCCCACCAACTCCTAGGACCCACCAGGGCTTTAGTGAGTCCCAGTGCCACTGGTGCCCAATTCCTTTGCCCCTGACTGAAGGCTATGAAGCCTAGAACTGCAAAAAGCAAGTATTAAACCAAAGAAGGTGACATAGTTGAAAGCATTAAGAATATTATTAAACTGCACTGTAATATTCAACACTGGTGAATAGTCTCGTTCTTTCCCTGCCCAGACTATCTAGACTTACATTGTCCAACAGAACTTTATGCAATGGTGGAATGTTCTGTATCTGCGCTGTCCAATACAGCAGCCACTAACCACATGTAGCTACTGAACAGGGGCACAGTGCAGCTAGTGTGATTGAAGAACTAGATTTACTTTAATAAATTCCAATAACCACACGTGACTAGTAGCTGCTGAAGTGGACAGTGACAGTTGAGAGATGGGAACCACCCTGGTTGTCTCTGGAGAGCTCCCAGAAGACATGTGCAGGGGCTTTTAAGCCACAGGCTTCCTAGGAGGGCTGCCTGGAATGCAGGGTGCCCCTCCTCTGCCCCGACACCCTCCACGGCCCAAGAGCTTAGAGAACAGCTTCCCTCCCCTGTCCAGAGGCCAGACCCATTCCCCCAGCTGCCCCACCTTCAGCTTCTGCTGCTGCACCTTGCTGGCTTGGTCAGAGTCAGCCAGTTTCTTACTCAGTTCTTCCACCTGGGGAGGGAAGAGGAGGACAGAAGACTCAGGAGGACTTCCCTTTGATGTTCATCCTGGATGTCCACCCATCATGGGGTTTCCCAGACCAGGATCCCCAGTGTTCCTAGAATAAACTCAGGCCCTTTCTCTGGCCTCCAATTAGGGAACAGCCTGCTGCCCAGGCTGCTTGGCAGGGCCTGAATGAGGCAACCTAACACATAGATGTTGCCAGGGCCACCTGTCCATACTTGCCTCTACCCTGAGCCTGCAGAGACAGAGGCCTGCCCAACCCCCATCACCTCCAGAATCAGGAGAATCGACTCTGGGGAGCCGACACCTCACCACCACCCTGCTGCTGCCACCACTCTGCAGCCGCAACCTTCCCAGGACCTAGTCTGTAATTCTAGTAGACATACTCAATGAATTCCCATGCCTCCCTCCCAGAAACTGCCAAAGCCCAAGCCCACAGATGCTCAGACCTCTTCCCAACATCCACAGGCTGTTAGGGCTGGTGCTAGCAGCATGGCTGCTGTAGTTAGCATTGGGGGAACAGAGTGCTGGAAGACAAAAGCAGGGGCAGCACATGTACTCCAAAGCCCACCCCACTCCTACAAAGAGGAAGAGCACAGGGAGTAGGGGAAAAGAGACAACAGAACAGCCCCATGCACCCTTGGCTGCTCCAAGCATTCTGGGAGTTCAAGCATGACCAGGCAGCACAGGGGAGAGGCAAAGGCTCCACTGCTAACTGTTTGCTATTCACTTTGATTGTCCCCCACTATCACAGGCTCCTTAGAGGAAGAGAAGGGCTCAATTTTTCAGCAGTCCTGGGGTGGCTGGGTAGGAGAGTGATGGATAAAGGGTGCTCTAACACCACCTCTACAGCCTCAATGTCTCAGGCAACACAATGATTCTCATGAGAAAGAGGCAGCCAGACCATGTGCCCCCACTCCCCCACCCCCATCTGGTATAGACCCCTCCTGCTCCTTCACCCTTGGTCTTCCTGCTACAGACATCTCTATGCTGTGCTCGGGGTTAGAGCCCCAGAAAGTGATGGGCAAGTGTCCTAAGCCCACAATCCTCCCTAACCTGTGCGGGCTGCCTCGCATATCACCTTCAAGGCTTCCATAAAGCCGTACTCTGGGAAAAAGGGACAACATGTCAAACAAGGCCAACAGGGTGATTCTGCTGTTCCTCTTAGTTGGGTATCCTTAACTATACACAGTACTTGGAAAGTTTTAGAATCCCAAGGATTGTGTCTGTCATTGGTTCCAGGTGGGAAAGATGAAGCCAGTGCTACCTCTTGTCCCTGATAGGCAAATGAGAGAAGGTGCAGAAGGGTGGAGAGGCCGACCTGGGACGGGTGGGATGAGGCCTGAGAGAGCCCAGCACACCACACTCCTGGGCAGCCTGGGCCTGGATTCCATGGCTTGACCCTGCCCCCTTCACAAACAGTTCACAACAGGAGCTGGCGGAGGCAAGCTGCAGCCGGGCTCATGCACCGAGACTGGTCACCGTTTAAGCAGCCAGCATTTAGCGAGGACCTCAGGCATTACCTGCTTAGTTTGCTCTCTCTGAAATATCTCTAGCTGCTCCACCTGTACATGGGGGAGAAGCAACGGAGACAGAGTGAGATGAGGCCAAAAAGGCACCAGCCCTGCTGCCAGGCTGACCTCACTGAGGCTCTGATACTTTCCCCTAAGGAGCTAGATTGACAGTAAGTTTAAAAATGCCAGTTAGGCTGATTCTAATCCCCAGTGGCTCCTGAGGCATCCAGTGCAGGTGTGCCTCTGAACAGGCTGGTGGTCATCACAGCTTGACTCTGTAGGGACAGAGCCTTCAGGGGAGGGGAGGCCACTGACATTTTCTTTAAGATGACAGGGGCAACAGACTTGAACTCCACCATCCACCTCTCCTTTTCTGCCACCCAGTGAATGAGGAAAGGCAAGACACTCCAGTGTAGGAGCCAGAGGCCCTGGAACACAGAGGATCGATGTCCCCGCGCTCTCAGCTCCTGATCTTTGGGAGCGTGGTTGAGCTGACTACCTTACCTGGGCAGTGAGTTTCTGCCTCTCTTCCTGGAACCGCTGCCTCTCCTCCAGGACCTTGACCTTGGCACCCTCATACTTGGCGGTCATCACCTCCAGCTCCCGGGCAGTGCTCTGTGCTTCTCGCTGCACCTCAGCCAGACGGGTCTCAGCATCAGCACGTACGGCTGCCAACTCTTGGACATACTTCTCCCGGGCCTGGTCCAACTCCACTTCCAGAAACTGCCGGCCAAGGTTGGCCCGCTCACCCAGCCCCCGGTTCTCCTCTGCCAGCAGGCCATGCGCCTTCTTCAGCATGCTCAGCTGCTCTGCATAGCTGGCCTTCTCTGCCCGCAGCTGCTGAGCTGTTCGCTCCTGCTCTGCCACCTTCTGCCGCAGAGGAATCAGCTCCCCAAGCTCCCGCTGGGCCCGCAGCAGCTCTGCCCGCAGTCCCCCAGCGGCCTGCTTGCTCTGCTCCAGCTCCTCACGGTGGCGTTTCTCGGCAGCGGCCTGCTCGGCCTGCAGCTGCTGGCAGAGGTGCTTAGCTGGCAGCAGTTCACTCACCAGGGCCTGTGTGCTGGTGTGCTCGAGCTGCAGGGTGGAGAGGGCCTGCTCTTTCTGGAAGAACTTCTCCTGCCATGCCTTCAATTCTTGGCCCAGCTCCTCCGCACGCTCAGCCTGTGAGGTCAGCTCCTGCCGCAGGTTCTCTGAAGCCACCCGCTGTTTCTCGGCCTCCTCCCGGAGGCTCTGCACCTCCTCCCGCAGAGCAGAGCTGCGTTCTGCAGCTCTGGCACTGTTGCTGGCTGTCTCTGCCTGCAGCAGGCGCAGTCTCTCTTCCAGCTTCTGGCTCTTCTCTGACTCGGCCATCACCAGCCGCTTCAACTCCTTGCTCTCCCCCTCCTTCTCCAGGACCTGGCGATTCAGGATGGACACCTCCTCCTCCAAGCTGCTGATGAGGCTATTTTTCCTCTCAGCCTCTTGCCGGCCCCGGGCCACCTGGGCCTTCCACTCATCTTCAGCCTTGCCGTGGTCTTGTACCTTGGTGCGGAGGGCAGCCAACTCCCGTTGGGCTGAGGCTAAGGCACTCTGACTGTGCCCTAGCTCCTGGGCCTTCTCCTCTAACTGGCCCCGCAGAGTCTCCAGAGCACTGTCCCGCTCAGCCCGGGAGGCCCGCTCAGCCTTGAGGCTGCGTTCCAGGCTGTCAGCCTGCTCCTGCTGCTGCTGGCATTGCTGCTCCAGCTTGCTCACCTCTGCCTGCAGTGCCTCCAGCTTGGGGCCTGTTGGCTCTGTCCTGCCAGCAGCCTCAGATTGGCCTCCTGAGCCAGATGCGTGCTCCTTTTCTTTCTTAGCCAGCTGTTCCTTCAGTTGCTTCATGGTTTGCCGAAGTTCCTCCAGCTCTTTTATCTGGGCTGCCTCCAGACCACGAAGCTTGGCCAACTCCTGGTCCTTGCCTTCCTTTTCCGTCAGGGCATGAGCCAGCGCCTCTTGCAGGGTAGCGAACTCCACACGCTGCTCGTTGAGGGCATTCTGCAGCCGCATCTCAAGCTCTGCTCTGGCCGCCTTCTCCAGGGCAAGGTCAGCCTGGGCACGGCCCCGCTCCTGGGTCAGCCGCGCCACCTCCCTTTCCTGCTGCCCACGCTCCTCCTGCTGCTGCCCCTGGCTCTCCATCAGCGCAGCCCGCAGCCGCTCCAGCTCATTGCCCATCTGCTCTGCCTCCCGCTCCATAGCCTGCAGCGCTGCCTGTGTGCTGCAGAACTGGCGTCCCTGTTGCTCTTCCAGCCACTCGGGCTGTCTATCTCCTGCCCTCGCAGGCTCCTTGACTAACTCCTGGGAGGCTGTTTCCTGCTGCTCACCTGCCTTGCGCACCAAGGTCTCCAAGCGGGCCACCTCTTTGCTGGTGGCAGCCATCTTTTCCTGCAGAGTGGAGAGGTCGTCTGCAAGCTTCTGGGCCCTGACTTCCTTCTCTTGGACCTGCTGGAGTGCTCTGGCCAGGTTGGCATGGAGCTCAGCTAGTTCATTCTGCTGCCGGCTTATCTGGAGCTCACTGTGGGATTCTATGCCTGCCACCTTCTCCTTTGCCTCCTGCAGCTCCTGGCGGGCCTTCTCACATTCCTCCTTCAAAGTCATCAGCTGTTCCTGGAACATGGCGCCATACTGCGCCTCCTCTTGCTGGCTATCCTCATACCGCTCACGCCAGGCAGCTACTTCTTTGACGAGCTGCTCACACTCACTCTCAGCTGTGCGCTGGGCAGCTATGGCCTCTGCCAGCTCCCGCCGCAGGACTTCAGTCTCAGCCTGATGGGCCTCCCCAAGCTGCTGTAATCGAGCCTCCAGCCCCTTGCGCCCAGCCCTCTCTTCTTCCAGCTCCTTTTGTTCCTGCTTATGCTGCTCCACCAGGCTTCGGGTCTCTGCCTTCAGCTCAGAGATACAACGCTGCTGCTCTTCCAGGGCATCTGCAGCCCTGCGCTTCTCCTCTTCAAGGCTGCCCTTGGTGACCTTCAAGGACTCTTTGAGGGCCTGGAGCTGCTCCTGGAGCTGGTCCTTCTCCTGGGCCACCCTTTCTTTCTCGGTTGCTTTTTGCTGCTCAGACCGCAGCTGGAACTCTAGCTCTGCAACCCGGGCCTGGGCCTCATGCTGTTCCTGGCGGGCTGTCTCAACACAGGCCCGGAGTTCCTCCACCTTCTGGCTCAGCTCTGCCTTCTCCTGCTGGGCCTGTGTCACTGAGGTCTGGGCACTGTCCTGGGCTTCATTAGCCGCCTGAAGTTGCTGCTGCAGAATCTCCAGCTTGGCAGCCTTCTCCTTCTCCAGTGCCTCCAGCTGCTGGAGAGCCGCATCCCGCTCCCTTAAGGAGGCCTCTCGCTCCTCCGCAGCAGTGGCCAGTTGCTGGGCGTGGTCCCGCCTAGTTGCCTCCAGCTTCTCCGCTACCTCCTTCAACTGCTGCTCCTTCTGCTTCAGGCTACTGCTCAGCTGCTCCACCTGGTGGCAGAGGCCCTGGGAGGCCTGTTCTTGCTGTTGTAGGGTCTGTGCTAGCTGGGCCTGCTTCTCTTTGGCCTGCTGCTTCAGGCCAGCCAGTTCTTGATCCTGTTGCTGGATGGTGGCATTGAGTGTGGTGAGCTCAGAGGTCAGAGAGGCCACCTGGGCAGTCAACCGGGCCCCATGAGCCTGGGAGGCCTGCTCCAGCTTTTCCTTGGCCTGGCTGAGGTTGGAGATGGAGCTCTGCAGGTCGGCAATCAGGCTAGACAGCTGCTGCTTTTCTTCTTCAAAGTGGTCCCGCTCAGCAAGCAGCTTGGCTTCCTGCTGGCCTCGCTCAGTCTCCAGTGTCTCTACCCTGGCTTGGAGCTGTGTGTTGTTTGCAGCAAGAGTGGCTGCCTCTTGCCTCAAAGTTTCCAGCTGGTGGTATAAAGAGATAAACTGGGATCAGCATGACTCCTCAGTCACCAAGCCTCCTCTAGAAATGGAGGAACACCAGGAACCCAAATGTACTGAATGTTGAGTCCACACCAACCCCCAGCACACAGGTCTTCCTGTGCATTCCTACCTGCAAGACATCACCCAGCACCTCACCCTTCTCCTGGGGTGGGTTCTCCCGCAGCTGGGACAAGTGTTCTTCCAGCTGTGAAATTTTTCCCTGAAGGATTTCGTTCTTCTCTTCAAGGCATTTCTGGGAGTAAATGAGACCCATGTGAACAGAGAGGGGGAACAGGCACCAGATTACCACACAAGCCCTCATAAACATCAACAAACATGGGGCCCATCATCTTGTTACCAAGATCTCCTTTTGCCCTGGCCTAGAAAAAAGCAGAAACTACGGAACTGGGAGCATGAGGGACCTGACTCTCTAGACCTAGTTCTAAGGCAGAATAAAGTCGTAATGTAACCTGCTTACTACTTCCCCAAGGCTGCTGAGTTTACTTCAAATTTCCTTACCGTATACCCTTCCTCAGATAAGTCTTGAGTCCTAGATTATCCAAATCACCACCAGCTGCCCACCATCCTCTGGGCAGCAATACCACTGGCAGCAGCTGCAGTACCCCCCAGTCCCAAACCCACTTCTTCACCACTGTTCACTAAGCACCTATAATAGGCTACGCTGGGTGCATCCCTGAATTTTTTTTTTTTTTTTTCTTTTTTTTGAGACAGTCTTGCTCTATCGCCTAGGCTGGAATGCAGTGGCGAGATCTTGGCTTACTGCAACCTCCACCTCCCAGGTTCAAGAGCTTCTTCTGTCTCAGCCTCCCGAGTAGCTGGGACTACAGGCACGCACCACCACACCCAGCTAATGTGGGAGGGAGCTATTACTATTCCTCTTACAGAGCAAGAACCTGAAGCAGATGCTAAGTGCCTTGATCAAGGGCTACATGGTTATTAGTAAGTGGCCAAATTGGGTTCTTACCAATAGTAACAAAAACTGGTTCACTGAGAGCTTACTTTACACTATGCGATGTGTGAAGTGCTTTATATACATTTTCTCATAATAGGTGATGAGGCAGCGACTCATTATTACTTCCATTTTAGGGAAAGGATGCTTAGAAAAACAGCCTGACTAACTTGTCCAAGATCCACATCTTGTAAACAGCAGAGATAGGACTGAAAGGTGTACTATCAAGTGAGGGCATTGACTGGGGGAAAAAAAAATACGTTAAAAAAAAAAAAAGGTGTACTAGACTGAAGCCCACAATCTTTCAATTACAGCACACTACTGAACCTTGAAGAGAAAGCAGCTTAATACCCAAAGGCCCAGAAGAGCACAGTGGTAAGCTGGACTTAGCTTTGCACATGTGGTCAAGACTGTGGCTGTGACCCCAGCAGAGGGTTACCTTGTCCTGCAGGGCTGCGCTGAGCTCCTTCTCCAGTTGGGCCTGCTTCTCTAGCCACTCCTGAGTGGCCTTGCTGTGCTCCTCTGTCAGCTCATTGAGGGCATCCTGTAGCTGCTGCAGATGACTGGCAAACTCCCGCAGCTGAGACGGGCAAGTGAGAATCCCCATCACCCAGAGTCAACGCTGACCCCACCACTGCTGTCTGCTCCCAGAACCCCAGGGGCTGGATGCCTCCAATTATTCTGCCAACCCTCTACAAACCAATCACAGCCATCACACCTCTAATTCAGAACTACAAATCAAAATTTAGGGTCACAACCCAGTACCCGGGAAGCAGCCAATTATGGGACAAGGAAAGGGGCAAAATAGGTCTCTGGAGAGACTGAAGCGTAAGACAGGTGCTGGGACATTCTTCTCAACCCTCTCTTGGGGAGCCTTCCAGACCACCTCAGCCCTGAGGGGCCTCCATGCACACACCACCTTAACACGCACCTTAAAGGAAAGGTCTCCATTCTCCTCTGAAAGCTTATTGATCTTGCGATCCATCTGGCTCTTCTCTGTCTTCAGGTCCTGGCACTGCTTCAGGGTTTCATGCAGCCGCATGGTAAGGCTGTGAAGGAGGGAAGCAGTGAGAAGAGAGCATGGGCTCCTGACTGGGTGCAAGGAGGGGCTGGGGCCTGGGAAGGAATGCAGGGAGAGCCGTACCTCTCATTCTTGTCACGCAGCTCCTCAAGCTCCTTGGGCTCCAGTGGGCTGGCCGCCTGCTTCTCATTCAGCAGGGCTAGGCGGTCAATGCGCTGCTGCATCATGGCTATCTGTGCATCTGCCCAGAGTGGAGGGAGGAGGAGAGGAGAATCAGCACAGAACTATGTGCAGGAGGGGAAGGGAAGAGGCAGCATAGGGAGGAGGAGGAATACGGTATCCAATCTAAGGGAAAGAGAACATGGGGTCAAAGACACAACCTAGCTTCCAGGAGGTCAGCCTGACCACAGGCTCTGAGCTCCAGGGGCCAGCAGAGGGGACAACATGGGAGGCCAGGGGACATCCTTCCGGCAAGTCTATTCACACATCTGCCAGTGTGCCAGCCACCTACCCTTCTCGGTGAGGAGCTTGCGGTTCTCAGCTAGCTCCAGCTCCAGCTCATCCCTATTACTTCTCTCATCAGCAAGCTGCTTCTTCAGCCGTCTCATCTGGAACTGTGGGGTCTGCAGGATATCACCCATGGGAGAAGCTGGAGAACCTGAGTGAAAGCTGAGGAGGGAGAAGGCCCATATGCATTGGTAAGAGCCTAAGATCTGAAGCAATCAGCAACAGGCAGCAGGAAGGGAGCGGGGTCTATGGAAGTGCACACTAGCAGCTGGGAGGCCTGTGCACCTGGGTTCTGTTTGCAGTGCTACCTCAAGCCTCATGACATGATCTTGGGAAAACTTTTCTTCTCACTGCCTTAATTTCTTTGTCAGAAAAAAAAAAAAAATGATATATTCTCCTTGGCTCTGCAGAGATGTGCTAAGAGAAGGGACTTCATTGTAGTCTCCGAGGAAGAAGGGTATTCCATAAACAGGGAACAGCTTTTGAGGGAGGCCTTCTGCGCATGACAAATCCCAACCAATTCCCCCAATTAATACTGGGTGAGGTGAGGAGATCCCAGATCTACAGGATACTCTAAGCACTCCCAGAGGCTGGTCAACATCTTAACTCTAGAAGTTAGGAATGTGAGGAATGGATGCATGCGGAGGCCCAGAACATACTTGTTCCCACTGGAAGAGGAGGCAACCTTCTGTAGCTCTAGGAAGCAAATCTCCCTTTTGGCCTGGTGGCTAGGTGGGGAGAGCTCTTCAGGGAATGTGCTAGAACAGGTAGAAGGCACAGGAGCTGGAGGTAAGAAATAGACAAAATAAATCAACAAAGGTTAGTAAGAAGGTGAAAAGATTTGCACCTTTATGCAATCTGAGAACTCGCCTTAGTGGGAGTGAATCCATGGATACTTATATGTAAACTACCAAGGAAGGCACTGGGCAGAACCTGAAACCTGCTGTCTGGGTTATCCAGAGTTCCGTGTCTCTAACCAATATCAAGTGCAGGCTTTCCATTTCTACAGAGCATCACTACTCAGAGCACAGTGGAGTGAGGGTGTCCTCTGGCTCAGAAACTGCACCAAGTGCTCAAGCTTTTTCCTCAAGTCCATACTGCAGAGATGGCTTGGGGAGCCCTGAGCAGGATCTCCTCGCAGCCCCCAACAACCTTTCCTATCAGAGCCACTGGCCGCCATTTGGAATTCTTTCTCCCTGAAGCCTTGCACTTCCAAAATGCCCTCCTCCTCAAAACCCTTCTCTTCCCTTGGTTTCCGTGACCACTTTTGTAGGACTCTCCTACCTCTAATCACCCATTCTTAAGTCTCCTCATCTGCTCCTCCCTCCTCTACCCACCCTCTAAGCTCCCAGAGATCTGATGGGGCCTCCTGGCTCTGCCCATAGTGCCCATGGCTTCAGTGGCCATCCAATGCTACTTGCAAACCTATCTTCTGGTCCAGAGCCTGCTCCTGAATTCTGGACTCACATTTCCAACATCTCTACCTGAAGGTCTCATGAGGAACCTGAATACAAGGAACATCAAACTCAACGGCTAGAACTCGCCTAGACCTCCTTCTTACATTCCTGTCATCTACCAGCTGACCTCTTCATCAGAAGACCAGCAGAACAATCACTCTTTCTACTGTAGTACCAGCCGAGACCGTTGATATATTCCGTACTTAGATTCCTTATCATATTTCCTGGTTTATGTATCTGCCTTTCCACCTAGAACATGTGCTACATGACGGGAAAAACATTTTTTAAAAGACTGTGGGCCGGGCACAGTGGCTCATTCCTGTATTCCTAACACTTTGGGAGGCCGAGTTTGAGACTAGCCTAATCAACATGGTGAAACCCCGTCTCTACAAAAAATACAAAAATTAGCTGGGTGTGGTGGCATGTGCCTGTAATCCCAGCTACTCGGGAGGCTGAAGCAGGAGAATTGCTTGAACACGGGAAGTGGAGGTTGCAGTGAGCTGAGATCACACCACTGCACTCCAGCCTGGGCGACAGAGAGAGACTCTGTCTCAAAAAAATAAAAATAAAAATAAAAAGACTGTGTATTCTCAACTTCTAAGCCTAGAGTAATGATTGTTTAAAAAATAAAAAAAAGTAGGTATGATCACTTGTAAATATCCTACATAACTGCTGCCAGGCAGCAAGGAGGAGCTCCATAGGAACTGAGATGATACAACATGGCCCAGAAATCAACCTATTCCATTACATACACTTTTACTGAGCATCAACTCTGCCTTGTGTTGGGACAGAAACAAACCCCCCACCGCACTTCTTGACAACTCAGGATCCTAGTATTCCCTGTTTCAGAGATGAGGGTATTCTCAGGAGTGTGTACCTACTCACCTTTCTGTAGGAAGTTCTCTAGGTCCTCATTAAGGTTTAGCCCATCTTCATGGTCCAGCACAAATTTAAGAATGACAGCCAACTCAGCCTGGGCCACAGGGAGAAAAAGAGCATCACTTAGGTGTTAGGCCTCTGAAGGGATGGCTGCCAGGAGCTCCACCCTAGGAGCCTGCTGGATCCCATTCTGCCTCTCAGAGCTGAAGTCCTATGACCCAGCCAACAACATTCAACTAGAGTCATGTTCACCCCACTTGCCCCCTTCCCTCCCACCTCCCCTCAAGATGTACCAAAGTCAGAGTTCCTGACTGACTTAACTCCTGACCACAAGTGAAGTGACTGTTAAGGAAAGTAACACAATCAGAAAGTCGCTTTTATTGTTATTGTTGTTAAGAAACAAGATCTTGCTCTGTCACCCAGGCTGGAGTACAGTGGCACAATCATAGTTCGCTATAACCTCCAACTCCTGGAGTCAACTCCTCCTCCTCAGCTCCCCAAGTAGCTAGAACTACAGACACACACTGCCACACCCAGCTCAATTTTTTAAAAAAATATTTTTTGTTGAGACAGGGTCTTGCTATGTTACCCAGGCTGATCTTGAACTCCTGGCCTCAAGCAATCCTCCTGTCTCGGCCTCCCAAAGTGCTGGGACTATAGGCGTGAGCCACCACGCCCGGCCAGGATGCTTTTATGTATAACTATGTTGGCCTCTTCCAGATGACCCTACCAGAGGAAAGGATGAGATAAATGAAGTGAAAGTTTTGTGGGAAAAAAAAAACCACACACACACACACACACACACACACACAGAGAAACACATATAGAAACAGAGAATAATTTCTATGTATTATCCTAAAACACATTACAGTTAAATATATGCACATAAAAAAGGACTTGAAAGTACATCCTTTAAAAAGTTAGCAACCTCTGGGAATGAGTTTATTGGCAACTGTAATTTCCTTCTGCATGCTTTTCAATGTTTCCCAGATTTTCTATGATGAATGGCAATAATTGCTATAACTGTATTTTTAAAAAGACCAGTATCTGCTGTGCAAAGAAAAACAAGTCAGGTGAGGTGAAGCATGGGCTAGGCCTGCTAGGTGGCATAGAGGCACAAGGGCTTACCTGAATTTTATATTCAAACTGTTCCCAGTCCCTGGGACTTTTGGAGCTCATGGTAGAGTGGTATAAGAGCAGCATGGTCATCTAGAAGCCAAAAAGGAGGCAGTCACTGAGTGGGGCTGTCTCTCTTCTCAGTGCCCCCATTCTGGGCTGTTCTGGGGACTCTGAGCTATTCCGGTGACTCTTCTAAAAGTCCTAGAATTCAGCAACCCCGGGCCACCATCCTTAACAGCTCCAGGAAACACTTTTTTTTTAAAAAATTAAGGACACAGTGTACACTGTACAAAAAGCTGAGCGCCAAGATTCCTGCATGGCTCAATTCCTGGACTCAAGGAACCCTGGGTGTGAAGCTTTAGGTACCCTCTATAGGCCAGCACCCAGAAAGAACAGAGGGAATGACTTAAGACTGAGCTATAATAAAAATATGGTGATAGCTGAGTGAGACCTGATTTCTGCCAGGTCTCCACCGAGGCCCACGGTAATGGTCTAGTAAACCATTGTTTGTTTCATAATCTCTGTCATAAGATCATGGGCTCCTAGAATCCTTGGGCTAAATCAGCCTCTGCCTCAAGACAGGTGGCTGTCTGGTTCTACCTCCAATGTACTAGAGCCCCAGAAATAAAGCACCCGTCATCTCCCCTTTGGTTAAGAGAAGGCCCTGCAGGGTCCCTCAGGTACCATCACTCCAACCCTGCCCCGCCTCAACAGTCTGGTATTCCATAGGTACCTTCGCCAGTTCCAGCTCTGATCCCTCTAGCACCTTCTGTGCAGACACCAGGCATTCTGGAGAAGAGGGATGTTTTTGATTTTCTGCAATGACAACAAGTGTAGAAAACAGGGTGAACTTCCTGGGAACCATACCTGAGATCCCAGAACACTTAAATCTGGGGAGCAGAATGGCTATCTCTGGTGGGGCTATGAGATGTAGGGCTCCTTACTCCTATGGCCTCTTTCCCCTGCCTTACAATTTTCCATCTGAAGTCAGTTCTATCCTGGGTCAATCCAAGGGCTACAGGGATAATGGAAGAAGAAAGCAGCCTCGGAATTCACAGCAACTCTGGGTCATGACGTTGCACTCTCCCACCCACTCACCAACTCTCTCTCAGCACCACAGAGGAAGAGCCCAGAGATGCCAGGTCATTTTAGAATCCTGTTCCAACTGAGGTCACAGAGGAAACCTATAGCTGAGTCAGAAGAGGACAACTAGGGATACCTGACTCTTACGCTGCCCGAGGGTCTGGGCTCAATTACTAACACCTTGCTTTATCTAAATATAGCCTCACCTGTCCTATAATTCTCTAGGGGTGGAGATGGCAGCTAGCTCCCCATGTCAAAGATGAGGACTCTGTGGTCTAAGGCTGGACAAGGGGAGGGGAACGGAAAGCACTGTACTAGAAGCTTTGCATGTGTTCTTATTTAATCCACCCATCCACTTGAAGAGCAGTTATCATCTCCATATTATACATAGGGAACCTATGTCCAGAAAGGTCACACAAGCAGTGAGGGGGGTCAAGATCAACCTTAATCTGCCTCTGCCCCTACACCTATCGCCTAAGCAATTCATTCAAAGTTATCTGGGAAAAACAGTTTTTCTTGCAAAAAGAGAGTCATTCTCTCTCTTCTGTCTCCTTGAAGTTGGGGAGAACAGAAACTTAAGGTGCTCAAAGAGTTCAAGGTGATAGGTCCCAAAAAGTAACCTTCTGGCTCCACCTACATCTCCGAGAAGGGCTCTGGGACTGAAGGGACACTCTTCTTACACCAACTGATGAAGGCATCACAAGACCCAGGGGATCTGAACCAGCTGTTTTCATCTTTGTGTTAAAGAGTGGGGCGCCTTGAAATTTTTCTCCTCCAGACACCCATGAACTAGTTCCTCTGGACTCTCCGATCCCACGAGCTGAGGAAGCAGCTTCTTCATAGCTGGATAAGAAAGGTGCTTACTCTGCAGAAAACTGCACACAAAGTCCAGTCTCTCTGACACCGGCTGCTTCAAGATTTGCTGTCCCTCTTCAGTGCCATGGCTAGAAAAAGAGCAAGTATTAGGACCAGAGTATTCACCAATCTTTGCCTCCTTGCTGCTGCATTTCATACTACCTCCCCATTCCTTCCAGTCTTGATCTCTGCTGGATCTGGAAGAGATCCAGATCAGATCCTGGAGGCAGGTGACAGATACCATGACACCATTTATCCAGATGGAACTGTGTGGTGGGTGGGAAATGGGAACTTGAGGCATGGGGTTCTTCTGGAAAAGATGGCACTCTGCCATCCTATTTGCAAACATAAAAAAGCTCTGTGGAAAGGGGCTGAGAGGAGACGGAGGCAGCACAGATGAATGGGAAGCTAGATTACACCATCTGGAATGGCTCAACTCTAAACTGTCAGGAAGCCTGGAGAACACACCTAGGGTAAGAGTGAGAGAAGACCATGGGGAGGGAAAAACATCCAAGAACTAAAAGAATAGGAGGAAACAAGGCTCTGAAGTGACAGGGTGAAGTTCCCCCACTAGGCTGAAGGCTGAGATGGCAAAAGCCTCCCAGAGGAGGATCCCAGGGACTAGTGTTTTGTTTGTTTGTTTGAGACAGAATCTCGCTCAGTTGCCCAGGCTGGAGTGCAGTGGCACGATCTCAGTTCACTATAACCTCTGTCTCCTGGGTTCAAGCAATCCTCCTGCCTCAGCCTCCCAAGTAGCTGGGATTACAGGCATGGACCACCACCGCCTGGCTAATTTTTGTATTTTTAGTAGAGATGGGGTTTCGCTGTGTTGGCCAGGCTGGTCTCAAACTCCTGACCTCCACCCACCTCGGCCTCTCAAAGTGCTGGGATTACAGGCTGGAGCCACCGCGCCCGGCCAGGACTAGTATTCTTGATTAGTGTTTCTTGTCTGTACTTGCTTTACTGGAAGAGCAGGCAGTGTGAAGAGAGCCATGAGGACAGGGAGACAGCAGGGGGAGCTCTCACATAGCCCAGGAGGCTGAGGCAGGAGAACTGCTTCAACCCAGGCGACAGAGATTACAGTGAGCCGAAATCATTCCACTGCACTCCAGCCTGGGCGACAGAGCGAGATTCTGTCTCAAAAAAAAGAATACTAGTCCCTGGGATCCTGCTCTGGGAGGCTTTTACCATCTCAGCCTTCAGCCTAGTAGGGGAACTTCGCTGGATCCCCTAGCTAACTGCAGTTCCATTTTCAGAAGCAGCAGGTGAAATACCACTTCAAGTTAGAGAGCTGAATTCTCTAGGCTACAGTGGGAGATCCTGATTAGTGGGCCCCTTGCTTCTCAGAACCTAAACCCCTAGTTCTTAGCCAACTTTCTGGAGGGCAGGGCAAGCCCAGAACCTTCCAATGCCAGAGACATCCTGCAAGCACAAGCATCATCCAAGCCAAGACTGTGAGTGTACCTCCCCCCATACCCCATGTGATTACAAAGGTTTCTTCCAAGTGAACCCCCGCCAGAGGCACTCTGTCTGGATAGTTGGTCTGAGATCAGAGACTCCTACAAAGTCTTGAGGAGATGCTAATCTCTTACAGACTCCCAAATGAGCCATTTTCCCTACCCACCCACAATCTGGAATGTTGTGACTCCTTGGCTCAGTGTAGAGTAATATTTACCTCAGAGTACTCCATTAACTAAAAATAAAAAGAGGTTCTCAGGTGAAATGTTTAAGAAATGCTGGGTTAAACTAAACTGAACATTTTTTATACAAGAAGATACAACATGCATTATTTCCTAAACCTATTTGATCACAAAACCCTTTCCCTCCACCCCCCACAAAGCCTAGTGTAAGTAAAGCTGCATGGAGCATGCTTTGGACAACAGTAGTCCTAGAGAAATCCAGCCCATCCTTTAAGACTGTGTTGAAGTCTCATCTCTGTCAGGAAGCCATCCACAACTCCTGCCAGTCATGCCTCAGCTGTCCTCCAGGTCTTCCTGCAGCACTCATGAATGCAACTGCACCATTTACAACTGCCCACTCCAACTGCACTAGCTGAAAGCCAGGAATAAAGTAGGTGCTCAATACATATGGGCTGACTGACAACTGAGGGATGCTTTTTACTGAGAAGAGCAGAAATAAATGTCAGCAAGACAAAAATGTCAGAACTGTAAGTTTTCTGGCAAAATGCCTCCACTATACTGTTATTCAAGCCTCACAGCTATCAAACAGATGGGACAGCCTTTTTTGCTTTAGGCTATTCACGCACAGAAGAACCGAAAGGGAAACTTGTCAGAGGAGTTGATCCCAGTTAATTTTCCCAGAGAGAAGGCCAATTGGCCAAGCAATTAAACCCTCCTCAACTCCCACGGCTTTTTTTTTTTTTTTAATTTTTTTAAAGAATTATTTTTTAAAGAATTATTTTTCTCAGGGTGCCCCTTGTCCAGTGTGCAGACAGGAGCCACCCAACTCCCGCAGCTTCTATCTACCCTCCAACCTTGCCACCCTCTGCTGCCTTCTGCTGAGAACTAGGCTACTGATTTAGGTTGGCACCAGTAGCAGTATCAGGAATGTAAGAGCCAGAACATATTAACTAAGAACCTCCATTTCCCAAAAGGAAGCTGGTCTGCACTGTCCTGGATCTGAGATAGAGATTAGTGTTAACCTGGGATTTCAATATCGCCTACCTCCAACCCCCGTTTCTACTGCAGCCTAGGTTCAGGCAACACCCTAGAAGACAACTTGAAAATGAGCATCTTGGGCCGGGCGCGGTGGCTCACGCTTGTAATCCCAGCACTTTGGGAGGCCGAGGCAGGCGGATCACGAGGTCAGGAGATCGAGACCAGGGTGAAACCCCGTCTCTATTAAAAATACAAAAAATTAGCCGGGCGTGGTGGCGGGCGCCTGTAGTCCCAGCTACTCGGAGAGGCTGAGGCAGGAGAATGGCGTGAACCCGGGAGGCGGAGCTTGCAGTGAGCCGAGATTGCGCCACTGCACTCCAGCCTGGGCGACCGAGCAAGACTCCGTCTCAAAAAAAAAAAAAAAAAAAAAAAAAAAAAGAAAGAAAATGAGCATCTTGAATTTTTGACCCTTCCTATGAAAATTTCCTACCAGGTTATAAACCTACAGTGGCTAACCCAAGAACAACACACATCCTTACTCTTGGGCACATCTACTGCTCTTGTCACCAGGACAAGGAAATTTCTCTCTTCAAAAGCAAAAGCTCCTTGATCTATTTTGAAGTCAAAAAAGCATGCTGCCCCATAGTGTGTGTTATAATACAAGGCATATTATACCTGGCTGCTTCATTTTTAGTGAGGTTAAAATTAAACAGAGAGTTAGGTATTGCCAGACTAATGGTTTTACCAGCCATTAATGTCAGGTGCCTGGATCTATCACTTCCTTAGGGTTTGCAAAATAATGATTTTCAACAGAAGTTGCAAAATGCTGACTTACAGGTGGTACACAACCCCAACTATGAAGTATCCTTGCCAAAAAAAAAAAAGAAAAAGTGAATCAAGCTTAGATCTAATTATCAGTATACAGGCAACAAGGAGAATAGTGGAACAAGTTAAGCCATACCATAATAATGCAATTAACAAAATCCAGGATTTAAGGATTTCTATAAGATTAAAAAAAAAATGAGGTGGTGTCAAGTGGGGAGAGAAAAAAGCAGGAAACAAAACTGGTGAGAGGAAATGACCCCCTGATGAAAGATCTTAAACACCAGGCTGAAGATTCTAGATTTCTACCTATTAGAAATGAATACTCACTGAGGTTTGATGAAGAGTCACTGAAGTGTCACAAAGAAAACAAGATTTGAGAAAGATTCTTGAGAACTCGTGTATAGGAATGAACTGCAATAAGGGCAGATTACAGAAGAACTAGGCCATGAGGGCCTAGTATCCAGAATGAGGCAGAGGGAGGGACGCTGGATGTGAGCAGAGAGGATGATGACCAATTAGAGATCAGCGCCAAGGAGAGAGAGAAGTCAAGATGATGTTGAAATGTCCTGCCTGGGTAACTGGGAGAGAAAATGGTAGTGTCTGGACCAAAATAAGAATAGTGACTTCTTTTAGAGGTACTAAGGCAGGTCCTGGTTAGAGCCATATGGAGTATTAAAAAATCCTATAAGATAACCCACGACTAACACACACTTCAAATAAAAAACCACTTTAGCAGACCCATCTGTCCTGGGCTACTTGGCCCCACTAGACCTTGCTGATAGAGAATACCAACTCATCTCTTCACTCAACAAACATTAACTAAAACCTAATCAATGTAGCATCCTAAGCTAGGTAGGGAGGACCCCAAGATGAATCAGACACAGTTCTGGCCTTTGATAAGCTTAATTCTACCTTCTTTCCCTATCAATGAGCTGTTACCTATGAATAGGTAGCTAAAGTGCTTGCTTCACAGAGATGTGAGTCCCTGATACCAGTTCCTAACTGCCACGTATGGCACATAAACACCTTCAACACTTCAGTCTATCCTTGGCCTGGGGCAAACAATTTAATGTACTTTCTTAAAAAAAAAAAAAAAAAAAAAGACGACAACTGACCTATGCTTGGTCCCAGAAAGGTAGGATACTGGGAGGAAGCCCCACTCTATTCATTTCCCAGATAACTGTGACGTTCAAAGGAAATGTACTAAAGACACAGACCAAAAGGCCAAACTACAATCCTTGCTGCAATGGTAACAACAAGCTTATTATGCTCATGGACCTCAGAAAGCAAGTTAATTGAGGCAGTAAAAACCCCAGAAGTGTATTTATTTTATAATGGCTTAGAAAGAGGCATATCTGTACTGTGCTAACAACTTAGACATGAGATTTCTAAGTGTTTCTTCTTTCCTTCAGATGTGAGAGCTTCCCCTTTCTTCCCTCAGAAGGTTGCAAAGAGGGCTTGTGGCATAGGGTAGGGATGAGTCAAGAAAGGAGGGTTGTAGAAGGCTTCTGGTGAGACAAGAGAATGGGGAACCCAAGAGTTAGCACTTGGAAGAATGTGAGGGTGTGGAGCCTTGGAGGTTCTCCTGTGCAAGACTGCAGAAGCCTCATGATGGGACAAGCATGAAACCTCTTCCATGGAGTGGCACAGCGACTGGAAGATGAGGTCAATGTATTCCTGCCTTTAGGCCCCACCCTGGCTTATGATGTCCCAATCCTGCCCCTGATTTCTGGTCATAGCCATCACCAAGTAAAGAGAACAAGTACAGCCCCCACCCCAGCAATCAGCTTTGCCTTAGAGGCTAGAGAGGGGTATGGTGCGTACTCACATTCTGTCAATGATCTTGATGAAGATGCTGCAGTCCTGGAGCTGCAGCACAGCCTCCACAGGGTCAGCCACATGCAGACTGTTCACCTGTGAATCAAAGCAAACAGCCTAGTGAGACCATTACAAACGCCAGAAGCAATGTGGTTTGCTCCTTTTCCCAGAGGCTCAATGTGAGTGCTTACAGTTGTAGGCTACAGGAATACAAGAACTGATGATTCTCAGGTTTTTAATTTCAGGAAGGAGTGCTGTTGCACTCACTCATCCAGTTACAGCCACCTGAAATGCAACCATCAGAGAGCCCTTCCTTTGGCTTCAACTAAATAAAAGCTTAAACTCTCCTAAGATGTTCTAGCACTGGACATTTTGGAAGGATACACCAATAAACTGGTACTACCATTGCTTCTAAAGAGGAACTTGACAGCAGGGAGTCTGAGGTGGGAAAAGAAAGGCTCTTACATTATAACTCTCTGTAGCTCTTGAATGTATTATAGGTCTTTGTATTTCTTGAATGTTTACATTATAAGTGTCTGTATCTCTTGGATTTTTATATGATAGCCCTTTGTGGCTCTTGAGTTTTGAAATATCTATTCAAAACTTAAATATTACATATATGCTATACACTCCCACAAAGATATAAAATCTTATTAATACATTTTTATTCTTTCCACACATAAAGCTTTGGCTGAGGGGAGAAGGGAAAAACAATAGGGGAACAAGATGATTTTTTAAAAAGGGGGTGGAGGGAGCCAGGCACGGTGGCTCACACCTGTAATCCTAGCACTTTGGGAGGCTGAGGCGGGAAGATCACTTGAGCTCAGGAGTTCAAGACCAGCCTGGGCAACATGGTGAAACTCTGTCCTTCAAAAAATACAAAAAATTAGCCAGGAGTGGTGGCACATACCTGTAGTCCCAGCTACTTAGAACGCTGAGGTGGGAGGATCACCTTAGCCCAGGGAGGTCGAGGCTGCAGTGAGTTGCATCACTGTACTCTAGCCTGGGTGACAGAGCAAGACCCTGTCTCCAAAGGAAAAAAAAATAAGGAAAGAAAAGAAAAAAAAAAGGCGGGGGGTGGGGGGATGAAAGAAGAGGAGCTGGGAATTTCAAAGAAAAACTTTTTAATTCTAATTTAGTTGCCTGTTCCCATTCTTTGGCTTCAGATAGGCATACATCTAAATCAGTTTTTACCACTAGAATATTCATCAGGGGTCACATACATCAGGTACACAGGTTATTCAATAAGTATACACGGTCGACCTCTACAGGAAAACCTCATGAATTCCACAGGCACTAAAGTTCAGAAGTAGCCTGGGCTGAGGTTTACCTTTTTATTACTATAGGAAGAAAGGGTTTGCTAAGTTAATTATTCACATATTCAACACTAAGAGGGGAGAGAGACTGAGCCTGCTTTAAGAAACAAGGTATTTTAAAGAACTTCACCATAGTGGTTATGTGCAGACAACTAGATTCTATTGCTTATAAATGTGTTCTCTATATTTGGGCTGGAAGCCAGTACATATACATTTTGGGCCCAGCTCCTCCACAAACTTGCCAGCAACCTTTGTTACAAACTTTATTTCTCTCTGCACTAGTTTTCTCCCTTGCCAAATGGATGGAATCCCTACTTTATCTACTTCAAAGGACCAGTGTGAGCTCAAATGGGATTATGGATGCAAGAACACATTAAAAAATACAAAGTAGGCCAGGTGCAGTGGCTCACACCTGTAATCCCAGCACTTTGGGAGGCTGAGGTAGGGGGACTGCTTGAGGCTGGGAGTTTAGGACCACCTTGGGCAACATAACAATACCCTGTCTCTACCAAATAAATAAATAAGCAAGCAAGAAAGCTGGACATGGTGACATGTGCCTGTAAGTCCTAGCTACATAAAAGGCTGAGGTGGGTGGATCATTTGAGCTCAGGAGCTGGAGAAGTTACAATGAGCTATGATAGTGTCCCCGCACTGTGGCCTGGGCAACAGAGTGAGACAGCTCAAAAAAAAGAAAGAAAGAAAGAAAAAAAGAAAAAGTAATAAACATAAAGCACTATTATGGTTAATAAAATTAAAATAATGAAGTAGATATAACATTTGTATTTCTTAATAGTTAAGTTAGCTGCATGCACTATAGAATTAAGAGGATTTTTAAAAATCAATGATTCCTCTACAGACATGATAGTATTTATTTCAGTTAAATACTTTCACATTTAAAAACAACTTTTAGGCCAGGCACAGTGGCCCATGCCTGTAATCCCAGCACTTGGGGAGGCTGAGGTGGAAGGACTGCTTGAGGCCAGGAGTTCAAGACCAGCCTGGGCAACAAAAGGAGACCTTGTCTATACAAAATAATAATTTTAAAAAATTTTTAGCTGGGTGAGATGGCTTGCGCCTGTATGCTCCTGTAGTCCCTGCTACTCGGGAGGCTGACATGGGAAGATCGCTTGAGCCTGGGAGGTCAAGGCTACGGTGAGCTATGATCACACCACTGCACTCTAGCCTGGGCAACGGATTGAGACCCTGTCTCAAAAAAAAAATTAAATAAATAAATACAACTTTTAGGCTAGGTGTGGTGGCTCATGCCTGTAATCCCAGTGCTTTGGGAGGATGAGGAGGGAGAATCGCTTGAGGCCAGGAGTTTGAGATCAGCCTAGGCAACATAGCAAGACCCTGTCCCCAAAACATTTAAAAAAAAAAAAAAAAGAAAGAAAAAATAGCCCAGCATGGTGGTGCATGCCTGTGGTCCTAGCTGCTCAGGAGGCTAAGGTGGGAGGCAGAGGATTGCTTGAGTGCAGGAGTTCCAGGCTGCCATGAGCTATAAAACTGCAACTGCATTCCAGCCTGGGTCACAGAGCAAGACCCTATCTCAAAAAGAGGAATCTTTTAGATGAATCCAAATTAAAACAAATTAAAAGTTTTTTTAATGTGAAATAAAATATGACTTATTGACATCTTAAAGAGTTTGCTAATATATTTATAATATATTTATACTGTCTTTTGAAAAAAGCTCAATCTAATTGGTCAGAACAGGTCATTCTAAGTTTTCTAGGAAGATTCTGAAAACTTCAAGCCAAGATTCCATTTTACCTGCAGAAAATGAAGAGACTGCCAAGGCTAAACCATCTCCTATCAATACCTGCAATCTAGGTAAAACATTCAAGGACTACGGATGCTTGTTCACTAACAAGACTGAAAAATCATATCAATTAGCTGATGTAAAGTCTCCTAAGGAATCTGGATTCATCACTTATACCAATTAAGTAATAATCCAGCCACAGTTCCTTTCATGGATACAAAAAGATTTTTCTTCCTGTGAATTATTTTTGCTCTCAGGTGAGAAATCATTTAAAAGTTGAGGAAGTAGAGAAGTTCCTTCATCTCTAGTCAGGGCATAAAACATGAGAGTGAGGACCAGGCTCACCACATAACTCTAGAGTTGCCTTTAAGGATTGCAGGGTTGCTTAAGGTTGTCAAATCTTAAAATATCCTGTAACAGTTTATTCATTATTAACTGCTGTTTACAGAATAGTTTCAAGCTATAATTTAAGTACCAATAAAATAAACCACTAATTTATTTTTATGTTATAAATTACTGAAAATTCAGAAGACAAAAAACAGAGCTCCCAATAATTCTAGTATTTTAATACAGGTACTTTTAGCATTTTGATGTATTTCTTTCATTTTTTCCTAGGTAACTTTTTTAAACTGTAGTTGGAATTATCATGTGTGTGTATGTTCTATGCCACTCTTCTCATTAACATAACAGATGCATTATTTCATGCTACTAGTTTCATAAAATTTGCTTTGGCTCCACAACTTTTGTTTAAATTGAAAAAATTCTCTATACTATATTTATATATATTTTTAAGAGACAGGCTCTTGCTATGTTATAGGTTGGAGTGCAGCAGCTATTTACAGATGCAATCATGGCTAACTGCAACCTCAAACTCCTGGGCTCAAGCAATTCTCCCATCTCAGCATCCCAAGTAGCTGGTAGGTGTGCACTATTGAACCCGGCATATATAACTATAACATTTTCATGCACGTTCTTTGTTGGTTTTTTTTTTTTTTGAGACAGGCTCTCACTCTATTGTCCAGGCTGGAGTGTAGTGGCACGCTCACAGCTCACTGCAGCTTCAACCTCCACAGCCTCAGGTGATCCTCCCACCTCAGCCTCCTGAGTAGCTAGAACCACAAGAGCACACCACCACACCCAGCTAATTTTTATATTTTTTGAAGAGACAGGGTTTCGCCATGTTGCCCAGGGTGGTTGCAAACTTCTGAGCTCAACTGATCCTCCACCTCAGCCTCCCAAAGCGCTAGGATTACAGGTGTGAGCCACTGCACCTGGCCTCATGCATATTTATCATGACTTTTCAGAAAAGGATATAAGTAGCTGCTATAAATAAAACTAGTCTTAGGCCAGGTGCAGTGGCTCATGCCTATAATCCTAACACTTTGGGAGGTCAAGGCGGCTGTATCACTGGAGCTCAGGAATTCAAGACCAGCCTTGGAAACATGGCAAAACCCAGTCTCTACCAAAAATACAAAACATTGTATTTTTTGGGGGGTCACATTAAAATTGAGGTCAGATGGCCGGGCGCGGTGGCTCAAGCCTGTAATCCCAGCACTTTGGGAGGCCGAGGCAGGCGGATCACAAGGTCAGGAGATCGAGACCATCCTGGCTAACACGGTGAAACCTCGTCTCTACTAAAAATACAAAAAATTAGCCAGGCGTGTTGGCAGGCGCCTGTAGTCCCAGCTACTCGGGAGGCTGAGCCAGGAGAATGGCGTGAACCCAGGAGGTGGAGGTTGCGGTGAGCCGAGATCGCGCCACTGCACTCCAGCCTGGGGGACAGAGAAAGACTCCATCTCAAAAAAAATAAAAATAAAAATAAAATTGAGGTCAGAAGTTTGAGACCAGCCTGGGCAACTTAGCAAGACCCTATCTCTACAAAAAGTTTTTAAAAATTAGCATGGCACGTACCCCTGTGGTCCTAGCTACTTGGGAGGCTGAGGTAGAAGGATCACTTGAGCCCCGAAGTTTGAGGTTACAATGAACTATGATTACATCACTGTACTCCAGTCTAGGCAACATAATGAGACTCTGTCTTTTGTTTTAAAAAAGAAAAATGGTTGGCTCTCCAATTGGCCCTGATTAATCAGTACTCAGGGTGAATATTAAAATATCCTGTGTCAACTAGCATGCCCAGGAAGTATTTTAAATATCAAGAACTATGATTTATTGAGATAATATGCTAAATGACTGCATGTATGTGGGTACTTGTGCACACTAAATGTATCTCATTATCATTACAATAACCCCATGAGGTATTTTATTTTATTTTTTCATGGTGCCAAGAGAAAGTAGAACTCTATGAGGTATTTTAATTTAAAATCATCCCCATTAAAAAAAATGATACTAGCCAGGCGTGGTGGCTCACACCTGTAATCCCAGCACTTTGGGAGGCCAAGGAGGGGGGACCACGAGGTCAGGAGATCGAGACCATCCTGGCCAACATGGTGAAACCCGTCTCTACTAAAAATACAAAAAAATTAGTTGGGCGTGGTGGTGCGTGCCTGTAATCCCAGCTACTCGGGAGGCTGAAGCAGGAGAATTGCTTGAACCTGGGAGGCAGAGGTTGCAGTGAGCCGAGATCACGCCACTGCACTCCAGCCTGGCGACAGAGCAAGACTCCATCTCAAAAAAAGAAAAAGATACTGAGAGGCCAACTTGCCCTGGGTCAGAGGGACCAGCGCTGTGATTCTATGCTGGGCATGTGACTCTGAGGCCCATATTTATCACCACACTCCATGGTCTCCTCTGTTTCTTTAGCTTTATTTATTATTCATATATATATTTTTGAAACATGGTCTCACTCTGTCGCCCAGGCTGGAATGCAGTGGTACAATCATGGCTCACTGCAGCCTCAACCTTCAGGGCTCAAGGGATCCTCCCACCTTAGCCTGCCAAGTAGGTGAGACTACAGGTGCACGACACCATGCCCAGCTGATTTTTTAATTTTTGTAGAGACAGGTTTTTGCCATGTTGCCCAGGCTGGTCTTGAACTCTTGGGCTCAAGCGATCCTCCTGCCTCAGCCTCCCAAAGAGCTGGGATTACAGGTGTCAGCCACCACATCCAGCCTCTCTAGCTTTAAATATCCAATGCACTGTATTATTTTTTCATTTCCCATTGTCTCTGGCAGAAAATATATGAATGATCTAGCAAAATAATTTTGATGAAATAATGGGCAAGGCAACACTTGCTGATGGACAATGGCAACAGACAGAAAGGTGACAAGAGAGTGATGAGAACCTTGTCCTAAGATTAAAGGCCTTTGAAGACCAAAGTCCCTGCATATGTTGGTCACCAAGGTCAGCATTTACCCTTTTTTTTTTTTTTAATTTTTCAGACGGAGTCTCGCTTTGTTGCCCAGGCTGGAGTGCAATGGTGTGATCTCGGCTCACTGCAACCTCCACCTCCTGGGTTCAAGTGATTCTCCGGCCTCAGCCTCCTGAGTAACTGGGATTACAGGTGCCCGCCACCACACCCAGCTAATTTTTGTATTTTTAGTAGAGACAGGGGGGTTTCACCAGCTTGGCCAGGCTGGTCTCAAACTCCTGACGTCAGGTGATCCACCTGCCTCGGCCTCCCAAAGTGCTGGGATTACAGGCATAAGCCACCGCGCCTGGCCCACATTTACCCTTTTATTCAGAAAAATACACACGGAGCAGATGAAAATGCATTTCCATGCTGCCTAAAGGAAAACTATTTAGTCTAGAAATGAGAAGACTTTACATAGCCCTGGCTCCTACAAAACTCCTCTCCTAACCCTCTCGAGCTTCCTGGAGAAGTATAGCCAACAAAAGAGAGGAAGACTACTTACCCAAGAGAGGAGTGCGGCCCCCCGGGTGGCGTGGAGTGTCATCTTGGTGATACCAGACAGTCACTCCAACGCACCTGGAACCCAAGAGAGGAAGAAAAGCAGTTAATCATATCAGATATCCATGATCAAGAAATAAAGGTGAAACAGTTCCATTTGCCAACTCTCAACACTTGAATCACGCTTCACTGAATCCACCAAGACACCATGGGAATTTTTAGAAAGCTGAGTACACATGAAAATTACTATAGAGCTTATATCAGAGACGACAGGAAAGAATTGTGCATTTAACTCAATGTCTACCCCATGTAATTTTTCAGTTCCACAGAAAATACAACATTCAAAGCTGGCCTTCAACCCCACTCTTTGGGACGTGATGCCCTTAAATTTGAGACATGATGTCCTTAAATATGGAACAAACATGGTTTTCAGACAGACCTGGGTCTGGATGCTGATTTAATGTGACCAGGGTCATAGGACCTTAGACAAGCAACATAACCTCTTTTAGTCTTTTTCTTTATCTGCAAAATGGGATCCACATACACCTGTCTGGGTTATTGTGATGCTTAAAGATAAAGCAAATAGTACAGTGCCTGGCACATGGTAGGTTGTCAATAAATAATTACTGCTCTTAAGCAGAAATGTTGATTTCCAGCTCTTTCTACAGGTACCCAAATTGTACCTAACAATACCTAAGTCCTTAGGGAAACTGTTCTAGTTTCTGGATTTTTATATCTTCCACAGAAATGTCTCACAAACATGGTTCAAATGGGGGATTGAGAATATCCAAACGTAGGTCTCTGGATGAGGTCAAGCCCAATTCCGGAGGAGATCCCATGGGACATTTAATGAAAATTAGGCACCTGTCCTGGTGTTCTCATCCCCAATTTCCTTTCCCATTGAGATTCTGCCACTTGCCTGCCAAACTACCCAAGAGACCACAGGCCAGATAACTCAATATTCACCAACACCTCCTAGCAGCCCTTACAATTTTCACTCATCTCCAGGGGCACAATAAGCCCTGCCCCCCATCTCCTGCCACATGTGCTCAGTCTGTAACTACTCTAGAAGGAGGAACAAGAGTGGTAAGAGCCACATCGCCTGTAAGTCTCCCCATATATTAGCATCTCCAGAGTGTGGGCTCTGTGGAACCAGTCTACTGTATGCAAGTTGGAGGATAAAGAAAGACACCATTCTTGCCCACAAGGTGCTCACTGTCTAGTAAGGGAAAAAGATACAAAAATCTGAAAATTCGTTTCCCATTATCTCTTGGTCCTTCGTATCCAAGTACACTCTATTAGCCAACCGAAGGGTATTTTCTTAGTTCCTAAATATGATCATCCTCGCTGGGAGCAGTGGCTCACGCCCGTAATCCCAGCACTTTGAGAGACCCAGGCGGGTGGATCGCGAGGTCAGGAGATCGAGACCATCCTGGCTAACATGGTGAAACCCCGTCTCTACTAAAAATACAAAAAATTAGCCGGGCGTGGTGGCGGGCACCTGTAGTCCCAGCTACTCGGGAGGCTGAGGCAGGAGAATGGCGTGAACCCAGGAGGCTGAGCTTGCAGTGAGCCGAGATCGCACCACTGCACTGCACTCCAGTCTGGGTGACAGAGCGAGACTCTGTCTCAAAAAGAAAAAAAAAAAAAAAAGATCATCCTGTGCTAGAAGCTACATGGAAAATGGGAGACAATGACATGGTCCTTGCCTTTGAGGGGCTTATAGCAGGGTAGGGAGTAAAATTAAACATACATGAAGCACTAATAGAAGAAAATAATTAAATGCTAAATATAACTAAATGCTAATTACAATTAAGTGCTTCCTGACCCTGCAAAATCCAACATGATTCCACATGTTATACCAGCATCAGTCTTGGAATTGAGCCAATTCACCTGGGCTTTGGCAAGGGCAAATGAAATGGTTAAGAGAGCTCTCAGGAAGGCAGAGAAGCTAAGGGGCTTATGTTCCTCAGTCTTGGATAATTATCACCAAGTATGCCCTACCCATGGGCAAGACTGTGTAGCCCTTGAGGCCAGGCATGGATGGATACAGATAGCCCCAACTACTGCACTGCAATAAGGCTTTTCTGTGGCTGACAAGACTAAAGCTCGAGGGACCACACTTGGCTCTGTGGTGGGGCGGCAACAGCCAGACACTCAACTGGGGCTTCTTTAAAAAAAGGCCTCTGAGCTATTAAATCACAAGGAATGAGGCTGAGATCACCTCTCCCCCATCCTCACTGCTGCCTACAGACTTGCATCCTTTTGATGAGGCCCAACACTTCGAAATTTTATCTGCAACTGTAGGCAGATCTTGCCCCCTTTGAAAGATTCACAGCTGTGCTACTAAAAATGTCCTGAGGTTTAACCAACCTCTTCATCTCAGAGGCAAAACATACAACCCTGAGGTCCTCCCAGGAGAGCTTGTCTAAAACTACTTCCACTGTTCAAGAAAATGAGTGTTAAGGCTAAATATTCTTTTCTGTGTTCCCCAGGCACAGAAATATGAGGAACCCAATATCCACCACTAGGAACCCCTGATGGACCTTGTCTGCTCTTCAGTTCTAAGCCTGTAAAGAGGTACTTTCCTAGAGACAGAACAACAGGGTGAGAGAGGCTTCAGGAGAGCCCCAGCCATTCCCTCTTCTCTGGGTAAGGAATGACTGAAGCCAGGAGTACAGCTAAGTTTTCTACATTGGGACTATAGCTTTAAGCAGACTTTGGCTGGGAATCCAAAGGCTCCCAGCCAGAGTACCATCCTCCCCACCCTCCCCCTGAAATCTGAGGCAGGCCCCACCCAGTACACTGGGTGATGCTGATGGAAAAACAGATCCTTGCAATTGTAGCCTGGAACCATTTCACAGAAGGATCTGCTGAGATCCACCCCAGCTGGATCAGGCACCCCCGCAAGCCTCACTCAATAAACAAAGAAACAAAAGGCCAGGCCCTCTGAGGGCACCTTTGGAGTTCCCATCTACCTGATTCTCTGAGAAAGAAACTCCCCCAGAATCTAAAACAGAGGGCTCACCGAGCTGGTAAGGCACCCTCTCTTTTCCCTGGTCTCAAGAAGTAACCAAGGACACAGAAGCAATTGCGTTATAAACTTAAGGCCCTGCATCCTTTTTACATTTCCCAAACTGACACAATGCAGCTCCCCCACGTCAGGACCAATTCCCACATTTACAGTAACCCCTCTGTTTCCAGAAAATAAATATCAAGATAAGGAAAGTGACACTAAAGAGACACGCAGCCACTCTGCCTGTACCCTCTCTGGACCTTAAAGAGTTAAAGCCTAGCCATGATTTCCTACCAGGGCTGAGGCTAATGTAAACCACCTGCTCAGACGCAAGAAGCAGGACCAGAGGGTCAAGTTGCTGAGCTCTGGAGTCTGTTCTGAAAAAGCTTCAGTTTTAAGTACAGAACAAGTGATAGGCCAAAGGCCAGAGGGTCTGAGCTGCAGCAGCATTGCTCTCCTTACCCCGCCTGGCCTGTGTGCCAGCTCCTTTTAGACTGCCTCTTAGCCACTTACTGCCCATCAAGGGAACACCAGACCTACCTCAAGATAACACCAAAGTGACCTTTGGTCCCAGAGAGTTGTTAAACTATACCAATCTCTCAGCTCATGGGCCCCTGCTTCTGCTGAACCCTCATTCTCTTAGTGCTAATTCCCACTCCCAGAATTTCAGGGCCCAAAGCCCACACAAGCTCCCACCCCAAAGGGTCCTTCCCAGAACCCCACCCCCTTCTCCACCTGATAGTTCCAAAGGCCTACAGCCTCACAGCTCACAAAGGAAATGGCTGCCCCATCTGTGCGCCAGTGCTCACTTGCAAAATTTACCACCACTTACCCTGAGACTCTGCCTGCCTGTAGCCTAAGAATTCCATGCTCTGTACCCCTTTCTTAGAAAGATACTCCCCATCTGAGAGACACCCACATCCAAAGAGTGAAAACTCTGATCTTGGGGCTCCTCCTCCTCCAACTCTGGGACGGATAGGTCAGGAGGCACATGCAAGCAAACACCCAGATCTCACCTGGCAGGTTACCCCAGAGGGGCCAAGCCACCTTGCCCTAGGCTAATAAGCTATAAAAACAGCATAGGAAATACTTTGCTGGTACATCCTCTGCCTCTGAGAAGATAAAAGGCAAAAGGACCAGTGGCTCCAAGAGACGCCATACAGAGAAAAATAATCTTTCTCAATTCCTGGGGAGCCCTGGGTAGACCGTCTGGTCCAAGTCCAAAGAGTTTCCTGAGGTCGGGGCAAACCAGTTTGGTCCATCTAAAGGGAGTAGCTTGGGCTGAGGCCTCCCCCTCTTCACACAGACCACCCCATCTTTGTAGCCTAGAGTTTGGCACAGAACCCCAAAGCCCTGGAGAGGAACAAGGGAGGGATTGCAGAGGAAACCAAGATTCTCTGGTTTCTTCAAAAGTGGCTTACAGATGTCTGCCCCTTCTCCCCATGCTCTGGAGGGTCCAGATCAGGGTGATGGCAAAAGAGATGCAATCAGGAACCAGACCTGCGACCAGGCCTGCAGCCATGTATTGTACTGAGGCGCGTACATACACACACACACACACACTGACCTGGGCCCCGACCACTACATTCACACACCCTGGTCCCTACCAGCTGACAAAATGAACTTTTCACTGCCCACCACCGCACACACACCCATGGCCTCACGCAGAAATGGTGAAGCCCTCTCCTGAGCTGTCGCTATAGCTCAACGAGCAGGCGCACACGCTTTCCTTCTCTGAACAAAAACATGCTGACATCTACGCAAGGGGGAAAGAAAGCAACCCTTTGCTCTGAAAGGCGCCAACTCCCGGATGTTGGCAAGCTCTGCTCCACAGCGCCTGTTTCTGAGTATGTTTACTTGCTCTCCCTCTTCTCTCCCTCCCCTTTAAGGATGGCGCAGGAAAGGGAGGTGAGGGGGGAGAATCCACCCCACCCCCTCGTCCATGTTTGAACAAAAACCCAGAGAAAGAGTGAGGGAGAAAAAGTCTCGGTGCGGGGGGGCCTTACCAGACTCCTAAAGCCAAACGTATCTACAGGTTTTAATCCGCCATTAGCATTTAAATCTTGAAAGAAGAGGAGGAAGGGGGGGCCAGTGGAAAGTAACCCCACACACAAAAGAAAAGTTGTTGGTTTTCTTCTCAGTCTGCCTGGCAGGAGCGATCTTCCTGGCTGACAGCCAGAAGTGCGTCACAGCCAGGAGTCTGCTTTCTTTAAAGGCACAGCAAGCTTCCCAGATCTGGGAGCAACAGCAAGCAGGGGACTCTTAGTGGGGGTGGGGCCCAGAGGGAGGGGGTGCACTGGAGAGGAGGGGCTGCAAAGGGGAAGGCTGGAGGCTTGGTCCACGAACAAGAAAAGCAGGACGAATGGGGGCGGCGGGTTGTGGGTGAAGACACAAGCAGGCAGGCAAAATTACTGAACTCCAACAGCAGCAAGAGCCAAGGCAAACTGTGGCATAAACACACAAAACACATCTCACGGTGGCCTGCCTGACAAACCTGGGATCAACCGGACACTCCCCTTTCGCTCTGTTTTCCACCCAGAGTTTAAGGCAGCAGTAATAATCTGTCCATCTCTATGAACAGCAATGGAAGGGTAGGACAAGGGCTGTCCTGATAATTAGATCAGCCCCTGCCTGGCGGACCGCAGGGCAAGGAGGAAGACCCGGGAACAGAGGCTTTGAAGAACAAGCAACATGCAGGCCCTTTGATCGGGGGCAGCTTCCTGCCGGCCCCAGGGCAGGCTGTGTCTTTAAGCACAACCATGCCACTCACACACAAAGCGCCTTGCCACCTTCCATAGGCACCGCCTGCCCTGCTCTGGGACACGGCCACCCACTAAGTCCATTCCCCGAGGGAATCTCTCCAGCCCATACCTTCTGCGTGGCAAGGCCAGGATGCCGTGCTGTGCCCGCTCCTCCCCCTCCACCACCCAAACAAGAAGCCCAGGCAGATTCTGGCCCTGGAGTACAGGCCTGCGCTGTCCTGTGCTGCGTGCTATTGTCGGCTGTGGAATGGCCGCCAAAATCCCAGCTGTGCTGCCAGAACCTAATCCCCTGTTCCGCTGAGCATTTGTGGGGAGGGGCTGAGGGGCCAAGGCACGAGACCGAGTACGCCAGGCACTGGCTGCAGCCCTTAACAGACGCAGGCACCGGGACTTGTAGGCTCTGCTTCTCCTACAAGGCTGAAAACAAAAGATGTCTGACTCTTAGAAGACAAAACCACAGCATTTCCCCCCACTGAATAGCGAACTTCACCGAGGTTGAAAGGGAAGCCCACCAGATGATGGTCAACAGGCACCCCCAATCTTATGCCACAAACATTTACTGAGCACCTACTATGTGTAAGGCACTCCTATAGGAAACTCTAGGAAGTATACAAAGATGAATTAAGCCCAGCATCTGCACTGAGGTAGGTTGTAATTCACAGGAGATAAGAAATGTGACTTGAAGATTAATTTCAAACTGGTGTGCTAACTTCCATAAAAGCTGTAAAGAAAAAATCTAACCAGTTTAGAGTAGGGAAGGATTAGGAAAATGAAGTGCCATTTTAATTTGGACCTTGAAACACACAGGTAGCATTTCCCCAGATGGAAACAGAGAGGTGTGGGGAGGAAGAGAAAGCAGAGAGGAGGCATGGAAGCAGTGGGAGAAAAGGCTTGAAGAGTGAGGTGGCATGGAAGCAGTGGGAGAAAAGGCTTGAAGAGTGAGGTGGGGTCAGAGAGCTAGGAGAATCTTGAACCTCAAACCAAGGAATCAAAGATTTGTAAGTTTGTTTGTTATTAACACAGAGCTGTGGTATGACAAAAACTGTGCCCCAAGTTTATTCTGATATATACCTGAATGAGACTAGCAGCAATGAGGTGAGTCAGGAGGCTGCACAGTCAGGAGACAGGTAATGAGGGCACACAAGAGGGTAAGGTAAGAAAGAATGGAAAGGGGGCTTGGCACGATGGCTCACACCTGTAATCCCAGCACTTTGGGTGGACCACTGGAGTCCTAGAGTTTGAGACCAGCCTGGGCAACATAGAGAGATCCCATCTCTACAAAAAATTTCATGAATAAAAAATTAGCCGGGTGTGGTGGCCCGCACCTATAGTTCCAGCTACTCGGGAGGCTGATCAAGATCACTTGAACCCAGGTGGAAGCTGCAGTGAGAGACATTGTGGAGACAGGGTAAAGAACTGATAGGAGGCAGAGAGAGGAGCTGTACAGGGGAGGAAAGTATGAGGGATGATATGCAGAATTAAACTGAGGAGATGACAGGATGTCAGAACAAGAGAGAAAACAGAGTATAATAAATAGTAGCTGGTGGGGCACGGTGGCTCATGCCTGTAATCCCAGCACTTTGAGAGGCCAGCCTGGGCAACATGGCGAAACCCTGTTTCTACCAAAAAAATACAAAAAACCATACAAAAAAAACAAAAACAAAAAATTAGCCAAGCTGAGTTCTTTTTTTTTTTTTTTTTTTTTTAAAGGCAGGGTCTCACTCTGTCACCCAGGCTGGAGTGCAGTGGCAAGATCATAACTCACTGTAACCTCAAACTTCTGGGATCAAGTGATCCACCTGCCTCAGCCTCCCAAGCAGTGGAAGTACAGGTGTGTGCCACCATGCCTGGCTAATTTTTTTTTTTTTTTTTCTCTGTAGAGACAGGCTATCACTATGTTGCCTAGGCACAGCATTATTTTAAATTCTTCTCTAAAAATTCTATGCTTCTCCCAAAGCCCTGGGATACAGGCATGAACCACCACACCTGGCCCAGAGTTGTCTTTGTCTTTTTCTACTAGGGGCTATACTATAGAGGTCACAATCATTGGCTACAGTTTATAATATATAGGCTAAAATGTTTTACATGTAAGATAACCAGTAAAACTTCATGATTTAGAAACAAATTAGTGTCTTTTTTAGTGTCAAAGTCCCAGCTACTCAAGAGGCTAAGGTGGGAGAATTGCCTGAACTCGGAATGAGCAGAGATCATGCCACTGCACTCCAGCCTGGGTGCCAGAGCAAGACTCTGTCTCAATAAATACATAAATAAATGGAAAGATAGACAGACAGACAGAAAGACATATAGTAGCTAATGCTTAGAGTGCATACTATGTACCCGACACTATTCTACTGACCTAATATGTACAAACTCATTAATCTTAAAAACTCCCTTAATGAAGTAGGTACCATTATCACCCAACTTTAGAGAGGAGGATATTGAGCCACGAGATTAAATAATTTGCCAAGATCACATAGCAAGTAAATGGCAGAAGTCTCTACCACATGCTGCTAACTATTTGACATTGGCAAGAAACTTCTGAACCTTGGTATCCCTATTTGTAAAATAAGAATAAAGACACCTGTTATAAAGTGATGAAAATTAATTCAATAACACCTATAAGGTGTCCAACACACTGGCTAGCATGTAAGGCATGGATGGATGCTTCCTGCAGACTAATTCCTACTTGGCATTTTGGTCCCTTGTCACCAAGGTGTCTAAGCAGAAGTTGGCTCACCAATTGTTTGGGAAGCCAGAGAGGGTATTCTGCCTGGAGCAGGAGACTGGATCCTCTGTCTGTCTGCCTTCTTCCCATCAGCCTGCCTCTCCAGATTTTACTTTAGGGTCCAGCTCAAATATTTAATATATTTGATTTAATATTCCCAACTCCTCAAATATTTAACAGTTAACAGGGATTACTTTGGGGGAGGAGTTAGATTGTAGGGAACATTCACTTGGGGACTTTCTATGCTGTGTGTTCGCTTTTTTTTTTTTTTGAGATGGAGTCTTGCCCTGTCACCCAGGCTGGAGTACAATGGCATGATCTCAGCTCAATGCAACCTCCGCCTGCCAGGTTCAAACGATTCTCCTCCCACAGCCTACCAAGTAGCTGAGATTACAGGCACCTGCCACCATGCCCAGCTGATTTTTGTATTTTTAGTAGAGATGGGGTTTGACCATGTTGGCCAGGCTGGTCTCGAACTCCTGACCTCGTGATCCGCCCACCTCGGGCTCCCAAGTGCTGGATTACAGGTGTGAGCCACTGTGCCTGGCCTTGCATTTATTTTTAATAATCTTGTATTATGCTGGTGATAAGAAAAATGTAACCACCTCCTACTCTTGGCACTTATGTGTATATGCATGCAAATCTTCAAATCTAGAAGGAAATTCCTCAAGGGCATAACCAGTTCCACCTCTCTCTCTCTGTGATCCCGCATAACACCTAGCACACTAGGGCTCCTTAAATCTGCTTCTCCAAACTACATCTGGATGTCAGGTTTACAAATTCAACTTTCTGGCCACCAGAGAATGACTATGGTGGGTGGTTGGGATGAGGTGGGGGTGGGGGTCAGACCGAGGCTCATTGCTGTAGGCTCCCCATCACCCCGCTGCTTCTTCCAGGCCCTGTAGGCTATTCCCACTGTATCATTTGTAGTCTGTAGTTAGCAATCGCTATTAGTAGAAATGGAAGTTCTTATCCAAAGGAGCACCATGAAAGCAAAGGCAAAGCAGATACCAAAACGTTTACAGAAAAGCAAAGTGGCAAACATAATTGTTTGGGTTTTTGTTTTGTTTTTGTTTTCTTGAGACAGAGTCTCACTCTGTCACCCAGGCTTGAGTGCAAGTGGCACAATCATGGCTCACTGCAGCCTCAGCCTCCTGGGCTCAAACAATCCTCCCACCTCGGCCTCCGGAGTAGTTGGGACTACAGGTGCGTGCCACCACTCCTGACTAATTTTTGTATTTTTTTGTAGAGACAGAGTTTCACCATGTTGCCCGGGCTGGTCTCAAACTCCTGGGCTCAAGCGATGTGCCTGCTTCAGCCTCCCAAAGTGCTAGGATTACAGGCATGAGCCATCACAGGCCTAGCCAAACTTAAAGACTGGCATTATCAATGCTCCAGAAAATGTATAAGGTGAAAATAGGAGGGAGGCCTGCTAAAACTGCCCTGGCCACATATGGCAATGGGTCAGCCCTGAAGCTTCCTAGCCCAGATAGAATTGATACTGTCTCAAAGCGTACAAAGGGTCTCCCCAGCCTGGTCCCTTGCTCTAAACTCAAGGCAACAGCTTCCAGCTGTGCAGCTTCCAAGAGGCTGAACCTTCCCCTAGAACCCCTCTGCTGCCAAGTTTCTGGGCTAGCTCTTCAGGACAGCCCAAGGAGCCTGGCCAGTTTTGCCAGCCTTTCCCTCCTCTTCCTCCCTCCTGTGGCAGCAGCAGAATTTCCACAGCCCCTCTCACAGCCTAGACAAGCAGCAGGCAGCCACATGGCTCCTGCCTGATTCTTACTGTCCTCAGAAGAGTGGGAAAGGAGTGATAAAACCTTTCTAGAAAAAGAGAAGAAGGGCTGGGCACGGTGGCTTACGCCTGTAATCCCAGCACTTTGGGAGGCCAAGGCAGGCAGATCACCTGAGGTCGGGAGTTCGAGATCAACCTGACCAACATGGAGAAGCCCCATCTCTACTAAAAATACAAAATTAGCTGGGTGTGGTGGCGCATGCCTGTAATCCCAGCTATTCAGGAGGCTGAGGCAGGAGAATCGCTTGAACCCGGGAGGCGGAGGTTGCCGTGAGCCGAGATCGTGCCATTGCACTCCACCCTGGGCAACAAGGGTGAAACTCCGCCTCAAAAAAAGAAAGAAAAAGAGAAGAAAAGAAAGGGGTGGACAGCGGGGAGAGGGACAGAGAGATAGAGAGAAAGGAACAAAGGAAGGAAAAGAGGGAAGGAAGGAAATTATTTTAAATTCAGTAGGGAGGGCTGGGCACAGTGGCTCATGCCTTAATCCCAGAACTTTGGGAGGTCGAGGTGGGCAGATTGTTTGAGCTCAAGAGTTCAAGACCAACCTGTCCAATGTGACAAAATCCCATGTCTACTAAAAATACAAAAATTAGCTGAGTGTGGTGGCAGGAGCCTGTAATCTCAGCTACTTAGGAGGCTGAGGCAAGAGAATCACTTGAATCCGGGAGGCGGAGGTTGCAGTGAGCTGAGATTGTGCCGTTGCACTCCAGTCTGGGTGACAGAGTGGGACTCCATCGCAAAAAAAGAAAAAAAAAAAAAAAAGAATTTTAAATTAAATAAATAAATTTCAGTAGAGTTCAGATAGAGGTTGGAGTGGGGTGGTGACTGGTTAGGAGCACAAAGGTTATTTCAAAGGGTCAGGTGATCCTCCTGCCTCAGCCTCCTGAGAAGCTGGGACTACATGCACGTGCCATCGCACCAGGACTTATATTATCATTTTTGAAAGTTTAAACAAAAAAAGATTGGAGCTGGGTGTGGTGGCTCATGCCTATAATCCCAGAACTTTGGGAGGCCAAGGTGGGAGGATAATTTGAGCTCAGGAGTTCAAATTCCTCAGGAGTTCAAGACCAGCCTGGGTAATATAGCGACATCCCCAACTCTACAAAAAATAAAAGAATTAGCCAGACATGGTGGTGTGCGCCTGTAGTCCTAGCTACTCAGGAGGCTGAGGTGGGAGGATTGCCTGAGTCCAGGAGTTTGAGGTTATAGTGAGCTATGATCATGCCACTGCACTCTAGCCTGGGCAACAGAGCAAGACACGTCTCAAAAAACAAAAACAAATAAATACTAGGATAGTTCAAGTCCCCAGTCATCCCCATGGGATGATTCTAACACAAACAATTAGCCTGGCACTCAAGGCCCTCCATGACCTGCAGCTTCTAGAGTTCTAGCTTCTAGAATCGTTATTCCCTTACCCAAACCCTCCACTCTGCCAGGCAGGTCTATAAAGTTACAGTTTGTCCTGAGGATTAGACAAGATGACCGCAGGGGACAGGCTCTGGATTAGCTACGAATTACAACAGTAACAGCAACGATAATGATAGTCTTTATTATGCCAGGACATAAGTGACAGAGAAAAGACTAGAAGGCATTGTATTGGGCAGTTTTGTTTATTTTACTTAATTTTTTTAATAAAATTTTAAAAAATGTGGAACTCTTCACAAATTTGCATGTCATCCTTGCACAGGGGCCATGCTAATCTCTGTATCATTCCTATTTTATTTTATTTTGTTCCAATTTTAGTATACATGCTGCCGAACCAAGCACTGGGCAGTTTTAAAAATGAGGAAATCTGAGGCTCAGGAATTAGGTGACTTACATGGTCTAGTCATGTAAGTAGTAAGTTGTCTACCTTGTCCCTATATTATTCTCTCTCTCTTTTTTTTTTTTTTTGAGATGGAGTCTCGCTCTGTCGCCCAAGTTGGGGTGCAGTAGTGCGACCTCAGCTCACTGCAACCTCTGCCTCCCGGGTTCATGTGATTCTTGTACCTCAGCCTCCCAAGTAGCTGGGATAATAGGCATGAGCCACTGCACTCAGCCAGCCTACATTACTCTCTACAGCTGTTAAATAGACAATCATTGAGTGAATGAATAAAAGCTAGCATATTCTCAGCAAATCAAAGAAGCCGTGTGCTTTTCCTCATGAAAATCAACTTTTTTAATTTTTTGAGACAGTTTTGCTCTTGTTGCCCAGGCTGGAGTGCAATGGCACGACCTCAGCTCACTGCAACCTCCACCTGCCAGGTTAAAGCGATTCTCCTGCCTCAGCCTCCTGAGTAGCTGGGATTACAGGCGCCAGCCAACACACCGGTCTAATTTTTTTTATTTTTAGTAGAGATGAGTTTTCACCATGTTGGCCAGGCTGGGCTTGAACTCCTGACCTCAGGTGATCCATCTGCTTGGGCCTCCCAAAGTGCTGGGATTACAGGAGTGAGCCACCGCGCCAGGCCGAAAATCAACTTCTTAATCAAAATAATCAAACAGCTCCAATTTCAAAACTAATCACTAAAGAATTTTTTTCTGAGGATCCGAGAGCTTTACAAATATTAAAGGGCCAAAACTCCTCTGAAAACAGCAAGCACCAAGAAAAGTCTTCTACTAGGAGGGACGTTGGCAGTATCTCAAGGGTGAGAGGGGGAGGCTGGAAGGAAATGCTGGTGCTAAAGGGAAGGACTGCCGTTTCAGGAGCCTGACCTTCAGCTTATTTACCATGGCCTCATTCTACCTCTTCAGAGGATAGTGGCTGATTAATGAGGCAGTGTTGGTAAGCCTGAGTCTTCCTGGGAAGAAAAGCAGAGGGCAAATCAAAACCCAGAGAGGATTCATTATAACATCCAACAGGCCCACTCAGTTCTCTCTCAAGAAGGCCTTTCTACAAAACAGCTAAGAACCTCTCCACCCTGTTTCACTGTCACAGAAGAGTAAAATGGCTCTGTCCCTACAGGCAACATATCAACATATCTAGCACAATGTTTGCTCACAAACACAGAACTATTATAAGAAATGTGAGGCCGGGCGCGGTGGCTCATGCTTGTAATCCCAGCACTTTGGGAGGCCGAGGTGGGCGGATCACGAGGTCAGGAGATCGAGACCACGGTGAAACCAAAAAAATTAGCCGGGGTGGTGGGGGGCCTGTAGTCCAGTTTGGGGGGTGAGGCGAGAATGGGTGAACCGAGCGTCAGCCTCTCAAGTTGCCAGGGTTGAAAGCCCCTGGAGGGGTGATGGGTCACTTACTAGCTACGTGGCTTAATGCAAGTCAGAGGCAAATTACTGAGAACTAAGCTAGGGTCGGATCAGCTCTAAACTACCTTTTCAGGGCCAGGCACAGTTGCTCATGCTTGTAATCTCAGCACTTTTGGAGGCCAAGATGGGAGGATCACTTGAGCCAAGGAATTTGAGACCAGCGTGGGCAACACAGTGAGACCCTGTCTCAAAAAAAAAAAAAAAAAAAAATATATATATATATATATATATTTGCCTATCCATCTATCTATCTATAGATAGATAGATAAATAGATATATATCAAAAAAAGAAAATTGGCTGGGCATGGTGGTGTGTGTCTGCAGTCCTGGCAACTTGGGAGGCTGAGGTGGGAGGATCACTTGAGCCCAGGAGTTTGAGGTTACAGTGAGCTATGATCATGCCACTGCACTCTAGCCTGGGCAACAGAGTGAGACTCGGTCTCTAAAAATATAAGGTACCTTTCCACTTCCAAAAATTCCCATGATTCTTTCCACAGGATACCATTCTCAAGCAACAAATCTTGTAGTAGAACTTGTCTCCTCAGAATCTGGTCAAAACATCACTAGTTAGGGTGTTCTTTCCAAAAAATAGCAAATCTCCTAGAAACAGGCACATTGTGTGTTACCCTATTAGGACCCATCCCCAAAGCAAGGCAGATGTGGGTGCTTCATTAATACTCTGTTGAAAGGAGGAGGTCCTTGGAAACTGGTAGTACCAACTTAGCATGGCATACAATGAAAGGTGATTGGAGCCACACTCGAGGAACTACAAGGCAGCTTTTCATAAATAAAAGCCACAAAATGCAATTTATAAGTACATCTGTCTAAACAGACTAAAGAAAAGTAGCTTTCTATACCTAGGTCTTCACCCCTTCTCCTCCCCACCTCTCTACTTTATCATCCCTGTCCTACACAGCACTGAGACCCCTGTCTTTCTGGTTCCAGGTCCACTTTTCCTTTTCCCACATCAGAATGCCTTTAGTCACTGATAGAAATGAACAAACATGAATATGAGTTCTAAACAGGAAGACAGATTGTCTCAAGAACCAACTTGTCAATATGTTACTAATACGTGAAATAAGTGGGAATGGTGTCTAACATGGGCATGATAAAATCCTAAAATACATATTGTGCTAGGGATTTGAACAAATTTCAGGATTTTTAAGGAAGGCTGTGTCTCACATCTCAATTAATCTTCCCAAAAGAACCCTAAGAGGCAAGGTTTATTCCAATTTTATCAATTAGGAACCTAAGGCTCAGTAAGAAGAAAATACCTGCCTCAAGGTTGACTGGTAAGGCTGCAGAGCCAGAACTCAAAAAGACGTCTTCTAAATCCAGTGCTCTCTCCAGCACATCTCAGCTACATCCTCTTTCTCATCAGTATAGGTCTTTATGTATACAAAGCATTTCTGCATTCATTGTTCATACTGCTTCTGCCACAGCTCATGAAAAGGGCAATGCAGGTGTCTAAATGGCACCAGATATATACCCATCTTTTTTTTTTTTTTTTTTTTTGAGACAGGGTCTTGCTCTGTCACCCAGGCTGGAGCGCAGTGGCACAATCATAGCTCACTGCAACCTCAAACTTCTGGGCTCAAGTGATCTTCCCGCCTCAGCCTTACAAGTAGCTGCTGCTACAACAGGCACGCGCCACCATGCCTGGCTATTTTTAATTTTTAGTAGCGATGAAGTCTCGCTATGTTGCCTAGGCTGGTTTCGAACACCTGGGCTCAAGCGATCCGCCTGCATTGACCTCCCAAAGTGTTGGAATTAAAAGGTGTGAGCCACCGTGCTGTCCTATCCACACTTTTAAAGATGCTAATAAATAACTTGATCACCATTAGAGAAAATAAATCCTATGTATCTGGCATCACTGAGAAGTACAAAATTTCACATAAGCAATTTTCCTACTAACTGAAATTTATCCCTTTTAAGGAAAAGCTCTTTCTTTATTTCAAAACATATTCTCCAAAATACATAAGGTATGTTACTCTTTACTTAGAATTAATGAAATTTAATCAGGGATATTCGACTATAAACATGATATAAACATCCTACATACTGTGCTAGGAATTCAAAGATTTTTTTTTTTTGAGACAGGGTCTCACTCTGTTGCCCAGGCTGGAGTGCAGTGGTGCAATCTCAGCTCACTGCAACCTCCGCCTCCCAGCCTCAAGTGATCCTCCCCACCTCAGCCTCCCAAGTAGCTGGGGCTACCGGTGTGCAGGACCATGCCCGGCTAGTTTTGTACTCTTTGTAGAGATGGGGTTTTGCCATGTTGCCCAAGCTGGTCTCAAACTCCTGAGCTCAAGCGATCAGCCCACCTTGGCCTCCCAAAGTGCTGGGATTACAGGTGTGAGCCACTGTGCCTGGCCCAAGGGTAAATCTTTAAACTTGAGTTTATAATCTTGTAAAGGAAGAGACACATCTGTAACCATAATATGAAGCCAAAGAACATGGGCTTGGGGTGTGCTGAAAGGAAGGTAAGACAACACAAGCAAGGCTAGTGGGGACCAACAACCCAGGGTGACTTACTGAAGAGAAGTGGGAGGCACTGAAGAGTCCTGGGCAAGAGAATGGTATACTACTTGTGCTTTTTGAAAAGATGACTCTAGCACAACAGGGAGGCCAGAGGCAGAAAATAGACTTAGGTGGCAGCTGTAGAGGTAGAGAGAAAACTGCACTGCCAGGGCAGGGGCAGTAGAAACTAAAACAGGTGGATCTGAAAGGCATTACAGACGTAGAGACAATGCTCTTAGCATATAGGGGTGTGGGAAAGGTGGGGAGCTAAAGAGAACACTAAGATTCTTGCTTTCATGGAAAGACTTCGGAATGAGAAAATAAGAGTAGGTACTGGTTTAAAGGAGCTGTGAGGGACTAACTCAGGATGGGATGATGGGGAATGCTTTACAGAGGAAGTGACATTTAAGCTAGATATTAAAATATGAGCAAGATAAGTAGAGTTTCATCAAAAAGTAAAAAAGGAGCATTCTAGGCAGAGAAAACAGCACGTGCAAAGACAGAGCATATTACAGTTGAACAATGGCATGCAGTTTTAGGGAGGTGCATCAGATGATAAGAAGGGTAATAAGTAAGGCCAGGGGCGGTGGCTCACGCCAGCACTTTGGGAGGCCAAGGCAGGTGGATCATGAGGTCAGGAGATTGAGACCATCCTGGTCAACATGGTGAAACCCCGTCTCTACTAAAAATACAAAAATTAGCTGGGTGTGGTCGCGTGCCTGTAATCCCAGCTACTCAGGAGGCTGAGGCAGGAGAATCATTTGAACCCAGGAGGTGGAGGTTGCAGTGAGCCGGGATCATGCCACTGCACTCCAGTCTGGTGACAGAGGAAGACTCCGTCTCAAAAAAAAAAGGGTAAGTAATATTAAATTGTGAGGCACTTGCCTCATGCTAAGAAATTGTAGATGATGAAAAGACAATCAAGGTTTCTAAAGGAAGAGGGTAAAGGGGAACAGCATGATCAGGGCTATGTTTCAGAAGGGAAACTGTATAAAGTACAGACTGGAATGGTAAGACAAAGTAGGAAGGCAATACAGCATAATGGCTAAGATTATGAGGTCTGAACTTAAGACAACCTAATACAAATTCTGGGTTTATAGCTTAATAGCTCTGCAACCTTGGGCAAGTTATTTACTCTCTCTGTGCCTTCATTTTCCCCAGCTGTAAAATGGGAATAATAATAGCACTTTATCAGGCACATGCCACCACACCTGGCTATTTTTTTTTTTTTTTTTTTTGTAGAGACAGGATCTTGCTATGTTGTCCAAGCTGGTCTCGAACTCCTGAACTAAAGTGAAGCTCCCACCTTGGCCTCCCAGAGCACTGGGATAACAGGTATGAGCCACTGTGCCCAGCCCATAGTTCCTAATTACGCCTTTTTGTATTTTATTAATTTATCTTTCTCTTACTGCCTTAAGTTCCATGAAATCACAAACTGTGTGCTCACCACTGAATTCTTAGAAATCAGCACAATGGCTGGCACAGCATAAGTGCTTGATAAATACTTCTTGAATGAATGAAAGGTTCCAAACTATATATTTTAAATGAACTCTATTTAAAGGTAACCTTTATATAGAACCGCAGGACACATAGAAGAAGACAGTTTGAAGTAAGGGATATTTGGAAACTTGTTCCCTCTGCTTCCCCCTGGTTCTTAAGTCAGTTCTATAGTTCTGTAAAACTTTACAGAATGCAGTGCAAAAACCATTGTCTGTTACAAGCAAGAAGTAATGTATGTCTGAAGTAAGGCAATGACAATAAAGATGCAACAATAGCTTTGAGAACTATTTAACATAGGCCCTGACAACCAATTACAGTAGGCCCTCTGTATCCATGGGTTCCACATGTGTGGATTCAACCAACCTGAGATGAAAAACATTTTGGGGGAAAAAAAAGCATCTGTACTGAAGATGTATAAACATTTTTTCTTGTCATTATTCTAAACAACACAATGTAACAACTATTTACATAGTATTTACATTGCATTATATAAGTAACCCAAAGATGATTTAAACTATAGGAAGGATGTGTGTAGGTTATATGCTAATATTATACCATTTTATATAGAGACTTGAGCATCCAAGGATTTTGGTATCTGTGTGAAGTCCTGGAACCAATACCTCACAGATACTGAGGGACAACTGTATAAATGAAGAATGAGAAAAGGAAAATTCTTGAAGCACCTCTAAATTTCCCAGCTTGAGTGAACAAATAGATGAACATGCGTGCCAAAAAGCAAGATAAGAATGTAAGAGTGGCTGGGCACAGTGGCTCACGTTTGTAATCCCAGCACTTTGGGAGGTCGAGGCAGGTGGGTCACTTGAGGCCAGGAGTTCGAGACCAGCCTGGCCAACATGGTGAAACCCTGTCTCCACTAAAAATACAAAAAAAATTAGCCGGGCATGGTGGCAGGCACCTGTAATCCCAGCTACTCAGGAGGCTGAGGCAGAAGAATTGCTCAAACCCAGGAGGTGGAGGTTGCAGTTAGCCGAGATCACACAATTGCAATCCACCCTGGGAAACAAGAGCAAAACTCCATCTCAAAAAAAAAAAAAAAAAAGAATGTAAGAGTAACAATAACAATTTCCATTCATTTGAGCATAGTATCACCCCATCAAGCAAATACTATTAATACCCTCGACTTATAGAATAAATCTTTCACGATGTTAAGCAACTGTCATGATCTTTATTAGCAAAGATTATGAGGCTAATAAGTAGCAGAATTAAGATTCAAACTGAAGACTGTCCCACTCCAAGCCCAAAATCTAAACCGTCTTGCTATATTGGCAAGCAGTTTGAGAGTTAGGTCTTAGATGTGAGATATCTACTGGATATACAGTTAGAAATAATCAGTAACTAATGAAAAATATGATTTGGGGTTAGAGATATGGATCTGGGCTCCATTTGGAACAGTGAATAAATTCAGAAGAGTGTCTATGAGAAGATCATGCTTGCTTGTAAGGCCTGTAAATGGGTGATGTACTCATTTGTGATTGAAGTTTGTTGATTTACCAAGGTCTCTGCCTTGCACAGATCTAGCGGGCATCAGCATTAAGAGAAGAAGTAAAACACTTTAGGAGAAATTCCAGATCTCTGGGGATTCCTGTTAGGACCTTTATATTATTTTTATTTTGGGAGAATTTAACAGAAAGACAGTGACACCAATGTCAACAAAAAAAATGAGACAGCAAAGGTGATAAAGAGAATAGATTTGGGGATCATCATTTTCTCTTCTGCTTGAGATTCCACAGCTCTCAACAAAAATGACTATTATTTGTGTATGGCTCTTTACAACTAACAAAGTGTTTCCCATTTACAAGGTATTTCCTGTTTACCAATAATGTCAGAAGAACCTTACAACAGCCCTTTAAGGTGAGGACATTATTATTTTCACTTTACCAAAGAGGAATGAAGTCCAGAAAAGTTAAATTTACCTTGCCTAAGGTCATACAGCTAAAAAGCAACTGGGCCACGATGTAACCATGGTTTTCTGGCTCCTCCCTTTCCAGAAGACTCACCTGAGATAACATGAGCCATTCACTTATGAACCAAGAGTCATCATCCCTATGTATACTTTCACTACATTTAAAAATAAAACAATAGGGGGATAGTGACTGGGAAGGGGCTAATGGTATGCTGGTAATGTTCTGCTTCTCGATGTAGGTGCTAGTAACACAGGTGTGTTCACCTTGTGGAAAGTCCTTGAGCTGTAAACTTTGTGTACTTTTCTGTATATATGTCATACTATAATTATTAAATACCAGGCAAGCCAGGTCCGGAGGCTTGCACTTGTAATCCCAACGGCTCAGGAGGCTGAGATGGGAGGATCACTTGAGCCCAGGAGTTCAAGACCAGCCTGGGTGACAAAGCAAGACCCCCATCTCTCAAAAAAAAAAAAAAAAACTGGGCACGGTGGCTTACGCCTGTAATCTTAGCACTTTGAGAGGCCGAGGCAGACAGATTACCTGAGGCCAGGAGTTTGAGACCAGCCTGGCCAACATGCTAAAATCTCGTCTCTAATAAAAATACACACACACACACACACACACACACACACACACACACACACACACACACAATTAGCCAGGTGTGGTGGTGCATGCCTATAAGCCCAGCTACTCAGGAGGCTGAGGCACAAGAAGTGCTTGAACCTGGAAGGTGGAGGCTGCAGTGAGCTGAGATCATACTACTTCACTCCAGCCTGGGTGACAGAGTGAGACTCTGTCTCAAGAGAAACAACAACAAATAAAAAAAAATTAGCCAGGTATGGTGGCATGCCTGAAGTCTCAGCTACTCAGGAGGCTGAGGCTGGAGGATCACTTGAGCTCAGGAGTTTGAGGCTTCAGTGAGCTATGATTGTGCCACTGTACCCCAGCCTGAGTGACACAGCAAGATCCCATCTTTTTTTTTTTTTTTTTTTTTGCAGTGGTGTGATCTTGGCTCACTGCAACCTCTGCCTTCCAGTTTCAAGCGATTCTCCTGCCTCAACCTGCCAAGTAGCTGGGATTCCAGGTGTCTACCACCCCCAGCTAATTTTTGTATTTTTAGTAGAGACGGGGTTTCACTATGTTGGCCAGGCTGGTCTTGAACTCCTGACCTTGTGATCTGCCTGCCTCAGCCTCCCAAAGTGCTGGGATTACTGGCATGAGCCATCGCGCCTGGCCAAGATCCCATCTCTTAAAAAAAAAAAAAAAAAAAAAAGCAAGCAAAACTGATAATCAAACTCGGAACACTAAGTTGGATATGTCACATTTTTTACTCAATTTCTCAAACAGTAGCTACCTATATAGGACATCTACCAGTTACATAAGGATGTACAAAATTCTTGCACACTCAAATAATATATCCACCCAATTGTCCCAATCCAGAATGTCTTAGTGATGTGAAAGAATCTGACAGGATTGGAAGTAAGAGAAGCCCAGGAAAGGGTGAAGATTTTTGTTAATGAAAACAAAAATGGCATTGAAAATGGAGCTATCCTACATCATCAATGATGAGATATCTCAATTTCAGAGATAACAAAAATATAAAAAAAAAAAATGGCCAGTGACAATTGAAAGATACTATCAATTGTAAAATAAATTCAATTTCAGTGTTAAAATATAAAAAAGCAAAAAAAAAAAAAAGCAAGCAAGCATTTTAAAACAAAGGAAATATAATATTCTAATCTCAAAAGGTAGCTCAGTTGTGGAATAACAGATTTGTGAAGCACATCTCCTTGTACAAGCTCTTTGTTTTAGAGATAAGGACACTAAAGCCTTCATTTAAGTTATTAAATAACCTTACTAAATTAAAGCTCAAACATCAGAAAGTTGATAACTACAATTACAAAGCTGGTTCCTTGAATGCTCGTTCTCTTGCTACTACCCAGATGCCTCCTTTAAATCCAAAAGAAGATTTACATATTAATTCCATATTAAAACTCTATTTTGACTTTCATATTTCTTTACTTCATTAACTCACTAAAAAATAATAAAAGTTAATTTTTAAAAATCAATTAAAGCTGGGCACGGTGGCTCATGCCTATAATCCCAGCACTTTGGAAGGCTGAGGCAGGTGGATCACTTGAGGTCAGGAGTTCCAGACCAGCCTGGCCAACATGGTGAAACCCCATCTCTACTAAAAATACAAAAATCAGTTGGGCATGATGGCAGGTATCTGTATTCCCAGCTACTTGGGAGGCTGAGGCATGAGAATTGCTTGAACCCGGGAAGTGGGGGTTGCAGTGAGCCAAGATTGCACCACTGCACTCCAGCCTGGGAAACAGAGCAAGACTCCATTTAAAAAAAAAAAAAAAAAAAAAAAACTGAGCTGGGTGCGGTGGCTCACGCCTGTAATCCCAGCGCTTTGGGAGGCTGAGGCAGGTGGATCACCTGAGGTCAGGAGTTCGAGAACAGCCTGGCCAACATAGTGAAACCCTGTCACTATTAAAAAAAAAAAAAAATAGCTGGGCATGGTAGCAGGTGCCTGTAATCCCAGCTACTAGGGAGGCTGAGGCAGAAGAATCACTTGAACCCAGGAGGTGGAGGTTGCAGTAAGCCAAGATCACACCACTGCACTCCAGCCTGGGCAACAAGAGCAAAACTCCATCTCAAAAAAAAAAAAAAATTAATTAATTAAGATGATTAATTAATTAAGTTTAGGAAACTTCATTTCTTGCTTATACGAGTTTGTTTCCTTGTTCTTCAAAACCAGTGAAGCAATACAAAGTTAGATAAAAGACAAAATTAGTAATCTCCCAGCCCCTTTCCATTCCTCTCCAAGGCCTCCTACAAGATGAGAAATGGTAACATATTTTTGTGCCCCCCAAAAACATAAATACAAATATATTGGAAAGGGTTTTGTTGTTCTCTGTTTTTAGAAAACTAGGTTTAAACTTTACACGTTGCTCTGCAACTTATCTCATCTAATAATTTATCAACATCTCCCCAAGCGTCAATAACTAAAATTCTAACTCATACTTTTAAAAAGCTACATAAAAGTCCATATAAGGAGTATCCATAATGTGTTCACATATTTTTCTGTTGAGGGAATGGCTATTTTCAATGTTACCATTTCAAATAATGCTGTAATGAGTATCCTTGACATATTTCAAGTGAAAGAAAAAAAACTATTTTTACACACATACTTTCCTTGTTGTCCCATGTTTTGATTACTCCCGGTCTTATCATCATCCCTACCTCCCTTGCTCAGAGAATCATTCTCAGGGTCCAGTGTGATGACAGAGAGCAAAGTAACTTGGAGAATGTCAAGACAAGACATGTGATAGTTACTGTTGGTAAATTGGAAATGGCCTGTCTTGGCTGCCTCTCTCAGTCACTTGCACATGCTATTCCCCTCCTCCCCTTACATGTGCTCCCTGTTCTGGTCTCAGCAGCTGCTTCCAACTCAACTGATGTGAGCACAGCTGGCTACTTTGTCACACTCCTAACCCTGGCAAGTGCAGACAGGCCCAGGAGCTGTCCAAACAATTGGGAAGGAGAAACAATACATTATCACTGTGAAATAATATAATACAGAGGTATCTAGAGTAAAATATAAAACTCCCTCTTCATTAAGCCTCAACCCACATTTGCCAGTGACACCCCCCAGCTCAGAAGTGACCACTGTTTTAGAAGTCTGTTGTACAATCTTTCGGATTTTTCCTAAGCATGTACACATACAGGTATATATTCACATACAGGTATGTGTGTTTGGTCTACATACCTGTAATCATACCATATAATATGTTCTGCAACTTGCCCTTTTCACATAAAAATTTATTTGACATGTTTCCATACCAGCATATAATAGATTCCTCACATTTTTAATTAATTTCTTTTGAGACAAAGTCTCACTCTGTCGCCCAGGCTGGAGTGCAGTGGCACCATCATGGCTCACTGCAACCTCGACCACCTGGGCTCAGGTGATCCTCCCACCTCAGCCTCCTGGTAGCTGGGACTACAGGTGTGCACCACCATACCCAGCTAACTTATTTGTAGAGATGGGATTTCACCATGTTGCCCAAACTGTTCTCAAACTCCTAGGCTCAAATAATCCGCCCACCTTGCCCTCCCAAAGTGCTGGGATTACAGGTGTGAGCTATCATGGCTGGCGATTCCTTAAACTTTTAAAAGCTTAAAAAAATCCTATGTAAGAATGTGCCACAACTTTATTTTCCCATTTTGCTACATCTAGACATTTAAGTTGTTCACAGTGTTTTGCCATGTCAAACAATGCTGTATTGATAACACTGGCAGCACATCTCTAATTTTACACACAAGCTAATATTTCTCTAGGATATATACCAATAATTAGAATTAATGGGTTGAAAAGCTTGTGTATTTTAAATGTCAACAGATATTCCCAGATTACCATCTAAAACTGTGTACTAGTTTATGATCTCACCAACAGAGGATAAAAATTCCCATCTACACACTTCTACCAATATATTTTATCAATATATAAGATAGAATATATTATTGTTTTAATTTATATCTTATTTCCAGAAAAGTTAAACATCTCCTCACATGTGCAACTGTTCATTCTTATTTCTTATGAAAGGTATTACCATTTTGATTTTAAACATGAGGGTTTAGAGATGCTAGAGTGACACAACCAGTAAGTAGCAGACATCAAAGCTGTCTTTTAACAATTTCCCATCAAAACTAGGCCTCTTTCTGTCAAGTGTAATTCCCCCTACCAGCAGCCAGCAAACTATGGCCTATAAGTTAGCAGCCCATATTTTGTAAATCAGGTTTTACTAAAACATAGCCACGCCCATTCATTTAAGTATTGTCTATGGCTGCTTTTGTTCTCCAATGGCAGAGGTGAGTAGTTACAACTACATGGTCTGCAAAGCCTAAAATATTTACTACTGGGGTCTAAACAGAAACAATAACTTGACTGAGCACAGTGACTCACACCTGTAATCCCAGTACTTTGGGAGGCTGAAGTGGGTGGACTGCTTGCTGTTTGAGCCCAGGAGTTCGAGACCAACCTGGGCAACGTGGCGAGATTCCGTCTCTACAAAAATTAGAAAAATAGCCAGTTGTGGTGGCATGCACCTGTAGTCCCAGATACTCAGGAAGCTAAGGTGGGAGGACTGCTTGAGCCTGGGAGGCCAAGGCCGTGGTGAACCGCCATTGTGCCACCGCATTCCAGCCTGGGAGACAGAGTGGGACTCCATGTCAAAAAAACAAAAATCACACACAAAAAAAAACAAGAGTTAAAAACTAATGAAAAGCTCAAGTCTGGACACGGTGGCTCATGCCTGCAATCCCAGTACTTAGGGAGGCTGAGCGAGACCCCATCTCTACAAAAAATAAAAAAAATTAGGCTAGGCACAGTAGCCCACATCTGTAATCCCAGCATTTTGGGAGGCTGAGGCGGGCGGATCACAAGGTCAGGAGAATGGGGACCATCCTGGCCAACATGGTGAAACTCCATCTCTACTAAAAATACAAAAATTAGCTAGCCGTGGTGGCGTGTGCCTGTAATCCCAGCTACTCAGGAGGCTGAGGCAGGAGAATCACTTGAACCAAGGAGTTGGAGGCTGCAGTGAGCCGAGATCGTGCCACTGCACTCCAGCCTGGCGACAGAGCAAGACTCTGTCTAAAAAAATTAAAAAATTAAAAATTAGCCAGGCACAGTGCTGTGTGCCTGTAGTTTCAGCTACTTGGGAGGCTGAGGCAGGAGGACCCCTTGAACCAAGGAGTTCGAGGTTGCAGTGAGCTATGAAAATCTGGGTGATAGAGCAAGACCCTGTCTCAAAACAAAAAAAGAAAAGCTTCTCAGTGGGGATTAGTTATGGTCTAATTGGCCACAGCCAGAGCATGGCTATGTTACAGTGTGTAGCTCATTTTCAAATAACTTTATATGCAGTATAGGTCTGGTATATAATCCCAAAGGAAGAGCCCAAAACACACAAATGAAGTCAAAAGACTTATCTTTACTTATGGGTTGCAACACTAAAAGATTTTCTATGCCCTACTCTTCGTCTTCCTTGTTTCTTTTCTTTTCTTTTTTTTTGAGATAGAGCCTCATTCTGTTGCCCAGGCTGGAGTGCAGTGGTACAATCACAGCTTACCACAGCCTCAACCTCCCAGGCTCAAGCGATCCTCCTTCCTCAGACTCCTGAGTAGCTGAGACCACAGGCGGGTGCCACCACACCTGGCTAATTTTTGTATTTTTTGTAGAGACAGGGCCTTGTCATGTTGCCTAAGCTCATCTTGAACTCCTGGGCTCAAGTAATCCTTCTGCCTCTGCCTCCCAAAGTGCTGGGATTATAGACATGAGCCACCATGCCTGGCCCCTTATTTAATTTCATCTAATGGGAAACAAACAAATCTGGTTCCTACTGTCCTTCAGTGATTTTGACAATGTAGTTCCTACCCACACACCACAATAATACAAAACCAAAGCAAGCCCCACTATGTCTGCTGCTAAACACCCCCAACAAACACATATACACATCACACCACACCACACCCCACACCATACCACACTACACAACACAACACAGGTGTCTCCTTCCCTTTTGCTAGCAGATTCGCTAGGAAGCAGCTGAACATTCCCAGCAAGTCGAACCAACTGCTAAGAGCTAGCGCCCCTAACCATTGTGGGAAAGGAAGGCCAATTCTCCCCTCTAGATTGTACCCTTCTGAAGATCCTGGCCATGAAAGAAGTCATTTCTCCAGAGAATGTTAAGCCATTCAGTTCCTGTACGGCAGGCAGGGAAGGTGTCATCCTCCCCATTTCATCAGTGGAGGAACTCAGTGTAACTTGTTTCATTTCCTCTTACTTCAAAAGGTCATTTTAAGTAATGGGGTCATTTAGGTTATATCAGTGATCTTTTTAATTTCTCCTCGCATTCTCTCCCAAATTTTGGTTTTACAAAATAATGGTTAAAAAAAAAAAAGCTATCATACTCTCCACGAAATTTAACTTAATCTAGAATTTTGAATGAGAAATTAATAATCAAAGAACAGTGCATTTTAGGCCGGTTGCGGTGGCTCATTCCTGTAATCCCAGCACTTTGGGAGGCCAAGGCGGGCGGATCACCTGAGGTCAGGAGTTTGAGACCAGCCTGGCCAACATGGTGAAACCCCGTCTCTACTTAAAATACAAAAAATTAGCTGGGCGTAGTGGTACGCACCTGTAATCCCAGCTACTTGGGAGGCTGAGGCAGGAGAATTGCTTGAACCTGGGAGGCAGAGGTTGCAGTGAGCCGAGATCACGCCATTGCACTCCAGACTGGGGGACAAGAGCGAGACTTCATCTCAAAAAACAAACAAAGAACAGTGCATTTTCTTACACAAATAAACAGGTATTAAGTGGTTCTCTGGATAGGAATTTGGCAATACATATCAACCTTAATGCCTATAATCCTAGCACTTTGGGAGGCCGAGGTGGGCGGATCACCTGAGGTCAAGAGTTTGAAACCGGCCTGACCAACATGGAGAAACCCGTCTTAAAAAAATACAAAATTAACTGGGCATGGTGGCACATGCCTGTAATCCCAGTTACTCGGGAGGCTGATGTGAGAGGATCACTTGAACCCTGGAAGGTTGAGGCTGCAGTGAGCTGTGATCACACCACTGCACTCCCGCCTGGGTAACAGAGTGAGACTCTGTCTCAAAACAAAGAAACAAAGAAACAAAAATGTTCATATCTGGCTGGGTATGGTGGCTCACACCTGCACTCTGAGAGGCTGAGGCAGGAGGATCTCTTGAGGCCAGGAGTTCAAGACCAGCAATCTTCTTGCCTCAGCCTCCCAAAGTGCTGGTGCTAGGATGATGGGCATGAGCCACTGCACCCAGCCTAAAATAGTAAATTTTGTTACATACATTTTACCAAAACTAAAAAAAAAAAAAAAAAGCTGGCTGGGTACAGTGGTTGAAGCCTGTCATCCCAGCACTTTGGGAGGCCAAGGTAGGATTGCTTGAGCCCAGGAGTTCAAGACCAGACTGGACAACACAGTGGGACCATGTCTTTACAAAAAATTTAAAAATTAGCCAGGTGTGGTGGCATACACCTATAGTCCCAGCTACTCAGGAGGCTAGGGTGGGAGGATCACTTGAGTCTGAGCCTGGGAGGTTGAAGCCGTAATAAGCTGTGATCATACCACTGCACTCTAGCCTGGGCAAGAGTGAGATCTTGTGTCAAAAAAAAAAAAAAAAAAAAAAAAAAGGAAACAAAAAGAATTAAAAAGAAAAAAAAAAGCTCATGTTCTTTCATCAAATAATTCCAATCACAGAAATAAAACTTTAGGAAATAATCTGAAATACAAAGATATATGGACAGTAATAGAATTATTTATCATTCTGAAAAACTGAAGGAAAACTAACAATAACTTAAATTATGGCAAGAATATACATATGATGAAATCTTATGCAGTCACTTAAAATGTTTTAAATAAGTTTGGCTGGGTACAGTGGCTCACGCCTATAATCCCAGCACTTTGGTAGGCTGAGGTGGGATGATTGCTTAAGCCCAGGAGTTCAAGACCAGCCTGGGCAACATAGTGGACTCCACTTCTACAAAAAATAAAAATAAAAAAAATAGCTGGGCATGATGGCATGTGCCTGTAGTCCAGCTACTTGGGAAGCTAAAGCAGGAAGATCACTTGAGCCCAGGAGGTCAAGGCTGCAGTGAGCGAGGATTGCAACTGTACCACTGTACTCCAGCCTGAGTGACAGAGCAAGGCCCCGTCTCTGGGGGAAAAAAAAAGTTTTAAATAATTTTAATGACATAGGGAAATACTCAAGAAATGCTGAATTTTAAAAGCAGGATATAGGCTGGGTGTAGTGGCATATGCCTATAATCCCAGCCCTTTGGGAGGCCAAGGCAGGTGAATCGCTTGGGCTCAGGAGTTCAAGACCAGCCTGGGCAACATGGTGAAATCCTGTCTCTACAAAAAATACAAAAATTAGCCGGGCATGGTGGCATGCACCTGTAGTCCTAGCTATTTAGGAGGCTGAGGTAGGAGGACTGCTTGAGCCCAGGAGGTTGAGGCTGCAGTGAGCTGTGATTATACCACTGCACTCAAGCCTGGGTGAGAGTGAGACCCTGTCTCAAAAAAAAACAAACAAACAAAAAGAGGCAGGATAAAACTATTATGGTATGGCCCCACTTTTAAAACTATATATACAAATATTTATAGACAGATAGATATATCATATACATATCTATCCCTCTCCCCACATGCTTGTGAGTTTGTATATGTGTATGTACACTTGTAAGGAGGTATACCAAATAATGTTCATTTCTGAGTTGTGGAATTATGGGTGCCTTTTACTTTCTCCCTTAACACATTATTTTTCATGTTTTCTAAATAGTACCATCATACACAATTAGGAAAAAATTAGTTTCATATTGTTTAATCTAGTAATCTATTTGTAGATATGTATCATAAGAAAATAACCAAAAACATAGACAAAAACTTATGCATAATAATGTTCATGTAAAGATACACAAAAAACTATTAATAAATAATGGTTACTTCTGCAGTGCAGAATTAGGGTAAAGACTTATTTGGGGACTTATTTGTTATATCTATTACAAAAATGATTTGAAAAAAATTCCATTATTATTTGAAAAAACCTGAAAGCATATAAAAATCCTATATGATAGACTATTAGGCAGCCATTACAAATATTTATGAAGAGTATATATAAATTTATATAATGAAAAAATGGTAAATGGGGAAAAAAGCAGAATATAAAATTTTAGGTAATATATGATCTGGAAATTGCAAAACCAGAAATATACAAGCACAAAATACTGAAAGAAAATAGGCTAAAATAAGAACAGTAGTTTTCTCCAGATAGTGGGATTATGGGTGATTTCAGTTTTCTTCCTTATACTTCTCTGCGTTTTTCACATGTCCTAGAATGAGTATATACTATTTTTCAATCAGGCTTAAAAAATGTTTTTGGTTTCTGTCCTATAATGAAAAGCCCGCTCCTTGTGAGAAATTTTATCCACAAAGGATTATCAGTAGTAAGCAACCCACTAGCAAGAAGACTGTTTATAATGTATATGTCTAAGAAAATCATCTTTGGTGGGTCAGTGAGCTCAGTTTAAAGGGACACAGCTCTGACCACTTCCTGCCTTCTTGCTTTTGGAGTTGTTTTAGTAACTATAACTGAGGAATCAAGTTCCCAAACATGAGATGCCTGACAAACTTTATACTGTACTGTAAGAACCAGGACCACCACCTTCTCTCAACCTAACCTCTAAGGCTTTACACTTAAGAATAGACAAGACCGGGCCGGGTGTGGTGGCTCATGCCTGTAATCCCAGCACTTTGGGAGGCTGAGGTGGGCAGATCACCTGAGGTCGGGAGTTTGAGACCAGCCTGACCAACATGGAGAAACCCCGTCTCTACTAAAAATACAAAAATTAGCCGGGCGTGGTGGCACATGCCTGTATTCCCAGCTACTCGGGAGGCTGAGGCAGGAGAATCACTTGAACCCAGGAGGCGGAGGTTGCGGTGAGCCGAGATCATGCCTCTAGCCTGGGCAACAAGAGCAAAACTCTGCCTCAAAAAAAAAAAAAAAAAAAAAAAGAATAGACAAGACCTAAATAACATAGATTGGGTCATGTTAGTCTGTAAATCAAAAACAATAGCTAATTACATGAAGAATAAAATCCAAATTTCTTAGCATGGCACTTAAGGTTCTCTAAGATCCAACCCTCAAATTTCCTTCCCAGCCTCATCTTCAGTTCATTCCCTAAAACATCCTCTACCTCAGGCACATTTTCCCCATACATGCCAGGCATTTTCCAAGCTGTGTGCCTTTGCCCATGGTGTGACCTCCATTAAATGCCCTGTCTCTTAAACCTACTGAACTCCTATTCTTCCTTTACAACCTGGCTCAAATGCCTTCTCCCTTCAGAAACTCTCCTTATCGCCCCCACAATCAGGAACAATTGTTCTTTGCTCTATGTGCTCCCATATTGCTTGTTCCTCTACAAACTTAATTACAATCCTCCCTGGGGGGATGCTAGCTTTAATACTTGTTTCATTTTACTAAACTCCTGAAGGGCAGAAACCATTTTAAAATCATTTCCACTCCAGCACACTGCTTGCACACAGTAGGTACTAAATATGCTGCCTGAGTAAATGGCAGCCAATTGGCCCTAATCTGAATTCTTTCAGTGGTACAGCCAGGGATGGCAAACTGTCAAAGAAGCTAGTCCCTCTAATTACAAGTTATACATATAGCATGAGTGACCAGCAGAAAATGTCAAGGGCCTGCCACTTTAAGAGGACTGGCAAGATGACTATGTTTACACAATCCTAATTAAAACTAAAGGGCACTGAGGGAAAGAAGAGAAATAGGGAGATTAAGAGGTGTGGATTCTACAGGTCACCTCCTCTTCTTAGTGAGCTTGCTAGGCACTAGGCTGGAAGATCTGAGCTACAAAGTAGCCTATTTTATCTTTGGGGTAGCCTGTAGGATCTAAGTATTGAAAAGAAAATGATTAGGCCACTTTGTCCTGCAGCAACTGGCCCTGCTCTTGGGCATTAACTTCCAATTCTGGTACACAAGGCTTTTTCTCTAAATGAATCCCACTGTACCAATCATTAGGAGAATCCCTTTAAAAAAGGCTTGAAATTAATAACAGCAGGAAACAAAGTCTCTCAATCCTCTGAATCACAATATCCACACTGTCCATTTTGATGAAATTCACCCCCACCTCCTTCAAACAATAGGTCCTACCAAGGAATAACTTCTCTCAGGACCAACATGTCCTGTGATTGTTTTTCAGGAGCAAGCTTCGAGTGCCTGCTTCTCATTAAATAGCTGCTTAATGTCTGATCATCCAGCTGTGACTATAAGTAGAGAGTAAAGTAACTATAATTTAGGAGGTAAAAAGGAAATTCCACTCCTACTCCAAGTCCAGTAGTCAAACAGCTTAGAATAGACATTTCCCTACCTCAAACCTTCTTAGGCTTATCCAATTTTCAGATCTAGAATTTTTAGCGTCTCTTAACTCTTTCAATATGAAAATGAGGAAAACAATGTTTAGAGTAAGAAAGAGAATTGCAAATGATTATACAGTAACTTAGTGACAGAATCCTTTGACCAGGCTGTCTAACACCTCATTTAACTGATGAGTTTTCAAGACCACCGTTTCCAGGAACAGATTGCAGGGCACTATAATATAATCAGCTTAATTTGCATATATTCAAGATAACAGCCCCTAGGTTTGACCCCTTCACCATCTTCCTGCCTACCTTTTTTCAAACCCGCAACTGCTAACAACAACAAAAAATCAATGTAGTGATTTAATACATCATTTCTCCCTAAAAAAGACTGGAGCTACCAAACCATCTGCTTCAGCCTCACCACCAGGGATTCATCTTGATTGATTTGGGTGTGCTGGTGGGCAGTGGCTGCCACAGCCTGAAGAACTCTTCCAACTCTTTCTGGGGGTCTTCTGGAGATGGGACTGCAATGACTCCTCAGCCACAGTTTCCTATAGAGCAACATGTTGAAACACACTTGTGCCCTCAACACACTTGTGTTTGAGCCCTCAACACACTTGTGATTTGGGAGGAGTACCAGGAGAAAGACCAGTTTTTGGCAGGGCACGGTGGCTCACGCCTGTAATCCTAGCACTTTGGGAGGCCAAGGCAGGTGGATCACTTGAGGTCAGGAGTTCAAGACCAGCCTGGCCAACATGGTGAAACCCCTTCTCTAATAAAAATACAAAAAATTAGCTGGGCATGGTGGCACATGCCTGTAATCATAGCTACTAGGGAGGCTGAGGCAGGAGAATCGCTTGAACCCGAGAGGTGGAGGTTGCAGTGAGCCAAGATCCCGCCATTGCACTCCAGTTTGGGTGACAGAGAGAGACCCTGTCTGGGAAAAAAAAAAAAAGAAAAGAAAAGGCCAGTTTTCTCCATTATCTAGTCACCCCGACCTATACGCAAGCATATGCACAGTCACTATAAAGGAAAGTGACTTGTTTTCCAGAAGACATTTCTAATCTTATTAAATCAAATGAAAACTGCAATCAAAATACTCTCCTTAGGAAGTTATTTACTTATTCTAACAAAACACTTCTTTGGGAGCTGCCTTTAAAGTCTACTCCACGTGAGACAAACAGAAAAATTCGGTGTTACTGTTTTATAGTCACGCCTCATTCTTCACCAAAAAAGGTATTGCCTTGTATGATTCTTTGGCTCACGGTATCTTCTGGCTGTTTCTAAAAATTGAATCCACCAAGCTAAGAGTAAAGATTTGCTACCTCTGAGGAGATTCAAAAGACTGGCTCAGAGGCAGTCTGAGGCAATGACATCATCACCAAAGGAAATCTAAGGCTGAGAACACAATTACTTTGAAGGGGTCAAACTTATAAACATTCTAATTGCCCCATAATTACAATCAAGGGGGCAAGACATGTACAATATCTGCCACATTTGTTCAACTATTACATCACTTTATAATTACACATTATATAATAATAAATTTTGGCCCTGGAAGAAATCTTCAAGATCATATAATCCAAACTGTCCCTTTTTACATATGAGAAAAGTTCAGTCCATTGAGGTTAGGCAATTTGTCCCTGGTCACACATCTGGTTAGCAACAGTTAGGATGAGAAACGCAGACACCCAAACTCCCAGCATAATGCACCCACACATACTTATGTATACAGCTCCTCCTCCTCTGCTTCTCACTTCCTTCACTCCCCTGATCAAAAGGGACAGAAATAACTCGGGACACCAAAGCATACCAAGAATGGTTCTGAAACCCAGTAGCGGAGAAATGATGGCTTAAAAACCAGGACTTCTCTACAGTGGCCTCAATGGCCAATGTTTAGTGTCTGGCTCACAAGAGTTCTGGGCAATCTACCTCAGAGCAAGGGCCAATGAAAACCTCTGGACACCACCCTCCCACAGTTAGAAAAATATCTTTATTAAACCTCTCTGCTCTCCTCCTACAGTAACCTGTTTGCCTCGAATAATTGAAAGACGGTCACTTTGAAGAATCTGGGTCAGGGAAAAAATAAATAGTAGAGATCCTGCTCAGGACAAAGCTGACCTATGAAAAAGTAGAGGGCAGGAACCATTTTGACTTACCTCCTGGTGGAAGCCTCCACACACTAGAACAGGGTGATCTCTGGCAGTCTGGCTTAGAATTAGTTTCCACCTAGGGAAGGGGCAAAGGGACAGGAATGATTATTCATTCCCCTAACCCCCCCACTCTTGGTCAACTCAGCCTCACATTATCCTGGGCAACCCCAGCGTTCTGTGGATCAGACAGCAAGCAGAAGGGAAGCCATGCAGGCCAGGTCAATGGGGTGAGTCAGTGGCAGAGCAGGAAGAGTCACTGGGGCAGAAATTCTGGCCTTCCGTGGCAAGACTGCCAGTCCACACCCACACTTGGTCAGCACTGTGAAGGCCCTGCCCTGTTAGGATTTCAGTCTTTAAGCCAGAAAGCTTCTTCCTCAGGAGGCCCCACACCACTCTCATTTTCAAGTGTCTCTCCTCCTGCTCAAAAATCTTCCACAGTTTTCTTCTTCCTAAAGCATCATATCTAAATTCTTTGGCTTAACTTTCCAAATCCTCCATTATATGGCCTCAAGTCATTTATTCAACCTTATTTCCCACTATTCTATAGAATATACTCTGAATTGATCAAGCCAGTCTTCCCACTTCTCTCTGCGTGAGCCAAGCCTTTTCTCATTTCCCTGCTTTCAATTATCCATGAGTGGTAAATTCAAACATCTTCAGGGGTCAGGCAGGTAACAGAAACAAATGATCCAGGCAAGGCCCAGTGGCTCACAGCAGTAATCCCAGCACTTTGGGAAGCCAAGGTGGGCGGATCGCTTGAGCTCAGGAGTTCGAGACCAACCTGGGCAACATAGTAAAACTCCGTCTCTACAAAAATACAAAAAATTAGCCGGGTGTGGTGGAGTGTGCCTGGGTCCCACCTACTTGGGAGGTTGCAGTGAGCTGAGACCGTGCCACTGGACTCCAGCCTGGGCAACAGAGCGAAACCCTGTATCCAAAACAAAACAAAACAAAACAAAATGAATGATCCAGTGGGGCACATGGCAGATCTAGGAAACGCTGCACCCCCCTAAAGGCATTCAAATATTTTAATTCAAATATTTATGTACTGTCTCACTGTGAGCATCACGATAACCTTTTAAATAGTTATTAATACTCTATCTTGCAAATGAGGAAACTTCCCCAAGGTTAGGTAACTGGCAAAATGCTGGGCACAGTCTCTAGACCTGTCTGATGCCAAAGCAAGAGCTCTATACCATTAGGCTTCTAGCAGTTCAAACATTATGGAAGATACAGAACCGTCAAAGTCACTTTTCATGATACACAACCTTAATAGTAGGATGGGAAGCCCAAATCACAGCTTATCTAACCATATCCCAACTGCCTCCAATTCTGCCCATCTTCCAAACCCCATCTTTCTGCCAAAGTATTTCATTCCTAGTTACCCAAGTCCTACGAAATTCCTTCTTCTGTAAATTCCTATAGGGTTTATAGATTAGAGAACACAAATAAGTGCTAAATTATATACTGTCTTGCAAAATCAGATACTGCTTCTATGTATTTTAGTGTCAGCCTCATCAATCAAACTATTGTATTAATCTCTAGAGTTCTTCTACCAAAAATGCCTAACCTGAATCTAATCAAGAAGAATCAGACAAATGCTATGAAAGACAAAAAGGCATTCAGATTAAAAAAGAAATGTTCAAAGTTAAAGCAGACTAAAGACATGATAGTCATGACAACTAAGTGCATAAATACATGCATGATCCTTTAATGAATCCTGAATTTTAAAAAACTCAATAAAAGACATCATGGGAAAATATGAGAAATCTGAACAAGTATTATATATTGGATGTATTGAATCAATGTTAAGTTTCCTGAGTGTTAATAGTACTGTAGTTATATAGGAAGATACCTTTTTCTTAGGAAATACTTGCTGAAATAGGGATTAAATAACATGATATTTACATCTAACAGTCAAAAAGATTCAGAAAATGAAGGATAGAGAGCAAATTTGGCAAAATGTTAATAGTGACTCTAAATGAAAAGTATATAAGTATTTGTTACATTATTTTGCAAAATATCTATAGGTTTGAAAATTTTCAAAATAAAATAATTTAGGAGGGAAATCTTGTATTATATACTTTTTTATATACTCAGATCTGTGACAGATATAATAGGTACTCATTACATTAGGTATCTGCTCACTACCTAAGGAAACTGGGCATTTGGAGGTCAGCAATCAGACAGAGTCCACTTTGCTGCAGCTCATGAGGGGTATAGTAGGAAATTCTTAGGGAATAAGAGGTTTCTCCAAAACTCACATTGTCACACCACAGGAAATCTAGAAAAGCAAGCAATTACCTCAGTCCTCACTGAGGCCATCACAGAAGTACAGGCACTAAACAAATGCCCACTCGCTAGGCAGAATGCAGCTGCTACCCACACGTTAGTACCCAGTGGTAAGGTGGATACAGTGTGACCTCAGAGGACCAAGTGTTGAGGTCACATTGCATCCATCTTGCCACCGGGTACCAAAAATTTGACAACCTGCAAAACAAGTGTCTCTGGCCAGTCACAGGAAGGCACTCAAGTATCAAATAAACATGCCTGAAATATATGCAGTCTTTCCTCCTCACCAGATAAACCAGTCCTCAGCTGCAATAAGGCAGAAGAAATCTGCAAGGCTGAATCACTGGTATTTCCTGTGCAAACTTCAAAGAAACTGGCCCTTCAATAGGACAGAAAGGGCAGGCGACACAGCTGCCAACAGAGGCCTCAACCCAGGAGCATGCTATGCAATAATGCCTTCTCTCCCTTCTACAGCCATCAGATACCTCATTTTTACTTCTGCCAAATGGCCCCTTATTACCGCAACTGATTACCTAATGGCCAACCCTTTACCTTGGTTCTCTCCTCCCGTCAATGAGACCCAAGATACTGGCCTTTCCGGACAGCTCCTCCCTCAATTTGCCAGAGGAATTGTCAAAACTATTACCCTGGCCGGGTGCGGTGGCTCATGCCTGTAATCCCAGCACTTTGGGAGGCCGAGGCGGGCGGATCACAAGGTCAAGAGATAGAGACCACGGTGAAACCCCATCTCTATTAAAAATACAAAAAATTAGCCGGGCGTGGTGGTGGGTGCCTGTAGTCCCAGCTACTCGGGAGGGGAGGCTGAGGCAAGAGAATGGTGTGAACCCAGGAGGCGGAGCTTGCAGTGAGCCAAGATCGCGCTACTGCACTCCAGCCTGGGTGACACAGAGCAAGACTCCATCTCAAAAAAAAAAAAAAAAAAAAAAAACGCTGCCTAGGCCAGGCACAATGGCTTACATCTAGAAACCTAGCACTTTGGGAGGCCGAGGCAGGAGGATTGCTTGAGCTCAGGTGTTCAAGACTAGCCTGAGCAACACAGCAAGACCTTGTCTCTACTAAAAATCAAAAAAATTAGCTGAGTGTAGTCCCAGCTATACTACTTAGGAGGCTGAGGTAGGAAGACAGCCACTGCACTCCAGCCTGGGTGACAGAATGAGACCCTGTCTCAAAAAAAAAAAAAAAAAAAAAGTTGCCCACAGTAGGAGGTAGAGGAGAGGCCATTATTAAGTACACTCTCAGTAAACCCTGAATCTGACAGAGCTACCCAAAACATCAGTGCAGTCTTAAGTTGCATTAGTAGAAGATGACTCTATGCCCCACCTTTGAAGAGCAAAGTTAGAGGACTTGCAGAGGAAAAACACCAATGACCATGGCGAAGGGTCTAGATAGTGTATCATTTCAAATGTGGAGGAAGAACTACACACTTTTAGCCAGGGGAGAACAAGAAAACTTTTTTCAAATATACGCATAGCTTTCACATAGATGAGGAGAAAGACTTATGAGTCCACTATAAGAATACAAAACCAGAACTAATGAGTGGAAGTTACAGGCAGATCGATTTTGGTTTGCCACAGGGAAGAAATTTCAGCATGTTGTAGAAGTTCAGAATGTGGGATTAGGATGCTTGGATTAGGATGTCACCTCCACCACTTATAATCCCAGAATGCGTGGATTAGGATGTCAACTCCACCACTTATAAACTGTGTGGTTTTGTGGAGGTTAATCTACCTGTGCCTCAGTTGCCTTCCCTGTAAAAGAGAATAGTAATAATAGAACTTAGCTCACAGAGCTTTAAGAAGTAGCTTCCGGGGCTGGCCACGGTGGCTCAGGCCTGTAATCCCAGCACTTTGGGAGGCTAAGGCCGGTGGATCGCCTGAGGTCAGGAGTTCAAGACCAGACTGACCAACATGGGAAAACCCGTCTCTACTAAAAATACAAAAAAAATTAGCTAGGCGTGGTGGCGCATGCCTGTAATCCCAGCTACTCAGGAGGATAAGGCAGGAGAATCGCTTGAACTCGGGAGGCAGAGGTTGCAGTGAGCCGAGATCGCGCCATTGCACTCCAGCCTGGGCATCAGGAGCGAAACTCCGTCTCAAAACAAAAACACAGACAAAAAAAAAATTAACCAGATGGTAGTGGTGCGTGCCTGCAATCCCAGCTACTCGGGAGGCTGAGGCAGGAGAATCATTTGAACCTGGGAGGTGGAAGTTGCAGTGAGCAGAAATCACGCCACTGTACTCCAGTCTGGGCAATAGAGCGAGGCTCCATCTCAAAAAAAAATAAAAAGAAGTAGTTTCTGTAAAGTACTTAGAACAGTGCGTAGTTCACAGTATATGCTGGAAAAAAAAATGTTACCTATTGCTATTACTAACTGTTGATACAACAGACCAGGCTGGGTGTGGTGGTTTGTGCTTGTAATCCCAGCACTTTGAGAGAATTGCTTGAGCTCAAGAGTTCGAGACCAGCCTGGGCAACATAGTGAGACCTCATCTCTACTAAAAATAAAAAGAGTTGCCAGGCAGAGTGGTGTGCACTTGTAGTTCCAGCTACTCAGCAGGCTGAGATGGGAGGATAGCTTGAGTCCAGGAGATCGAGGCTGCAGTGAGCTATGATGACGCCACTGCACTCCAGCCAGAGTGACAGAGCAAGACCCTGTCTCAAAATAACAAACAGGCTGGGTGCAGTGGCTCACGCCTGTAATCCCAGCACTTTGGGAGGCCGAGGCGGGTGGATCACTTGAGGTCAGGAGTTCGAGACCAGCCTGGGCAATATGGTCAAACCCTGTCTCTACTAAAAATACAAAAATTAGCTGGTTGCAGTGGCACGTGCCTGTAATCCCAGCTACTTGGCAGGCTGAGGCAGGAGAATCACTTGAGCCTGGGAGGCGGAGGTTGCAGGGAGCCAAGACTGCGCAATTGCACTCCAGCCTGGGCGACAGAGTGAGACTCCATCTCAAAATAAATAAATAGGCCGGGCGCAGTGGCTCACGCCTGTAATCCCAGCACTTTGGGAGGCCGAGGTGGGTGGATCACGAGGTCAGGAGTTCAAGACCAGCCTGGCCAACATGGTGAAACCCCATCTCTACTAAAAATACAAAAATCAGCGGGGCGTGGTGGCAGGGGCCTATAATCCCAGCTACCCAGGAGGCAGAGGCAGAAAATTGCTTGAACCCAAGAGACAGAGGTTGCAGTGAGCCAAGATGGTGCCACTGCACTCCAGCCTGGGTCTGTCTCAAAATAAATAAATAAATAAATAAATAAATAAATAAATAAATAAATAAATAAATAAATAAATAAAATTAAATAAAAATAACAAACAATACAAAAAACAGACCAGATAACCTGAAGACCTTCCTAGTAAATACGCCTAGAAGTGCTCAGAAAAATATAATAAACATCCTTTTAGACTGTGCCAGCTATTAAGGTATTGTCTCTCAGCTCCAAATCTACCCTGTTATGCTCTGCTTTGTAATGCTGGGGCCTGGACTCCACTAAACCCCATTTCACATTTGCCAGCTGGCTCCCTGTCAACAGGGGGTGATAAGGGGAAAACAGAAGACAAGAGAAGGCTTCACGGGACTTCCTCCTTCCTGCAGCCTGGTGTTTCTTGACAACAGAAGTTGGTTCTTCCCAGTTGCTTTTTAAATTCCCAAAACCAGCCTCCTGCCCCCAAAGGCACCAGCATCAGCTAAGTAAGGCTCAATAGAAGCCAGCTCCTCCAGGTTCCTCCTGTGAGGGCCTGAGAAACCAGCAGCACCAAGTAACACCCTCTCTCCAGAGAATCTGGGTACAGCTCTTCCAGATCCCTCTAGACTTCTAGGTTCTGGTAACCCCAACCTTCCTCCCTTTGTTTTTCAGTCCTGGATGAGAAAAATTATTTATGCAGTTATTATATTGAAGTTACTTTAATATTCCCTTTCTGCTTTTTCAGCCCTCCACCAAGGGTTTAAACCAATCTCCTTTATGGAGTTCACCCTATTGTGTGGTTTCTGTTTTGCTGATTGGATCTGAACTGACATATAGATAAACTGAGCTCTCAAGAAAGTAAGAAAAATCCCCAGGAACCAGAAACAAAGAATTAGTGAGGAGGATTAGCGAGCTGATGACATAGCTATCCTATGAATTTGTAACACCCTCATAGGTTCAGAAGACAGATCTTGAGTCCACAAAAAGCACTGAGATCCCTGTGCAGAGGCTGAGACTCTTAAGTTTATACTCAGTAAGATAACAGACTAGGAAAAAAAATCTGTCCAGAGAGAAATAAAAAACTTGCCTTGCTCACCTAGTGAGAAAGGAGGGAAAAACCTCCTAGGAATTCAAAACAGGCTGGGTGAAGTGGCTCATGCCAGTAATCCCAGCACATTGGGAGGCTGAGGTGGGTGGATTGCTTGAGCCCAGGAGTTCGAGACCAGCCTGGGCAACATGGCAAAACCCTGTCTCTACTGAAAATATAAAAATTTGCCGGGTATGGTGGTGTGCACCTGTAGTCCCAGCTACTTGGGAGGCTGAGGTGGGTGGATTGCTTCAGCCCAGGAGGCAGAGGTTGCAGCGAGCCAAGATCCTGCAACTGCACTCCAGCTTGGGCAACAAAGCCAGACAGATCCTATCTCAAAAAATAAAATAAAATTCTAGAAAGCAGACATTAATATGTAGTGAAAAACAAACAAACGATCAGTGGTTCCTGGTATCAGGGTGAAAGGAAAAACGGACTGTAAAGAAGTATGAGAGCCGGGCGCGGTGGCTCACGCCTGTAATCCCAGCACTTTGGGAGGCCGAGGAGGGTGGATTACCTGAGGTTGGGAGTTCAGGACCAGCCTGACCAACATGGTGAAACCTCATTTCTAATAAAAATACAAAATTAGCTGGGCGTCGTGGTGCATGCCTGTAATCCCAGCTACTCAGGAGGCTGAGGCAGGAGAATCACTTGAACCCGGGAGGCAGAGGTTGCAGGGAGCCAAGATTGCACCACTGCACTCCAGCCTGGGGAACAAGAGTAAAAATCCATCTTAAAAAAAAAAAAAAAAGCATGAGAAATCTTTTGGGGGTTAGAGAAATCCTCTATATCTTGATTATGGCTGCTGTTTACAGGTGTAGACATCTGCCAAAACTCAACTTTCTTTAAAATTATTACAAACACAAAATTGAAAACAAGACAAAAACAAGAGCACGAAAAACAGGCAGATTTGAAAATGAACCAAAGAGCACTTCTAATAAATGAAAAAGTTAGCTAATAAAAATAAGAATTCAAAAAACAAATTAGACCTAGCTGAAGAGTAAACTAGTATACTAGAAGATAGATATAAGGAAATTATCCAGAAGTTAACACAGAAAGATAGAAATGGAAATTATGAAAGAAAGAACAAGATGTGGACGACAGAATGAGGAAGTTCAACGTAAGTTAAGCATGAGATCTGAGAGAGGTAAAGAGGTAATGATTGGGAATTTTTACACAATTAGTGAAAAGATATGAAATTTCAGATTAAGGAATTACTATATGCCCCCAGTACATAATGATTTAAGAAAATTAAATTCACACCATGTAATGGAAGTACAGAACACAAATGACAGCAAAGAAGATCTTAAAAACAACCAGAAAGAAAGACAGGTTACCTACAATAAAATAAGTTAATTTGTAAGCATAGTTCTCAAGAGTAACAACAAAAAGCCAGAATTTCAATGAAAAAACACTTTCAAAGTGCTAAGAGACAATAACTGGAAGCCTAGTACCCAGCTAAACTACCAATCAAGACTGAACGTGAGCCGGGCACAGTGGCTCATGCCTATAATCCCAGCACTTTGAGAGGCCGAGGCGGGAGGACCACGAGGTCAGGAGATCCGAGACCAACATGGCTAACACGATGAAACCCTGTCTCTACTAAAAATACAAAAAATTAGCCGGGCATGGTGGTGGGCGCCTGTAGTCCCAGCTACTCGGGAGGCTGAGGCAGGAGAATGGTGTGAACCCGGGAGGTTGCAGTGAGCCGAGATTGCGCCACTGCACTCCAGCCTGCGAAACAGAGTGAGACTGTCTCTCAAAAAAAAAAAAAAAAAAAAAAAAACCAGACTGGAAGTGAAATAAAGATTTTTTAAATGAAGACAGTGTTTACCACTAATAGATTCCCACTGAACAAACATCTGAAGGATGTATGTATCTGTGCAATAAAAAAGGAAGGAATAAAATGCAAGGAAGAATAGTGAAAAAGCAAACAGTAGACATACATGGGTAAAACGAAATAATCACTAACAATACAAAACAATAAACATATTTTAATTGTGTTGGGGTCTCACTCTGTTGCCCAGGCTAGCTAAGAACTCCTGGGCTCAAGCCATTCTCCTGCCTGCTCCTCCTGCCTCAGCCTCCAGAGTAGTTGGGATGACAGGGTGAGCCACCATGCCCAGCTACAAAATAATAATTATTAATTAGAATTGTTGGCCGGGCGCGGTGGCTCACGCCTGTAATCCCAGCACTTTGGGAGGCCGAGGCAGGCGGATCACGAGGTCAGGAGATCGAGACCATGGTGAAATCCCGTCTCTACTAAAAATACAAAAAATTAGCCCGGCCTGGTGGCAGGCGCCTGTAGTCCCAGCTACTCGGAGAGGCTGAGGCAGGAGAATGGCGTGAACCCGGGAGGCGGAGCTTGCAGTGAGCCGAGATCGCGCCACTGCACTCCAGCCTGGGCGACAGAGCGAGACTCCGTCTCAAAAAAAAAAAAAAAAAAAAAAAAGAATTGTTCAACTTCGAGATGGATTGACTTTGGGAATGATCTCATTCTAGAAAGTACTCATTTCGAGTCCGGACAACACCTTTTGGTATGTTTAGTGTACACTGGGTAAGAGGCTAAATTAAATGACCACACCATATATTAGGTTAATGCAAAAGTAACTGCGGTTTTTGCCATTACTTTCAATGGCAATAACCGCAATTACTTTTGCACCAACCTAATATCTTCTGATCATAGTTTTATCAATTAGACACAGCTGTCCAAACAGCCCCTGATCAGCTCTGTTCAGCCACCTGAGCAGGGCTTTGCCCTCATCCTAAAAGTTCCAGAATTCAAGTCTTATTTCAAGGCATTCTTCCCACTTCCATGTTCCACATGTAAAAAAGAATTCTATGTTTCTTAAGGGGCTTTCAGGTAAGATCTTTAAGCTTTTGGAATGTACAGCTTTTCGCTGTGAACTAAGAGCTTAGACATTACAATTAGTCATCCCTTGCTAGAACTTAGGCTAAGAAAAGAATACTTTGGAAGCTTTCACAAAGAAGTATGTGGTTCTTCCTCTACAGAAGAAATACCACACAGAAAGAGGGAGTGAGGAAACATACACCCATCTGTGCTGACAGAAAGCTACCTTACATGATCCTCATGTTCGCCCCAGGTTCCCATATATTCACAGCAGTAAAGATCTCCACAAAGTAGAGAGGCCCAACTCCCTCACCATTAAAGCTTTAACGACCAGACAACCCAGAAGTTTGGAAACATAGAACCAGGCAACAGATACTAGAGAGAGGGAACTATGTATTAAAGCAAGAAAAAATCATTACGTTTTCAAGAGAGAGTGCCACTCCAGGAAAGAGGACAGCTTAATACTGAGGTTCAAATGCCACTAAATGAAAACGGGAAAGAGAAGTTCCTGTGCCCTTTCAGCCCAAGAAATTATTCCAAAGCATACATTTATTCCCATTACATGTCGCAAATCCTGCCTAGCCATTAGGATACAGTGACGAAAAAGTCTCTCATTATCTAGAAGGGCAGACAAACACGCAGACTTTTAAAATACCAGATGACAGGCCGGGCGTGATGGCTCACGCCTGTAATCCAAGCACTTTGGGAGGCCGAGGCGGGCGGATCACGAGGTCAGGAGTTCAAGACCGGCCTGGCCAAGATGGTGAAATCCCGTCTCTACTAAAAATACAAAAATTAGCCGGGTGTGGTGGCGGGCCCCTGTAATCCCAGCTACTCGGGAGGCTGAGGCAGGGAACTGTTTGAACCCGGGAGGCAGAGGTTGCAGTGAGCCGAGATCGCGCCACTGCACTCCAGCCTGGGCGACAGGGCGAGACTCCGCCTCAAAAAAAAAAAAGAAAACAAACAAACAAACAAACAAAACAGATGACAAGTGCTAACTCAGAGGTAAGCAAAAGAGAGTACCCAGAGGCGGCAGCATCAACCCAGTGGGCTCCCGCCCACCCACAATCTTCACACAGTCACACCACTTATAGTCACAAATTTGTACTCTCCGAGGTGCGTGTATGAAACATGTTATCTGTGAGAGTCCATGGATGAAAAACAAACAAACAAAAAAAAACAAACAAAAATTAAAAAAACAAAAAAAAAGACAACCTGTTTTGACCAGGACAACCACCCCAGGAAGTAGGCAAGGCAGCTAAGGTCATTGTTTACATACATGAAAAGTGAGGCTCAAAATACACTGACCAGTCCAAAACAACGCGCGCCCCCACACAGCACCTTCCCCGTCCCCATTTATGCCCAACCCATAAAACCCCAAGTAGAGCCAACCTCGCACTGGCTACGTAACCCAGGCCAAGCTAAACATTATAAACCTCAGGTTCCCCATCTTTAAAGTATAACAGGTGGTCAGAAGATTAAAAAGATAAACATTTGGCAGGTCATTGTGGACGGTGACTGAAAATGCTGACTACTGCACTACCATAACTACTGCTATTGTTAACGATAAAAGGCAAAGATTTTCCAGGACCCGACCCCTCGCTTACAAGCCTTTCGGGAACTTGCCCTATACCCCCGACCCCCGTCACCTTCAGATTTAATTCCACAGACACGCCCCCAAACAGACCCTCCCCTTTAAGGCACCCCCGGCTCCTCCCCCTCAGGCGCCTCTCCTCACAAACCTTACCCCCATAGATTCTGCCCTTTCGGACTCGGTTACGGAGGAGGCCTTCCGCTCGCACCAGCCTCTCTAGCACCCCTTTTAGGCCTGAGCACCCGCAGGGGTGCCCAGGCCGCACGCCAAACGCGGGCCCGCGCCGGTTACCTGACTGCGCGCTCCCGCTCTGCCTGCGATTCTCTCGAATCGTACCTCGTCGTGGGCTCGCGCCAGCGCTGTGAGCGCACAATTAGTTTAAACTATGGCCCCGCCCCCTCGCGCTGCCCTCTGATTGGCCTCTGTCGGCGGGGCCCGCTTAAGGACCAGGGAAAAGGAAGTTTGAGGGCCACTGGGAAAGAGAAAGGGTATCACCGCTTCCGGACCCCGGCCTGGACTTGAAGGCAAAGAGAACTACAAATCCCAGCGTCACCCGCGGCCTTGGAGCACCGCCCCTGACAAACTGCGGGTCCCGGTAAGCATCGCGTCAGTACTTATGGCGCCTGCCGGGTCGTGGTGACGAAAGCAGTTGCCATGGAGTTGCACTGAGTAACCCTGAGGCAGTGGGACGCCAGGACTGGAGAGGAAGCGACTGCGGGTGAGTCGGGCGGGAAAACAGGAAACCCATTCTATGGGACTAGAGATCTATGGGGAAGGGAGGGGCACTCACAGAACGACTAAGAACCTCCCTGCTCGGGGATCTGAGATTTCCCCCACCGACCCTCATCACCTTTCACAGCGAACAAGACACAACACACATGGGACAGACTGGGCTAGGGGGAGCAGAGGGAGGGATGGGCGTTGAGATATATATCCATACAGATTTGGGGATGCTTAAGAACCACCCCAGGGCCGGGAGCGGTGGCTCACGCCTGTAATCCCAACACTGGGAGACCAAGGCGGGCGGATCGCTTAAGGCCAGGAGTTCGAGACCAGCCTGAGAGACATGGCGAACCCTGTCTCTACCAAAAACACAAAAAAATTAGCCGGGCTTGGTGGGGCGCCCCAATGGCCATAGCTACTAGGGAGGCTGAGGTGGAAGGATCGCTTGAGCCCGGAGATTGAAGCTGCAGTGAGCCGTGATCACGCAACTACACTCCAGCCTGGGCTACAAAGCGATACCCCCATCTCAAAACAAAACGAAACAAAACAAAAACAAAAAGACAAAACAACGAACCCCGTCCCCAACGCAAACATAAAGGTCCCAAAATCCCAAAATGCTTCAAGTTCCAGGCGTAACCTGGGAGATCAGAAACGCCCTCAGAAATGGGGTTGGTTTTCCTCTGAGGAACTGAGACCCTCTTCCAAGACATGCGGTTAGCATTAAATTGAGTAAATCGCAGTCGCTACCCTAATTCTAGAGATGTAGGAAACTTCCTGGGGCGTGAAGTGCCTCTTTCCTTCCTCTTCCAAGGAGTAAAACCCGTTCTCAATCTGTCCCCGGATTCCCTTTTCTCCCCACACCTTCTCCATGGTCCGCTACTCAAAGCTCTACAGTTAGAGCTTCATTTTTTTTACTCCTCACGACAGATCTGTTACATTTCGTAACCTACCCAGTGCTTTCACAGTCTCTCTTTTGATACTCTTAACAGCTCTGTGAGTCAAGGATATTTATCTTCATTTCACAGATTGGAAAACTGAAACCCAGAGAAAAGGGACTTGCCCAAGGCCACACACCAAATTAGTGACAGAGCTAGAACTAGACTCCAGTTCTCCGACTTCCAGCTAAGTCTCTTTAGCTTCAGCCTACTGCCTCTATAGCTGAAGGACTGGTTCCAAGGAACAGTTAAACTGCCCCAGGGAAAAGGAACCCGTATGGCCTACTTTGTATTATTTACACTTCAGCTGGAATGAATTTCAGATCCTCCCCTGAAAGTTTTAATGGGGAAAAGGAACTAGAGAGACCAAGACAATGAGACTTGAACATTTTTAACTAAACAGGAAACAGAAGGGCTAACACAGCACCCATGTCTGAAGTGACCATGATTAGCTGGTTTCTAGCTAGTGACTAGCTGGCCCTGATTGGTCCACTTACTACCTTAAAGTTCTCCCAGATTTGGTCCTACGCCCTCTTGCCACTGCACTCTATATTCTCTTCTTGGGTACCCCTCCACACCCACAACTTCATTTTCCACCTGTATGCAAATGTACACAAGTGTGTATCTCCAGCCCAGCCCTCATCTCTAAGCTCCAGATCTATATAGCCAATTGCCTCAACATCTCCTTTAGGATACCTCAAAGGCAACCCAAACTCTACATTTCTGAAATTGAAACCAGCCTCTGTGTATCCCAACCCTTTCCTCCAAGCCTGGATCTCTTCCAGTGCCCCTACCTTTATCCACAATATACACAAGCCCAAAACCCAAGAGTTAATACCTCTTCTGTTTACTTAATACCTCTTCCATTTCCCATCTATCATTAAATCTTATCAGCTTTACTTCCTGAATATCTTTTATATAGGTCCTAGCTACCATCACATCCTTCCTGCCTTCCCTCCCAGCCATATTTGCGCACTGCAACCAGAGTAATCCTTCAAAACGCAAAGCTGATGTTGTTCACTCTCCACCCCACCCCCAATTTTTTTTTTTTTTTTCTTTTTGAGACAGAGTTTCGCTCTTGTTGCCCAGGCTGGAGTGCAATGGCGCAATCTCGGCTCACAGCAACCTCCACCTCCCGGTTTCAAGCAATTCTCCTGTCTCAGCCTCCCAGGTAGCTAGGATTACAGGCATGCGCCACCACACCCGGCTAATTTTGTATTTTTAGTAGAAACGGGGTTTCTCCATTTTGGTCAGGCTGGTCTCGAACTCCTGACCTCAGGTGATCTGCCCACCTTGGCCTGCCAAAGTGCTGAGATTACAGGCATGAGCCACCACGCCCAGCCAGCCCGCATTTAGTATTAATACTTTGTGGTTTCCTATTGCTCCCATCTCTCCAGCCTCCAGTCTAACCATACATATTCATCCTTCTCTCCCCTTCAATTATATAACCTTTAAGTTCTTCAAAATTTCCAAGTACCCTTCCACCATAGAACCTTTGCATATAGCAGTCACATCCGCCTGGAATGCTCATTCCACACCACCCCCTACCCCATAAGTTAATTTGTACTTATCCTTTAGATTTCTCTCAGTCACTTCTTCAGGAATGTCCTCCTGTAGACTGTTCAGACCAGGTCAGATCCCTCAATTACAGCAACCTCATGGCCCTCTCCTTTGTAGTGTTATTTAGTTGCAATTTTTAATGTGTTTGTTAAGCACCTACTACTTGCCAGCACTATGAGATACAAATGTAAGAAAAAATATGGTTTCTGCCCTGGTGGTGTTTATGGACATACAGATAGTAAGCAGATAATTACAGTGTTATGAGTGCTACCATGGCAATCATAGCACTACAATTACAGATTTGAGGATAAAGGTAGACTTCTCAGAAAAGTTGAAACCTGATCTGAGCCCTGAAGTAAGAATTAGCAAAGCGAAAGGAGGAGAGAAAAACTATATTCCAAGCAGACAGAGCTGGAAGGAGACACTGTTCCACTTAGAGGCCCAGCAGCAGGTGCAGGGAACTTATGATGAGTAGTTGCATTTGGCTAGACTGCAGAATTGGAGTTGAGGATGAGATGGTAGTAGAGGGGGGTGGACAGGAGCCAGGTTGAATCTTCGGCCTCCTTTTGGCACCTGGGAATATAACCTCCCAGAATATATTAGATTATGTGGCAGATTTTTCTTTTTTCTTTTCTTTATTCTTTTGACAGGGTCTCGCTCTGTTGCCCAGACTGGAGTGCAGTGGCACAGTCATAGCTCACTGCAGCCTCAAGCTCCTGGGCTTGAGCCATACTCCTACCTCAGCCTCCCAAGTAGCTGGGACTACAGGCGTGAGCTGCCATGCCTGGCTAAATATGTGGCAGATTTTTCATAGCAGTCTTTCATTTTTTCCGCCATCAGTCCATCACCAGAAACTCTCGGGCCAGGCTGTTGAATCTCCTATCAGATTTATGTGATTATTCCTCAAAACTTCCTGTGTTATCATGTTGCAACTTGCCTGAGAGAGGGCAGGAATAGGCTAGCAACAAATCAAATTCCAAATGTTAGTAATTTCCTAAAACTGAAAAGTTTTGTGTCAACTTGGGATTGGTTAAATAAATTAAGTGAATAACATTAAAGTACGATACATAGTATAAAATACTTTGCAATTATTAAAAAGGGTAATAGTCTACAACAATTTGAAAATTTAAAAATAGGTTTACAAAGGAATATTGTTTATTTAAAAATATACATAATCTAGGCTGGGCACAGTGGCTCACACCTGTAATCCCAGCACTTTGGGAGGCCAAGATGAGTGAATAGCTTGAGCCCAGGAGTTTGAGACCAGCCTAAGCAACATGGCAAAACCGTGTCTCTACAAAAAAACACAAAAATTAGCAGGGTGTGGTGACGTGTGCCTGTAGTCCCAGCTACTCGGGAGGCTAAGGTGGTGGGATTGCCTCAGCCCAGGAGGCAGAGGTTGCAGTGAGCTGAGGTAGCACCATTGCACTCCAGCCTGCACAACAGAGCAAGACCTTGTCTCAAAAAAAAAAAAAAAAAGAAAGAAAACCATAGGGGTGTGTGTGTGTGTGTGTGTGTGTGTGTAAAACCTTATTAGCTATACATTCTAGGAGGTTATATTCCCAAACTGTTAATGGAGATACAAACTTTGAGTTTCTATTTGATGTACTTCTTCATGTCGTTTCACTTTATTCATCTATCTTATTAGCTTTTACAGTTAAAAAACAAAACAGTTAAAGATACTGTCAATTTGGAAATGAGAAATTCCAGTTCCGAAACAAGGCAGGTATGCCCCTAACCCTGTCATTCATCCAGTCAGTCAGTCTGGACAGATGAAGGTGCTGGCATCTGATTATCTCCTGGTCATAAGCCAGAATAGCAGATGGGAAAGACTGACTCCAAAAACACAGCCACAGGAGTAAGCATGGCAGCATCAACACTTTGTCAGTTCTCTCCAGCAGTCAAGCTCTCTATGTGACACCTTGAAGGCTCCATTAATTCCTTCATTTCTTCTTTCATTTTTCCATTGTCCATCCATTTTCATTTGTCCATCAAACCTTTAGTGAATATGGATTTTTTTTTTTTTTTTTGCCAGGCTCAATGCAGGGTAATGATGAGAAGGGAGAATGAAGTCTGAGTTTTGTCCCTGTCCTCAAGCTTATAGGGAGTAAACAAAGTTGGTTATAATGAAATTAACAGAGACTACAACTGCTTCCATTTATTGAGCACCTGATGCCAGATGTACAATAGTTCTCAAGGTAGGGTTTGTCTCCATTTCACAGATGAGTAAACAGGCTGTAATAAAATTTTGTTCAAAGTACAGTGGGGGCATGCAGAAGTTAACAATTGCTGTGTAATAAACCATCCCAAAACACAGTGGCTTAAGATAATAAACATTTATTATTGCTTCTAAGTCTTAGAGTCAGCTGGAGGGCTCTTCTGCTTTGGCTGCGCTTACTCATGTGTCGGCAGTCATCTGTGGGTTGGGTGACTCTCCTGATCTTGACTGGGGGTAGGCTGACTGTAGGCTAGTCTAGGATGGCTTCAGCTGGAATCTCTGGCTCTTCCGCATGTCTCTCACCTACACATCTCATAACCCTCCAGCAGATCAGCCATGTTCTCATGGCACTGGCAAAGAGCAAGAGGGCAGGCCTCCTTTAAAGCTTCTGTTTGCTTCATGTTTATCGACATCTCATTGGCTAAAACAAGTCACATGTCTGGGCCCAGCATCAGAGTGAGATGGGACTACAATGTTATAGGCAAGAAGGGATGGATACAGGGGAGACCATGAATAGGGATCATCAAAACAATCAGCCTAACACAGCACACATTAACCAATTTTATCTGGAAAAGAAAGGCTTTGTAGAAGAGGGTACACTAGAACTGAGTGTTGAAACATGAGAGAGTATTCACTAAGTGGGCAGCTGTTACTTGGAACTGGATGCAGGCTGGTTTGCCACAATCCATAGAAACTCAGCAGGTCTTTCTGTGCTCATGACAGGGTCCTATTATTTGTATCTTGGCTTCATTTCTTCTGGTCAGGCACAGAGCAGCAAGCACTCAACAAATGTTTGCTGAATTGAATTGAATATCTTACTGTGAACAAGGTGTGGACTGAAACAGCTGAACCTGGGAACCAATTGTTAGAAAGAACAGCTTAGCATCAACTCTTCTGAAACAGAAATCCTCAGAATTGGCAGTTTCTCATTCATTCATCCCACAAACATTTTGAGTGCCTGTTGTAAACCTGGTTCTATGTTGGATAATGAATAAGATGCGATACTAGCTCACAGCCTGGGCTGCAGCTTAAATGCAGAAGGCTAAAAATTTAACCAGCTTCTTGGGGCTCCATTTTTAATACTAATTCATTCAGAAAATGCAACAGGAGGTGGTGCTACAGAAAATCAGAAGTCTTTAGGAACTGCACTAGGGTTCTCTGATAGTCAAGAAAACTAACAGTAAAAATCTGCCCTTAAGTATTTTAAGTTAAAATCCATGTTCAGTGGTGCATAACTGTGGGGTACCAACCCAGTATTTACTTTGAGAAAAGTATCCAATCTTGCTCAAAGGTATCAAATCTGTTGTAGGTGCTGAAGTGGGATGAGCTTCTGTCTAAGCTAGGTTCCTCTAGTTCTGTAGTACACAGCCAGGTTCCTCTATTTTTACAAAAGAATAATGTGTTCTTTGTTGTCTGCCTATAGATTTAATATCTAAAAGATTCAAGTCTCCCTAATTGACAATCCATGCCCATGGGACCAGTTCATAACAGAATTAAGCTGTGAAGTGACTCAATCTGGCACCTCCCCAAAGCTCAGCTGGTACTGCTATTTTTTCAGAACAAGACATTCATTTTCCTCTAAACCTACTAAACTCGATCCATGTATATGTTAAATTGCCAAAAAAGGAATTTACCTGAACTGTATTAGGCTTAAACTGAATTACAAGATATCAGGTCCTTGGTTTTTAACAAATTCTTTTTTTTTTTTTTTTTTTCCTGAGACAGGGTCTACAGGATCTTGCCCTGTCGCCCAGGCTGGAGTGCAGTGGCACAATTATAGCTCACTGCAACCTCTGACTCCTAGGCTCAAGCAATCCAACTGCCTCAGCCTCCCGAGTAATAAATTCCATTTTAAGGTTGTTTGCCAATTTCATTGTCTCTGCAAACTAATTTATCCTTTGAATGCAATGATGAGAACTGCAATCCTAAGGTTTCTCTTTTTGCTTTGGCTGCCAGGAATTTCAGAGCTAAATGTAGGCTTAGATTCTTAAAGTGCCTGGCACATCTCTCTCTTCCTGTAATCTAGTTTCTGATCTTTCTCTTCCATTTTTAACTTTCTAATCTGCACTGTCCAGTATGGTAGCCACTAGTCACGTACATTTGACAGGTAGGCTAGTCCAAATTGGGATGTGCTGTGAGTGTAAAATATCTCAGTAAGTTTTAATATTGATTACATATTGAATGATTTTTTGATATATTGGGTAAAGTTATTAAAATTAATTTCACCACTTCATTTTACTTATTTTGGCTACTAGAAAATTTTAAATTATATATATGGCTTGCATTTGTGGCATTATATTTCTAGTGGACAGCACTATTCTGCAAATCATCTGTTTTATGACTGTGTTATTATTGCAAACCTGAAATCCTTTTGGAAAGCAGGTGAAGTAATACAAATAATAATACAAAGGTGGCAGCAGTGGATGGAATGAGAAAGGGGAGGTCGACTGGGACAAGTTCTTGTCCTTATCCTTGTCAATTTGTCTTTTGCTTGTGTGATTCACATACAAACCCCTTGGTAAAGTGTGTTGTCAGCTCTCTTTATCCCAGGTGAGTAGTATTCTCATGGCTCTCCCTCGTCTCCAGAAAAACCTCAGCTTTACTTTAGCTAACAAATTGGAAACGATCTGATAAGACAATTCACACCGCATTGCAAGTGACTGATAACAACCTTGTGTTCATCCCTGTCAGGGAGTATTTCCATTTTAACCGGAAACAATCCCTGAACCCACAGGAATGAATCCCTAATGGTGGAGTTTCAGCCATCAGTGACAGGTGAGTGAGAGGTAGACTCTGGTTTTGTGTGTGTGTATGTTTATATGTGTATGGCTACATTCAGGATAGGGCTGAAAGTAGGGTCTTTGGATGGAAAGGTAATGGGGCTGGCAGAGAAGCCAAGCGGAGAAGGTGGCAAATCCCCAGCTGGGCCAGACTGAGAGGGGTGGTCAGACACCAACCAGATGTGGTGCAGGCCCTCAAGGATTTGCTAAGCAATAGAATAGCCCAGTTGATGTCACCAGAGGGTGGGTATCAAGACAGTCTCCACAGTAACTACTGTAGAGTAACAGAAAAGGTCTCAGAGTAGGATTCAGGAGATGATGACTGCAGTCTACAACTGACTCATTGGCTTAACTCTGGGCAAGTCCTTTTACCCCTTGGGTTTCAGTTTCTTCATTTGGCATTTTCCAGACAAAGAAATGGGTGTTCAACTCTCAAGTGAGTTCTAAGAGATGTGAAGGTGCTCTGAGAAGTAGAAAGTGCTCTATACATGCAAGGAAGAGTGACTCATATCTTAAAATGGAAATACAGCCAGGCAGGCCTAGAGTAGTAGAGGATAGAAAGCAGGGATGGAGGACTATGGGGAAACCTGAAGGTGGGTGTACTTGAAACACCGGTCTTTCTCTGTCCTCCCAGGCTGAACCCAGACTCCCAGGGCACCTGCTTGCACCTGATGAATGATGGCCTGAACTATGAACAAACGGGACTATATGAACACTTCAGTACAGGAGCCCCCCCTTGACTACTCCTTCAGAAGCATCCACGTCATTCAAGGTCAGCCCCCAGAGCACAGTACTCCACTCACTAAGGCAGCAGGCCCAGTGTGGTCCCTAGGGAGAAACCATAATCTTCTACTTAAAAGCCTAAAGAGATTCTTCCCATATGCTTGCAGATGTGTTGTTACTGTCTTTTGGAGGGTAGGGGAGAGTGAGAGGTTTTTTTCTGTCTTTTTGTTTGTTTTGTTTTTTCCCCAACACAGCCCCAGGAGATCCTAAGAACATGTACCCCTGTTTGTTTTTCTTAAGCAGCAAATCTGAAAGGAAACAGGGGGCTATCACAGTAGTTGATCATCTTTAAAAGAAGCCAGGCTACAGCAGGAAAGTCAAGTGAAGAAAACTGGGAAGCCAGTCTATCAGCCAATAGTTTTATTCTCCTGTTTTTACCTGAAGAGAGGAGGAAAACACAGGCTCCTGTGGAGTCCCAGCAAGTAGGCAAAACCTTTCTCCTCTGTCTGCAGACACAAGCCTATTCTGACTGGCCAAACATGAGGGGTTTTATCAACAAACTGGCATATTTCCAGTTTAAATACTTACTGACAAACTTCTTACACTCATTCCAGCCATATCCAAGTTTATTCCATCATCACCTACACTTATTGCAGATTCCAACACTGTCCACACTCGCTCCCATTTTGCCATTCAATGTCTTTGTAAATGGCTAGCTAGTCCCTTCAGGAGGGAACATAGGGAGGCTGTCAGCCATGTCATATTCCCAATGAGTCATCCGTTCTTCCTAGGGAAGTTCTGCCATCCCTGGCTTTTGTTATCTGGTCTTTCATTAAAGCATCAGTCCATCTGTCCTCACAGAATACACGTTAACATCCACTATCTCAGAACTATTATTTGGCTTTAGTCTTCTCTCAGGCAATTGGTAGCCACCGCCTTTAAGCTCGGGAAGCTGGCAAATAGCATCAGTCTTAGATTGGGTTTAGGGTCTACTTGGGTTATCATCACCCACAGTGGTAATTCACCTTTGTTCTCTCATGAGCACACAGCCACCTACTGTGATCGTTATTGTGCACTGCATCACTTCTGATGTAGTCCATGTTTCACAAGGGGTTTTAGCTGCAATAGTAACTATCTCTAAGACGGGTGCAATGACAGAGGTGGGAGGGAAGTATACCTCCTGCCTATCACGGGAATTTCTAACTCTGATGGAGGAGGTGTAGCTCTGCCCTCTGTGGAGTCCTCAGAATTGGGAGAGAGACAAGCAGTACCAAGGGTAACTCTACATCACAAAATGTTAATTGGTACAGATGGCCCATCCTTCATTCAACCGTTCAATATTTACTGAGCACTTACTATTAAGCATTTATATATGTGTGTGTGTGTGTGTGTCATATGTATATGCCAGGTATTGTGTTCCTTGCTAGGTATGTGAGGCACATCAAAGGCCCAAAAGGTCAGAGTCCCTTCAGATTCCACAGAGCTTCTGAAACACTTATTTACAGCTGGGGTTAAGGGATACAATAGAGTTTGGGGATACAAGAGTTTGGGGGTACTATTTGCTGAATGAATAAATATTACAGAATCTGAAATGGCAGTGCCTTTGGAAGGCATCTAATCTGTGCTACCACCAACCCAGTTCCTCTAACTTTTCACAAACCTAGAGTGTTAAGGAAGTCCCCCACCCCAACATATACACCTACCAACCCCTTCCAGTTTGTGGTTGAGGGATGATACAGGGAAGTTCAATCAAACTAACTTGTATTCTGACACATGGCAACAGCTACATGGCAGCCTTTCAGAGAAAAGAAAACAGGAACATAGTTTCCCAGGTCTTCCTGGAGCTAAATGCTCCCCAGTTCTCAAAGCATTGATATTTGTGGTCCAGCTTCCAGACCTGCTTTGGCCTACTCTGAACAAGGAATTTTACAGATTCTTAGGCAGTGTAGTGCGTTGGTGGAATCTGAGAGGAGCAGCAACCTGTGGCAGCCTGGATATACCACTCTATCCTTGATAAGAGCAGCCTCAGCCAGCATCAAGTTTTAGGCAACTCCGTCCCACCAGTGATTCCCTCTGAGCTTGGCCTCCAGCCCATGCTTGGTGGCATTCCCCAAGCTGCTACCTTATCACATGGGGCACTAGTTCATGTGGGGTTATTTTGACCTTAATTTTGATTCATCTGTGTCATTCTGTTTCAGGGTTCTCAGGAGGTGTGGGGAGGGAGGCAGGATTAAGAATTCGTGAGCTGGGGTACGCCGTTCCAGTACCCTCCTGCAACCCCCAGGCCCCAACTGTGGGTCCTGCTCACTCTAGGACTAAGGCAGAGAGCCATCTGGTGGATGCTGCCTGACCTGCATCTGAGGAGGAGGAGAGGTTTGGGTGGAAGGGCAAAGGGTGTCCTTCCAGTAGAGAGCAGAAAAGAGAGTGAAGAAAGCTGGCTAGCTTCAGCAAATACTAAATACTTCCTTCCCCAGGGATGAACTAGGGAACCAAAGGCTTAGCAGCAATGGGAAAAATACAGTCACCTCAGCCAGACCTGGCATCTGGTTCTGACTCTATGACTTTGAACTTGGACAAGGCCCATCCTCTTTCTGGACCTCATTTTGAAAAAGTGGGAGTAAGGGTTTGGGGTGTTCCATACACCTGGGTTCTAACATAATCCTATTCCCTGTTCTCTCTCCTCCTCAGCCAAACTTTCTGAGGATGTTGTTTATGCTAACTGCTTATATCCATTCACTCTTTTTTTGGTAGAGACGGGGTTTCATGATGTTGCCCAGGCTGGTCTCAAACGCCTAGGCTCAAGCAATCCTCCTGTCTTGGCCTCCCAAAGTGCTGGGATTACAGGCATGAAACCAGCCTCCATTCACTCTTGAACTCACTCACTTCAATCTGGCTTCTGCCCCCAGGCCCTTGCCATTCCACTGAAGCAGCCCTTACCAAGGTTACCAGGGACTTCTAAGTTGCCAAAATTACTTTTCAGTCCTTACCTCCCTGGAACTTACTACTATAAACTATTTACTCCCTGAACATCTTTAAACTGTCCTCTCCTGATTTTCCCTGATCATTTAACTTCTCTAATGGATTATTGTTCCTCCCTGACCTTCCTCCCTACCCTCACTCTCCCTGAGGAATCTCATCTCTTTCCCTAACTTGTATGCCTTCTATGCTAACGATTCTCAAGTCTGTCTCCCGAACTTCCGATCTTCATCTCCAACTGCCTACTTGGCTTGTCCACCTTTTTGTACAGGAACCTCAAATACACCAAAGCTAAGCCTGAACTCATCACCTTCCCAATGCTGTTTCTTCTTCTGTAATTCCTTACCAGTTAATACAACTGGCAACCACCCTTCAATATTCTTCTACCTTTACATCCAGTCAACCAAATTATGTTGATTGTAGGGCCCTCTCATGTCTTGCTTGGATGACTCAAACAGCCAAATTGGTCATTCGGTCCAACTCACTCCCTAAAATCCATATTCCACACTGACACTTCAGAGTGATCTTTCTGAAATAAAAGATTTGAATCATTTGCTGTAAACACTCCAGTGCCTTCCCATTACCTACAGGGTAAAGCCCAAGATCCTTAGCCTGACATTCGAGACTTCTGACTGGATTCCTGCCTCCTTTTCCTCTCTGTCCCCCTTGTGCGGTGCATGCGAGCACTTGTGCAGGCACACAAACCCGCCCCAGACTCCCTGGCTGTTCTGTACCTCTATACCTTTCTTCATGCTGTTCCCCGCCTTTTTACCCTTCTTTGCCTGATAAACATCTCCTAATCCACTGAGATTCAGCTCAGTCTTCACCTTCCCTGGGAAACTTCCCTGAGCTCCCATACTGGGTCAATAGCCTCTCTTCTGTGCTGCTACAACTAGTATATAGCACTTATCACACCATATTGCCAACTTGCTCCCATCTTGCCCATATAAGCTCCTCCAAGGCACAAATGTCTGCTCTCTGCCCTATTATTCATACAAAGTCTGGAACAGACTCTCTCATTTTGTTTATCACTGTATATCCAGTATATACTGTAGGTACTCAACATTAATGGAAAGAGAGGGAGGATATCAGTGTATTCCACTGAAGTGAATTCTATAGGCTTTACCAGTAGTTAATTCAGGATTTTATGCTATCATCTACTCAGCTCAAGCCCAACAATTCTGGTTCTTAGTTTTCCTCAACCCCACACTGGTTTGGTATACAAAAGACCCAGTGGTACAGTGGACATGAGAAGTCCATGTGACCTGGAAAGCCAAGAGCTTGAGATAGAAGTCTCTGGCCCTTAGTCTAAACTTACTGATTGCTGGAAGCTGTGGGACAGGGTTGCACTAGACTCAGGCACAGGGCTGTGGCCCTTCCAGACCCTCCAGCTACAGCCTGGATGGCTAATCTTTCCAGCTCTGTCCCTTCCCACCCCCTAAAGCCAAAAAAGCAAAGATGATACCCACGTCTCACTTTGTCCCCACAGATCTGGTAAATGAGGAGCCAAGGACAGGACTACGACCACTGAAGCGTTCAAAGTCGGGGAAATCACTGACCCAGTCCCTGTGGCTGAATAACAATGTTCTCAATGATCTGAGAGACTTCAACCAAGTGGCTTCACAGCTGTTGGAGCACCCAGAGAACCTGGCCTGGATCGACCTGTCCTTTAATGACCTGACGTCCATTGACCCTGTGAGTTCCTAACAGTAGGAATCCAGTCAGGGGAGCCTGAAGCCACTTTGTTCAGCCCCCAACCTCTCCACTCCTACATGTTATCAAGGAAGTAGTGAGGCAGCATGGTGCAGTCCAAAGCACAAGGCTGGAGGGCCAGACAGATGTAGGTTCAAATCCTGGGTTTGCCTCTTACTGTGACTTTGAGCAAGCTACCTAACCTCTCAAAACTGCAGCCTCCCTGTCGGAAAAATGGGGATAATATGCCAGTATCATAAAGGTTTTGTGAGGACTGAATGAAAATACATGAAAACCACCAGGCACAATGGCTCACGTCTGTAATACCAGCACTTTGGGAGGCTGAGGCAGGTGGATCACAAGGTCAAGAGATCGAGACCATCCTGGCCAACATGGTGAAACCCCGTCTCTACTAAAAATACAAAAAATTAGCTGGGCGTGGTGGCGGGCGCCTGTAGTCCCAGCTACTCGGGAGGCTGAGGCAGGAGAATCACTTGAACCCAGGAGGCAGAGGTTGCAGTCAGCAAAGATTGTGCCACTGTACTCCAGCCTGGCAACAGAGTGAGACTCCATCTCAAAAAAAAAAAAAAAAAAGAGAGAAAATACATGAAAACCAACAAACAACTGGTACATCAGAGGCTGAAGTAAAATTGTAACTGTGACTGCGCACCCACTGTGTCCTGTGCTGGGTTCTCCTGTGGAAGAGGTAGTCAATAAAAGTACAGCATTTACTTTCTGTGAACTCAGATTCAAGTTTTAAGAAATAAACAAAGTTTGGCCTTTTCTAGTCCAAGATCCCTAAGAGGGGAAAGGAGCTGGAGCATGACTTGGAAACTATTCCCCTGGTATGGTGATCTCAATTTAACCAGTATTTTAAAAGCTTCTCATGTGCCTAGCATGATGCTCTGTCTTCCTCTTGCTTGCTGTGATAGAATCATAGATCACCAAAGCTGGAAAGGTTCAGTGAAGGGGCAACTAAGGCTGAGAGGCAGGCAGGAGAGGCAAGTCAGTGGCAGTGCTGGTACCCAGGCCCATACTCCTGACCCTCAGATCACAGCTCCTTTTCAGTGTGATGCCCTGTATGTCTTAAAAGGTAAATAAAAGGTTAGAGTCATATAGTATGGCTGTGGAGGGTTGGAGTGGAGGGCAGGTTGTTCCCCACATTCTTCCTTCTCTGCCCACGAGTCAGCCCTGAGCAGAGATTCAGGGTCCTGTCCTGTCTAGCCTGGCTTTTGGTGTCCCTCCCCAATAGGTCCTAACAACTTTCTTCAACCTGAGTGTCCTCTATCTTCACGGCAACAGCATCCAGCACCTGGGGGAGGTGAATAAGCTGGCTGTCCTTCCTCGGCTCCGGAGCCTGACACTCCATGGGAACCCCATGGAGGAAGAGAAAGGGTATAGGTAAGTGCCCTGCCCCTGGAGGTAGGGTCTAGCTGGGCTCCCCTAAGGGAAAGGAGGAAGAAAAACAAGAAATCTATGACCATTCTTCTGCCATGCTTGGACCTGGGAAGGGAGTAACAGACCTCTAAGCATTCCTTGCTCTCAGTCAGGATAAACCTAATCTTTCCCAAACTATGCTCAAGTCCCTCCATTCTTTGCAGTCAGGGAAGACAACAGCAACTAGTGGAGGGGGAAGGGGATTCTGGTGGGGGTGCTGGCCCCCAGCCTGAGTCTTCCCCACAGGCAATATGTGCTGTGCACCCTGTCCCGTATCACCACATTTGACTTCAGTGGGGTCACCAAAGCAGACCGCACCACAGCTGAAGTCTGGAAACGCATGAACATCAAGCCCAAGAAGGCCCGGATCAAGCAGAATACACTTTGAGGCTCCCACGACCCTAGTAGTCCTAAAGGCCTAAGCATAGACAGCATGGTTTGACAATAAATGATTTGAGCTGTTGAGCAGATGAGAAGTCACACCTTGTAGAGATGTTCTCTAACTCAGGCAACTGCAAGTAGCTCTAGCCTTTTTTTTCTTTTCTTTTTTTTTTTTTTTTTTGAGATGGAGTCTCACTCTGTCGCACAGGCTGGAGTGCAGTGGCACAATCTTGGCTCGCTGCAACCTCTGCCTCCCAGGTTCAAGAGATTCTCCTGCCTCGGCCTCCCCAGTAGCTGTGCTTAAAGGTGCCCGCCACCATGACTGGCTAATTTTGTTGTTGTTGTTTTGAGATAGTTTCACTCTTGTCACCCAAGCTGGAGTGCAGTGGTGCAATCTCAGCTCACTGCAACCTCCGCCTGCTGGGTTTAAGCGATTATCCTGCCTCAGCCTCCTAAGTAGCTGGGATTACAGGCGCCTGCTACCACATCCAGCTAATTTTTTTTTTTTTAGATGGAGTCTCGCTCTGTCGCCCAGGCTGGAGTGCAGTGGAGCGATCTCGGCTCACTGCAAACTCCGCCTCCCGGGTTCACGCCATTCTCCTGCCTCAGCCTCCTGAGTAACTGGGACTAGAGGTGCCCACCACCATGCCCGGCTAATATTTTTTTGTATTTTTAGTAGAGACGGGGTTTCACCGTGTTAGCCAGAATGGTCTCGATCTCCTGACCTTCTGATCCACCCACCTCGGCCTCCCCCAGGTAATTTTTTATATTTTCATAGAGACAAGGTTTCACCATGTTGGCCAGGCTGGTCTCGAACTCCTGACCTCAGGTGATCCATCCGCTCTGGCCTCCCAAAGTGCTAGGATTACAAGCATGAGCCACCACGCCTAGCCTTTTTTTGTATTTTTAGTAGAGATGGGGTTTCGCCATGTTGGCCAGGCTGGTCTCAAACTCCTGACCTCAGGTGATCTGCCCACCTCAGCATCCCAAAGTGCTAGGATTACAGGCATAAGCCACTGCACCTAGCCAGCTCTAGTCTTATTTTGCTGAAAAAGGGAGGCAATTGAGGGAAAGGCCTGCTGGCCTGGGACACTGGAGACGTGGGTTTACCACACAGCCTTGAGAAATTTATCTAACTCTCTGGGCCCCTTTGTACTTTTCAGCTTAGAGATTTGGGGGTTAAAGTAGATCAGTAATTTCCAAACTCTTCACAGAGTACCAGGGTCTGTAGAGATGCCCATGGGCCTCCATGACAGGCCAAGAAGATGGCCTATGATCTCTGAAACCAGCCCCCACTTCAATCAGATCAAAGTAATTCCATTCTGTTTTATATGCTGGGATTCTGCTTAAGATTTCATTTGATAAAAAGAATCTTCTGCTTAAAAACATTTGCTTGCTGTCTCCATATTAGGTATTCCCAGAAGAGCCTGGTCTGCTTTCACTCTCCACCCCCCAACCCGCCATGTCTCCCTTCACCCCCAGGGGCTGTTGGTAATTCCACTGAGTCTGAGGCAGGGCCCCCAAGAATCAAAGCTGCCTCAGATTCAGGTCTGTTCAGCTTTGACAGTGTTCCCATCACCACTGGACAAGGGACAAGAACAGTCTCATCCAATCTGGGGTTAGCCCAAGCCAGGTCTCAGCTAAGAGCTGACACCCTAAACCCTTATCTCTTGGGTTCATCTTCAGTATCCCTGGAAGATGCCCCCTTCCCCCCATCTTACTCTTATAGACCTGAGTAGTCAAAAGTAGAATGGGTAGGACAGAGGGGCCAGAACCAGCACATGGATGAATATACTTCCTTTATCGAGGGTGACAAACCAAAACAAAAAAAGACCAAACATGTAAAAACCCAGGGTTCTAGAAATACAAACTCAATTCATTCAAATTCAAGCTCATCCAGACCCTGGTCACAAACCCTAGTGAGGTGCATGTGAGCACCAAGTCAGGGAGAGGGGGCAGGAGTGACTCTGAGGCCAACAGAGAGGGTGGGAAGGGGATCTCCCTAGGTCCCCTGGTGATCACCCCCCACCCAAACTGGTATCTCCACATTCTCAATGACTATGAAGACATACCAGGCTCTGTCCTTTTGGCCCCCACCCCATCCCTGGCCAGAGCTTCAAAGGCCAGTCCCAAAAGGTTCTACCCTCACTTGCTCAGGCTTCTAGCCTTCCTCTTCTCCTCCTTCTTCACATTTTTCTCTGTGATTAGTAGCAGGTTAGGGTACTGTATAAGCCGCAGTGAGGCTGGGGGCCAAGGGGGTGGGGTAGAGATGGGATGAAGAGAGGAGAAGAGCTGTCCAAGGACCCCTCTCTTCATGGGATCCCAAACTGTACAACCAGCTCCTCTTTTGCGTCCACACGGATCTGAGAAAGTGCACTGTAGGCATAAGCAGCTATCCTGGAGACCTGAGACAGAGAGGGGCGGGGGAGGAAAGGAACAGAGACAGGTGAGGAGGGCGATCAGGAAAAATGGGGAGGGGAGATTAGATGGTGATGGAGAAGGAGGGAATGATGGGGAACAGGAAGGCAAAGAGAAAGACAGGGATGGGAGAGACAGAAGGAAAAGAACAAAGGGGAGTGAAACAATAAAGGTTGCAGGAAGGAGATACAAACATAAAAAGTTAAGAGAACGAGGTGGGAGGGAGCTGGGGCCCACAAGGCTACCAGGCTCCCTAACTCCACTTTCCCTACCTCCTCTGAGGCAGAGTGGGTGAACCCTCTGCCATACCCTGGGCAGTGTGGGAAGGGTGGGCAGGGGCAGGCGAGGGGTGTCTCACCTGCTGCAAATCAGAGAACGGAATGGGCTCACTGGCCAGCACTTGGTGGGGCTGGCTGGTAAGAGACGGCAGCGGTGGCAGCTTCTTCCAATGGGTCAGGCTGCTGCTCAGCACAGCCAAGCGGGTGCTGACAAGAGAGAGGGGGTGGGGGTAGGCAGTTAAGCCACAGTCTGCCCTGCCCAGCCCAGGTAAGCCTCATCCCCTCAGGCCAGAGAAGCAGGGTGTCGAGGAGGGGTATCTGGGAGGGAAGGTCTCAGCTCATCACAGACTCAATCTAGGCCCATCTCCCTTGGCCTCAGCGCCCTCAAGAGTGTCACAGGGTAAACAGGGCTGACATGAGTATCTACTGAAGCACCCAAGTGATCTGTGGTCAATCTCCAGGGCTGCACCAAATGAGAAGCTTGGACTGGGGGCCAGGCTCCAAAGCTGGAACAGTGATGGAAGGTGGGAGCCCAAGTAGCCTGAGGGACCCACGCTGGCCAGGTGCTCACCTGTACTGCCTGGCACGGTCCATGTACTCATGCTGCTCCATGCCCTGTGAGTCTGCAGCAGACACATCAATGATGTTGCTTTGGGGAGAGGAGACAGAGATGACATGACAGGTGCTTCCGAGAAGGACAAACAGGACTCAGTGCCAGGTACCAACTCCAGGGCTATCTGACACCAGTTTCCCTCCTGCCTACTGGAGCAGGGCTGGACATGGAGGCACCTCTCCCCAGTGACCTTGTCCCATCCCCCATGTCCTGAGCCTGGCTCCTTCTATCCTAGCCTTTAATATGGATAGAGGAGCTCTCACCCAGGCCTGGTCCTCTGACACTTACCTGGCTGTCTTGGCAAGGATGGAAGAGAGCAGGGCCTGCTCATCAGTGCGAGTGGAAGGCAGGCTGTGGTAGTTAGGCTCGGCTCCATTGAGAGCTTTGGTAGGGGGGCTGCTAGGGTCCAGCAGCAGCTTCCGCTCCTCTCGGTCCTAGAAGTGGTCATGGGAGAGAAGTCAGCCCCAGGACCCTTAGATCCTGCCTTTCATGGGTGCTACCCTCAGCCCAGCTCTGACCTTAAACACCAAAAATATTTCTGTAAGGAATATCCAAAGTGCCCAGCTTTATGGAATGCCAGATAAGACTCAGTTCCTGCCTATCCTTGGGAGCTCAGCTGAGTTGGTGTTCTAGGATAAACGAGAGTGGAACCAGGCAGTCCTAGAGGCCCTGAAAAAATGGACAGAGGCACAAAGCAGGTAGTCAGCAACAGCCCTGGAGCTTGAAAAACATTCTAGGACCTGGCAGAGAAAAGATACTAGAGGCTGGAAGACAGAGGATCTGAGACATAGCAGGCAGTGGGATCTAAAGGGGAAATTGGTGCAAGTCAAGAGCCCAAGAACGGCCCTCCTCATCCCCCAGGACCAGGCCCTCCCCAGCAAAGGTGTTTGCTTCCAAGATGGAAGCCCTGGCGAGTCCAGACAAGGCCCTAGGCCCTAACAGAAAGCAAGCCCAACCTCTCCATGGCCATTTCTCAAATTATGTCAGGGCAGGAATCCCAGCCCAGCTCTGGGTCACACAGCACAAGTGTGTTCCCTTCTTGAAGGCAGGTCCCTTCGAAGGTGTTCACCCTCCTGTGCTCTGGTGCTCTTTTCGTATGTGACTCCCAGAACCAAACTGAGTGTACATGGTGTATCCTGATCTGAGCAGTAGAGCTGTAGCCGTGTGTGGTGATTCACACTGGTAATCCCAACACTTTGGGAGCCCAAGGCAGGAGGATTGCTTGAGTCCAAGAGTTTGAGACCAGCCTGGGCAACAAAGCAAGACCTCGCCTTTGCAAAAAAAAATTAGCTGCACTTGGTAGTGTGAGCCCTGCAGTCCCACCTACTTGGGAGGCTGAAGTGCAACGACTGTATGAACCCAGGGTTTGAGGCTGCAGTGAGCTAGGATTGTGCCACTGTATCCCAGCCTGGGCAAGAGAGCAAGACCCCATCTCAAAACAAACAACAATGGAGCTGTTCCCTCCCTTGCTAAACCACCTGAGTAGCCCATGTAAATTTTCAGCAGCCCTGTTACTGCTGGCCTGTGCTGATAATCACAACCCCTGAACTAATGTAAGACCAAACCAAGCTTCCTCATTGGTTTGGTCTTACTCCTTGTCCTGTTTCAGTCCCCTGTTCTATCTACTGTAATATTTCCGGATTTGACCCTGCCTTGAGGCCATCAGCTGCAAATCCTTGCTTGCTATATCAGCAGTAAATCGGAAAAACAGACCTGCTGGGTATCTATCCAACCCATAAAGAGCAAGAGTGCCCTGAACAAAGCCAAGGATGGGCCCAGGGGGACATCCTGGCAAATGCTGACTCACCAACCTTCTGTGCCAGACTCCTCAATGCTCCCCTCCAGGCCTATCTCAGTTCCTCAGTCTTTCCTGCTGCAGGCTCCAGCTCCCCTGCCCACAACTCCACAACTCTCCTTGTAGAGGGCTACTTCCTCCTGCCCTGCTTAGGGAGGCCCAGCCTTTTCACCTTACTCTTCTTTCTCAACCCTAGGTTTCCCAAGTGTCCTCAGGCAATTTGATCCAGTTCCCAACAGCAAGAGACAGAAGCTGTGGGCTTTGCCCCATCACCTCTATAAACTCCCAGACACCCTTCCTCCCTAAATACATAGGCTCAGTATTAAAGAGCTAAAAAGACAAAATGTTTGCCAAAGATAAAACTATGTATTTCTAAGGAAAGCTGGCTCCATAATGAGACCCAAGTTAGCTTCCTATGTGTCTATCCTCCCAGCTCCACTTCAGACAGATCTTCCTGCAGGACAGGGTAGTCTCTTCCCTATCAGAGGTTCTTCAGTAAGGTTGGCTGATCACTTCTCAGCCTTCAGCTAAGATCAACTGAAGAACAAGGTTATTTTCTTGAAACCTAGACTTAAAGAAGAGGCCATGCTACCTACTTCAGAGCAGACAAACATCACCCCACTCCCAAAGTGCAAGTGGAGCATGGGTTAGGTTTGTCACATCAAGGTTTGTCTCTGCATTAGTGTAACCCAAGAGGCAGGGTTTCATTGTCTACCTTAGCACAGACATAGCAGCCTGCCCGTGACTGGCCACCTGGTCTAGGGGCATGGCTGAGACAGCTTGGCCCCATGGATAAAGTACATGGCCTAGCGTCAGAACACCTGGGCATTAGCACTTCTCAGCTTGGCCAAATCACTTAGCCTCTCTGAACGTCTTCCTCACTTTTAGACATAACCCACACTAATATGACAGATGTCTGGCAAGAGTCAAATTAGATAACTGTGAAGGCCCTTTGTAAACTGTAATGTGTTGTATATTTTTTATTATAATAGACAGAGATGCGAGTGGGAGAGGGGCCCGCCCAAGAACTGAAAGAGGGACTCTGGGATGGTGGATGGTTATGGCCCTTGTTACATGAGGCCTCAAATCACCCAGCAGTGATTAAGCACCTTCTCTGGGTGTTAGGAACAGAAATGAGAGCCCACCAAGGAGAAGGTAGAGATTCAGGAGAGCGGCAGGCCCAGCTCTCCCTTCCAAGTAGAAGCTGGTATCCTTTCTCATAAGGCATTAATCCTTCTTGACTCATTCCCTGCAAGAGTCCATATTATGCTTTAAGAGACAATTTCCCACTAGGCCACAGCTCTCCCAGTAGGCAGGGTTATTGTTGTCTCTTTCTCAAAAAGGTGGAGGTGAAGTGAGAGGTATTAGGCACGACACATGCCTAACACAGGGCAAAGAAAATATGTGTTCATTGGGTGTATGGAGAATTGAGAACTAGAAGCCACCCTTGCTTCCCATACAAATGACATTTTCCTAGGCTTAAGCCCTTAATCCAAAATACGTTCACTGAAGAAAGAACTACTTCCCAAGTACCAGTGATATAATCTATTTTTGTGACCATCTTCCCCATTAGACTGTGAGCTACCTGAAACCTTTCTACTTTCTCAGGTCTACTGTATGTTCAAATGTAGAATCCAGGCTTAGAGACGATCAAAAACGGAGAGTGGACAGCAACTTGAGACTTCATCCTTAAATGTCAGGCAGGGCAGGGATTAGAGTGTGGAGAGAAGTGAGAATGCACTAAGAGGAAGAGGGAGAATTTAAAACTGTACAGGTCTCCCCAGCCTAATCCTTTCTTCAAAGGGATCAGATTTACAGCCAAATTCTCAGAATAGGCATGTCTCCAGCTAAAGGAAACCTCAGGCCCCAGGCAGACTGCACTGAGGCAAGCCAAACTCAGAACCAAATGAACTTCCGCTCCATTTCTCTTTTCCCACAATCTAGCCAAAGCTAAATCCTCTTTGTTCCTTCCCAGACAATTTCCCACATGTCCCGATGTCCTCACTGTATCGATTAAATCCTTCATTGGCCAACTCAAAGGCCACCAACTTCCAGAGTCGTCCTCTGGCCCTAGACTAGCAGCGACCTTCCTTCTGCAACCCCAGGGACTAAGACGATACACGAATTCCTGATTCATCTCAGGACAGACCAACTCAGGGCCTCAGCTTACCCACCCCTAAAATGGATTCGCAAAGCCCACTAATACACAGAAGACACAGGAAGCTGGGGAAGGGAGTGTTTCCCGGAGACCTAGACTGAGGATCCTTGAATCTGGAAAGTTTTGAAGTTAGGAGCAAACGGAAGTGGTGGGAGCGAGCCAGACAGGCGGCTGCCTGCACACCCCGAGGCGGGGACTGTGTAGAAAGCTGGGGCTTTAACAGGGGTAGGAGCCCGGCTTGGCGTCCCCTCTGTAATCTGTCCCCTCCAGGCCTCCGTATTCAGTGAGCCCTGCAGTCCGGCTGCCCGTCCTCCGCAGGTTTCTTTCTGGGCCCCATGCCCCAGGGTCTTAGCCCTCATTCCCAAACCCCGCCTGCCGCGGCCGCACCTGGTCCGAGTCCTCGTTCTCGCTGCTGTAGCAGCACCCCATGGCCGGGGTCGGGCCGGGCGCTCAGGCCGCGCCGAGGAGGGACGGCGTCCGTCAGGAGCCCTTCCGGTCACATGACCCGCGGCTGCCTCCCGCAGGCAACCACCGGCCCCCACCCCCCCTATCCCCTGTCTCGGAGCCGCTTGGCCGCCTCAGTCAATACCCAGGCTTCCGGTCCCGCCCGCTAGCGCGTGATCGTTGTCAACCAATGGGAAGGCGTAACCGGATACGCAGGCACGTGATGCGGGGAAAGGGCGGGGCGGATGACATGACTTCATCTTTCCAGTCTCTAAACTGGCAGTAGTGGCCGTCGTGAATTGTGTTACGCGTTCTCGTGGCCACTAGGCCACTTTTCTGGGCCATTGAGCGAACTCGTACCAAATGTCCTTGTATGCCCTCGTGATAATACTCTTCTAAATGCCATGCGAGGGGCGACTGGGATCCAGGCCTGACTCTCCCAGATCGTACAGTCTGGGTGCACACACAGAGGATCCAGATGACCGGTACCTAGTCGGGGAACACAGAGGATGTATCGCCCAACTGGGCTGGGGGTGAATACACAGAGGGTGTATTCTCCACCTGGGCTGGGAATCTGCGACTTACAGTTAGAAGGGACCTTATACTATCTTCACATGCTGACGCGGAGCGGAGATAAATCCTGGTAGAGGAGATAGAAGCCACCTCACTGACCTCTGCCTTCAGGCTTTTATCTTTAATTCTGCCTTTTTTTACAGCACCCATTGTAATCTAACGCACAAAGCTAACCATCAGTTCTCTTTTCCTAACCCCCCCACCATGTCTTCCCTTGGGCCCTGAACACAGATCCAAGTCCGTCCAAGATTGTATAGTGATCCATTTGTTGTTCATGAAAGTGTGATTGGGTGTTCACCAGCATGTGTCAAATGTGCCACCCTCAAATCTTGTTTTGGCACATTACCCGTCTGACATATCAAAGTCATGCAGAGCCTGACACCTGTCTCCCACTGCATGTTCTGGGGTGAGGGGTGGAGGGGTGAGCAACGTGTTTCACTGGACGTAGAGAAATAATGTAGTTTCCTGATTGATCTACTGGACTTTGCACATGCAGCCTGGTCTGCCTACTGTCTTGGAGACTCAGTACAATGTCCTCCTGATTACCTTCTCTGACTCCATTCTCTGGACATGTCCAGCTCCCTATGCTTAATCCTCATCCAGTGTTAATTCATGCATTTATTGAATCAACAAATATTTGCTGAGCGTCTACTATGTGCCACACATTGTTGTAGCTGGATATGCAGGTCACAGTCCCTGTAGTCATGGAACATCCAATAGTGATCACATTATATTGTATTCTCTGTTCCTGGGTCAGTCTCACCTACCAAACTTGGGAGTTCCTGGAGCACAGTGACAGGTTCTGACTCTTACCTGTAGCCCAAGGCATGGCCTTGCTTACAGAAAACTTGCGTATCAATGAGTACGTTACAGTCACCCCATCACCTTGGCTCACCCCATGCCCCATCTTCTGATCCAAGGGATCGGAGAAGTCACCAGATCTCATACCTCTTATAACCCCTCAAATCAAGACCCTGAGGTTCTGTAACTCTTCTGAGGTTCCTGAAGGGTAAGAGGCAGCTCAAGCTCATCCCTGGGGCTGGTAACTTGAACTGCAGGTCTCAGGTGACAGCAGCAGCCTCAGCATGAATAATTGAAAGCCATTCCAGCCTCCTGCCTCAGGGTTATCCCCCGCAGCAGGGCCCTGGACTCCCCCACCTGTCCTGTACTCTGGTCCTCCAGCCCAGGTAAGCAGGGCCCTGGATTGTGGGTTCCCAAGCACACCAGTTCAAGCCCACCGCATCACTCACCTATTCACACCCATCCATACGCTCTTTCATTTTTACTCCCTGCCACCACCAGGGGCCTTGTAAGAAGGCCGGCAAGGAGGTCAGATCTGGATGAGGAAGAGAATGGTCCAGGACGTGGGAGGAGAGGCCCATTCCTCGTAGGTCCCTGGAGAGAGGAGCTGAGTAGAGGGAAAATGTGTGCTGTGTGTTATGTGTATGTACACATTTGTGAAGGAAATTATGAGACAGCACAGGAGAAGAGGGGAATACAGCGGAGAGGAGATAGGGCTGGAGAATTATTACGGAATCAAAGACTCCTCCCAACCTCAGGGAAGAGCAGGCAGAGGGAGAGTCCTGGGGTGGGAAAGAGGACATCTCACTCTAACATCCTATGGAGTATTTTGATTGCCTTTTACTGAGGCAGGGCACAGTGATAGTGAAGGTGTTTTTGACTGCAAATCTATGCTCTTTTGCTACACAGCAGTGGTCAGAGACCAGGCAGGCAAAGGGTAGAGTTGGGGGGAAGATATCCCGGAGGGGAACTAGTGAAAGGGATCCTGAAGAAGGGGTGACTTCAGAGATAAAGAGAAACAAGTCAGGGGAACAATGTGAAGATGGGACCAGGGGTTGGGACTGTGAAGAGGTGGTTTGGGGCTGGGTGCTGAAAGTAGACAGTATAGAGTCCTTGAAAGTACACAGGCTTGGAATCATACTAACCTGGATTCAAATCTCAGTTCTGCTCTGTGACTCTGGACAAAAGACTTAGCCTTTCTGAGCCGTGGTTTGTAAAATATAAGGATAATAATTGCTACTGGCAAAAGCTACACAAATAGGCAAATTGTGAGTGTGGATTTCCCTCCCTACCTCCCTCCACCCCAGGGCCCAGGTAGGGACCATGTCCCCTGCCATTGCACTGGCCTTCCTGCCACTGGTGGTAACATTGCTGGTGCGGTACCGGCACTACTTCCGATTGCTGGTGCGCACGGTCTTGCTGCGAAGCCTCCGAGACTGCCTGTCAGGGCTGCGGATCGAGGAGCGGGCCTTCAGCTACGTGCTCACCCATGCCCTGCCCGGTGACCCTGGTCACATCCTCACCACCCTGGACCACTGGAGCAGCCGCTGCGAGTACTTGAGCCATATGGGGCCTGCCAAAGGTCAGTGTTCCCTAGCCTTCTGCTCCAAGAAGTACCCCTAAGACAATGAAGGAATGTTTGGGATCTGTTGCTGCTTTACTGGATGAATTGGGCAGGTTCTTGATCCTCTTTTAGGGCCTCTTTTTTTTCTCATCTAGAAATGAGGAGCTTGGACTAAGTCATTTATTCAGCAAACATTTATTGCCACCTCTTTTGTATTAGGAATGTGCTAGGTGCCAGGGAGAGGGGTAGAGGCCACAGAGATGAATGAGCCACAAATGCTGGCCTCAAAGGAACCATAATACACAGTGGAATAACCATCTCAGCAGATAACCCATAGCTTTGTAATTAACTGTCTCCACATCTTTCTTCTCCACCATGGAGGCTTCCACATACCATTTAGGGTAGCTGTCTGCCTGGATTTATCTCAATCCCAGCATAAGTGCTTTTAGGGTCTTAAGAAATTCGGCTATGTGGTGGCTGGCACCTGTAACCCCAGCAGTTTGAGAGGCTGAGGTGGGCAGATTGCTTGAGCTCAGGAGTTTGAGACCGGCTTGGGCAACATGGCAAAAACCCATCTCTACAAAAAATACAAAAATTACCCGGGCATGGTGGCACACGCCTGTGGTCCCAGCTACTTCGGAGGCTGAGGTGGGAGGATTGCTTGAGCCCAGGAGGCTGAGGCTGCAGTGAGCTGTGATTGTGCCACTGCACTCCAGCATGGGTGACAGAGCAAGAACCTGTCTCAAAAAAAAAAAAAAAAAAGAAAGAAAGAAAAGAAAAGAAAAGGAATTTACTGGCTGGGCACGGTGGCTCATGCCTGTAATCCCAGCACTTTGGGAGGCCAAAGCAAGAGGATCACTTGAGCACAGGAGTTAGAGACTAGCCTGGGTAACAAAGTGAGACCCCCGTTTCTACAAAAAATTTAAAAATTAGCCGGGTGTGGTGGTGAGTAACTGTGGTCCCAGCTACTGGAAATGCTGAGGTGGGAGGATTGCCTGAGCCTGGGTGGTCGAGGCTGCAATGAGCCATGATCACGCTACTGTACTCCAGCCTGGGCAACACAGCAAGACTCGGTCTCAAAAATAAATAAATAAAAGTTCATCCAATTCCAAGATCAGAAATACATTCAATGAGCAATAAAAGGGGAATGAAACTACAAATTCTAACAAAGACCTCATAAATCTGAAAGATAGGGTGGTTGTTTCTGCCTGGGACTTCATGGAGAAAGAGCAACATTTGAACTGAATCTGGAAGTTCTGAGTTGGCCAGGCAGATGGAGATGTGGGTGGGAAAGGCAAAGCCAGCCACATATACACATGTGGCATGAAGGAATGAGACAGCATGATGGATTCTGGGCACAGTTGTTTGGGATGGCTGTGATACAGGCCACAGGTGGGAAGTACTGAGAGATGAACCTGGAAAGGTAGGATAGGATCAGGTCCAAGGTCCTGAATGCCAGGCTGAGAATCCCAAGTTCAATCCCAAAGGCCTTCAGCTCACAGGAGCCAAGGAATAATAAGGTCAGATTTGTTGGAAAGATTCCAGGGCTGGTGTGAAGACTACATTGTAGGAGACGGGGACCAGGAGGGCAGCGGGGGCTATAGTACAAGAGACAGATGAGACCCCAGCTGGTTGGGAGCTGCAGTGAGGCAGGTGGGCATTTGAGATATCTTTCTATCAGGGGCCCTGCATCCATCTCCCATGTCTTCTGCAACAGCCATCTCCCCTCATAGGTCAGATCCTGATGCGGCTGGTGGAGGAGAAGGCCCCTGCTTGTGTGCTGGAATTGGGAACCTACTGTGGATACTCTACCCTGCTTATTGCCCGAGCCCTGCCCCCTGGGGGTCGCCTTCTTACTGTGGAGCGGGACCCACGCACGGCAGCAGTGGCTGAAAAACTCATCCGCCTGGCCGGCTTTGATGAGCACATGGTCAGCCTCCCATCTCCCCAACCCAGATTTCTGTCACCCCAGGCCTTGCCCTAGCCAGACATCCCTTGTGAGGGACTCCCATCTAAGGAGAAGGAAGCACCTCCACTCTGGGGACTGTGATGCTGGATGGTGTGTGAGCTCCTGCCCTCCTGTCCCAAGTCATCTGCACATTATTTTCTGCCAGATGACAAAAGAAACAGCTAAGAGGAAGGTCTCTGGAACCCAGCAAATTTGGGTCCAGCTCTTACTCTGCCTCTTGTTAGCTATGTGACCTTGAGCAAAGCATGCATCCTCTGAACCTCAGCTTCTTCACAGGCAGAATGGAAATCACAATACTGATCCTGACTTCTTAGGTTCTGAGGTCAGAGGAAATGTGAGAACACTCATGGGGAGCTAAGCCAGGACCTGGCATGAAGTAAGCCAGATTCTGGTGGGGTCTTGACTGGGAGAACAATTCCCCCCACCCTCACCTCCAGCTCCCCCATCCCCACAGGTGGAGCTCATCGTGGGCAGCTCAGAGAAGGTGATCCCGTGCCTACGCACCCAGTATCAGCTGAGTCGGGCAGACCTGGTGCTCCTGACACACCGGCCACGATGTTACCTGAGGGACCTGCAGCTGCTGGAGGCCCATGCCCTACTGCCAGCAGGTGCCACTGTGCTGGCTGACCATGTGCTCTTCCCTGGTGCACCCCACTTCTTGCAGTATGCTAAGAGCTGTGGCCGCTACCACTGCCGCCTCCACCACACTGGCCTTCCAGACTTCCCTGCCATCAAGGATGGCATAGCTCAGCTCACCTATGCTGGGCCAGGCTGAGGTCCAGGCCCAGGGGTACTTAGTGATGCCCACACCCACCTCCACCCCCACCCAAGCAGGGACCTCAGAATCCCCTCCCTTTCCTGTTTGGGGCCTTGACACATGCTGGGCTCAGGGCTAGGGAGTCTCCCTTCCCACCTCTTACCCCTTTCAGCCTCTACACTGACCTCAAGTGTCAAGTTCTATCAGGCTGCTTGATCTCACTAGGCCCCCTCTTTCCAGAGAGAACCATGGACAGCAAGAAGCCTGAGCTCCCGATCCAGCTCTGTCACTGATTTGCTGAGTGACTCTGAGGGCATCCCCACCTTGCTCTGAGATGTAATCTTCTCTCTTAACGCGAAGGAAGCTTGATGGGAGAGCTCCAGGGGCCTCCCAGTTCTCGGCCTCAGAAAGCCTCCCATCCTCAGCCCATGCCATTCTGGGTGGGATCAGAGGAAGTGGCAATGAGTTAGACGCCCTGGAGGAATAGCTGGATGCAAGCTGGGCCAAAGAAAATGGCACAGAACCCTGGACCCAGGGCCAGGGATGCCCTGGCCTTCCCTAACTCTGGCCCACCTAGCCAATTAGGTATGGCTGATGTCCCTTGAGTGCCCTCTTCCTAAAGCCCAAAAGAAGATGCTGGACTCCCTGGGCCCTACCAACAAATAGGGAATAGACATGGGGGGAAAATCACTCCTTTGTCTTTATTAAAGAAACTTAGAAAGAGACCAGACCTGGCAATCAAGGGGTGAGGTACTGGCCAGGAAGGTGGAGTGGGGCTCAGGCCCTGGGGATTTCAAGTGCAGACTGATGGCCTGGGAGGGGCCAAGGAGACCAGATCCTGGCAGCAGCTGAGGAGGTGCCCAAGGGCACTTTCAGGCACTGGGGCCATCAGCTGGTTCTGTGGGCAGGGGTTGGGGGTTGGGATGCAGGGTGGTTTGGGTGGGCCTGGAATCTCCCTGAGGCCACCCTGCCTTGTCTACCTAGATCATCCACTGGTCCTGATCCTGTTCGTTGCCTTCCATGTCCACCTGGAGAGGAGGCTGGGTGTGGGTGGGGAGGGGCCTCAGCCAGCCTCAGCCCCAGATCCTGCCCCTGGCTGGATCCAGGGTTTCTGTACCCCTTGGCCATCAATTGGGTCAGGAGCAGGGGCCCAGGAACAGAGGCCCTCCCTCATACCCCTTGCCTACCTCATTGACCTCTCCATCATCCGGTGACTCATTGTAGTCATTCATCTCGTCCATGTCCTGCATGTCCTCATCATCCTCTGAGTCCTCTTCACTATCCTCATCATCTTCATCATCCTCTTCTTCCTCGTCATCATAGTGCTGGTGGGCAGGACAGAGCCTGTAAGCCCTACAGGCCTGCGTGGACCAGTTCAAGAACTGACCCACTTGAGCCTCCCTCTAGGGCCAATGAATGACCCCCCACCCCCTGACCCTCCCTCCTTGAGTCTAGCAGGCTGGTGCATGTTCTGCAGGACCTTAATGCTAGGCCCAATGCCCACCCCTCCTATCTCCCCTTTTTGGCCTTTACCCAGATCTGAGAACCACAACTGCTCTGGGTCAGAGACAGGACATTCAGAATTAGAGCAGAGCCTCGGTCCACTGCGGCCCCCACACAGGCCCCACCTGATAGCCACTCACCTCTGAGGCTGGCTTGCCAATAGGAACCAGGTTGTTGTCTTTCTCTGCGATGCTTTGGAGCTGTGGGCAAAGGCACAGACAAGGCCAGAGCCCAGGTAGGGCAGGTCAGGGGCATGGGACTGGCCCATTCTGCCCAGAAGACAACCCACACGTGTTGGGGAGAAGCTTCCTCCCAGTTCTCAGGGAGATACAATCCCTTTCTTGTCATCTGCCATTTATGAACTTGATCCAAATACTTAAACTCTCTGAGCCTTGTTTTTTTTTGTATAATTATGGTGAAGATGAAGTGAGAGACTTAGCAGCCTAGAAAGCATCATCTGCTAGATCCTCAGTAGTCAAAATTATTTCCTATGCTTTAGGGAAAACAGCTTAGGCTGAGTGTCAGCAGCCTGGGCTCTAATCTGGCCCAGAAGTCACATGGTACCCCTGTAAAATAGGGTACCACAAGATGAGAACCTTAGCTCCCTGGCTCCCAGCCTGATTATTCCCAGCTCAGGGCAAAAAGCTCTTCCTGGGTAGATTTCTGGAGTAAGGCTGGGTCATGGCCCACTGAAGGGGGTCTCTGTCTGTGCTGGGGTCTCTGTCTATGATGGGGTCTCTGTGCTGTGCTAGCTGCTCACTCACCCAGGCCTGATGCTGCTGTTCCTGCTGCTGCAGCTCTGTCTCTTCTACACAGGGTCGATCCAGATTAAACCACAGTGTCTCAGTCACACGAGGGAAGAGTGAGGGGAACAAAGTGGACATGGCTCCTAGACTGAGGGAAAGGGTCAAGTAAATGTGTTTTGCTTTGTTTTCATTTTTAATTTGGTTGTAATTTGATTTAGGGATAGGGTGGAAGACAGCAGGAAAGCAGTCCCTCCCCCTAGGAATCAGACAGACCTGGCTTTGAGTCCTGGCTCCACCACTTACTAGCTGTTTGACCTTGGCTGAGTCACTTAACCTCTCTGGGCCTCAGTGTCTTCATCTGTAAAATGGGGATAATAACAATTATACCACTGTCAAAGTTATTCTGATAATTAAGTAAATAATGGATAAATAAAGCTGTTGCAGGCTGTTCAAGGAGGGACGAGAATGGGAGTTAAGTGTAGGGATAGGAATCCAGAATGCAGACTGGCATTATGAAATTATACAAAATTAGAGGTAGCAGGGTTCTACTGAAACTATCCCTACCTCCTCCACACACTAAAACCTGCTTTTTGACCCTTTATGATGGCCCATACCACACCCACCCAGTGTCAGAAATTTAGGACACTAATGACCTCTCATCAATCACAGCCAAATGTCGGGGTGGAGGGATTGTAGCATATGCAAGCAGGATTCAGCAAGACATTCTAGGAGGCATGAATAAGTGGATAAATAAGTAGATGGAAGATTGAATGGATGAACTAACATTATAAGGGTACAATCAGCTTTGAGCGGCTGAGGGAGCCGACCAGGAGTGCCAGATAATCTGAATTAAACTGAAGACACGCAAACTGAGGCCCAGCGACAGGCAGAGACCGGCTTTAGGTCATACAGTGAGTCGGGGCTTAGAACTCCTCCGTGAAAGGGATGAGCAGGAGAAAATAATCGATGCCTGGTCCTGCTTTTGTCTTAATTTATCTGACCGACCCAGGGCCAGCCGCTGCCCTTCTCTGTATCTCAGATTCCTAACCCGCGTAATTAGGCACGAGGGCAGACACCCTCATGTCCAAGAAGTACTGACAGGCTAGAGAGCTCGGCTCCGAAAGCCCAACCCACCGTCGCAAGGCCACCGCCCATTCTTTGCTCATTACGATAATGACCATGCAGTTGACCAACAGAAAGTAAGCAGGGCGGGTCTCAGACAGAAATTTGGCCTTATAGGGTTGCTAAACGCGAAAAAAGCGGGGCCTGGGCAGGACCAATTAACTGAAAGAAATGCTGGGTGACAGGAAGTGACACCAATGAATGACGGACCTTGTGTGACGGGGTGAGACTTAGTCTCGAGGAAGCAGCCAATGAGCTGGAGCTCTTTAAGGGTTACCGACTCTCAAGATGGAGCTCCTGGGGAGTCGGGTCAAAGGAAATGGGTTTCTCTGGGGGAAGAAGGAATGAACGGGCAAGGAGACGGTTGCAGCCTTGCCTCTGTACTTACCGCGCCGGGAGGCTGCTGCCGGCGGCGACCCGGAAGCGCTTCACCCAGCCTGAGCGGAAGAACCCACCAGAATCCGGGACTCACCAAACGCATGCGTCCTTCGTCTCCTTTTGTTTTTTCCCCCCCCGCTCCCGCCCACTAAACCGGATGTGGCGTTGACCTACCTTAGTCACGTTGTTAGGGAAGGAAGCGTGCCGCCCCTACCTATCTGCCCCGCCTTGAGTCTCAGCCAATCGGCCTCTCCATCCTGGCCCCACCACTACGGCTCCGTTTAACCCCTGCCCCTTTGTTCCCAGTCACCATTTGCTTGTTAACCCCTTCTGAAGAGGTGACAGCAACCTTTTATTGCGAGGGCCATTCGTCCTGCTGCATCCCAGAAAACTAATCTTGTTACTACTCCAGAATTGCTGGTTGATGTTACGCCCCTCCTGTCTGTGTTCTCTCAGCTTCGGTTTCCCGTTTGAGCACATTCATTCTATTTAATTTTTGCTCTGAACAAAAATATTTGAGTTACAGTATTACTATATTCCAGGCCTTGCTAGAAACTGGGGATAAATCTATGAATATGGTCGCTTCCCTGGAAGACCTCACAGTCCAGGGAAGCCAAACCCTGCAGACATGCAGTAGACTTAGTGGTCTCTTAAGGTTGCCTGTTGAGTTCTGACATTGGAGATTATGTACAGACTTGAATGACTAGTCAGCCTCGGGCGCAGCATTCTGTTGCTAAGGGAATCAGCTGCCCTCCTCAGGCCTGGGCCAAGTACCCTTAGAGATCGGCCTCGTCACCTCTCCCATTCCTTTGCTGATACCTCTGTTCTAGTAACCTCTGACTCAGCTTCCCCTTTAGAGATACTCATGCTTTCTGGCAACAGAGGTCCTTCAAACCCAATTCCTATTAAACTCCATCACTTACCAGCCTCTTCCAGGGACAGCAGTCGTCCGCATTTCCAGTACTGTCCTGGCCAGATGTGTGAGTTTTGGCAATTCCTTTTCCTCTCTCTGGACTCAGCTTCTTTGTCAACCAGCATCATAATCTCTGCCCAGCCTTCCTTCTGTCCTGGGCTGATGTGAAGATTGGATAAGAATTGTTCAAGAGGTAGTGTACTGTGCATATTGAATGTGATTATATTGCCAAATAGCACTGTTTGTTATAGTTTTTCATTAAAGAGTAAACTTTGCCTCTTGGAAATGACTATCTTTTTCATTCATTCAACAAATACGTATTGAGTGCCTTAGTATATGTCCATCACTATTCTTAGTAGTGGGTATACAATAGTAAACAAAACAGACCAAAAAAGTCCCTCTTTTCATGCAGCCTTCATTCTGAGAGAGGTAAACAATAAAGAAGATCGATAAATAAAATATGTAGTTGTAAGATTGCAGTAAATAGGAGAAAAAATAAATCTGAGAAGTGGGAATAAAATATTTGCAGGGGAGGTGTTTTATTTTAGATTGGGGGGCCAAAGTCACTGGGAAGGTGACTTTTGAGTAAAGGTTTGAAGGAGCAGAGAGCCTTCTGATATTTGTGGAAGAGCATTTCAGAGAGAGAGAATACAAGTGCAGAGGGCCTAGAATGGCTTGGGCATAGTATCCTCTAGGGAGAGTAACAGGTAGGAGATGAGGAGTTGGGGAGCCAGTGGAGGGTTGTGAGCACAGGGTCCACATAATCTGGGATTTATAGTTTAACTGAGTTACTCTGGCTGTTCTACAAAGAATAGACTGGGGGTAGGGGAGACAATGGCAGAAAAAGGGAGACCATTTGGGAGCCTATTATGATAATCTAGACATAGTGGATGAGAAGTGGTTGAATTCTGAATTTATTTAGATGGCGGAGACTACAAGGTTTGCTAACATGTAGAATGCCAGAATAAGAAAGGAGCCACGATTTTTGGGCTGAACAACTAGAAGATTGGCGTTGCCACTTTTTTGAGATGGGAAAGACTGGGGAGGTGATGAGAGTTTTTTTGTTTTTTTTTTTTTTTTTTTTGACAGGGAGCTCAGGTTTGAGTGTGTTGAGTCTGAGATGCCCATTAGAGTAGAGATGTTGGGGCGGCAGGAAGGCATATGAGTCTGCAGGTCAGGGCAGAGATCTGGGCTGCATAGATCATTTGGGAGTCATTGGCATATAGTTGGTGTTTAAAGTCATGAGACTGGATGAGATCACCAAGGAAGTGAGTGTAGATGGAAAATAGTTTCCTCCAATATTCAGAATTTGAGGAAACTAGGAAAAGCAGCAAACCAGATGGAGAAGGAAGTCCAAAAAGATAAGTAGAAAGCTGGGTGAGTTGATGGTATCTTGGAAGCCATGTAAAGGAAGGGTATTAGGAGGAGAAAATGGTCTACTACAGCCTCATTCTGTACAAAATTGTGCTTTTATTTCCCCAGCAGACTATGAGCTCCTTGAGGGCAGGGACTGAATGGTTACTATGTCCCCAGGGCCCAGCATGACCTTCTCCTGGATTCCTCATCTTCCTCCCATGACCTGTGTCTCCATCAGTTTCTCCTCCGGCATCTTTTTCTTACAGGATTCTTACCTCAGGTACCGTTTGCCCCGTCCTTCCTGATAATTCCGCCTGCTGGAAATTCCCTAGTAACAGAGTTTCTTTTCAAGGTCATCAGCCAGGCTCAGTAAGTCATGATGACTGGTTAGCTGGTGACATTTATTGAGTACCAGCTGAGTGCCAGACACCTTTCTAGGCCCTGGGGACAGAGGGGAAGCAGAAATAATTCCTTCCCTAGAGGAAAATAGAGTATAGTGAGTACTAAGACAATTATAGACAATTATAGACGAGGGTAATAAATGTTAAAATCAATGTATGTAGAGAATACATGAGAACACAGAGGAGGGATTGATGAATGGGTTCTGGACAAACTAAGTTTAGACTTTTGTTCCAGAAAAGGAAACATTTGAGTGGGCCTTGAGGGATGAGTAGGAGTTAAGCCCACTGGTAGATAAGTGGGAAAAGAGGGTGCACAAAGAGGCATATTTCATTCAAGGGCATGTTTGGAGAACATTGAGAATCTGGGCAGAACTAGATATGTGGAGTGGAGAGAGATGAGAAAGAATGATAGGGGACCCAGATAGGGAAGGTCTTTGGTGGCCCTATATGGAGTGGATGGGATGGGATCTGGGCATCTTGGGTCTCACCTTTGTCTTATTGCTGACTTGCTGGGGACCCCAGGTAGATGTCTCCCCATTCACAAGCTTCCGTGTTCTCTAACATAATATCCTAACCATGTCGCCAGCTCTGATGTGAGTCCCTGGAAGGGATTCCCCGAGCTTGACCCTTTCCATTCTTAGATTTTTACATTTGCCTTATTTGTGATTTATACAAACCAGGGCCTAGCAATGGAAAGCAGGAGCAGGATGCAGATTTCTCAACAGAACTCAATAAGTCCAGAGCCCAGAGGCTGAAGATGGAAACCATGACTCTATGCAGAGAATTCTCTAGGATCCAGGAAAGGCCAGAGTTGAGTGGTGTGAATTCAGTGCTAGTGAAAGCTGCTTACTCATTCCTTCCATAAACCTTGAGGAGCATGGCTGACCCTGGTAGGGGACAGAAGAGAATGTAACAGTCACAGTCACTACCTTTCATACATATGGAGGGATGGTTGGTCTCCAGAGGGTTTTCCCACTCATAGTCTCCACTTATCCTTAGCCCAGCCCTGGGAATTCTGCCTTCATTTAGCAGATGAGGAAGCTGAGGCTCAGGAAAGTAAATCGGCTTGTCTGAGTTGAAGCTACAACTCAAGAATGTCAAAATCTTGCATTGTTCCACAAATCTTCCTTGTGGGCTGGTATGTGTTTGCCAATGGGGACTCACAGAGGAATTCGATTTGAGTCCTAGTCCTCTGCAATTACCCAGTATGGTGTGGGTACCAGACTAATGCAAGTCATTAGGCCGTTGAGGCCAGATCTCTGTGTGATTCATCTGTATTTCCCCGGCACCTTGCACAGTGTCTAGCACAGAGTAGCCACTCAACAAATGTTTGTATAAGATGGGTTTGTTTCCTTGGGTCTAATGTAATTATAGTTCACATGATGAATGGTATAACAGGGATAGGTTCTAAAAAGAGAAAAGTGGGAATGTTAAAAAGAGAAGAGCAGTGTGGGAGGGGAGGTGGAGAAGCCTCCTCAGAGAAGATGAGACCTTGCAAGAGGAGTTAGGAAAGAATATTCTAGTCAAGAGCAGACAGCATGTGCAGAAGTGCAGAGGCCTGAAAGGGTGTGGTGTGCCCAGGACATGGCATTGACCGAGGGCCTGTTGTGTGGCCATCTTGGTGATGTGCACTGTGAAAGAAACAGGACCAGGAGACAGTACCCTGTGCTTAAAGGACAAGGCACACCCTTGGAGGAGGACAGGGACATGCTGAGAAAGGCTTCCTTGAGCAGGGGAGACTTCTTCTGGGTCTTGAAGGATGCTTCATAGTTCGAGTCAGAGAGGAGGAAAGAGGAAACCTCCCAGGTGTGAGAGGCCTCCTTAGGCAGGGGCTGTGGTTGGAAGGAATGAAGAGAATGCCCAGGCAGGAGAGCGTGGTGTGTGGAGGGCAGGCTGGTCGGGTGGGAGGGGCTGGAGAGCTCCACTGGGTGGGCTAGCTGAGGGAGTGCACCTTAGTGTGGAGTATAAGGCTTGTTCTGCCTCATGGTCACTCAACACCTCATTTATTTCCCATCATTGTGGCCTGCCTGGACCTGACTCTGAGTTTGGGATGGATAGATGTGTTGGAAGGGATCTCTGTGAATTATCTTCCAGTTCCCTAGAAAGCCAGCCCCAGGAGAAGTGCTCCAGCCAGGTCCCTATTTGCATGATGGTTTTGCATACATTTGCTTACCACAAATATATGATAAGGTTTCTTCACTAAGGTTTAATGGGCTAAGGTTTCCTTACTCTGACTATAGCAAAATAGACGCAAAGTTTGAAGAGAGGCCCTCTGCATTGGAGGCGAAGGCTGAGGAGACACAGACCTACACACACACACACACACACACATACACACACCCCTTCACTTTCATGCAAACGTGGTAGGCAGAATGAAGGCTCCCCGGAGATACCCATGTCCTAATCCTATGGTGTCTATCTTACCTGGCAAAAGGGACTTTGTAGATGTGATTAAGGTTAAGGACGTTCACATGGGGTGATTATCCAGGTGGGCCCAATCTATTTACACGAATCCTTAAAATCAGATAAGCTTTCCCAGCTGTGGTCAGAAAACAAGACGTGACAAGGAAGAAGCATCAGAGAGATTTTACATTGCTGACTTTGAGGATGAAGGAAGGGGCCATGAGCCAAGGAACACAGGTGCCCTCTCGAAGCTGGAAAAGGCAAGGAAACGGATTCTCCCCTTGAACCTCCAGAAAGGAACAAAGACCTGCTGACACCCTAATTTTTTTTTAATTTTTTTATTTTTTTGAGACAGAGTCTCGCTCTGTCCCCCAGGCTGGAGTGCAATAGTGGGATCTCGGCTCACTGCAACCTCTGCCGCCCAGGTTCAAGCGATTCTCCTGCCTCAGCCTCCCGAGTAGTTGGGATTACAGGCGCCCACCACTACGCCCAGCTAATTTTTGTATTTTTAGTAGAGACGGGGTTTTGCCATGTTGGTCAGGCTGGTCTCGAACCCCTGACCTCAGGTGATCCGCCTGCCTCAGCCTCCCAAAGTGCTGGGATTACAGGCGTGAGCTGCGGCACCCGGCCCCTGACACCCTAAACTGAGACCCATGTTACACTTGTAACCTACAGAACTGTAAGTTAATAAGCTTGTGTTGTTTGCTGGGCACAGTGGCACATTCCTGTAGTCCCAGCTACTCAGGAGGCTGTGGTAGGTGTGTTACTGGATAGTGCTCTGTAATTTCAGGCTCTTGGTGTCCTGAACAAAGAACTGGACCAGTCACACACAGATATTAAGCACAGTATTACACTCTCGGAGGGGGAGAGTGGACTGACCTCTGGCAGATGAGATCAACATTAGTTTTGTGTACTCTGGGTCTTTGTGTGTGTGTGTGTGTGTGTGTGTGTGTGTGTGTTTCTTCTCTTCCCAAGGCTGCTTAATCTTTAGCCAGTGTCTGCCTTTTTGACTGATAGATGTGTTGCTTAGTTACTTTGGCCCTTGTGTGTCACCTCCATCCCATAATTTTAAGTACATGAGTGATTTGCAGTCCATATGCTTGAGCTTCAATGAATTAATTACCATACGGGGTCATTTTAAGGATACTTTTTCTCTTTAATGTGCATGCCCATCTCTGAGGAGCTGCCCCCAACAGGTTTGGTCCAGATTTAGCCTACATGGGGGCTTCTTTCTCACTTTTGTTTTGGCTGTTCTGCTTCTTATCTTGCTTCTTGCTCACCTGCCCCTTCACCTGGCTTCTGCTCCCTGCTTTTATTCATTCTGCCCTTGATCCAAATTTTAATCCCCTTTGCTATTCTCCTGCTATATTTTCCCTCTTCCCCTGCTTCAGGAGGATCGCTTGAATCCAGAAGTTTGGGACCAGCCTAGGCAACAGAGCGAGACCTTGTCTCAAAAATCAATCAATTAATTAATTTGTGTTGTTTTAAGCCACTTAGCTTGTGGTAGTTTGTTATGGCACCAATAGAAAACAAATGCACAGGTACACACGTATATCCTCCCACCCGATAGACAACCACAGTCATACACACTCAGGCAGACACAGGCAGGGAGACCCAGGAACATCAGCTGGCCCTAAGCGGGTGCTGGGGAGAAATGAAGCTTCAGGTGTGTGCTGCGGGGTGGGGTGGTAAGGCCTGCTCCTTGGCTGGTGTGGAGAAACTTTGCCCACATTTCTCAGTCTTAACTTTGCTCTGCTTCCTCTCAGTCATTTTTTTTTTTTGAGACGGAGTCTCGCTCTGTCACCCAGGCTGGAGTGCAGTGGCGCGATCTCGGCTCACTGCAAGCTCCACCTCCCGGGTTCACGCCATTCTCCTGCCTCAGCCTCTCCGAGTAGCTGGGACTACAGGCGCCCGCCACCACGCCCGGCTAATTTTTTGTATTTTTAGTAGAGACAGGGTTTCACCGTGGTCTCGATCTCCTGACCTCGTGATCCACCCGCCTCGGCCTCCCAAAGTGCTGGGATTACAAGCGTGAGCCACTGCGCCTGGCCTCCTCTCAGTCTTTACATCATACTTTTAGCAACCTTTACAACAACATTTTGTCCTAAACACTGTTGCAAATACATGTATGAACCTCAAAGACTATACTAAATGAAATAAGCCAGTCACGAAAGGACAAATACTGTAGGATTCCACTTTTCTGAGGTTCCTGGAGAAGTCAAATTCAGAGACAGAAAATAGGATGGGGGTTGCCAGGGGCTGGGGAGTAGGGAGTTATTACTGTTTTGGTATTTTTTGTTTTTACAGATATTCTGTTTCTACTTAAAGAGTTATTACCGTTGACCAGCCGGGCACAGTGGCTCACGCCTGTAATCCTAGCACTTTGGGAGGCCGAGGTGGGCAGATCACGAGGTCAGGAGATCGAGACCACACTGAAACCCCGTCTGTACTAAAAATACAAAAAATTAGCTGGGCGCGGTGGCGGGCGCCTGTAGTCCCAGCTACTCAGGAGGCTGAGGCAGGAGAATGGCGTGAACCCGGGAGGTGGAGCTTGCAGTGAGCCGAGATCACCCACTGCACTCCAGCCTGGGCGACAAAGCGAGACTCCATCTCAAAAAAAAAAAAAAAAAAAAGAGTTATTACCATTGACCATGAACAACACAGGTTTGAACTGCATGGGTCCACTAATATGTGGATTTTTTCAATCAATCACAGATTAAAAATACAGTATTCAGAGGATGCGAAACCCACATATACGAAGGGTGGGACAGTATGTGTGGATTTGGGTATGGGGGCCTCCTGGAACCAATCTCCTACATCTGTTGAGGGAGGATTGTATTTAATGGATACAGTTTCAACTGGGGAATATGAAAAGCATTCTGGATGAGCCTGATAGTGGTGGCTTATGCCTGTAATCCCACCATTTTGGGAGGCCGAGGTGGGAGGATTACTCGAGCACAGGAGCTCAAGACCAGCTTGGGCAACATGGCAAAACTCCATCTCTACCAAAAGTAAAAAAAATTAGCCAGGTATAGTGGTGCATGTCTGTGGTCCCAGCTACTTGGGAGGCTGAGGTGGGAGGATTGTTTGACCCCAGGAGGTAGAGGTTGCAGTGAGACAAGATGGTCCCATTGCACTCCAGCCTGGGTGACAGAGCAAGACTCTGTCTAAAAAAAAAAAAAAAAAAGAGTTCTGGATGGATTCACAACAATGTGAATGTACTTAATGTGAGTGTACTGAACTGGACATGTAAAAATTGTTAAAATGATAATTTTTATTATATGTATGTTGTTACAATTAAAAAAAACAACTCGTAGATTAGGCACCATTTTGGAGAATGGGTTCAGGGGAGCCTCCAGTCAAACTTCCCACACTGCAGTGCAGCTGGAAATTCGGTAACTGGTTCTCTGACACCTCCCCGCCACTCCCACCCCAGTGCCACATATCCCCATCTCCATGCCCCACTCCAGTCCAGAGCCATCTATCGCCTGGGCTACTGCAATAACTGGCTAGCTTCCTGCCACACCACTTCGAACCATACATGGCTGCCTAAAACCTTTCCCTGGCTTCCCATTGCTTTTAGCCTGTGAGTTGAAGTCCTTGCCAGGCAAGATCTGGCCCTGCCTTCCTGTCCACCCTCATCTAGAGCCAACCTTTTTGCTTTCTGCACCCCAACCACACCCCAACAGTTTTTGCAGATCTTCAGACCCACTAAAACATGTTCTGCCTCAGGGCCTTTGCACAATGCTCCCACTGCCTGGGCCGCTGTCCTCCTTCTTTATTGGGTCAGCTCCCTCCATTTTGGTCTCAGAGAGGTCCCCCTGCAGCCCCAAACCAGATTAGCTCTGGTGCAAGGAGCACTCTTCCACAGCATCTTCTCTTTTTCTCATAGCACCTCACCTAATACATACACTCACACACACACTTATGTGTGTGTGTATATGTGTGTATATATATATAAAAATATATATTTTATATGTATATATATATAATGTATGGTAAAATATATATAACAAAAAATTTACAATTTTCACTTTTTTTTTTTGGACACTGAGTTTTGCTCTTGTTGCCCAGGCTGGAGTGCAATGGCGCGATCTTGGCTCACCACAACCTCTACCTCCCGGATTCAAGTGATTCTCCCACCTCAGCTTCCCAAGTAGCTGGGATTACTACAGGCAGGTGCCACCATGGCCTGGCTAATTTTGTATTTTTAGTAGAGACGGGGTTTCTCCATGTTGGTTGGGCTGGTCTCAAACTCCAGACCTCAGGTGATCTGCCCACCTCAGCCTCCCAGAGTGCTGGGATTACAGGCATGAGCCACTGCGCCTGGCCAATTTTAGCCATTTTTAAATGTACAGTTCAGTGGCATTAAGTACATTCACATTGTGTGTAACCATCACTACATCCATTCCCCAGAACTCTCATCTTTCCCAGCTGAAACTCTGTAATTAAACAGTAGCTCGCCACCCAGCCTCCCCAAGCCCCTGGCACCCACCATTCTACTTAGTCTCTATGAATTTTGACTACTCCAGTTACCTTAAATGGAATCATACAGTGTTTTTCTTTTTATAATTGGCTTATTTCACTTAGCATAATGTCTTCAAGGTTCATCTACGAAGCTGTTGTTGCATGTGTCAGAATTTTCCTCCTTTTTAAGGCTGGGTAATAGTCATTTGTACATATCACATGTTGCATATCCATTCATCTTTCGATAAACATTTGGATTGTTTCCACTTTTGGGCTATTGCAAACAGTACTGCTATAAAAATGGCTGAACAAATACCACCTATTTTAACTATACATCTAATTGTGTGCTTATTCGTTTAAATTGTGCCTCTCTTCCTCATCTCTGGGCATCACAAGTGTTCACCAGCATATGCTCAGCACCCAGCACAGTACCTGGGCATCAGTAGATATTCAGCAAGTATCTGTTGAATGAATGAATGAGACACCAAAATGTATCTACTGGACATATACAGTGTCTGTAGTGTGTAGGGAAGAGCAGAGGACTTGAATCTGGGGCCCAGCTCATTGATTCCTCATTGCGTGCTCTGACCTTGACCAAGGCTGTTCACCTTTGTAAACCAAAGAGTATCTGAGACAAATCTCAACCAATTTAGGAAGTTTGTTTTGCCACGGCTGAGCATGCACCCATGACACAGCCTCAGGGGGTCCTGACAACATGTGCCCAAGGTGGTTGGGGCACAGCATGGTTTTATATATTTTAAGGAGACATGAGACATCAATCAATATATGTAAGGTGTACATTGTTTCAGTTTGGAAAAGTGGAACAACTTGAAGTGGGAGTGGGGCTCTTCTGGTCATAGGTAGTTAAGAGACAACCATTTGCATTCTTTTGAGTTTCTGATTAGCCTTTCCAAAGGAAGCAATCAGATATGATATGCTTTTATCTCAGTGAGCAGAGAGATGACTTTGAGTTCTGTCTATCCTTTGTCTAAAAATTATGAGGAAGGTTTGTAGTTTTTTTTCTTTTTAATCTTAGTAGCTATTTTTCTTGGAATAGAATGTGAGGTAGGTTTGCCCTAAGCAGTTCTCAGCTTGACTATTCCGTTAGTAATTGACTTGGTCTTAGTAATTGACTTTTCCCGTAGTAATTGACTTGCCCTTAGTAATTTTGGGGCCCTAAGATTTATTTTCCTTTCACACCTTCAAACCTCAGTTTCCCCATGTGCAATGTAGGGGCACTATCAGCCCCACAGGGTTCTTGTCAGGGTCAAATGAAACAATACATGTGATAGGGTTCAGCTTCTGACCCAAGGAACTGCTCAGTGACCTTATCTAGAGGCCTTGATCTAAGTACTGAGGGAGAAAGGAGGCTCCAACTGGGGGAGCTGACTGACTGGATTCTAATCCAGCCCAAGGTCTATTACCCATCCTCTGGGGACCTTGGCTCTGTATTCATTTCCTATAGCTGCTATAACAAATTACTACAAACTTGTTGGCTTAAACCACACAGATTTGTTCTCTTTCAATTCTGGAGGTCAGAAGCCATAAATCAAAGTGTCAGCAGCACTATATTCCTTGTGGAAGCTTCCAAGAACAATCAATTTCCTTGCCTTTTCCAGCTTCCAGAAGCCACCTGCATGCCTGGGCTGGTGGCCCCCCTTACTTGCGTCCCTCTAACCTCTTGTTTCCACCTTTATGTGTCCTACTACTCTCTCTGAGCTCCTGCCTCCCTCGCATCAGGATTACCTCAAGCCCGTTCAGAAAATCCAGGATCATCTCCCCATCTCAAGACCCATTTCTTAATCACATTTGCTAAGTTCTTTTGCCATATAAAGTAACATTCGTACATTCCAGAGATTAGGACATGGACACAGGTACCATCTCTCTCCCATGTGGGCCTCAGTTTAGGAAAATAAGAGCATTGGTCATGCCCTGTCCTCCCTGTCACCCTTCCTCTGTGGAGTTCTACCCGAGGCAGGAATATTGGGTGGAGGCCAGAGGGTTGCGTCCTGCCTGCCTGACTACCCTAGCACCCAAATTCTCACAATCTTGTCACCAGCAGTTATAGCCCCAGGGCCTGGCTGTCCCCCAACCCGTGTTCCAGTGCCCCACTGTTCCCTTCCATTTCCTGGGTGCTTCTGATGCAGGACTTTTTCTTGGACCCTTCACTGGACTCACAAGAGGGGTGCCCTGTTTATTCAGTCCACCACGCTCAATCCCTTGCAGGAGGGAGCACATGAGTGAGTGAGTGCAGGATCTGGTTGGCTGTTCCAGGTGCTGTCAGCAGCAAGCTCCACGCAGGGCCCTCGGCCAGTCTAGGTGCAAGCGAGCAAGGGCAAGATCCAGCCGGCTGCTCTGGGCACTGGCAGGAGAAATCTCCATGTGGGGCCTGTGGCAATGCCCAGGTGGGGGTGCCCATGACCCCAAAGCCCCAGGGTATTACAGTGCTCTCCTAGTTCTACTGTCCATGGACGGTGGTGTGTTAGCAGCTCAGTTGGCCCCTTGTCTCGTCTCATGGGGTGGTTGCCCTCTGCCAGCAAGAGCAAAAAGCCAGTGTGACAGCCTTTCTGGGTACCCACACTTGGTGGGTCCCGAGCCCTTGGCCAGTGTCCAAGAAGAATGAGGTTGTGCAGACAATTGAAGAATGATGAAGGTGGAGGATTTCATTAAGCAATGAAAACAGCTGTCAGCAGAAAGGGGAGCTGGAGAGGAAACAGGAAGGGCCAGTCATCTTCCCCCGAAGTCAGGCCGTCTCTTCTGTAGTCCAGCCATCTCTTCCTCAAAGTCCGGTTGTCTCCTTGAAGTCTGGCCATCTTCCCATCTACTGACTGAGTCTGGGGCCTTTATATGCACAGGATGGGGAGTGCATGCTGATTGGTTTGTGAGTATGCAAAACAGATTAAAGTAAAGACATCACTCAAATATGGGCATGACAGTGTAGAAAACCAATTAGGAAAGGGTAAGTATATGTAAAATAGGTGAAGGGTGGGGATCAGTCAGAGGAAAGCACAACAGATGGGAAGACAAGTCTTCAATCTGGTCTGAGGATTTAGCTTGTAGCTTGGCTTTCAGGCTTTAAACTGGCTTTGGCTTGGAGGTGGGGTTTCACCAGGGACCAGTCCCTATTTGCCTAGGCATTTGGCTGCCTCCTGTCCCTCTCATTTCCCCCTCTGAAGAGGTACAACTACCTGTTGTTAGAATAGGGACAAAGACAATCTTAACTACTTCCTGCTGACAGGGGACACTGTTTTGGGCAAATAGCAATCAGAGCTCCCTCAGAGGCCTATCTAAGGGTCCCAGGTTAAAGGGAGCCATCATTAAAGGCTCTGTTCAGAGTTTGATGGCCTCTAAGTGAGAAGAAACAATTTGGGTTATTAGATGACGTGTATCAAAATGGAACAACAAGGGGGTAAAGACAGCTCAAAAATCCCAAGTCTGCTGACATGCCAAGATAACTGGTGGCTATAGTTATGCCTGCTAAGATTGATTTGGCTTTGGTTTGCTCCCTTGGTTTCATTTTCCCAAAAAAACCTCCAGATTATGGGCACCACATCCTATTTACTCCTATCACCTGCAGGATAATTGCCCAGAACTAGAATATTGATTCATATTTTTACATTACCCATCCCTTCTATTTCTTCTGAGCTACAGCCAGAGATCACTAGTTGGTTCACAGGAATAAGCAAGATTAATCTAAAATGTAGGCAAAAGCTTAAAAACAACTGACACTAGAATTTAATGACAAGTGTATGATAAATTTTGAGACATAATTTTTCTCTCAACAGTCCTCATTTCTTTTAAAAGAAAATCAAATAAACTTGGTGGCTTAAAACAATACCAATTAGGGCCGGGCGCGGTGGCTCACGCTTGTAATCCCAGCACTTTGGGAGGCCGAGGTGGGCGGATCACGAGGTCAGGAGATCGAGACCACAGTGAAACCCTGTCTCTACTAAAAATACAAAAAATTAGCCGGGCGTGGTGGTGGGCGCCTGTAGTCCCAGCTACTCGGAGAGGCTGAGGCAGGCGAATGGCGTGAACCCGGGAGGCGGAGCTTGCAGTGAGCTGAGATCGCGCCACTGCACTCCAGCCTGGGTGACAGAGCAAGACTCCGTCTCAAAAAAAAAAAAAAATACCAATTAGGCTGGGCACAGTGGCTCATGCCTGTAATCCTAGCAATTTGGGAGGCCGAAGCGGGCCAATAACCTGAGGTCGGGAGTTCAAGACCAGCCTGGCCAGCATGGTGAATCCCCGTGTCTACTAAAACTACAGAAATTAGCCGGGCATAGTGGCATGTGCCTATAATCCCAGCTACTCAGGAGGCTGAGGCAGGAGAATCACTGGAACCCGGAAGGCGGAGGCTGCAGTGAGCTGAGATCGCACCAATGCACTCCAGCCTGGGGGACAGAGCAAGACTCTGTCTCAAAACAAAACAAAACAAAACAAAAACACAATACTTATTTAATTATACTTCAAGATTTTTGTGAGTTTAATTATACTTCAAGATTTTGTGAGATTTTGCCCAAGAATTTGGGCAAGACTCAAGATTGGCCCATCTTGGCCGGGCGTGGTGGCTCACTCCTGTAGTCCCAGTATTTTGGGAGGCCTAGGTTGGAGGATTGTTTGAGCCCAAGAGTTGAAGACCAGCCTGGGCAACATGGCAAAACCTCCTCTCTACAAAAATACAAAAATTAGCTGGGCATGGTGGTGCGTGCCTATAGTCCCAGATACTCAGGGAGGTTGAGGCTGCAGTGAGCCATGATGGTGCCACTGCACTCCAGCTGGGGTGACAGAGTGAGACCCTGTCTCCAAAAAATAAAAAATAAGGTAAAATAAAGATTGGCCCATCTACCCTCAACAGTTGCCTGGACTCCCTGGGGGCTCAGTGCATCTAGATGCTGGACTCGGATAACCATCTGATCTTTGATGTAGTGGACAGGCACTTTGTTCTTGCCATCATCTTTGGTACCTGAGATAGAAAGCCTTAAAGAGAGGCCACGCCCATGATTAAGTTTCAGGTCAAAACAACGAGCAAAAAGGCAATGGCTATAGTTGTAGGTGTAGCAAATCAGTGTGCCTTTTATCTAGAGGCTACTGAAAACCAGACATTCATTAAAGATATTCTGGTCACTTGGATGAAGGCTGGCCTTGGCATTCACCAGAATCTTTAGTAGAGTCTTTAGCACCATTGGCAACTCAGCCAGACCTGGCCTTGGCCACAATAGTGGAGCCTGGGATTGGAAGGCATGAATTTTATGAAGTCTATAATATCAGAAATTCATTGGTTGAGGACATACCTTTTTCTTTTTGGACCCTGTGGGTGTAATGCTATTGATACATGTTCAGAGGAGGAATTAATATGACTGTGATTGACAGAATAATTATGAAGTACAAAGACCTCAGATCTGTGATCAGCTCCCATAGAAGTATTTGCTCAGAAGCTTCTCAGAAACATTCTCATGATTGAAGAAGCCTTGAAGAGCCAGTATTTCTGTCTATGAAATCTCCTGTTTACTGTACCATAAGGACGCATCAGAAAGTAACTGAGGTAGTGCTGATTTCCTGAGCAATTATTCAGTCCACTGTCTCAAATCCATCATGCAGAATATTCACAGAGGGTAAAGTAAGTTTGACTATTATAACTACTCACTTTTTTTTTTTTTTTTTTTTTTTAGACGGAGTCTCGCTCTGTCGCCCAGGCTGGAGTGCAGTGGCGCGATCTCGGCTCACTGCAAGCTCCGCCTCCCGGGTTCACGCCATTCTCCTGTCTCAGCCTCTCCGAGTAGCCGGGACTACAGGCACCCGCCACCACGCCCGGCTAATTTTTTTTTGTATTTTTAGTAGAGACGGGGTTTCACCGTGGTCTCGATCTCCTGACCTCGTGATCCGCCCGCCTCGGCCTCCCAAAGTGCTGGGATTACAAGCTATAACTACTCACTTTTATAATTGATTTCATTTAAAGATTAATGTGATAAGTACTCTGTTTTTCCTGGGAGTTTTGTTGTAGAAAGAGTAACTGCTGTGTGGCTAAACTAAGGTTATAAGCCAAATTGTTTCCTCAGAGTTTAAGAAATACAATACTAACTCTCATGGGTTTACTAGTTGTCTGTTGCTGCATAACAAATCATTCCATAATTTTGTGGTGTATTGCTGCAGACAGTGTTAAACTAAGTGGATGAAAACATGAAAAGGATATTCACATAGTCTCAGTGTCTCCCTACAAGGTAGGATTACTAACAAAGGGAAACTAATAATTATATAGTAAGGAAATCTCCTTAACCCAATAATCACCAGCAATAAGATGTGGCAACCCTCATCGTGTACGCCTTGATATGATGCACTGACAAAAGCACCTCTCTTCTCTAATTTTCTTGCCAAAATGCATAATCTCAAGCTAATTACAAGAAAGTATAGACAAACCCAAATTGAGGGACATTCTGCAAAATAACTGAACAGTAATTCTCCAAAAGTGTCAAGGTCATAAAAGACAAAGGCAGACATTGAGGAACTGTCACAGATTGGAGGGAGACTAAGGGGACATGACAACTACATGCAACCTGGAATCATGGACTGAATCCTGGGCCAGAGAAAGGACATTGGTGGGGAAACTGGTGTAAAGGGCATAAAGCTTGTAGATTAGTTAACAGTATTGCCTCAATATTAATTTCCTGATTTTTTTAAGAACTGGGCTTTGGTTACATAAGATGCCAACATTTGGGGAAGTTGCATAAAAACATACGGGAAATCTTTTGACGATTTTTTGCAGTTTTTCTGCAAGTCTAAAATTATTTCAAAACAAAAAGTTTAAAAATCAAATACACATAGTTGCTTGAAATAGTAACTATTTTATTACATTCCAAGATGTTGTGAGTCAGGAATTTGGGCAAAACTCAGCTGGGCAATTCTTCTGCAAAGACCCCCACAACACATTCAAAAAGTCACAGGCAGAGGTTGTTGGGGGACGGCATTGAAAAGAAAAGTCATAGGTGGGTGCAATGGAGGGAGGGCAGAGGGCTGCTGATTATGGTGCAGGACTCATCCATAATGGAGCCCTAGGGAGGCAAGGGCTTCATAACTAGACACTGGTCTTATCACCTCAGACTCACCTGTAGCAGGACCGGATACTGAGGCCAGACTGAAAACACAGGCTCTGTCTCAGGAGAGGCTCTCTACTAGCCAAGTTAATGATGACAGTATTGGAGATGTTCCCAACATCGTAATGGGAAAATATCACTTCACACTACATAAGCAAAACACAGGAGGAGTGCCGGTCATCTTCCCAGGTTAGTAGTGATTCTGCTGCCTGCAAGAGTGTTGGAGAAATACAAACCAAGGATTAGGCACTTTTAACTTGAAAACATGAAGTTCTCTTTCCTAACTTTCTTTGTTTCTTTATTTTTTTCTTCTTCTTCTTTTTTTTTTTTTTTTTTGTTGAGACAGGGTCTCACTCCGACAGTATAGTGGTGCCATCACAGCTCACTGCAGCCTCGACCTCCAGGGCTCAAGCAATCCTCCCAGCTCACCCTCCCAAATGGCTGAAACTACAGGCTTGCACCACCACACGTGGCAATTTTTGTGTGCAGACGAGGTCTTCCTATGTTGCCCAAGTGGTCTCAAACTCCTGGGATCAAGCGATCCATCCACCTCAGCCTCCCAGAACACTGGGATTACACGTGTAAGCCACCACACCCAGCCCACTAATTTTTTTTATAACGGCTAATGAAATAGTTTTAAGTTTAGACCTTACAAGGCATAAAGAAATAACTTTAGTTATGTTATCAGATGTACAGTAATACTCAAGTGTGCAACTGTGGATAACTTGAGTTCATGAGGTTTTTGTTTTTTTGTCAAAAGAATAAATTTATAGTGAAACTACCCAAAAAAGCAAAGTACAGAACAGTATGCTACCGTTCGTGCACAGAAATGGGATATATATGGTATAACTGCATCAAATTTACTGGACGTATGTCCAGGGACCAGAACTCTTGGTGGCTTCATGTTCTTACTTTTGCAAGCACATGTATAGTATCCTTAACTTAAATGTACCGTTGTATACATTCTAGTGTTATCAAAATTTACATACATATTATCAAGTCAGAGAAGTCATTCTGTGTCTTAGTATTTTCACTTCATATTTGGTATATTTATGTATGTATACACACATACCTATATATATTTAAATAAGATTTATAGTCACATGGTCCAAAAATCAAAACAATGTGGAAAGGTTTACAGAGAAAAGTCTCATGCCTAATCCTGTTCTCTTCTGCCAGGTGACCATGTTATTAATTTCTTTTCATACTTTGCCACAGAATTTTCACCTGCAAACACATATATTCTTTTCTTTTTTAATGACAGAGTCACGTTCTGTTATCCAGGCTGGAGTGCAGTGGCGTGATCTTGGCTCACTGCAAACTCCTCCCAGGTTCAAGTGCTTCTCCTGTCTCAGCCTCCTGAGTAGCTGGGATTACAGGCGTGTGCCACCACACCCAGCTAATTTTTGTATTTTTAGTAGAGATTGGGTTTTATCATGTTGACCAGGCTGATGTCGAACTCCTGACCTCAAGTGATCCGCCTGCCTCGGCCTCCCACAGTGCTGGGATTACAGGCGTGAGCCACCACGCCCGGTCAACACAGACATTCTTACTCCTTTTTTACAGAGAATTTTTTTTTTTTTACATAGCATTTTTTTGCACCTTTCTTTTTCCACTTAACAATGCACTTGGAGATTTTTCCATATTTGTACATCAGGAGCTTTCTCTTTCTTTGTTACCACATTAAATTCCACTGGGTAGATGTACCATAATTTAACTGGGTCCTTATTGAAAGACAATTGAGCTGTCTCCTAGACAAAGCCTTGTGCACCTTCCCTAACAGAGGGTCTAACCAAGCAGGCAGGATGGGGTTATAAAGTAGGTGGGGAGGTGGGAGAGACTCCACCTTCCCAGGTGGGCTGAGAATGGAGGTAAGGCCCTGCAACAGGACAGAGGGAAAAGTGGGGATGAGAGATGGGAGGCAAGATAGCGCCCACTGTTCTCGCTCAGCCCCCTCCTCCATTTGCCGCTGACCTGTTGGCCTCCCCCAAACTCTGAGCCTGCCTCTGCCTAGGTAATTTCCCAAGACCCAGGAGGGGTGAAGGGTGAGGTGCGATTGCCCCCACCCCCTTGCCTCCCGCAGCATCTGCTCCGGGACCATGAACAATAGCTGACAGCTCCATGGCCTTTGCTGTCCCCATCTCAGCTTCCCTGGGCATCTAAACCTCAGCTGCCCTGGGGTAAGAGAACAGGCTGAGGAAGCAGAAGCCTGAGGCTGTTTAGAGTCTCACTCCTGCATCAGCAGGCCACCACCTGTGGTTCCTCCTTGTGCAAATTTGAAAAGAATTGCATAAAACACTGGAGAAATCCAAGAGGGGAAGTCCACAAGGGCGGTGGCTCCCTACAAGATCACAGAGCAAGCTGGTGTCAGAGCCTGAACCTAGAGCACTGTTGGTGGAGGTCCTGCCTCCAGGTAGGGGAAGGGCTCCCTCTCACCTCTACACGCCCAGCATTTCTTGGCTCAGCTGCCCTGTAGGGGATACCGGGTGGGGACAGCAGAGATCTGGGCCTGGGAGGGAGACAGTACACAATCACATGGCTGTTGCCTCTTCCTCAGGCCTTGTCCACCTCTGACTGTGGCTCTCTGGCAGGAATAGATGGACATGGCCTGGCAGATGATGCAGCTGCTGCTTCTGGCTTTGGTGATCGCTGCAGGGAGTGCCCAGCCCAGGAGTGCGCGGGCCAGGACGGACCTGCTCAACGTCTGCATGAACGCCAAGCACCACAAGACACAGCCCAGCCCCGAGGACGAGCTGTATGGCCAGGTGAGGGCAGCCTGGTGGAGGACAGCATGCACACAGGTCAGAGGGTGATGGCACGAGCAATGGCAGGTCCAGTGTGGTCAGAACCAAGGGTGCCGCTGCTGACAAGGAAGAGGAGGGGCGGCCAGGGCCACCATGCTACAGGTAAGGCCACTGAGGCATCTCGGGGAATATGAGCTCCAATTTGAACTCCAGGCTCAGGAGAGTGCCTGTATTTCATTCCTCTGGTCTCCTGGCCTGCTCCCTACAAGGGTTCACATTCCCAGAGGGCTGGGGATGTGCCCAGGGAGAGACTGTGGCGTGGACACAATCTGTGGGTTAAAGCGAAGAGAGGACAGCCTGGAAGCCCCATGACATCTGAGTCATTCCCAACATTCCATTTGCTTATTTTAAAATCGGGGTTAAAAAAAAAAAAACCAAATACATAACATACATTTTCCATTTTAGCCATTTTTAACTGTATGGTTCAGTGGCATTAAGTATGCTCATGTGGTTGTGCAACTGTCACCACCATCCATCTCCTGACCTCTTTCATTCTCCAAAACTGAAATGGAAACTCTGTGCCCACCACTTCATTTGCTTTTCAGAACCTTCTAGAGAACATCCTCCTTGCCAGGAATTGGTGTGGATGTAGACTTTGAGAGAGACAGATGACTATCATTCTCAGGGCCATGAGCTATATGAGAGTGATGATATTTGTTGAGCCCCTACTATAGTAAGGGAGTTCTTCTCATGTACTCAGTAACTCCTTTGGAAGCAACAAGCCTTGACCCTGACAGGCAAGACCCATGTCTGCCAAACCCCAAGACCCATGATGTGCAAGGGGTCTTGCAGGAAGACCAAGAGTTGGGACATCCAAGGGAAAGCAAGTGTGAAGTCGGGCCGGCGGGAAAGCATGTTCTGTGTCAGCCGGCACTGGGCGTGGGCCAGGGTGTGGGAGATGGGTAGATCCGGCTCCACTCCCATGGATTTCCCTATTGTTTCTCCTGGGTGCTCGGACCTGTCATGCCTCTGCCATCACTTGACCCTAGGTGCAAGGGTTCAGCCCAGAAATTTTAAGCAATTGACTCATGATTTCTCAGGTTTTCTGAGTCCTGGCCTAGAGTGACTTCCAAAGAGAAACCTCCACCATTTCTGCTTGTCTTACCTGCCTTGTATTTACCTTTCTAGGATTGCCTTTTCCACATTTAGTCAAGTCTAGGTTCAGACCCACGTGCAGGCTATAGCTCCTTCGTTCCCCACCACTCTCAGGATCTATCTAGAGTCTCCCCACCTGGACCTCCAGACCCTGGGAGAGCCAGAAAAGCCCCTTGACCTCTACCCTCCCCCACAACCTGGGCCAGGTTCCTCTCCTCCCTGTCCTCAGTTATAGTTTTTTTTTTTTCTTTGAGGCAGAGTTTCACTGTTGTTGCCCAGGCTGGAATGCAATGGCATGATCTCGGCTCACCGCAACCTCCACATCCTGGATTCAAGTGATTCTCCTGCCTCTGCCTCCTGAGTAGCTGGGATTACAGGCACCTACCACTGTGCCCGGCTAATTTTTGGGGTATTTTTAGTAGAGACGGGGTTTCTCTATGTTGGTCAGGCTGGTCTCGAACTCCTAACCTCAGGTGATCCGCCCGCCTCCTTAAATCTTAACCTCACTGTTTACCATGGGTTTAGCTTACTTAAACTCTGAAAAAATGGGAGTAAGAATTTGTACTGGGTTGTTGAGAGGATAAAGCGCAAAAGCCTCGGGGACTTTGCACCTATGGTTTTCTATGCCTAAAGTGTTCTTTGTCGCCCGTCTACACACAGCCCACCCACTCACTAAAACCATACCCTCCCTCACTGTGGCATTCCTAGGACCTAGCACAGTGCCTGATGTATAATAAGCACACAGTTAATATTGGCTGGATGCAAAATGAATAATATAAATAAGCTGAATAACATGAAATAGGCTGAACGTGGTGGCTCACGCCTGTAATCCCAACACTTTGGGAGGCCAAGGAGGGTGGATCACCTGAGGTCAGGAGTTCGAGACCAGCCTGGCAAACATGGTGATCCCCCATTTCTACTAAAAATACAAAATTAGCTGGGCATGGTGGCACGTGCCTGTAATCCCAGCTACTTGGGAGGCTGAGGCAGGATAATTGCTTGAACACAGGAGGTGGAGGTTGCAGTGAGCCAAGATCACACCACTGCACTCCAGCCTGGGCAACAGGAGCGAAACTCTGTCTCAAAAAAAAGTTAGTTTAATAACATGAGATAACTTTTTAAACTGTTAAGAGCTGTACTACTAATAATTACTCTCCCAGACAGTGGCTCTCCCTCATCTCCTATATCCCCTGTATTACCCTCTGTTAAAAGCCAAAATTAAGTAGGCATGGTGGCTCACGCCTCTAATCTTAGAATTTGGGGAAGCTGACATGAGCCAAGGAGTTTGAGAACAGCCTAGGCAACGTAGTAAGACCCCATCTCTACAAAAATATTTTATATTAGCCAGGCTTGGTGGCATGTGCCTGAATCCCAGCTCCTCAGGAGGCTGAGGTGGGAGGATTATTTGAGCCCAGGGTGTTGAGGCTGCAGTGAGCTATGATCACACCACTGCACTCCAGCCTGGTCAACAGAGCAAGACCCTGTCTCAAATAAATAAATGAATAAATAGGGGGGAAAGCACCAATTTTGTAATTGCCTCTGTCCTCAGGCGGGGGCTCCTCAAGGGCCCTCCCCAGGAAGTGTTCCTCTGGATGACCTACCTGGGGCAGAGGAGCCAGAATAAGGAGGAGATGGCTGTGGTGGGGAGAGACTTAGTCCTGTGTCTTCCCCACCCAGTGCAGTCCCTGGAAGAAGAATGCCTGCTGCACGGCCAACACCAGCCAGGAGCTGCACAAGGACACCTCCCGCCTGTACAACTTTAACTGGGATCACTGTGGTAAGATGGAGCCTGCCTGCAAGCACCACTTTATCCAGGACAACTGTCTCTATGAGTGCTCACCCAACCTGGGGCCGTGGATCCGGCAGGTATGAGTGCTGTTCCCACAAACAGTAACATCAGCAGAGGGCAGAGCCTGCCAGTCGCTGGCAGCGAGGGCTTGGTCCAGGAATTCGGGTCTGAGGGTGGTAGACGCCCTACCCCCTCCCACAGCTCTGGTCCCCTTCAAGGATAAAGCTGCTGAGCTACATGGCTGAGAGGAGCGTTCCATCTCTCCCCACTCAGGTCAACCAGAGCTGGCGCAAAGAGCGCATCCTGAATGTGCCCCTGTGCAAAGAGGACTGTGAGCGCTGGTGGGAGGACTGTCGCACCTCCTACACCTGCAAAAGCAACTGGCAGAAAGGCTGGAATTGGACCTCGGGTGAGGGCCGGAGGAGATGAGATGAGGAGTGGGAGTGGGGCTTTGGGGTTGGGAGGGGTGCGGTCTGGCCCAGAAGCTAAGGGTCTTATGTTCTGCTCCCTCAGGGATTAATGAGTGTCCGGCCGGGGCCCTCTGCCGCACCTTTGAGTCCTACTTCCCCACTCCAGCTGCCCTTTGTGAAGGCCTCTGGAGCCACTCCTTCAAGGTCAGCAACTATAGTCGAGGGAGTGGCCGCTGCATCCAGATGTGGTTTGACTCAGCCCAGGGCAACCCCAATGAGGAGGCGGCCAAGTTCTATGCTGCGGCCATGAATGCTGGGGCCCCGTCTCGTGGGATTATTGGTTCCTGATCCAAGAAGGGTCCTCTGGGGTTCTTCCGACAACCTATTCTAATAGACAAATCCACATGTGTCTTGTGTCTTGTAATTTCGGGACGAGTGGGTTGGAGGGACACATTGCCTCATCTTTTCCATTGACAGGCCCCATATCTGGCTGGAACTAGCCTAATGTTCACTGGGAAGGAGGGTGTGGGGGTTGAGCTAGAATCCAGGTATCTGATCCTTTAGTCTGGGTCTCTTACCCCTGCACTGGCTTCCCCCTCATGCCAAGCTCATCCCACCGGCACTACACATGGAGAAAGACCCAGATGGAGTGAAGAAGGGCAGAGATAGCCGATGAGTTATTCGGCTTCAAGTTGGGAAGAGAGTTTCTTTTCCCTTCTTTCATTAGATGCGGACTGGGTGGAGATATTGGTGGGGAGGAGGGTCTCGATGAACACTTGCCTTGTTTCCATTTATTTATTTATTTATTTATTTATTTAAGACAGGAATCTTGCTATATTGCCCAGGCTGGTCTTGAACTCCTGCACCCAGACAATACTCCCTCCTTGGCCTCCCAGAGTGCTGGGATTCTAGGCATGAGTCACTGTGCCTGACCTGCTTTTTTAAAAAAAATGACAACTAATGTTGCAATTAACAGTCTTTTACTTAGTGGAATGTTATACTTAAATGAAAGGATTATTGGGTCAAGAGTACATATAATTTTGAGAGTTACAACTTTATGGGGGTTGTATCAATGTGGCTCCCCCACCAGCAAAGTATGAGAGTGCCTCTTTCTCCACTGGGTGTGATGGCTTATGTCTGTGATCCCAGCAGTTTGGGAGGCAGGAGAATCTCTTGAGCCCAGGAGTTCAATATCAGCCTGGGTAACATGGTGAAATCCCAACTCTACAAAAAACCAAAAAAATCAGCCGGGCATGGTGGTGTGTGCCTGTAGTCCCAACTACTAGGGAGGCTAAGGTGAGAGAATCTCTTGAGCCCCAGCAGGCTGTGGTTACAGTAAGCTATGATCATGCCACTGCACTCCAGCCTGGGCAACAGGGCAAGACACTGTCTCAAAAAAAAAAAAAAAGAGAGATTGAGAGACAGTGCCTGTTTCTCCACAACCTTGTCAACCCACTGTGCCATTAAACTTTGGTTTTCTGCTCATCTTACAGGTGGGGAAAGGGCAGCTCAGTGCAGTTTTCATCTGCCATTGTTCTGAGATCTTTCCATATTGACCTATTGATATGTTAAATTACTAGGTAATAATCCATTCTATGTGTACATTACATTGAATTCAGTCTCCTACTGATGGGCATTGGAAGGAATGGGGTTCTTTTATGATGTTGACATTGCTGAAAGCCACAGGCCAGTTATTTGGTAGAATACTCCTCCATCTGGGTTTGTCTGTTTCCTCATGATTCATTGAGGTTATGCATTTTGGGCAAAAATACCCTACATGGTTATCCCGTGCATCATAATGGGAGGCACGTAGTGTGGGGTTTGCCCATTCCTGGTGACGTTAACTTTGATCTTTATCTTGAGATTGTGTCTGTCACGTTTCTCCACTACACTTTCCCCTTTGTAACTAGTAAATATGTTGTAGGGAGAGACTGGAGAACTAGATATACTCTCTTCATCAGCACACTTCCCCCTATATGTTCTAGTAGCCGATGGACCTTAAACATGTCTTATTGTTACAGCTCTTTCACCAACCTTTCAATACTTTTCAGTGGTATCAACTGTAAAAACCAAACTTCTTCACAATAGCACAGAAGACCATGCCCCTCCTTTGAGCCCTCAAGCCAAATCTCTCCCACACCACCCCATAAATGAGCTCCAGTCACACTTCTCATGTTGGGGGTCTTTGCTCCAGCAACTCTTTCTCTGCATGCCTGAAATGTTCTTCATTAATCCTCTGCAGCCTAGCACTTTGTGGCCACTTAGATCACAACCTACAATCCCCCCCTAAAATGACTTCTGACCGCTCAACCTGACAAAGCCACCCAGCTGATTTCTCATCACACTATGTCTTTGTGCAGATTTTTGTCTACTGTGTTTGTTGTCGGCCTTTTCCCTAACAAAACATACTCTCCTGAAAGCAGGGTTTTGTCTGTGTCATTTTATGCTACATCCCCAGGGTCTGGGTCAGTGCCTGGCACCAAGAATGTGCTCAGTAAGTTAAGAAATCGCTGCATCCGTTCTGTCAGTCAACAATTCCTTCTGAGCATCCAGTCCACTGGCCCATGCTGGTCTCAGCCAACAGGAAGGGAATTGAGTTCCTTGCAATGTCTAGTAGGGACAGACAGTTCTGAGAACCAGTGACTCTTAGAAAAAGGAGATGAGGCTTTCACAGAGGGAAGCACAGAGTGTGGTGTTATTCTGCTGAAGCCCAAAGAGGTCAGGGAAGGCTTCCAAAGGAGTTATGTTTGCCAAGCACAAAACAGCACGGGGAATGGCATTCCGTGGACAGGTCTCAGCAAGTGCAAAGGCTTAGAGGTAATAGAAGTGCAAGCAGAATTCCAGGGTAGCTGAGAGAGAAGTTACAAGGGGAGTGGGCAGCAGTTAAGGCCAAAGAAGAAACACTGGATCTGCATTCCTTAGGATGGTGCCCTGTGGGCCCCTCACAGAGCTTCCCTCCTGCAACTGCTAGGTGAAAGAAGTCAGGCTTAGAATCAGACCGAAATCAGTAGTTACAGCAGCTGGGAAGATGAGTGATGTGAGATTGCATGTGTGATAGGCTGGCCCTCAGGGAAGAGCTCAGGGTTCTCTCCTCCCCACTCTGAGGCCCCTCTCCTGCTTCCTGAAGCCCAGAGTCTCCACCTCTGTGAGCCAAACACCTTCCTGTTACCTGCCTGGTCCTAGGGCAGCCTTCGGGTTGGGGTTAGAAGGAATGCCCATGGTTAACCTTGTGGTATTAAGCTTCCAGCTCAGGCAGATACTCTCTGGACTAGTTCAAGCTGACTGCCTGACTGTCCCTCCCTGCTGGCCCTAGCACCCAGACTCTAGATAGGCACACCACCTCATCCTTCAGAGCAGGGCTCTGAGACTCCACAGTGGTGAGGACTTACCAGAGGAACTGAACTTGACCTCCAACCCAACCTTCCATTTGCTGGTATTATTCTGAAGCCCTCATGGCCCAGGGGCCTGGCTCAGGGAGCAGGTTTACTCCTGCGGTGGAGGGGCCATAAAGTTCAGTTCATGATCAGCCCCCAAGCCAAGGGCAGCGGATGAGAGGGCAGGAGCTCCATCTAGAGGAGCTCCCGTGTTCAGGCGTTCCTAGACACCTGCCTGCCCTTCTCCCATCAGCACTGGGGTATAAAGAAGGAAAGAGGCCTGAGGGTTCCAGAGGCCTCTACCTGCTGAGGGCTTCAGAGGACTCAACCCTCTGCGAGATACAAATAAAATCCTCAGCCCTGCAAACAACTGAATGGACACCTCTTGGCCAAAGAGACCCCAGAAAAACTTTAAAATCTAAGTTTCCTGGCCGTGATGATAGGTCACTCACACCTCAGTACACCTGCTTCCTCACGAACTGTTACCAGGCTTCTTTCCCAAGAGCTAAACAGAAACCAGCCCTGGAAAACCAAGAACAGGAGACTCCTTCACTGATTTCAATTTCAACCAACTGCCAGACTCCCTTCCCTTTCCTGATTTTGACATGACAGCTGATCGGCTTACAAAACATTCCTGGCTGATCAATGACTCTCAACCATGGACCAGTTCTGGCTGGTTTACAGAGGCAGCACACAAAGTGCTTTGGGTCCTGTGTTTCCCCTTTTGACATATAAAGGCGAATTTTACTGCATTTTTTTTTTTTTTTGAGATGGAGTCTCACTCTGTTTCCCAGGCTGGAGTACAGTGGCGCGATCTCTGCTCAGTGCAACCTCCGCCTCTTGGGTTCAAGTGATTCTCCTGCCTCAGCCTCCCGAGTAGCTGGGACTACAAGCACCTGCCACCTTGCCCGGCTAATTTTTGTATTTTTAGTAGATATGGGGTTTCACCATGTTGGCCAGGCTGTTCTCGAACTCCTGACCTCGGGTGATCCACCCGCCTCAGCCTCTCGAAGTGCTGGGATTACAGGCATGAGCCACTGCGCCTGGTATCAACTGCATTTTAATGTCTCCACTCCAAAGGGAATATGGGACATATGTAACATGTATGTTTGCTTAGTACACATGCGTGCAACTCTCATGAATATTCATAGCTTCTCCTAAAACCTATTAAATATGTATGTTTAGCCAACTCTTTTAGCATAAAACCCTTGTTCTACCCTCACTCCACTTCCCAGCCTGCACATCATAAGAAATAAAGCTCTCAGGCTGGGCGAGGTGACCCACTCCTGTAATCACAGCACTTTGGGAGGCCAAGGCAGGCGGATCGCTTGAGGTCTGGAATTTGAAACCAGCCTGACCAACATGGTGAAACTCTGTCTCTACTAAATATACAAAAATTAGCAAGGCGTGGTGGTGGGCACCTGTAATTCCAGCTACTCGGGAGGCATAAGAATCGCTTGAATCCAGGAGGCAGAGGTTGCAGTGAGATCGTGCCACTGCACTCCAGCCTGGGTGATAGAGTGAAACTGTGTCTGAAAAAAAAAGAAAAGAAAAGAAAGGAAAGAAGAAAGAAGAAAGAAAGAAAGAAAGAAAGAAGGAAAAAGCTCTCCTTTCCAAATGTAAAGATCTTGTGATCTTAAGCCAATATAATTGAGGACAAGAGTAGGATCCATGGAGCAGCCCAGGCTCCCCCCAGCGTGAGTGAATACACTGGTGCCAGGTGGAGCCATTGACAGCTCAGTTGTCTCCCTGACAGCTTTGGGAGGTAGGTGGGTAAGCTCTCCCTGATCTAAGATCTCCTGGTTTTAGGTTGAGATTTCAGAGACTTCATTTTTTTCTCTGATCCCCTCCATCCAGACCCTGCAAGGGCTATCTTTATTGTCCCAGGTTTCTAGTGGGGGAGGTTGGGGGCAGTTCAGCCTGATTCATCCGGCCCATCAGGTTTGGTGAGGATGCCTGCCCTCTAGTGGCACTCGCAGGGACGTCTTTAAGTAAATGCTGCTATGGGGAACCTAGGTTCTAAGGGGACAGACAGTCCCTGACCAGCTGCCATCAGAACTTACATGTTTCTGAATTATGAGAAAAAGTCTTGTGAATATTTGGGATCCTAGAAAACGCTAACCGGGAACAATTTAAAGCTTTATATGCCAAAATGGAGATCTTTTGACAGAACGTTTGACATGCCTAAATTAGTTTATTAGCATGCACAATGAGACAGAGAGTTCTAGGCCTCTGAGAAGCAATGGGAGGCCCTTTTGTGTGTGTGTGTGTGACAGGGTCTCACTCTGTCACAGGGACTGGAGCGTAGTGTACAATCACGGCTCACTGCAGCCTCGACCTCCTGGGCTCAAGCCATCCTCCCACCTTTGCCTCCCAAGTAGCTGGGACTACAGGCATGCACCGCCACACCCCACTAATTTATTTTCAATTTTTAATTTTTTTATAGAAACAGGGTTTTACCATATTGCCCGGGCTGGTCTCAAATTCCTGGACTCAGGGAATCCTCCCATGGGAGACCATTTTTAACTGGTATTATGAGAGCTCTAAACACAGTCAGGAATCTCAGATAACCTCCTTAAATGAGATTAATTCAAAACTGAAGGAGCCTAATTCAAAACCTGACCAGCATATTCAAACCTATCTGCCCCTACTGGACAGGTAGCTGGAGACACTGCACAAAGCCTTACAGCCCAACAAAGTCTCTGAATTCCCTGACTCAAGTAGTAATAGATAATTTAATTGCTTTAGATTTTCTCTTAGCCAAACAAGGAAGAGTCTGTGTGGTGGTCCCTAAGATCTGTGGCACTTACATCAACATTTCAAGTGAAGTAGAAACTATATAGGGCGGGGCCCAGTGGCTCATGCCTGTAGTCCCAGCACTTTGGGAGGCTGGGGCCGGAGGATCGCCTGAGCTCAGGAGTTTGAGACCAGCCTGAGCAACATGGGGAAATCCTGTCTCTACAAAAAGTACAAAAATTAACAGGACATGGTAGCACACACCTGTAGTCTCAGCTACTTGGGAGGCTGGGGCAGGAGGATTGCTTGAGCCTGGGAGGCGGAGGTTGCAGTGATCAGAGATCATGCCATTGCACTTCAGCCTGGGAGACAGAGCAAGACTCTATCTCAAAAAAGAAAAAAAGAAAAAAGAAAGCTGGGCATGGTGGCACACACCTGTAATCCCAGCTATTCAGGAGGCTGAGGCACGATAATTGCTTGAGCCTGGGAGGGGGATGTTGCAGAGTTGAGAGTTGAGATCACGCCACTGTATTCCAGCCTGGGTGCCAGAGTGAGATTGTCTTGAAAAAAGAAAAGAAATTCACACAGAAAGAATTTTCAGCCGGGCATGGTGGCTCACGCCTATAACCCCAGCACTTTGGGAGGCCAAGGGGGGCAGATCACCTGAGGTCAGGCTTTCGAGACCAGCCTGGCCAACACGGTGAAACTTTGTCTCCACTAAAAATACAAAAATTAGCCAGGTGTGGTGGTGCACGCCTGTAATCAGGAGGCTGTACTCAGGAGGCTGTACTCAGGAGGCTGAGGCAGGAGAATCGCTTGAACCCGGAGGCGGAGTTTGCAGTGAGCTGAGATTGTGCCACTGCACTCCAGCCTGGGCGACAGAGCGAGACTCCATCTCAAAAAGAAGAAAGAAAAAAAAAAAAAGAACTTCCAAACAAGCTAAATGGTTACAAGAGGTATGAACTACTGATCCCATCAATTACCTATTTAGTTGGTTTTCTACCACACTGGGAAGTTCCTTTCAAGATGCCATTCAGGTCCTTGTTATAGTCATAGTCTCCATCAACCTTTTCTTCTTAACATTTAAATTACCTATAACATGTATAACCAGGCCGGGCGCGGTGGCTCACACTTGTAATCCTAGCACTTTGGGAGGCCGAGGCGGGCGGATCACGAGGTCAGGAGATCGAGACCACGATGAAACCCCGTCTCTACTAAAAATACAAAAAATTAGCCGGGCGTGGTGGCGGGCGCCTGTAGTCCCAGCTACTTGGAGAGGCTGAGGCAGGAGAATGGCGTGAACCCGGGAGGCAGAGCTTGCAGTGAGCCGAGATTGCGCCACTGCACTCCAGCCTGGGCGACAGAGCGAGACTCCGTCTCAAAAAAAAAAAAAAAAAAAAAAAAAAAAAAATGTATAACCAACTGCTGTAAGTCTGCTGCTAAAACCAGAATTATGCTGGCTCAATGCATAGAACTTATAGACAAGTTAAATTGGTAGCCCTACCTTTTGGCCCTTATGTTGCTTGATAGACCTTAGGGGTTGAGGTCTGCCCACCTCTATTCCTGTCTGGCCAGATGTTCAATTGGCTATAAGTCTCTTGGCCACAAGGGTCCCACTAAGGGACTGGATGGACCTGAAGCAGGTAGCCTCACCATCCTGGCAACAACATGGTACAAATTTTGCCATTGATGCCACCTGTGGCAGATCTCAGCTAAAAGGAGAAAATGTGGAACAAAAAATCTGCCGAGTGCGGTAGCTCACGCCTATAATCCCAACACTTTGGGAGGCCGAGGCAGGTGGATCACCTGAGGTCAGGAGTTCAAGACCAGGTTTGCCAACATGATGAAACCCTGTTTTTTCTAAATATACAAAAATTAGCCAGGTGTGGTGGTGGGCGCCTGTAATCCCAGCTACTCAGGAGGCTGAGCCAGGAGAATCGCTTGAACCTGGGTGGCAGAGGTTGCAGTGAGCCGAGATCGCGCCACTGCACTCCAGCCTAGGTGAGAGAGTGAGACTCTGTCTCAAAAAAAAAAAAAGAATCAAAGCCCCCTCAACTGACTGAACAAACCCCTCTTGGCCAAGGAGACCCCACAAAAACTTCAAAATCTAAGTTTCTTGCCTATGATAAGACAGGAGGCGGGTCACACCCCAGTACACCCTCTTCCTTACTGTTACCAGACTTTTTTCCTAAGAGTTAAGAAGAAACCAGTCCTGGAAAACAGATGGAAGAATCCTGCTGATTTCAACTTCAACCACCTGATGCTGTGGCCAGACGTCCCTCTTTTTTCGTGTTTTTTTGTTTTGTTTTGTTTTGTTTTTGTTTTTTTTGGAGACAGGGTCTCTTTTTTTTTTTAAGACAGGCTCTGTCACCCAGGCTGGAGTTCAATGGCATGATCTCGGCTCACTACAGCCTCTGCCTCCTAGGTTCAAGTGATCTTCCTGCCTCAGTTTCCCAAGTTGCTGGGACTACAGGCACACACCACCATGCCTAGCTAACGTTTGTATTTTTTTGTAGATATGGAGTTTTGCTGTGTTGCCCAGGCTGGTCTCAAACTCCTGGGCTCAAAGGATCCGCCTGCCTTAGCCTCCCAAAGTGCTGGGATTACAGGCATGAGCCACTGGGCCCAGCCTCTTTTTGTGATTTTGATATGACAGCTGACCAGCTCACAAAGCATTCCTTCCTGATCAATTCCTATTAACCATGGGCTGGTTCTGGCCAATTTACAGAGGCAGCACACAAAGTGCCTTTGTGTCCTATGTTTCGCCATTTGATGTGTACAGCCTAAGTCTGCATTTTAAGGTTAAGTCTTGGCTGGGCATGGTGGCTCACACCTGCAATCCTAGCACTTTGGGAGGCCAAGATGGGAGAATTGCTTGAGCCTAGGAGTTCAAGACCAGCCTGGGCAATATAGTGAGACCTTCTTTTTTTTGGGGGGGGAGGGGGTTGGGCACGGAATCTTGCTCTGTTGCCCAGGCTGGAGTGCAGTGGTGTGATCTTGGCTCACTGCAACCTCTGCCTCCCGGGTTCAAACAATTCTCTTGCCTCAGCCCCCAGTAGTACCTGGGATTACAGGCGTGCGCCACCACGCCCAGCTAATTTTTGTATTTTTAGTAGAGACAGATTTTCACCATGTTGGCCAGGCTGGTTTCGAACTCCTAACCTCAGGTGATCTGCCCATCTTGGCCTCCCAAAATGCGGGGATTACAGGCATGAGCCACTGCACCCGGCCTTCTGTCTCTTTTTTTAAATAAAAATATAAATAGGCCGGGTGCCATGGCTCGCACCTATAATCCCAGCACTTTGGGAGGCCAAGGTGGGCAGATCACTTGAGGCCAGGAATTTGAGACAAGCCTGGCCAACACAGTTAAACCCCATCTCTACTAAGAAACAATATCAAAAAATAGCTGGGTGTGGTGGTGCACACCTATAATCCCAGCTACTCTGGAGGCTGAGGCAGGAGAATCACTTGAACCCATGAGGTGGAGGTTGCGGTGAGCCGAGATCGCGACACAGCACTCCAGCCTGGGTGATATAGTGAGACTCTGTCCAAAAAAAAAAAAAAAAAAAACAGGCTGGGTGCCGTGGCTCACGCTTGTAATCCCAGCACTTTGGGAGGCTGAGGCAGGTGGATCACTTGAGATCAGGAGTTTGAGACCAGCCTAGCCAACATGGTAAAACCCCGTCTCTACTAAAAACACAAAAATTAGCCAGGCATGGTGTCAGGCGCCTATAACTCCAGCTACTCGGGAGGCTGAGGCAGAAGAATCTCTTGAACCTGGGAGGCAGAGGTTGCAGTGAGCCGAGATTGTGCCACTGCATTCCAGCTTGGGCAACAGAGCAAGTCTCCGTCTCAAAAATAAATAAATAAATGAAAATAAAAAAGAAAAAATTAAAAATTGATGTTAAGTCTCAACTCCAAAGTGAACACAAGATGTATATAACATGTATGTTTGCTTAGTACACATGCATGTGGCTCCCTTTCATGAACATTCATAGCTTTTCCTATAACCCATTAATATGTATGCTAGCCAACCCATTTTACATAAAACTCCTGTCCCACCCTTCCTCCCTCAAATTGCCTGCTTTTGATCTCAGCCAAAGGCTCCGCTTACCAGCCTGCAGGTTGCAACCTGACATAAGAAACAATACTGTTTCCAAATATATAGATCTGGTGATTGTAAGTTGACATTTCCCAGGTTGTCACAAGATTCAGGTATGGCTCACTGTTGCAGGACACAAGCTAGGATCTCCTGGGAATTGGTCTCTTTGCAGGCCCTAGAGGGCCTTCTTTCTTGGTCGATTTTCCTCCGGAGATCCAACTGTCTTCTCAGGCTCCCCTGCCTGCCTCCTCCTCGGGTCCTGGCCTGTGGCATTGCCCAGGTTACTGAGCCCCCATCTTTCCTACACTTACTGCCACTCACAGGCTGATGGTTCCCACATCTGCATCCAACCTGGACTCCTTCCCTGAGCTTTCCCCTCTACAACCACCTCCTCCTGGGCCAAGGGCACACAGGCACCTTGACAAAACAGTGTTCTGTGTTTCTTCCTGCCCAAACCTGCCCCTCCCTCTCCCTTTTCCCATCTGTGGTACCACGATGGGCTCAGAGAATAAAAAAATGAAGGCTTCTGTCATTGACTGGGGTGGGGATGGAGGGAAGAGTTAGCCCAGAATCATAGGTGCTGTAGAAAGGATACCTGAGTTGCCGGGAGAAGGGGTCCGTGAGTTGGGCATGGAAGGAGAGCTTGGCCCTTCAAACAATTGAAGATCTGATCAAAAGATTCAGAACATCTGTGATTTTGTGGCTAGTGATGGGTGACACCTGGGCTAATGGGGTTGGGGGAGTTGGTGGCTCTACAATTTATGGCCTTGGGAGATCCTTGCTCTCTATAGCTGACTGGGAGGTTGGAAGCCTGGCTCTAGCCCTTGCCTTGATCCTCCGGATCTCATTTTCCTCATCTGTCTAACAGGACAGAGAGGTTGGAAACTGATGAGATTAGCTCGAAGGATCCTGGCAGCTCAGGCTGCAAGATTTTTTTTCAGACCTGAGAGTTTGGGAAAAAATTGAGTAGGTGGAGCTTAGGGACTGGCCTTAGGCCTGCACTGTTAATTCACTCCTCCCACTCCCCCATGGAGGCCTGGCTGGTGCTCACACGCAATAATTAACTGCTGAGTGGCCTTCGCCCAATCCCAGGCTCCACTCCTGGGCTCCATTCCCACTCTCTGCCCGTCTCCTAGGCCACTAAACCACAGCTGTCCCCTGGAATAAGGCAAGGGGGAGTGTAGAGCAGAGCGGAAGCCTGAGCCAGACTGAGAGCCACCTCCTCTCCCAGGTATGTGACACTCCCCATCCCCCCTCAGAGGCCACACACCCTATGGTATTCCCAGCATGTGTTAAGGATTTTCTGAACTGGAAGGGCCCTCTGTTTGCTTGAAGGCCAGAGAATCTTGAAGTGGAGACTGAGGCCCAGACCAGAATGTGGCCTGCTCAAGGTTAAACGACAAGTTAGTGTTCATCTCCCTGAACTAGTACCTGGGCTCCAGCCCTTCAGTCCAGCACTGAGTTCTCAGCTCTTCCAGTCTGGGGCCCCAAGGTTGGGTGTGGGGGTCATGACTGTTGGTGGGGAGGGGTCACAGCTGGACTAAAACCTGAAGGTGAGACTAGGAAGGTGGGAAGGGAGCTTGCAGAGTGACGCTGGTCAAAAGGACAGGAAGAGAGCCTGGCTTCAGAAGCAGCCACAGCAAGAGAGACTACTGACTGAACAGGTGGGCTCCACTGGGGGCTGGGGAAAGGATTTTCTCAACCCCCATCTCCAGCACTGTGTATTGGCTGCACCCATGAGAGCTTCAGCACCGCGAAGGTGCAGGGGGCAAAGGCCAAAAGAGCTCTGGCCTGAACTTGGGTGGTCCCTACTGTGTGACTTGGGGCATGGCCCTCATCTGTGCTCAAATGATTCCACAAAGATTAAACTGGCTATCATTTGTTGATTTCCCCTTCTTACATTTAATCCTTGCAGGAGAAAGCTAAGCCTCAAGATAGTTTGCTTCTCTTTCCCCCAAGGCCAAGGAGAAGGTGGAGCAAGGGCTGGGGTCGGGACAGGCTGAACGGGAACCCTGTGCTCTAAACAGTTAGGGTTTTTTCCCCCAGGAACTGAACCCAAAGGATCACCTGGTATTCCTTGAGAGTACAGATTTCTCTGGCCTGGCCCTCAAGGTTAGTGAGTGAGTGGGTCCACAGAGGCATGATTGGATCCTGGAATGAATGAATCAACCATGAGAGAATGAATGAACACTGGAATCAATAGAGTAGCAGAATAATGGATTGTGGAGCAGGAGGGAGAGCTGCTGGGTGGGAATTCAATCCCAGGCTTATCTGAGCCCTGCTGTGCAGTCGGCCTGGAGACAGCCCAGCTGAGGCCCTGCCTAGACCCCTGTCGAGGAGGCCCTGTCAAGAGGATAGGAGGGGCAGCACGGGGGCAAGGCAAGCTTGTGAGCGGGAAAGGCATGTCCACTTTAGCGACTGGTATGTGGAAGATGAGTTAGAGGAGACAGATGGAGAGAAGTCACAGGAAATAAATTCTGAGCATTTTAGGAGGGCCCAGACACCTGGTGACCAGTGGAGTGAAGGAAACAGTCACCTCCCAAAATTCAGTGTCTGAGGTCAAAGGATTGAAGTTCTGTGATGACCAAGGAGAAGCCAGCTCTGTGGCAGGGGCACAAGAGCTCCCCAAGGCCCCAGGGCTGTCCAGCTGGCTGCCCCCTGCCAGCCCCTGTGCCCTGTGACCCCACCCCACCAAGATCCCGTGGTTTCCGGGAGGGGCCTACTAAATTAGCTTGAGTGATGAGGCTAGAAAGGGGCTGGGACTAAGGTTTAAAAAGCAAAACAAACTAACAAAAACCACACTGCAGCCCCCCCCAACTAAAACATTTTTATAAACTTTTTTTTTTTTTTGAGACGGATCTCGCTCTGTCACCCAGGCTAGAGTGCAATGGCGGGATCTTGGCTCACTGTAACCTCTGCCTCCCAGATTCAAGTGATTCTCCTGCCTCAGCCTCCCAAGTAGCTGGGACTACAGGCACACGACACCGCACCCAGCTCATTTTGTATTTTTAGTAGAGATGGGGTTTCACTATGTTGGCCAAGCTGGTCTCAAACTTCTGACCTCAGGTGATCCACTCACTTCAGCCTTCCAAAGTGCTGGGATTACAGGCGTGAGCCACCGCGCTCAGCCCATTTTTGTAAACTTTTACAACGAAGTAATTTGGTGTCAAAATCTGACCTGAAAATTAATGTGAGCTTATGTATAGTTTTAATTTATCCCACTAGTGTAACTGTTTCACCCCAGGATATACACTTGATTATTGGGTATATGAAAATTATATTATCTTTGAATCACCTTTGATGAAATCCTAAAAAATTTTAACTCTGAAACATTTGAATAAGGCATTGTGGACCTATGGCAAACTCCTGGCTATTTCTGCATTTTGCCCAAACCCATCCTTGAGTTATATCACTTGAAACTCGTGACCACCTGGAGAAGGCAATGAGGCTCAAGCCAGGGAGGGGTGGTGTCTAATCCTACCTTTCACTGGATCTGGGAAAACTGAGGGAGATGGGGGCAGGGCTCTATCTGCCCCAGGCTTCCGTCCAGGCCCCACCCTCCTGGAGCCCTGCACACAACTTAAGGCCCCACCTCCGCATTCCTTGGTGCCACTGACCACAGCTCTTCCTTCAGGGACAGACATGGCTCAGCGGATGACAACACAGCTGCTGCTCCTTCTAGTGTGGGTGGCTGTAGTAGGGGAGGCTCAGACAAGGATTGCATGGGCCAGGACTGAGCTTCTCAACATCTGCATGAACGCCAAGCACCACAAGGAAAAGCCAGGCCCCGAGGACAAGTTGCATGAGCAGGTGGGCCAGGGTGTGATCTGGGGTGGTGAGGGACTGGCTCAGGAAGAGGAAACCAGGACATGGAAATGTCAAACCCCATTCACTGGTGAAATGAAGGCAGACAGACCCACTGGAGGAGCCCTTCAGTTTGCATTAATATGGGTGACTATTTCACAGACACTGTGTGCCAAATGTCGGTACAATGCCAACAGTTCACCTTCTTGGTTGTTGAGTTTCCGCGTTACAGAAATAAGGAAGCAGGCCCAAAGGAGAGCCTGGGAAATGAAGTTGGAGAGACCCATCCTGGGGTTGCTTGATTTAGGGATTTAGACTGGGAATGACCCCTCCAAAGATCCGAGGGAAGAAACTGCACACTGTGCATAGTGGCCTCTTTTCTGCCAGCCCTAAACAGCTCAAGAAGGGAGAGTCTCTCACATTATGAGGCTGGGTGCAAAGCATTCTTTTTTTTTTTTTTTTCCCTGAGATGAGGTCTCCATATGTTGCCCAGGCTGGTCTCAAACTCCTGGACTCAAGTGATCCTCCCACCTCGGCCTCCCAAAGTGTGGGATTACAGAAATGAGCCATACGCCCTCCTGAGGCATCTTGGTTCATGCATCTCGCAAAATTCTGGGCTGTGTCTCTCGACCACATGGGACCTGAAGTCTCCCTATAACATTTATTTTGCTACCACCCCTTTAATATCCTGAACATGATGATATAACTAAAGAAAAAGCAGAGGAAAAGTAATTTGTAGGCCGAGTGTTACGGCTCACGCCTGTAATACCAACACTGTGGGAGGCCGAGGTGGGCAGATCACTTGAGCTCAGGAGTTCAAGACCAGCCTGGGCAAGATGGCAAAACCCCGTCTCTACTAAAAAATAAATAAAAATAGTCAGGTGTGGTGGCACATGCCTGCAGTCCCAGCTACTCAGGAGGCTGAGGTGGGAGGGTCAGTTGAGCCCGGGAGGCAGAGATTGTAGATCTTGCCACTGCACTCCAGCCTGGGCAACAGAGTGAGACCCTGTCAAAAGAAAGAAAGAATGAAAAAAAAGAAAGGAAGGAAGGAAGGAAAGGAAGGAAGGAAGGGGAGGGAGGAAAGGGAGAGAAACTTGTAATATGCATTTCTCTTTTTTTTTTCTTGAGATGGAGTTTTGCTCTTGTTGCCCAGGGTGGAGTGCAGTGGCGCAATCTCAGCTCACTGCAACCTCCACCTCCCAGGTTCAAGTGATTCTCCTGCCTCAGCCTCCCAAGTAGGCACACGCCACCACGCCCAGCTAATTTTTTGTTTGTTTGTTTGTTTGTTTTGTTTGTTTGTTTGTATTTTTAGTAGAGACAGGGGTTTCACCATGTTGGCCAGGCTGGTCTCGAACTCCTCACCTCATGATCTGCCCCTCTCGGCCTCCAAAAGTGCTGGGATTACAGGTGTGAGCCACTGCGCCCAGCCTTAAGTGCACATTTGATTGATTGATTGATTGATTGAGATGGAGTCTTGCTCTGTCGCCCAGGCTGGAGTGCAGTGGAGCAATCTCAGCTCACTGCAACCTCCATCTCCCAGGTTCAAGCAATTCTCCTGCCTCAGCCTCCAGAGTAGCTGGGACTACAGGCGCCTGCCACTGTGCCTAGCTAATTTTTGTATTTTTAGTAGAAATGGGGTTTTGCCATGTTGGCCAGGCTGGTCTCCATTCTTGACCTCAAGTGATCTGCCCACCTCCACCTCCCAAAATGCTGGGATTGCAGGCATTATGTGAGCCACTGTGCCCGGCCCACATTTTAATATTTAGCTTGTCAGCCTTAAGTAATGAGATTCAGAAAGCTTGAGGATAGCCACACAGGAGCATAGTTTCAAGTTGTCCTGAATTTTGCAGCCATCACAAGTTAGTTTTTAAGGAAAAAGATAAGTTCCTAAGTTGTTTCTCAATAATTTATAATAAAATAACATCCACAATTGATTGGCTATACATTGTTTTTTGTATCAGAAATTCCACGAACAGATAATGGGTAAGGCAGCTAGTCAGGGACAAAACACCTCCCAAGTAGCTGGGATTACGGTGTCTGCCACCACACTTGGCTAATTTTTTGTTTGTTTGTTTTTTGAGGCGGAGTCTCGCTCTGTCGCCCAGGCTGGAGTGCAGTGGCATGATCTCGGCTCACTGCAAGCTCCGCCTGCCGGGCTCACGCCATTCTCCTGCCTCAGCCTCCCGAGTAGCTGGGGCTACAGATGCCCGCCACCACGCCCGGCTAATTTTTTGTATTTTTAGTAGAGACAGGGTTTCACCATGTTGGCCAGGATGGTCTTGATGTCTTGACCTCGTGATCCACCTGCCTCGGCCTCCCAAAGTGCTGGGATTACAGGCGTGAGCCACCGCGCCTGGCCTAATTTTTATGTTTTTAGTAGAGACGGGGTTTCACCATGTTGGCCAGGCTGGTCTCAAACTCCTGATCTCAGGTGATCCACCTGCCTTGGCCTCCCAAAGTGCTGGGATTACATGAGTGAGCCACTGCGCCCAGCCTGGGGTTACAATTTAAATTGCTTTTTTCCCTTCAAATCTTTGTCACCTCAGTGAGGCTTAAACCTGACCGCACTATTACACTGCAAGTCCCCATCCTTCTCTGCTTAATTTTTGTCCAATACAATAATCAGGTGATGTGTTCATTGTTGTAACCCCAGTTTCTACAAAAGTACCTGGGTGAGAGTAAGTAGGATCTCAATAAAGGTTGAATTAACAAATTTTGTAATGACTGCAACTCCAGCAGGAGCTCCCTTCTGGGCTCCCAGTGTCTCTGACGGCCCTCTCCCCTAAAGAAGTCCCAACAGCAAGTATTTTCCTGGGTGACTTCCAGTGGGCTGGGGAATCAAGGACTAAGAGGGGAGACACTGCATGTGGAATATTCTGGCTGTTCTCGCTGTGCTGGCTGTGGACTGAGTCCTCTGTCTTCCCCCATCCAGTGTCGTCCCTGGAGGAAGAATGCCTGCTGTTCTACCAACACCAGCCAGGAAGCCCATAAGGATGTTTCCTACCTATATAGATTCAACTGGAACCACTGCGGAGAGATGGCACCTGCCTGCAAACGGCACTTTATCCAGGACACCTGCCTCTACGAGTGCTCCCCCAACTTGGGGCCCTGGATCCAGCAGGTATGCATGGCTTCCTGCAGGTACAAGACCTAGCGGAGCAGCTGAGCTTTCCAGGCATCTCTGCAGGCTGCAACCCCAGCTCCAGTTCTATTCAGGGCTGAGTTGCTGGGATTCTTGAACCTGAGCCCTTCTTTTGTACCAAAATCACTCAGGTAGATCAGAGCTGGCGCAAAGAGCGGGTACTGAACGTGCCCCTGTGCAAAGAGGACTGTGAGCAATGGTGGGAAGATTGTCGCACCTCTTACACCTGCAAGAGCAATTGGCACAAGGGCTGGAACTGGACCTCAGGTGAGGGCTGGGGTGGGCAGGAACGGAGGGATTTGGAAGTGGAAGTGTGTGGGTGTGGAACTGGAATGTGACAATTTGGGGTTGTAGGGCTGGCAGACCTCAAGATAGTTCTGGGCCCAGTGGCTAAAGGTCTTCCCTCTTCTCTACAGGGTTTAACAAGTGCCCAGTGGGAGCTGCCTGCCAACCTTTCCATTTCTACTTCCCCACACCCACTGTTCTGTGCAATGAAATCTGGACTCACTCCTACAAGGTCAGCAACTACAGCCGAGGGAGCGGCCGCTGCATCCAGATGTGGTTCGACCCGGCCCAGGGCAACCCCAATGAGGAGGTGGCGAGGTTCTATGCTGCAGCCATGAGTGGGGCTGGGCCCTGGGCGGCCTGGCCTTTCCTGCTTAGCCTGGCCTTACTGCTGCTGTGGCTGCTCAGCTGACCTCCTTTTACCTTCTGATACCTGGAAATCCCTGCCCTGTTCAGCCCCACAGCTCCCAACTATTTGGTTCCTGCTCCATGGTGGGGCCTCTGACAGCCACTTTGAATAAACCAGACACCGCACATGTGTCTTGAGAATTATTTGGATGTGAATGGGAACGTGACTGTTCTGTTTTCCAATTCCCATTGATTGAAACCAGTGAGACTGGGTCAATTCCTAACTCTGACAGTTGCTATGAACTAGCCTGATACTTAACTATTCTTCTAACTTAGGAGACATTCATAGCTCTCAATTTCATTTTTCACTATAGCTCCAATCTAGAGCCAAGCCCAGGAATTTTTCATTTGTTTGTTTTGAGACAGGGTCTCACCCAGGAATTTTTTGTTTGTTTGTTTTGAGACAGGGTCTCACTCTGTCACCAGGCTGGAGTGCAGTGGCATGATCTTGATTCACTGCAACATCTGCCTCCTGGGCCCAAGTGATCCTCCCACCTCAGCCTCTCAACTTGGGACTGCAACCATGTGCCACCACACCTGGCTAATTTTTTTTTTTTTTTTTTTTTTTGAGATGGAGTTTCGCTTTTGTTGCCCAGGCTGGAGTGCAATGGCATGATCTCGGCCCACTGCAACCTCCTCCTCCCAAGTTCAAGTGATTCTCTTGCCTCAGCCTCCTGAGTAGCTGGGATTATAGGCATGCGCCACCACGCCCAGCTAATTTTGTATTTTTAGTAGAGACAGGGTTTCTCCATGTTGGTCAGGCTGGTCTCGAACTCCCGACCTCAAGTGATCCACCTGCCTCGGCCTCCCAAAGTGCTGGGATTACAGGCGTGAGCCACTGTGCCTGGCCCTCTGGCTAATTTTTACATTTTTTTTTGTAAAGAGGAGATCTTGGTATGTCGTCCAGGCTGATCTCAAACTCCTGGCCTGAAGCAAACCTTTCATCTCAGACTTCAAAAGTACTGGGATTACAACCGTGAGCCACCACGCCCAGCGCAGTCTCAGCTCACTGCAACCTCTGCCTCCCATGTTCAAGCAATTCTGCCTCAGCCTCCCGAGTACCTGGGACTATAGGTGTGGGCCACCATGCCTGGCTAATTTTTGTATTTTTATTAGAGATGGGGTTTCGCCATGTTGGCCAGGCTGGTCTGGAACTCCTAACCTCAGGTGAACCACTCACCTCAGCCTCCCAAAGTGCTGGGATTACAAGTGTGAGACACCATGCCCAGCCTAGCTCAGGATTTTATCATTTAAACTGAACATAAGCCTCCCAGGGTTGATTCCTGTGCTGTGCTCAGCTCTCCAAAAGAAGAGATGGGAATGGCTGTACCCAGCATGTTTTGGATGGGTTGCTGGGAAGAGGGTAAGGGTGGCAGCAAGAGCCATATGGCACTAACAGCTAATACCCACAAAGCATTATCTGCTAGGCACTATCCTAAATTGTTTATACCAATGACATGTAGATACTACTGTCTGCATTTTCCATATGTAGAAACAGACACATAAATTAAAGAACACTGCCTGGCCAGGCACAGTGGCTCACACCTATAATCCCAGCTCTTTGGGAGGCCGAGTCGGGCGGATCACCTGAGGTCAGGAGTTCGAGATTAGCCTAGCCAACATGGCAAAACCCTGTCTCTACTAAAAATACAAAACTTAGCCGGACGTGGTGGCGTGCACCTGTAATCCCAGCTACTCGGGAGGCTGAGGCAGGAGAATCTCTCGAACCCAGGAGGCAGAAGTTATGGTGACCCGAGATCACACCATTGCACTCCTGCTTGGGCAACAGAGTGAAACTCCGCCTAAAAAAAAAAAAAAAAAAAAAAAGAACATGCTCTTTCCCCCCTCGTGGAATGAATAAATATGTGTGTCTTGAAGGGATAATGGTCCGTGGCTGACCAGAGGAGCTCAGCCTAAGCTGCTCTGCCAGAGCTAGGACAGGAACCCAAACTTCGACTCCTAAGCAGGTTCCAAACCAACAATCTGAAGGGTTTTAAGGCAGCGTTCTCCATTAAATATAGTTTGTAACCTTTGTATTAAGCCAGGTTATGTTACAGTAACATTTCTAATATTTCTGTGGCTTCATACAACTCACGTTTTTGGTTTTTTTTTTTGTTTGTTTTCTTTTGTTTAGAGACAGAGTCTCTCTCTGTCACCCAGGCTGGAGTAGTGGCATGATTATAGCTCATGGCAGCTTCAAATTCCTGGGCTCAAGTGATCGTCCTGCCTCAGCCTCCTGAGTAGCTGGGACTACAGGTGTGAGCCACAACATCCAGTTAATATATACGCATATAAAATACGTATTATATATATAATAGTAAAGACAGGGTCTCACTATCTTGCCCATTTTGATCCTCTCAAAATGTTGGGATTACAGGTGTGAGCCACTGTGCCTGGCCACAAATCATGTTTATTTCTTGCTCAAGCTACAATGTTGAATGTGGGTTATCAGAGGGATTCTGTTCATTTCTCTTTCCTGGACTACATTAGCAGCCAGGGGGTTCTGCTTCTCACTCCAGGCCCAGGCTGATGGAGGCTCCATCTTCTATGAAACGGGAAGAGGGAACTTAGCGAATTCCATAAGGCTCTTCAAATTTCCACCTGTCACTTATATAATTGGCCAAATCAAGTCATGAGCATGCCTAAATTCAAGAAGGCCAGGAAAACATGATCTTATCATGTACTTGGAAGGACAGGAGAATCACAAGGTTTGCAACAGACCTAATGAAGACTACAAAGACCTCATTATTTTCTGGTCAGTTTCTATTTCATGCATGGTCATAGTTACAAATTTAATTTTTCGGTTAGATCCTAGTAAGAAGGAGGACCAACTCTTTAAACCTATGCAAATAACTACATCAACCCAGGCCAGGCATGGTGGCTTATGCCTGTAACCCCAGCACTTTGGGAGGTCGAGGCAGGTGGATCACTTGAGGGCAAGAGTTCAAGACCCGCCTGGCCAACATGGTGAAACTCTTGTCTCTACTAAAAATACAAAAAAATCAGCCAGACATGATGGCACATGCCTGTAAACCCCAGCTTGTTGGGAAGCTGAGGCATGAGAATTGCTTGAACTCAGGAGGTGGATGTTGCGGTGAGCCGAGATCCTGCTACTGCACTCCAGCCTGGGCGATGGGCAATGGAGTGAGACTCCGTCTCAGAAAAAAAAAAAAAAAAAAAAAGAAAAACTACACACACACAGAAGAAAACAGAAAAACTACATCAACCTGAAAAGTGGAGCAATCCACCCCTGACCGCCCTGGGTAGTCTTGTAAACAAGGTCAATTTTTGCATCATGTTCTCTACAGGATCAGTGACACCATTTACAAATATGATTAGTTTACAGATATATTTGGATTAGTGGAATTAAAGATAAGTACCATCTAAAACCAACTTTTTTTTCTTTTTGTGAGATGGAGTCTCACTCTGTCACTGAGGCTGGAGTGCAGTGGCACAATCTCGTGTCACTGAAACCTCTGCTTCCTGGGTTCAAGCAATTCTCATGCCTCAGCCTCCAAGAAGCTGGGATTATAGGCATGTGCCACCACACCCAGCTAATTTTTGTATTTTTTAGTAGATACGGGGTTTCACCATGTTGGTCAGGTTGTTCTCAAACTCCTGGCCTCAAGCAGTCCACCTGACTTGGCTTCCCAAGGTGCTGGGATGACAGGCATGAGCCACTATGCCCGACCTATTTCTTTTACTTATTTATTGTGTGTGTGTGTGTGTGTGTGTGTGTGTGTGTGTGTGTGTTGGTTTTTGTTTTGAGACGGAGTCTCTTTCTTGTCCAGGCTGGAATGCAGTGGCGTGATCTCGGCTCACTGCAATGTCTGCCTCCTGGCTTCTCCTGCCTTAGCCTCCTGAGTAGCTGGGACTACAAGCATGCGCCACCACACCCAGCTAATTTTTGTATTTTTAGTAGAGACAGGGTTTCTCCATGTTGGCCAGGCTGGTCTGGAACTCCTGGGCTCAAGTGATTCACCCATTTCGGTCTCCCAAAGTGCTGGGGTTGCAGCCGCGAACCACCAAGCGTGGCCCACTTCTTTCTTGGACCAAAAGCATACGTGATAAACGCAAAAATTGATAAATTGGACTTAAAATTCAAAACTCTTGCTCTTTAAAAGACAACCTTAAGAAAATTAAAAGACAAGCAACAGACTGGAGGAAATATTTACAAAACACATCTGATAAAGCATCTGTATTCATAATATACAAAGAACACTTACAACTCAGTAATTATAAGGCAGTTGACCCAATCAAATAATGGGCAAAAGAAATGAACAAACTTCATTAAAGAAGATACACAGGTCGAGTGCGGTAGTTTATGTCTGTAATCCCAGCATGTTGGGAGGCTGAGGCAGCTGGATCACTTAAGGCCAGGAGTTCAAGACCAGCCTGGCTAACGTGGCAAAACCCTATCTCTACTAAAAATACAAAAATTAGCCAGGTGCGGTGACGCATGCCTGTAATCTCAGCAATTTGGGAGGCTGAGACAGGAAAATTGCTTGAAACTGGGAGGTGGAGATTGCAGCGAGCCGAGATCATGCCACTGCACTCCAGCCTGGGTGACACAGCGAGACTGTATCTCAGAAAAAAAAAAAAAAAAGAAGATACACAAATTATGAGTAGTTACACGAAAAGATACTCAACATTATTAATCATTAGAAAAATGCAAATTAAAACCCCAGTGATATACCATTTTATACCTATTAGAATGGCAATAATAATAAGATAGGCAATAACAAATGCTGGCAAGGATGTGAACCCTCACACAGTGCTGGTGGGGATGTAAAATGGTACAGCCCTTTGGAAAACAGTGTGGCAGTTTCTCAAAAAGTTAAATGTAAAACTACCATACAACCCAAAATTCCACTTCCAAGTATCTACTCAGGAGAAATGAAAATGAACATAACAAAACTTAATTATGAATATTCATGATATTAGGTATCATTATACATAATAGCCCCAAGCTGGCAATAACCTATATATATATATATTTTTTTTTTTTTTTTTTTTTTTTTTTTTTGAGATGGGATTTTGGTCTTGTTGCCCAGGCTGGAGTGCAATGGCATGATCTTGGCTCACTGTAACCTCCGCTTCCTGGATTCAAGCGATTCTCCTGCCTCAGCCTCCCAAGTATCTGGGATTACAGGCACACACCACCACACCCGGCTAATTTTTGTATTTTTAGTAGAGACAGGGTTTCACCATGTTGGTCAGGCTGGTCTCGAACTCCTGACCTCAGGTGATATGCCTGCCTCGGCCTCCCAAAGTGCTGGGATTACAGGCGTGCGCCACCGCACCTGGCAATAACCTAAACTTTTAGCAGCTGGTGAGTGGATAGACAAAATGTGGTGAATCCATACAGTAGAAGACTGCAGCAATGAAACGTGATGACACATGCTATGTCGTGGAAGAGCCTCAAAAACATTATGCTAAGTGAAAGAAGCCAGACCTAAGAGGCTTCATGTGGCATGATTTCACTTACATGAAATGTGCAGGGAAGGAAAATTTACAGAGGCAGAAAGTAGAGTAGTGGCTGCCTGGGGCTGGAAGTGAGAACAGGGATTAATTGTAAATGGGCATGATGGGGGATGAAAATTACTGAGGGGATGATTCTGAGTTTCTATGGGGTGTGCACATGAGGGAAACTATTCTAAAAAATTTGGCATGTGTCTCCATAAAAATCTATCATCTGAGACAAACTCCATTCTCAGTCTCTAAAAGATTGGTTGGAGGCTGAGTGTGGTAGCTCACGCCTGTAACCTCAGCACTTTGGGAGGCTGAAGAGGGTGGATGGCTTGAGCTTAGGAGTTTGAGACCAGCCTGGGCAACACGGTGAAACCCAGTCTCTAGAAAAAAAAATGCAAAAATTAGCTGGGTGTGATGGTGCCCGCCTTAGTCCCAGCTACTTGGGAGGCTGAGGTGGGAGGATCTCCTGAGCCCGGGGAGGTTGAGCCTGCAGTGAGCGGTGATTGTACCACTGCACTCCAGCCTGGGTTGACAGAGTGGGACCCTGTCTCCAAAAAAAAAAAGAAAGGTGGGATTTGGCAGTCAAGGAGCAAGTCTATTCTTGGTGTAGATGTAGATAACACCATTAGAGATGTTTATGAGGTGGCTCATTGACCAAGGACTTTTTTTTAAAAAAGTGTTTATTCCAGCTGGCACAGGTAAAGTTTGCTAAATTGAGTGTTAGAGACCAGAGCCAGGGGAAAGGCTATATCATATGACTAGCCCCCAAAAAAATTAAAGAAAAGGGAACATGAAGTACATTACCAAAAATACCAAGACAATAACCACAATCATATCCCTTTCATTAACTTTACTCCTTCCTTTTCTAGTTACATGTTCTTGGGCTAGCATCTTCCCCCAGAGAAGTCTTCTGCCTGAGGGCTGAAATTTTGCTAGAAATCCCTAGTCTGAGGACTCTGATAGGTTGACTCAACCAAGTGTTAGTTTACGGTGATGATATCAGATACATGGGTTTATTTCCTGTCAGCAAAGTATAGCAGGTATGTTTAGACAAACAAGAGGGGAGAATAGAAACCAGCTGTTGAGCTGGGTGTGGTGGCATGTTCCTGTAGTCTCAGCTACTTGGGAGGCTGAGGTGGGAGGATCGCTTGAGCCCAGGGAGGTTGAGGCTACAGTGAGTGGTGATCATACCACTGCACTCCAGCCAGGGACGTCAGAGTGAGACTCTGTCTCAAAAAAAAAAAAAAAAAAAAAAAAAGGAAACCAGTTGTTGAGAGTATCAAACAGCCTGGCCAATCTATTCATTTTCAATATCAGAATGAAAGAAGAATATTCACTGGGGTGTACTACACAACGGCACAAACCTACTGGTGACTGCTAGATTTCATGAGGTCTCAGATGATGGCTACATAGAACCTATTATTATTAGAACCTGGGGAGGGAGAAAGGGACAGGGAGGGTTAGTCTTCTCAACCGATTTAACTTTTTTCTTAATTTTTAGACAGAGTCTTGCTCTGACACCCAGGCTGGAGTGCGGTGGTGTGATCTCAGCTCACTTTACTCTCCGCCTCCCAGGTTCAAGCGATTCTCATGCCTCAGCCTCCTGAGTAGCTGGGACCATAGGCATACGCCGTCACATCTGGCTAATTTTTTGTGTGTTTTTGGTAGAGATGGGATTTCACCATGTTGGCCAGGCTGGTCTTGAACTCCTGGCCTCAAGTGATTCACCCACCTCGGGCTCTCAAACTGTTAGGATTACAGGTGTGAGCCACCGTGCCCAGCCTGACTTATGTTTGATAATTCTATGTGTCTTCTCTAGTTGTCTGAGCTCTGCAGGTGATATAGATAATGAATGTATTTACAAATCTTGAGGGCCTTATAGTCTATTTTGCAACATGTGTACTACAATTGCTACCAATAGTACAAGTTAAACTATGGAATAAAATCAACATGGGCATAAATTTGACAGTCATCATGTAAGGCCTTGCACATGAATATGAGTATACTTTTATCCTTCCAGGAAGGTCCACAATCATAGTCACAACACTTTACCTTGCATAAAAATCATCTTAGCTGGGTGTGGTGGTTCACACCTGTACAGCCTGGACAACATAGTGAGACCTCGTCTCTACAAAAAATACATAATTAGCTGGGCATGGTGGTGCACACCTGTAGTTCCATCTACTTGGGAGGCTAAGGCAGGAGGATCACTTGAGCCCAAGAGGTCAAGGCTGCAGTGAGCAGTGTTTGTGCCACTATACTCTAGCCTGGGTGACAGTGAGACCCTATCTCAAAAAAAATATCATCTAGAAGGAATGAGCCCCTCTTTTTGGTCTGACATCTTTCTCCACTTTGTGGACATGATGGACAAGGCAGCTCTTATAATACTGATAAACTAATTTTAAAAATATGGAGCATGCCAATTATACCTAATTATTTTTAGCATCCCTCCTTGTATCCTTCTTTCCTTATGAGTGTTATGCTGTGTGGGAGAGAATTTTTGGTGTAATCCAGTAGCTGTCTGGGAAGTGTAAGATGATTTTGCTGTTAAAAAAGAAATGCCTTGACAGTTATATTATTCTGAATTAGGACCTGATCTTGGAGGACAACAGAAAAAAGTGTTCTCTGGGAAAGGCCTTCATCTTGGCTGTGTAAGAAAACTGTATTTTACAACAACCTTGTCATTAGGAATTCTAATTTCTTTATAGGTAAAGAATCCTATTGTTTTATGTTATACCATGACCCAAGACTGTGACATGAGTCAGCACAACAGGAAAATTAAAAAAAAAAAAAAAAAAAGAAAAATAACATGCTTTTTGAGAAGTGAAATTCATATTCAGTTTGAGTAAGGACCTAAACTCTGCTGTCAGGGGAAAACACACAGGAAATAAAAAATAACTTTTGTTTCTTCATGTTAAAAGTAGACTTATACTCAAATGTTATACTCAAAGATGATTTTTTATGAGCAGCCAATATTGTTTAAAGCTTTCTATTTCTTAAAATAGAAGTCATCTGAAGAAGCACTTTTAGAAGGGCAGAATAAGGACGTTTGAAAATTCATTCCTCCATAAAAGCAAGAAAAACACTGGCAAAAATGGTCAAAATCAACTTTTTTAGCTGAGTGCGGTGGCTCATGCCTGTAATCCCAGCACTTTGGGAGGCCAAGGCGGGAAGATCACCTGAGATCAGGAGTTTGAGACCACCCTGGCCAACGTAGTGAAACCCCGTCTCTGCTAGAAATACAAAAATTAGCCAGGCATGGTGGCAGATGCCTGTAATCTCAGCTACCTGGGAGGCTGAGGCAAGATAATTGCTTGAACCCAGGAGGCACAGGTTACGGTGAGCTGGGATCACGTCACTGCACTTCATCTGGGTGACAAAGTGAGACTCCATCTCAAAAAAAAAAAAAAATTAAACAACTTTTCTAGAACTCTTAAAACTAACCAAAAATTTCAAAAATCTAAGGAATATTTGTGAGTGATGTCACCAACATGGTGGACTAGGAAGCTCCTGACCCTCTACCCATGAACATACCAAATAAATACCCCTTTGCCTCTGACAGAAAGCCAGAGGGAATTCCTCTGAGAGCCAGCTGAGAGACTCCTACCCATTGAGCAATTAAGGAAACATCCACACCGAATGGATAGGAAAAGCTGAGGCACACTCAGGCACAGATCTCACCTCAAGCACTGCACCATAAAAGTGGGAAAGAAATCCCAACATCCAGCTTCTCCCTGTGGAGAGATGGCATTAAACCTCACACGTACTGCCCTAACTCTAAATGTCCCACGGTTTGGCTCTTAATTCACCAACTTGGGGAGTGGGAGGAATTAGACCTGAACAAGTCTCTCCAGACCACAGGAAAAAAGCAACTTTTTTTTTGTTTGTTTTTTGAGACGGAGTCTTGCTCTGTTTCTCAGGCTGGAGTGCAGTGGCACGATCTCAGCTCACTGCAACCTCTGCCTCCTGGGTTGAAGCGATTCTCCTGCTTCAGCCTCCTGAGTAGCTGGGATTACAGGCGTGGTGGATTACAGGCGTGCGCCACCACGCCCGGCTAATTTTTGTATTTTTAGTAGAGACAGGGTTTCACCATGTTGGTCAGGCTGCTCTCGAACTCCTGACCTCGTGATCCGCCATCTTGGCCTTCCAAAGTGCTGGGATTACAGATGTGAGCCACTGGGCCTGGCCAAAAAGCAACAGTTTTATACCAGCACTTAAGTATTTCCAAGGGCTTCATTCCCTGCGATCAATGCAGAGAGGGGACTTTAAAATGCAGCTTCTGTTTCTCCCTGGAAGGGACACACTTTTCCAGTAGCTACTTGATGGTGTGGCTTCTAACTAATTTGCACTGGGGAGTTAAAGGGTCAGACAAATATTAACCTGCAGCCAGCCTGAGAAGCAGACTGGCACTTCCCAACCCTTCTCCCCTAGCTCACTCCAGCAATACCCCCACGTATATGCATACCCCCTGGAAGGAGTTTGTCCACACATCAATTGCCCCAACTTTCATAGCTTCAACCCAAGGGACTGCATCCTAAACTTCCTAGCTCTGGGAGGAGCTAGACCACAGGAAAAAAGTGGCAGCTTTATATGGGCATGTAAGTACTTCCAGGGGCTTCATCCCCCAGGGATGGTGCACAGAAAGGGCTTTAAAAAATGCAGGTCCCAGCAGGGCATAGTGGCGCATGCCTGTAATCCCAGCACTTTGAGAGGCCGAGGCAGGCGGATCTCTTGAGCTCAGGAGTTCAAGACCAGCCTGGGCAACATGGTGAAACCCTATCTCTACAAAAAATACAAAAATTAGCCCAGTGTGGTGGCGCATGCCTGTAGTTCCAGCTACTTGGGAGGCTGAGGTGGGAGGATTGCTTGAGCCTGGGAAGCGAAGATTGCAGTGGGCCACTGTACTCCAGCTTGGGTGACACAGTGAGTCCCCAAAAAAAAGAATAAAGAAAGAGAGAGAGAGAGAGAAAGGAAGGAAGGATGGAAGGAAAGAAGGAAGGAAGGAAGGGAGGGAGGGAGGGAGGGAGGGAGGAAGGAAGGAAGGAAGGAAGGAAGGAAGGAAGGAAGGAAGGAAGGAAGAGAGAGAAATGCATCGCCCATTAAAAAAAAAAAAAATCCAGGTGTGGTGGCTCATGCCTGTAATCCCAGCACTTTGGGAGGCTGAGGCGGGTGGATCACCTGAGGTCAGGAGTTTGAGACCAGCCTGGCCAACGTGGTGAAACTTCGTCTCTACCAAAAATACAAAAATTAGCTGGCATAGTGGCAGGTGCCTATACTTCCAGCTACTTGGGAGGCTGAGGCAAGAGAATTGCTTAAACCTGGGAGGCAGAGGTTGCAGTGAGCCAGGATCGCGCCACTGCACTACAGCCTGGGCAATAGAGGGAGACTCCGTCTCAAAAAAAAAAAAAAAAAGCCAGGCGCAGTGGCTCATACCTATAATTCCAGCACTTTGGGAGGCTGAGGCAGGAGGTTCACTTGAGGCCTGGAGTTCAAGACCAGCTTGGGCAACATAGCAAGACCTCATCTCTCTCTCTATATATAAAGCAGCTTCCTGTTTCTCTTTGGAAGGGGTTTTTGGCATGCATCAAGTGCCCCAACTTTTCAGTTACCTCCCAAAGGTCTCCATCCTAAACCTTTTAAGTCTGGGAGCAGAAGGGACAAGGCATATGTGAGTCTTTTTTTTTTTGAGACAGAATCTTGCTCTGTCACCCAGGATGGAGTACCGTGGAGTACAGTGGTGCAATCTCAGCTCACTGCAACCTCTGCCTCCAGGTTCAAGTGATTTTCCTGCCTTAGTGCCCACCCCAGTAGCTGGGATTACAGGCATTCACCACCATGTTCAGCTATTTTTTTTTTTTTTTTTTTTTTTTTGAGATGGAGTCTTGCTCTGTCGCCCAGGCTGGAGTGCAGTGGCGCAATCTCGGCTCACTGCAAGCTCCGCCTCCTGGGTTCACGCCATTCTCCTGCCTCAGCCTCTCCGAGTAGCTGGGACTACAGGCGCCCACCACCACGCCCGGCTAATTTTTTTTGTATTTTTAGTAGAGATGGGGTTTCACCGTGGTCTCGATCTCCTGACCTCGTGATCCGCCCGCCTTGGCCTCCCAAAGTGCTGGGATTACAAGCGTGAGCCACCGCGCCCAGCCTCCAGCTATTTTTTTTTGCATTTTTAATAGAGACGGGGTTTCACCATGTTGGTCAGGCTGATCTTGAACTCCTGACCTCAAATGATCCGCCTGCCTTGACCTCCCAAAGTGTTGGGATTACAGGCGTGAGCCACTGCGCCCGGCCATGTGTGAGTCTTTCTAGATCACAGAACAAAGAGGTAGTTTTAAATCGGTGCACAAACAGTTCCAGGGCTATGCTCCTTTGGAACAATTGAGAAAAGGGGAGGGAACATCTAGTTCCCATTTTCTCTCCAGAAGGGGCTTATAGTACACTTCCAGTGGCTACTTGATGACCTAACAGCTAACAAACTTGCACCATGGAGATCATGGAGCAAACAAACAATAGCCCTATTACAGCTTTAGCAAGGGAACTTCATGAAACTTGCCTCTGGCTCACCCTATAAATAAATCCAGGTCTACCCATTCTTCCAGGAAGGAGCTTGGCCATGCACTGAGTGCCACAACTTCTATGGCTCCAACCCTGGGATCGGTCCCCTTAATGACCTAGCTCTTGAAGTTGATGGAGCTTCGCATTCCTGGGTGGGCTGAGACCATAGAAAATGAAGAGGTGAACATATAATAGGCACGCTTCCAACAGCTATTTCCCCAGGATCAGAAGGCACAACCTGAATAAAGGCATTTGCCACAGATTTTCTCCTCAGCTTAGTGCAGAAAGAATGGGAGATAAACACCTGTATTCAGGTTTACCATAAAGATAGAAGTAGCTGAAACACACACCCAACACTCCAACGTTTCCAGCTACACCTACAGAGTCTGGCTCTTGCTTTACTGGTCTCAGAATACTGAAATGATATGACATAAACTCCAGGGGGGCACCAAAAACAGAATAGAGGTCTGGACAAACACAAAGACTTGAGAGGTACCTTAAAATCTCTGGTCAGACAGATAGGTGAGAGCCTTCTCCTACACGAGGCCAGTCGGACAAGACTGAAAGAGATAGTGATATGGTCAGGCTTTGTGTCCCCAGCCAAATCTCACCTTGAAGTATAATCCTTGTAATTCCCATGAGTCAAGGGAGAGGCGAGGTGGAGGTAACTGAATCATGGGGGCAGTTTCCCTCATGCTGTTCTTGTGATAGTGAGTGAGTTCTTAGGAGATCTGATGGTTTTGTAAGGGGCTCCTCCCCCTTTGCTTGGCACTTCTCCTTCCAGCTGCCTTGTGAAGAATGCGCGTTGCTTCCCCTTCACCTTCAGCCATGATTCTAAGTTTCCTGAGGCCTACCCATCCATGCTGAACTTTGAGTCAATTAAACCTCTTTCCTTTATAAGTCACCCAGTCTTGGGAAGTTTTTTATAGCAGTATGAAAATGGACTAATACAGATAGATATTTTATCTAATGTGCAGAAACCAACACAGAGAGTCAAGGAAAATGAAGAAATAGAGGAATATGTTCTAAATAGAAGAACAAGATGAATATCCAGAAACTGACCTCAGTGAAGTGGAGATATGTGATTTACCTGACAGAGAATTCAAAATAATGATCATGGAGATGCTTACTGAGGTCAGGGGAGTAATGTAAGAACAAACTGACAATTTCAATAAAGAGATAAGAAGTATTTAAAAAGTACCGAATAGAAATAATAGAGCTGAAGAATACTGTAACTGAAATGAAAAACTCAATAGAGGGGTCCAATAGTAAACTAGATCAAGTAGGAAAAATAAATAGTGAATTTGAAGACAGGTTACTGGAAATTACACAATCTGAGGACCAAAAAGGAAAAAATAATAAAAAAAAGAGTGAGGATAATTTAAGAGACTTATGGAACACCATGAAGCATAACGACATACACATTATCAGTATCTCAAAAGGAGAAAACAAAGAGAAAGGGCTAGAAAACATATTCAAAGAAATAATGGCAGAAAACTCCCCAAACCTGGGGAAAAAAATAGAAATCCAGATCCACGAAGCCCAAACGACATCAAATAAGATTAATCCAAAGAGACCCACATGGAGACACATCATAATCAAACTGTCAAAAGTTAAAGACAAAGAGAGAGTTTTGAAAGCAGCAAGGGAAAAGTGAAATATTGCATGCAAGGAAACCCATAAGATTATCAGTGGGTTTTCAGCAGAAACCTTGCAAACCAGAAAGAAGTAGAATAATATATTCAAAATCCTTATAGGAAAAATAAATTTTAACCAAGTACAGTACCAAGTAACCCTGTCTTCCAAAAAGGGAGAATGATAAAGACTTCCTCAGACTAACAAAAGCTGAGAGAACGTATCACCACTAGATCTGTCTTATGAGAAATGCTAAAGGGACTTATTTAAGCTAAAAGAAGAGGATGTTAATTAATTAGTAACATTAAAATATATGAAAGTATAAAACTCACTGGTAAAAGTAAGTATGTTGTCACGCCCGACGCGGTGGCTCACACCTGTAATCCCAGCACTTTAGGAGGCTGAGGCAGGTGGATCGCCTGAGGTCAGGTGTTTGAGACCAGCCTGGGCAACATAGTGAGACCTTGTCTCTACTACATAGGTGTAATTTGTACCTGTATAGGTAATGTAATGATATTGACAAAGGAATTTAAGACAAAAATTGTTAAGAGACAATTTAAGAAGTCATTTAAAAATGATAAAAAGGCCAATCCATTAAGAAGACATGGCAAATATAAATATAAATGCAACTACCAACAGAGTCCGAAAACACATGAAGCAAAAAATAACAGAATTGAGGAGAGAAATACTTTATTCAACAATAACAGTTGGAGATGTCCATATCCCACTACCAGTAGTATTTAGAATAACTAGGCAGTAGAGAACTTGAACAACACTATAAACCAACTAGACCTATCAGATATCTACAGAACACTCCAACCAAACAACAGCAGAATATATACTCTTCTCAAGTACACATGGAACACCATATTTTTGGCCATTAAAAAAGGTACCAATAAATTAAAAATAATTGAAATAAAAGAAAATATCTTCCCTGATCACAATGGAATGACATTAAAAAATAAGATAAGAACATTTAGGAAATTTACAAATATGTATAAATTAAATATACTCGTAAATAACCAGTGAGTTAAAGGGTAAATCACAAGGGAAATTAGAAAATGCTTTAAGATGAATGAAATGAAAACACAAAATACCAAAACCTAAGGGAGGTAACTAAAGCAGTGCTTGGAGAGAAATTTAGATTTGTAAATGTCAATATGAAAAAGAATAATAATCTTAAATCAATAAGCTAACCTACTACCTTAAAAAAAAACAGAGAAAGGGCCGGGGGTGGTGGCTCATGCCTATAATCTTAGCACTTTGGGAGACCAAGGCGGGCAGATCACTTGTGCTCAGGAGTTTGAGACTGGCCTGGGCAGCATGGCAAAACACCGTCTATACAAAAAATACAAAAATTAGCCAGGCGTGGTGGCATGCGCCTGTAGTCCCAGCTACTCAGGAGCCTGAGGTAGGAGAATCGCTTGAGCCTGGGAGGCAGAGGTTGCAGTGAGCCGAGATGGCACCACTGCACTCCAGCCTGGGTGACAGAGTGAGACCCTGTCTCAAAACAAAACAAAACAGAAAAAGATGAGCAAAATAAACTAGGAAAAAGAAGGAAATAGTAAAGATTAGAGCAAAAATAAATGGAATAGAGGATAGAAAAACACCCAAAATCAACAAAATAGTTAGTTCTTTAAAAAGATCAACAAAACTGATGAGCTTTATCTAATTGATCAAGAAAAAAGGAGAAGAATCAAATCAATAAAATCAGGAATGACAAAGGGAAGATCAGTACTGACCTTACAGAAATATAAAGGATTATAAGGGAATAGTATAAACAATTATATGCAACATATTAGGTAACACCGATAAAATGAACAAATTCCTATAAAGTCACAAACTACCAAAGATAACACAAGAAGTAAAGAATACAAATAGATCTGTGACAAGTAAAGAGGTTGAGTTAGTAATTTTAAAATTTCCCACAAAGAAAATTTCAGCCCCAGATGGCCTCAGTGGTGGTTTCTACAAAATGTTATTTATTTATTTTAAAGACAAGGTCTCACTCTGTCACCCAGGCTGGAGTACAGTGGCATGATCACAGCTTCCTGCAGCCTCAACCTCTTGGGCTCAAGCAATCCCCTCACCTCAGCCTCCCAAGTAACTGGGATTATAGGTGCATGCCACCATGCCTGGCTAATTTTTTTTATTTTTAGTAGAGACAAGATTTCACTATGTTTCCCAGGCTCGTATCGAACTCCTGAGCTCAAGTGATCCTCCCACCTCTGCCTCTCAAAGTGCTGGGAGGACAGCCATGAACCACCGCACCTGGATCAAATGTTTAAAGAACAATTCATACCAATCCTTTACAAACTCTTTCAAAAAATAAAAGGAGGAAATATTTCTCAACTCATTCTATAAGTTGTATTATATGAGCCAGTATTACCTTGTTATAAAATCGGACAGATATCACAAGAAAAGAAAACACAGATCAATATTCCTTATGAATTAAGACATAAATCTTCTTAACCAAATACTAGCAAACTGAATCCAGCAACAGGTCAAAAGTATATACTATTACCAAGCAGGATTTATTCCAGGATTAGAAGTTGGTTTAGCATCCAAAAATCAATTGATGTTCACCATATTATAGAATAAAGGACAAAAACCACATGATCATCTCAATTAGTGAAGAAAACCTTGTTTGACAAAATTCAATATCCTTTCATGATTAAACAAACGCTGAACAAACTAGAAATAGAAGGGAACTCAACCCAAAACCCAATGAAGAGCATCTCTGAAAAAACACATAACATCGTATTCAATGGTGGAAGGCTTTCACCCTAAGATCAGGAATAAGAAAAGGATATGTACTCTCACCATGTCTATTTAAATTGTACTGAAGGTTGCAGCTAGCGCTATTATTCAAGAAAAAAGAAATAAAAGGTATTCAAATTGGAAAGCAAGAAGTGAAACTATTTTTATTCATAGATGATATGATATTGTATACAGAAAATTCTAAGGAATCCATAAAAACAATATCATTACCACTAAATGAGTTCAACAAGTTTCAGGATACCAGATCAAAATACAAAAATCAATTGTATTTCTATACACTAGCAGTGAACAAATATGAAAATGAATTTAAGAATATGATTCCATTCATAATAGCATCAAAAAGAATAAAATATGTAGGAATAAGTTTAACAAAAGTAAAAGTCACAAGTAAAAGACTTGTAACTATAAAACATTGTTGAAAGACATTAAAAACCTAAATACATAGAAACAAATTTCATGTTCATCAGTCAGAATACTTAATATTGTTAACATGGCAATACTCTCCCAAACTGATCTACAGATTCAACTCAAGACCTGTCAAAATCCCAGCTGTCTTTTTTGTAGAAATTGACAACCTGATTCTAAAATTCATATGGACATGAAAGAGATCCAGAATAGCCAAAGCAATCTTGAAAAAGAAAAAAATTGGAGAAATGACATTTTTCACTTTCACAACTTACTACAAATCTACAATAATCAAGACAGCATGATAGTGGCATAAGGAGAGACATACACATCAGTGGAATCGAACTGAGAGTCCAGGTTTTTGACAACGGTATTAAAACATGGGGAAAAGAATAGTCTTCAACAAATGGTGCTGGGACACAACTGGATATTCATATGCAAAAAAAAAGTTGGACCTTTATCTTACAGCTTTACACAGGTGTAATACACTTGTATAAATACATCTTTATACAATATTAAAAACAACTCAAAATAGATCCATTACCTAAATAAACATAAAAACAAAAATGATGAAAGTCTTTGAAGAAAACCTAGGCAAAGAGTTTCATGACATTGAATTAGGCAATGAGTTATTGAATATGAGACCAATAGCACAGGAAACAAAAGTAAAAATAGATAACTGGACTACATCAAAATTAAAAACTTCTGTCCATCAAAGGACAATCAACAGGCAACATACAGAATGGGAGAAAATATTTGCAAATCATATACCTGATAAAGGGTGAATCCAGGATACATAAAAGAATACTACAACTCAACAAAAAGAAAACCCAATTTTAAAAATAGGCAAAGGAGCCGGGCGCGGTGGCTCACGCTTGTAATCCCAGCACTTTGGGAGGCCGAGGCGGGCGGATCACGAGGTCAGGAGATCGAGACCACGGTGAAACCCCGTCTCTACTAAAAATACAAAAAATTAGCCGGGCGTGGTGGCGGGCGCCTGTAGTCCCAGCTACTCGGAGAGGCTGAGGCAGGAGAATGGCATGAACCCGGGAGGCGGAGCTTGCAGTGAGCCGAGACTGCGCCACTGCACTCCAGCCTGGGCGACAGAGCGAGACTCCGCCTCAAAAAAAAAAATAAAAAATAAAAATAAAAATAAAAATAGGCAAAGGACTTGAATAGACATTTCTCCAAAGAAGATATACAAATGGCTAACAAGCATGGGAAAAGATGCTCATTGTCACTAATCATTAGAGAAATGTAAATCAAAGTCACAATGAAATATTGCCTCACACTCAATATGATGGCTACTATAAACCCAAAACTCCCAAAACAGGAAATAAGTGTTGATGAGGATGTGGAGAAATTGGAACCTTTGTGCACTGCTGATGGAAATGTAAAATGGTGTGGCCACTACAGAGAAGTGTGGCAGTTCTTCAAAAATTAAATATAGAATTACCATATAATCCTGCATTTCACTTCTGGATATATACCAAAAAGAATTGAAAGAAAGGTCTTAAATACATATTTATATGCCCATTTTCACAGCAGTATTCTTCATGATAGCCAAAAGTGGAAGCAACCCAAAGGTCCATTGATAGATGAATAAATAAAGAAAATGTGGTACATACCTATAATGAAATATTACCCAGCCTTAAAAAGGAATGAAATTCTGATACGCCTTACAACATGGACAAATCTTGGGGACATTACACTTAGAGAAATAAGCCAGTCACAAAAAGACAAATATTGCATGATTCCACTTAGACAAGGAACTTACAGTACAGTAGCCCAAATCACAGAGACAGAAAATAGAATGGTGGTTGGCGGGGGCTGGGGAAAGCAAAAATGAGGAATTGTTTAATGGATATAGAGTCAGTTTTGCAGGATGAAAAAGTTTCCAAGATTGATTGCAAACAGTATGACTATATTTTACACTGCTGAACTGTACCGTTAGAAATGGTTAAGATGGCACATTGTATGTCATGGGTGTTTTTACCACAATTTTAAAAAGGCCATCAAAAATTGCTTAATTATGTTTTCAGAAATGCCAGATGGTAATATATTGCTGTTTAACAGATTTGAGACAATTTTAATTTTTCTGTGACCCTTGACTTCTATACCTCAACTTCTTTTTTTTTTTTTTTTATTGAGATGAAGTCTCACTCTGTCGCCCAGGCTGGAGTGTGGTGGTGCGATCTCAGCTCACTGCAACCTCCGCCTCTCGGGTTCAAACAATTATTGTGCCTCAGCCTCCCAAGTAGCTGGGATTACAGGCGCACGCACAGCACCACGCCCCACTAATTTTTGTATTTTTAGTAGAGACAGGGTTTTACCATATTGTCCAGGGTGGTCTCGAACTTCTGACCTCAAGCGATCTGTCTGCCTCAGCCTCCCAAAGTGCTGGGATTACTGACGTGAGCCACCGTGCCTGGCCTATACCTCAACTTCTACCTATGTCCACCTGGCTGCCCATAAATTAACCCAATAGCTGTCACTTAAGCCTACTCAATATGTGCCAGGCTTTTCCCTATACAATTGTGAACAATTTTCTAGTGAGCAAACTGAAGCTCAGTAAGGTCCAGTGACTTTTCCCAAGGTTGTGCAAGAGATGGAGCTCTCATTGGGTCCCAGTGGCCTGACCCTAAAGCCTGGGTTCTTTTCCACCAGACCTAATCTCCATCGAGCTGGCCTTATCCTAAGAACCACTTGGGGTATCTACAAAATCCAGATGCCCCCTGGTGATGAGCAATTCTCTAGGTTTTGATGAAAGTTGAATGTGTGGATGCTGGAATGAGTAAATTAACAAGTAAGGAGATGAATGCAAACAGGAATGACTAAATGGCCGGGCGCAGGGCTCACGCTTGTAATCCCAGCACTTTGGGAGGCCGAGGCGGGCAGATCATGAGGTCAGGAGATCGAGACCACAGTGAAACCCCATCTCTACTAAAAATACAAAAAAAAAAATTAGCCGGGTGTGGTGGCGGGCGCCTGTATTCCCAGCTACTCGGAGAGGCTGAGGCAGGAGAATGGTGTGAACCTGGGAGGTGGAGCTTGCAGTGAGCCGAGATCGCGCGCCACTGCACTCCAGCCTGGGTGACAGAGCGAGACTCCGCCTCAAAAAAAAAAAAAAAAAAAGGAATGACTAAATGGACAGACTCAGGGAGCCTTGAAGAGGGTGGGGTCTGGAAGGGAAGGAAGAGAGGAAGGAGAATAGCTAAGTAGGGAGATTTCACTCGGTGCTTACCAGAGCCTGTTGTCTACCCTATACTGAAGACAGAGGCTGTGGGGACAGCCTAGGGGCCTGGATCTATTGCCTACTTAGAGAGAGGCCAACTCAGACACAGCCGTGTATGCTCCCAGCAGCAACGGAGGTTCAGGCAAGATGCCCGAAGGAGGGAAGGGTGACAAGGGCAGTGGGGAGACTTGGAGAGTTTGTGCAGAGGGGAGGAACACACCTTTCTTTCTGGAGTGCAGTGGCACGATCTTGGCTCACTGCAACCTCTGCCTTCTGGGTTCAAGTGACTCTCCTGCCTCAGCCTCCTGAGTAGCTGAGATTACAGGCACCCACCACCACGCCTGGTTAATTTTTGTATTTTTAGTAGAGACGGGGTTTCATCATGTTGGTCAGGCTAGTCTCGAACTCTTGACCTCGTGATCCACTCATTTCGGCCTCCTAAAGTGCTGGGATTACAGGCGTGAGCCACTGTGCCCAGCCACATCTTTCTTTAGAAAGATCATGCTGGCTCCTGTGGGGAAGGCAACTTGAAGGGGAAGAAATTGGAAGAGGGAAGACTTGACACTAAACATAGAGCCATGGGCAGTAAGTTTTTGGAGGGACTTTTACCAGAGAGGGAGAGGAAGCAGTCTCCATTATCCACTCTTTGGTGACAGAGCCCAGAGGAACAGCTCTGTAATGGCTGGGGGTGGGGGCAAGGGCAGCAATGAACAGAGGAGGAGAGGGATGCTCCTGTTGTTGACTGCCTTCCAGGACACCAAGTGCTGGTCTGGCTGCTCCAACATGGGAAACTTTCATGTTGTCTCTCAGATCTAAGGGTCTCTCTACATTTTTTAAAAATTTATTTTTAATTTTTTAAATTTCTATCATTTTTCAGGTGGTTTTAATTACATAGATAAGTTCTTTAGTGGTGATTTCTGAGATTTTAGTGCACCAGTCACCGGAGCAGTGTACACTGTACTCAGTATATAGCCTTTTATTCCTCACCCCCTCCTCGCCTTGCCCCACCCCCAGTCTATATCATTCTCATTTGCATTTGTTTTTTGAGAGGTAGGGTGAGGTCTGCTGCATTAGCCCAGAGACAGCTGAGGAGGCTGGAAAGGAAAATGGCTTTCGGAGAATAGGGAAGGAAAAAGTCTGAGGAAGCAAAACTACTTAAAAAACACTGCTCTTTCCATTTCTGTATCATTTAACCAAACACCATCCTGTGGGTTCTGTCACTTGATCCTCATGCTGATCTGAGAACTCGGCAGAGCTGGGTCACTGCCTTCCCCAGGGCTAACCTGGTTTCTAAGCTGGCGCAAGACCCCAGGTGATCCAGCATCTAACCACAGAGCCCTTGCTGGACGGAGGGTGAAGACATTATGTGTCCCTGGCTCTGTTCAGGGAAGCAGGGCATAGACCTGAAGAATTTAATTACTTGTCATAGATAAAGCCTAGAGAAAAGGTGAGGGCGCAAAGTATCTCCTTCAAATTGGGAAGACTCTCGCAGGGCTCATTCACTAACACCAGTTCTCCTGAGCCCTTAAAGCCTGGGGGTGAGGGAGCCCTCCTGGTCAACCCTGTCTACCCTAGCCTCAGGGAGCTTCAGGGCTCCAGCATTGAAGGAACAGGGTCTGACCTCATTTGCCACCATAGGGATGGGGAGACTGAGGCAGGAGGTGAATGGGCTCCCAGCCTGGAGCCCTTTCCCCTCAGGACTTGGTTTCCCTACCCTAGCTCCGCCTGCAGGGACAGAAAGATATGGCCTGGAAATGGATGCCACTTCTGCTGCTTCTGGTCTGGGTAGCCACCATGTGCAGTGCCCAGGACAGGACTGATCTCCTCAATGTCTGTATGGATGCCAAGCACCACAAGACAAAGCCAGGTCCTGAGGACAAGCTGCATGACCAAGTATGGCTGGAGTGTGCCTCTGCTAAGGAGGGGGCTGGTTCTAACAGGGCGGAGAAAGTCAGGATGGTGGGAGAGGGATTGAGGGGTCAGATACCTCCACATCCTGAATTTTTGCTGTGGGAGAAGATGAAGGTGGAGTAGGAAGAGTGGCCGAGGTGATTTTAGTGGGGCCCTCCCCAGAGGTGGATACCATGTTGACAATGATATTGAGTCGTCATTCGATGGGCACCTGTTTTTTGTACAAAATTTCATATTCCCAGGGGTTCTTTGATGTAGGTAGATGATATTCTCCACATTACACAAGTAAGTGAAAATGAGGCTCACAAAAGCACATGGGCCCACACAGGAGCTGGACATGAATGGCCCCTGTGGAGGGGTAGGAATAGGACTGGGTTAGGTTCCTCCTTTGGTGGGCAACAGACTAGGGAGGCCCTGGCTTTTCCCACCCTCACTAAGTACCAGTTCCATGGAGTGCCAAGGGAGAAGAGGAGGAGGTCCTTCTGGCTGCAGTTTGAGGCACAGGGGCTGGACATTCACACAGTCTATATACATGTATGCCAGCCAGTGGATTGCAGCCTTATTAGACTCAATGTCTCACTTTTATGACAGATTTTTTTTAGATTCTGTTTTCTATCCTGCAATGAAATTCAAAGAACCTATTTGTATGCATAATTTTTGCAAATATCAACATAATGCTCTGTAATATATAGGAGAAACACACAGAAAGTAACTTGTAATAAAATAATATATATTTCAATATGTCAGTTCTCTGGTATGACTACATTAGAAGGCATTAGGAAATAGCACATGCTTGCTTTTGTCATAAAATCATTATAAGTGGGGAGCTACAAATGAAGATTGATACAGGTATATTCTATTGGTGACTTAAACACTATAAGATACTATAATATACACAATGTTACTGTTGATGTCATACTTTTCTAAAATAGTGAATAATTCTAGTAGAACAAAACACATAGTACAGTCTTCTATTTCATGGTATTTGCAGTCCCGGAAAACCCAGTCTAGATTAAAATCTTGTGAAAATATGATGTGCCTATATGTAAGATAGAGATAGATTTAAAAAGTAGGGCTTTTGCTTACTTTTTTTTTTTTTTTTTTTGAGAAGAAGCCTCACTCTGTTGCCCAGGCTGGAGTACAATGGTGTGATCTCAGCTCACGGCAACCTCCACCTCCGGGGTTCTGGTGATTCTCCTGCCTCAGTCTCCCAAGTAGCTGGGGCACCCACCACCATGCCTGGCTAATTTTTTTGTATTTTTACCAGAGACGAGGTTTCACCATGTTGGCCAGGGTGGTCTCAAACTCCTGACCTCAGGTGATAGACCTGCCTTGGCCTCCCAAAGTGCTGGGATTACAGCCACGAGCCACCACGCCCAGCCTGGCTTTTGCTTACTTTTTCCAGCAAATATTTTCATGGGCCTACTATGTGTCTGGCACTGGCCTAGCCACTGGGGACACAGATCTTACTGCATGCCAAGAAGAATAAATATATTCAAACTCCATTACTGCATGGCTCGCTCCCTCTCTTCCTTTGCTCAAAATGTCACCTACCAATGTGGCATTTCCTAACCTATTTAAAATTTCAGCAATTCCACATTACCATTTCCTGCTCTAACTTTTCCCATATCATTTATCATATCCTGACATACTATATATATATATATATATTTTTTTTTAAGTTTCTTACTGTCTCCTCTGACCAGAATGAAACTTCCATGAATACATATTTGTCTGTTTTGTTCTCTTCTGTATTCCCGGCATCTATAACCGTGACTGGTATAAAGTAGGTGCTCAATAATTTTTAAATGAGTAAGTGGAAGGACTTTTTATGAAGTGTTACATACCTCATAAATGATAACTATCATTCCCAAGACAGGGTTTCCCCTGGGCTCCCACAGTCCCCTGATCACACGGTTGTAATTGTGTTTCCTCCAAGAAAGGGGTTCCTGGAGGCCTAGGACAGAGGGACCATCACCTGGGAACCTGAGTGTTCCCAGGACAACCTGCCTAGAGCAGAGGAGTAAGAACCAAATGGGGGAGAGACACGAGGTGGCAGGAGGAGGAGGGTATGGGGAGGCACTTAGTCCTGTGTCTTCCCCACCCAGTGCAGTCCCTGGAAGAAGAATGCCTGCTGCACGGCCAGCACCAGCCAGGAGCTGCACAAGGACACCTCCCACCTGTACAACTTTAACTGGGATCACTGTGGCAAGATGGAGCCCGCCTGCAAGCGCCACTTCATCCAGGACACCTGTCTCTATGAGTGTTCACCCAACTTGGGGCCCTGGATCCAGCAGGTAGGGTGTCTCCCCCCCCCCCCCCCCCCAGCAGACTGCCATCCCCCTCAGTCACTTCAAGGTGACGGCTACCAGCATCCCTGGCTGAGAGGAGCCCTGCCTCCCCATCTCCCACCCAGGTGAATCAGAGCTGGCGCAAAGAACGCTTCCTGGATGTGCCCTTATGCAAAGAGGACTGTCAGCGCTGGTGGGAGGATTGTCACACCTCCCACACCTGCAAGAGCAACTGGCACAGAGGATGGGACTGGACCTCAGGTGAGGGTGATTGAGTTGGGGTTAGGAAAAAGGAGATTGAGGTGGGGTTTGGAAAATCCTCAAGGATTCGGGGTGGGGTGAAGATTTCTGGGGGTGGCCAGAAATGAGCTTTGGGCACAGGGGCTGAATGTCTGTGTCCACCATGTCTCTCCCTGCAGGAGTTAACAAGTGCCCAGCTGGGGCCCTCTGCCGCACCTTTGAGTCCTACTTCCCCACTCCAGCTGCCCTTTGTGAAGGCCTCTGGAGTCACTCATACAAGGTCAGCAACTACAGCCGAGGGAGCGGCCGCTGCATCCAGATGTGGTTTGACTCAGCCCAGGGCAACCCCAACGAGGAAGTGGCAAGGTTCTATGCTGCAGCCATGCATGTGAATGCTGGTGAGATGCTTCATGGGATTGGGGGTCTCCTGCTCAGTCTGGCCCTGATGCTGCAACTCTGGCTCCTTGGCTGAGTTCAGTCCTCCCAGACTACCTGCCCTCAGCTTGAATAACCAGGCTGGGCTCAGCTCAGCTCCCACAAATGACAGCGTCTTAAGCATGCTTCTATTAGTCACCTAACCCTCTGTCACCCGGTCAGTTCCTGCTCCATGGTGAGGCCAAGAGTCACTTCTAATAAACAGACTGATACATCCATGTCTGTGGAATTATTTTGGTTGTGAGTTTGTGGGTGGGTGGGAGACAGATTCTATGGCTTCTGGATTCCTTCAAATTAGAGCAACTAGACCTGTGTTTGAATCCCAGCTCTGCTACCTTGTGAAAATGAAACAGTTGCTTCACTGCTCTAAACCTTTGTTTCCTCCGGGATAAAAAGAGGTTAACAGTCCTGCCCTCAGGCTTGTGAAATATAGAGGAGCTGTTGCCTAGAAAGCCCGTGAGCCCAGTGTCTGCACATTAATAGTCTTCAGGGATCCTGTTGCTCCTGTTGCCCCAAGTGGGAGCCAGGTCCTGAGCTTATTTGTCTTGGTCTCCAAACAGCCTCCTGGTCCTCTAGCCCTTGTCTGCCTGGCTCTGTGCTCGGCTCTGCAACAGGAAAGCTGGGAATGGGAGTCCAGGAAAGGGTTCAGATTGCCAGTGGGATGAAAAAAATTCACAGTGGGATGAAAAAAACGTGATGCACACTGAAGGAGCAGAGTTGGGGCTTGGGGCTCTCAGAGGAAAAACAGAGCCAATTGGAGAGGGCAGTCTGGGGGTTCCTGGAATGGAATACTCAAGAACCTGGAACTGGTCCAGCGCTTCGGTGTCCTGGAGGTGTGGCTGGAAGAGTTAGAAACCCTTAAGGGCTTCCCGGGGTCAGGAGCCTCTGGCACCTTTGTCTCCTCCTGGGATTGGTAGATATGCCTGCCTAGCTTGAGGGGGTTGCTCTGTCTTTGCAAAGCCCTCGGGAGCTGGACCTAAGTTATCTCTGGGTCTCCCAACACCCCTTTCCCTTTGGATAAGTCTTTGTTTGCACACTCCTACTACAACTGTCCCCAGAGAGGCCCAGGTAAGCCTCTGAGAACACTCTGCAGGTAGGTGGCCCAGCTAGGACTAGAACCGAGGTGTGCAGACTCCCAGTCCAGGTCTCTCCCCCACTACCAAGGATTCCCCTCACATCAGGCTCATCTTTTCTTATACTAAAAGGTGGCTGATGAGGAAGGTGGCACAGATTGTAGGATGAGTTATTGAGTTCTGGAGGCACTGTTGGCTGGGTTGGTGGATCTCTTAGTTATTATATTTATCTAGTGTGGAAGGCCCCACAGAGCCCCTTCCACGTCCCAGGCTCTGCTCCAGCTGGGTTAAGTCAATGCATATTTGAAATAGAGGAAGGAGCTTGCGGGACTGACCTGGGCTCCGTCAACAGGTTCAACGTAGCAAAGTGAAAGTTCTCTGCCAGGTTAAAGGGATTCTCCCACGGCGGCCCAAGAGATGGTGGCGGCGGGCGCCCGGCTGGAGGCCTGCGCCTTTAAGGAGCCAGGGGGCGGAGGGGCGGGGCAGGAAGACGACTCCCCGGAGACGCCGCCACCGGCTAGGTCTTTTTTTGGGAGGGGGCGGGCCAGACCCTTTTATGGGCTCCGCCCCCTTTCCGGCGGCCGCGTCCCCCCTTCCGCCCTCGGCGGGAGGGGAGGGAGCCAGGGGGGCGTTGAAGCGGACCCCGTCTGGGAGCTCCCCGCTGGGCGTCCGGCCCGCGGAGGCGCGAGTTTGCTGACTCGGAGGGAGCCGCTGGGGCGGGGGCGAGTGCTAATAATACCCGTTCGTTCCGCAGCCGCGCTTTACAGTTGACACAGCTGTCACCTTCGTTCCTCCTTAATTAATAATAAAAATAGCCGCCGTTCGGGAGCGCGGGCTGGGCGCCAGGCCCGGTACCGAGCGCGGTACGAGGCCGGCTCCCAGAGCCGGCCCTCGCTACAGGATCCCCATTTTCCAGAGCGGGAAGCCGAGGCTCAGCCCCGCGCCGCGACTTGCCGAGGTCACCCAGTGGGCCAGCGGCTCCGGGACCGAGGCGCGGGGCGGGGTGAGGCGAGGCGCTGTGCTGCCCCCGGCTCCCCGGGGCGGCGCGGGGCGGGGCGGGCGGCGCGGAGGGCGGGGGCGCGCGCGGATGGCCATCTTAAGTGCCGCCTGGAGCCCAGGGCCGCTGTCCGGGGAAGGGGGCGCCGGAGCAGCTCGGGAGGTGGGGGTTTGCGTGCGGCGGCCGGGATCCCGGGAGGGAACTTTCTCCTAGACGGGCCAGGGGATCTTCCTGGCTTCGGACTGCTGAACCCTCCCAAGGCCCGGCCTGCGGGTGTGGGGGGTGGTGCTGGGGAACTTGGCCGAGAGGGGGAAGGGCTCTGCCGGGCTGGGAGGGGCTGCGTGAGGGGCTCGAGAACGTCGCACCTCGTCTGGGGGTGTGTGGGGGAGCGGATCTCTATGGAGGGGATCTCCCCGCAGGCTTTGCCAGGGGACGGTCCCCGTGGAGTTGGGGGTTCAGATCTAAGAGGGAGCTGTATTTCGCGGGAGTTGGGGGCCCTGCCCGCCTGGGTGGAAGGAAGAGGATGGGTAGGGGGTCATCCTGGATCCTTAGCAGTTTGGGGGAACTCGATGCAGCCAAGCTGTACGGGGGCCGAGAGGAAGAGCCATGGAGTGGAATCAGACCTTTATGGGGCTTAGGGGTCATATCATTGGGAGAACTGAGAAGCGCTGAATTCTCCAGGGGGTGCCTGGATCCCGAAGTGTCGGGGCCAGGATGGGGGGACCCGGATTTCGATGGGGGTTTGAGACTGGATCTCTTCGGGTGAATGATGGGGGCAGGATCATTGTGGGATCTGGGAGGTCCCGGGCCCTTCGGGAAGGTGGGGGCACCGTCCCCGCAGGAGGAGCTGGGGGCAGGGGCGGCCCGGGCTGCGGGCCGAGCGGAGGGGGAGGGGGCGGCAGCCGGCCCTGCGCTCCGCTCCTGCCCCTCCCCCGCCGCCTCTGAACAAACTTTTCTTTCTGTTCAAGTTGAGGCCGGCGCTGCAGGCAGCGGCGGCTGCGCGGCGAACGAGGCGGCCTGCGCGGCGGAGTGCTGAGTCCCGATCCCCGGCTCTGTCCGGCCCACGGATCCTCAAGCCCGGGCCCCGGGCCCGGCCCCAGCCTCAGCCCCGAGCGTCTCCGGGCGGATGGCGCGGGGCGGCGGGCGCGGGCGGTGCTGAGCCCTGCGCGGGCCATGGCCTCGGCCTGCGGGGCGCCGGGCCCAGGAGGCGCGCTGGGCAGCCAGGCCCCCTCCTGGTACCACCGCGACCTGAGCCGCGCGGCCGCGGAGGAGCTGCTGGCCCGAGCGGGCCGCGATGGCAGCTTCCTGGTCCGAGACAGCGAGAGCGTGGCGGGGGCCTTCGCGCTCTGCGTCCTGTGAGTGGGGCGGGGGCTCCTCGCGGGCTGGCATGGACCGGGAGCGCGGGCACGGCCGGGTGTGGAAAGGGCCCGGGTCAGGGTGCCTGGGGCGGTGGGACGCCAGACCCGCCTCCACCCCCCCAGAGTGGGAGCCTTGGCTTTCTCCTGGGTCTGAGGAGGGACGCAGGGGCACTTCCTGCTGTGTGTCTGGGGGCACTTTCAGGAGCCTTGAGGGCAGAGAATATGGGGTTCTGCGGCCCAGTGTGACTGTGATGGACGAAAAATTCGGGCATTCCCCGGCAGACCCCTTCAGGCATCCTCCAGGTAGAAGGGAGCAGGGGAGAGGATGTACATTCCACGTTGTGTGCAGTCCCGTTTGGATAGGGACTGAGTGGTGAGCAGGAGAGGGAGTCGGGGCAGAGGGACTGATGGGGTGTGTGGGGATGCCTGGCAGCTTCCTTAGGGCCCCTTTCGGTGCTTTGGGTTTCTGCCTGGCCGTGTATGGCTCGTGGTGGCGGTGGTGGGTGGTGTAGAGAGGAAGGCTTAGGGAAGCAGAGGCTGAGGCTGTATGGGACCTTGCCATTATTTCTGAACCAACGAGTGAGTGTTTGAGCCCTGGCTCTGGGCTTGAGCCCTGGTTACCTGGCTGCCCTAGCCCTGAGCTATGAGTGCTGAGAGCAGAGCCAGACTTCGTGCTTCTCTGGGTGGGCCAGGTCCTGTGGCTGTGCCTTTCAGCCCAGTGTGGTAGTGGTGCTGGGGTGAGTTAGCATTCTTGGTTTTGCAGCCTTCTACCGGCTTTGTACGTCCTGCCCTGCAGTCTGACATTGAGTTGGCTTCTGTGGGCCCAGTGAGTGGGAATCTGTGGGGGCTGCTTTATTTAGATCTGTTATTTAGATCTTTATTTAGATCTTTCTTAGCTCTGTGAACCCCCTCCCAAACTCCTGTCCCGCTGTACCTTCCTTACCCCTTTGTTCTCCTGACATCTTTGGTCGGGGGGCACATTAGCCTAGACTAGGGGAGACTTTTTTTTTTTTTTTTTTTTTTGAGACGGAGTCTCGCTCTGTCACCCAGGCTGGAGTGCAGTGGCGCGATCTCGGCTCACTACAAGCTCCGCCTCCCGGGATCACGCCATTCTCCTGCCTCAGCCTCTCCGAGTAGCTGGGACTACAGGCGCCCGCCACCACGCCCGGCTAATTTTTTTGTATTTTTAGTAGAGACGGGGTTTCACCGTGGTCTCGATCTCCTGACCTTGTGATCCGCCCGCCTCGGCCTCCCAAAGTGCTGGGATTACAAGCGTGAGCCACCGCGCCCGGCCTTTTTTTTTTTTTGAGAAAGAGTCTCGCTCTGTTGCCCAGGCTGAAGTGCAGTGGTGCGATCTCGGCTCACTGCAACCTCCACCTCCTGGATTCAAGTGATTCTTCTGCCTCTGCCTTGCCAGTAGCTGGGATTACAGGCGCTCGCCACCAAGCCCGGCTAATTTTTGTATTTTTAGTAGAGATGGGGTTTCACCATATTGGCCAGGCTGGTCTTGAACTGCTGACCTCAAGTGATCCACCTGCCCTGGCCTCTCAAAGTGCTAGGATTACAGGTGTGAGCCACCTCGCCCAGCTGGGGAGACATTTTTAATTGTGACAACTGGGATGGTGCTATTGACATCTAGTGGGTAGAAGCCAGGGATACTGCTAAACATTCTACAGTGCACAAGAGAGTCCCCCACAACAAAGAACTGTGCAATCCAAAATGTCAGTGGTATGGAGGTTGAAAAACTCTAGCCTAGGCAATTGACCCAACAAAAAAGGGGCCCTATGAGTCTTAGCTTAGGCCTCAAGTCTGAGGCCCAGCAGGGGGAGACTAAGGAGGGACAGACTAGGCAGATGAATATCCCCAAGTCCTGCTTCCCAGCCCCCTCTGAGGCATACCCCCTAATTAGGCTGGGGAGGGAGGCAGGTGCTGGGTCAGCTGTTAAGTGGGAGGGGGACAGCTGGGGCCTGTATCTGGGTGAGGAACATTATTGTCCCAGGAGGGGGAGAATCCTGGCCCCATTGCCAGGGGAGGCTGTGAATGGGGTGAGGGGTCTGTCTGTGAGTGGGGGCTTCAGGTTTGCCAGCTGACTCTGGCTCCTCCCTGCATCTCAAGAGCCTGGGGGTAAGGATCAGACGTGGGCGATCAGACATGGGCAATATCTTAGATTTGCCAAATACACACATACTTGCTTACCTGTATACATTCCGGGTGTTCATGGATAATATGCAAGACACGCCCCTGCCCCAGCAGGCACAGGCAATCTGACCAGCAGGCTAGGATACTGGCCCTGGCTTCTGCCATGGTTTAAAATCCCAACTCCACCTTTTACTTACTCTGTGACCTTAGGCAAATCACTTTCCCTCTTTGAGCCTGTTTCCTCAGCTGGAGAATGGGGATAATAATATCTGTTTAGAAGTGTAAGAATTAAGTAAGATTTATAGGACACTGGGTACCCAGCGTGTCACAGATAGGATTCAGTTAATTGTATGCTATTGTAATAAACACAGATAGTGTTTATAATAGTCTACAAAGGAACACCCGGTGACAGACACTCACCCAGAATAAGCAGCCAGGAGAGCCCCTGAGGGGGCCACGATATGGGGGTTCTCACCTCCCGCCTGCCCAACACCTAGGGTGACTCCTGGGCGACTCTTTGGGGAAGCATGCCCTGCAGTGTGGAGGCAGAGGATCTTCCATCCCCCGCTGATTGTGCACCTGGCTCAGCTGTCACCTGCTCAGCTGCAGCTCCTGTCTGTCAGCACCCCTCTTGCCCCTCCTTGGCTTGGGGCTCCTAGAGGCCCAGGTCTCCCATGGGGGCCCTCTTTGGTGGGAAAGCCTAGGGTGATGCCCCCACACTCCTCAGCAAAAGTGCCCTAGACATACCCGATTCCAGCAGAGCCAGACAGCAGCGTAAACACAGGAGGCATACACACGTGTTAGCATGTTGCCCGTGTGTGCAAACGGGCTAACCAGGCTTCTGAAGATTCTTACTCTGGCGGGGGGCCCAGACTGGTACCACAGCCCAGAGGGGCTGTTTAGACAGCTGTGGAGGCCACAAAAGAGCTCCCTGTTGCTTCCCAGGCCCTGCCCTGTGGTGGGTGTGGAGTCTGTGTAGGTCTGGTGGGGAGAGGGGGGTGTTCTGGTCATTCCTGCCCAATAGGCAACACCAGGAGGGTGGAAGTGGACCGGCCACATCATTAACCCTGTGCAGCCTGGGCAGGTGGTTTTAGGGAAACCAGGCTGAGGGGGTTGGGGTGCTGAGCTTGCTGGCAGGAGGAAGGGGTGCTTTGGGTCTTAGACCCCAGCCTGGGGGTGACAGATTCTGGCCCTGCCTTGGCATCAGGTATCAGAAGCATGTGCACACGTATCGCATTCTGCCTGATGGAGAAGATTTCTTGGCTGTGCAGGTAGGAGCTTGGGCCCCTGACCCCTGACCTTGATCCACCCTAGGGCTTGGGGACCTGCTGGCTGACCTTTCCTCTCACCCTTGCTGGCCCACAGACCTCGCAGGGTGTGCCTGTGCGCCGCTTCCAGACCCTGGGTGAGCTCATCGGCCTGTACGCCCAGCCCAACCAGGGCCTTGTGTGCGCCCTGCTTCTTCCTGTAGAGGGGGAGCGAGAGCCGGACCCGCCGGATGACCGGGATGCCTCAGGTACTTCCCAATGTGCAGGTCCCTCCCTTCCTGCCCCTGTCCCTTGGCTCTACCTGCCTCTTCCCATCCCCCGCTTCTCAACCCCACCTCTCCTGTAACCCCCTTTCCCTTGGCCATGATGCCGGGGCCCTTTATCCCTCTTTCCATGGAAGTCGCTTTACAGCTGCATCGTGCCTCCTACTCCACTGAGTGTGGGAGGCCCAAACAGCTGCCCACTGACCCCTGCCCACAGATGGGGAGGATGAGAAGCCCCCGCTGCCCCCGCGCTCTGGCTCCACCAGCATTTCTGCCCCCACTGGGCCCAGCAGTCCCCTGCCAGCTCCTGAGACTCCCACAACTCCAGCTGCTGAGAGGTGAGACCTCCATCCCACCCACTGAACAGGAGACCCTTTCTCCTCTGAGAACTATTTCCCTACCAAAGGTGGAGAGGCCTTCTAAGCCCCCACCAGGGACCCCCACCCCACCTCAGCCCAGAGGCAGATACCCTGATCCATCCTGCCCTGGTTGCCACAGGTACTATCTCCTCTAGGGATGGGGCAGAGGTGCTGGGACAGGTCAGCAGGACCTCCACTGACTTCTTAACCCCTCCCCAAAGTGCTCCCAATGGGCTGAGCACCGTCTCGCACGAGTACCTGAAAGGCAGCTATGGGCTGGACCTGGAAGCTGTGCGGGGTGGAGCCAGCCACCTGCCCCACCTCACCCGTACCCTCGCCACCTCATGCCGGAGGCTGCACAGGTATCTGGGACATCCAACCCCATGTATTACACCCTTACCTCTGACCTGTCCTCACCTGCTTCCTGGCTGCACAGGTGCCGTGATCTCTGACCCTGAACAGTGAACTAGCCTTTGCCTGTTGACTTTCCTCACTGGTACCCTTTATCCTTGTGGTGAGGTGGAGGCTACAACCAGTGCCCCCTTCCCTATACGTAGGTCAGGGTGGGAGTTCTTTTGATCTGATGTCTTCCCTAGTGAGGTGGACAAGGTCCTGTCAGGCCTGGAGATCCTGTCCAAGGTGTTTGACCAGCAGAGCTCGCCCATGGTGACCCGCCTTTTGCAGCAGCAGGTAGGATTGTAGGGAGACCTCTGGGAGGTGGGTTTGTGTTCTGGAGCTGGGTGGGAGGCTCTGCGTACGTGACTCATGTACAAGCCTGGTTCTTCCTCCCCCCAGAACCTGCCACAGACAGGGGAGCAGGAACTAGAGAGCCTGGTGCTGAAGCTGTCAGTGCTAAAGGACTTCCTGTCAGGCATCCAGAAGAAGGTGGCATGACCTCTGACCCTTGACCCCCGATTCACTGGCCACTGTCATTGGCCTAGCACTGATCTCAACCCTGAGTCTACAACTTAACATTGGCCCCAAGGTCAATTGTGTCCCTCCCTGCCCCAGCCTTCAGTGTGTCCCCTGACCCTGCCCTGCCCTTGTTCCCTCCAGGCCCTGAAGGCCCTACAGGACATGAGCTCCACAGCACCCCCGGCTCCGCAGCCATCCACACGTAAGGCCAAGACCATCCCTGTGCAGGCCTTTGAGGTACATGGCAGTGGGGCCTCACAGGGCCAAGGGTGGTTGGAGGTGACCGGGGTGCTGCCTACTCCAAGGTCTTGTCAGCAGCCTCCCCACCTGGCCTACAGGTGAAGCTAGATGTGACCCTGGGTGACCTGACCAAGATTGGGAAGTCGCAGAAGTTCACGCTGAGCGTGGATGTGGAGGGTGGGCGGCTGGTGCTGCTGCGGAGACAGCGGGACTCCCAGGAGGACTGGACCACCTTCACGCACGACCGCAGTGAGCCAGGGCCAGACCTGGGAGGGGTGGGCAGGGCGGAGCCCCTGGCCTAGGGGCACAGGCCCATGTGACTGGTCCTCCATGCCTTAGTCCGCCAGCTCATTAAGTCCCAGCGTGTCCAGAACAAGCTGGGTGTTGTGTTTGAGAAGGAGAAGGACCGGACTCAGCGCAAGGACTTCATCTTTGTCAGTGCCCGGGTGAGCAGCAGGCTGGGCCAGGCCACTGGGGACTGCAGGGGTCCCCCACATGGGTGCTTCCCATTAGAGGGCAAGAGAGGGAACACATGAGGTAGGCATGCCATCCCTCCTGGCAGGGGTAGGTCTGACAGGGTAGAGGGTGTTGAGAATGGGTGGCCTGAGGGTGGATAACATTTACCAGCACTGTTACATGCTTGAGCAGTGGGTATACAGTGAAGAACAAGACAGAGCCTCTCATGGACGTGAGCCAACTGGCAGGGTATCCCTGTGGATACCTACCTGCCCCTGAGTGGCTGCTGTTCCCCCAGAAGCGGGAGGCCTTCTGCCAGCTGCTGCAGCTTATGAAGAACAAGCACTCCAAGCAGGACGAGCCCGACATGATCTCCGTCTTCATAGGCACCTGGAACATGGGTGAGGCCCGGGCTGGGGCTGGGGCAGGAGAGAGGGATGGCCCCAGAGCAGGTGCCTAACCCCTCCAGACCCACCTCACCCCCTTCACCTCCAGGAAGTGTACCACCTCCAAAAAACGTGACATCCTGGTTCACATCGAAGGGTCTGGGGAAGACCCTGGACGAGGTCACAGTGACCATACCCCATGACATCTATGTCTTTGGGACCCAGGAGAACTCAGTGGGCGACCGCGAGTGGCTGGACCTACTGCGCGGAGGCCTCAAGGAGCTTACAGATCTGGATTACCGCCCGGTGAGGGGGGGTCATCTTGTCCAGGACCCTGTCCTCACACACCACCTCCAAACTATCCTACTTGACTTCATGGGCAACCCTGGGAGCACAGCTTCACTGGCTTTTTCTCTGGTCCCTGAGCATATCCTCTGGGAGATCTGACCTGAGTCCTTCATGCCACAAGAGGAACCATTTCTCTCCAGTCCGTCAGGAAGAGGGGTGGCAAGTCTTCCTATCCTGTGACAGACACAAAAGTCTATTTATAGTGCAGGGGGAAATGGAGGCAGTGGGTGCAGCAGGGCAGTGGTGACCATGCACTCTCTACCCAGATTGCCATGCAATCACTGTGGAATATCAAGGTGGCAGTGCTGGTCAAGCCAGAGCACGAGAACCGTATCAGCCACGTCAGTACGTCCAGTGTGAAGACTGGCATCGCCAACACCCTGGGTAAGCGGGGCTGGCAGGTGCCCGAGACTGGCAGCGTCCCTCTGTCCATGGCTTCTGCTTCCTCTCAAGCCTAGGATTGCCCCATTTTTGGTGATCTTAGTTTCCCCATATATAGGGTACTTTGAACTTTGAAAAGCATATTCATATTCTAAATCTCTCCCAGCACCACTGGGAAGGCAAGGCCAGGATAATTACCCCCTTTTCACAGATGATAAAACTCAAACCCAGAGTGGTTGAGTGACCTGCCCAAGGTCACACAGCAAGTAAGTGGTGGAGCCAGGCATTGTGCCCAGGTCTCCTGGTTTTTGGTCTGGTGCTCTCCCAGGTAGATTCTGCTCAGAATCTGCAGGGCCTTTCAGCTTCACCCTTGGGGTCCCCTGTGATCTCCAGGGGCTCTGCTCACACATACAGACAGACTCAGGCCATCCACACAGACCATGTGTGCCCAATGAGGACCCCCGCCCAGGGAAGGTGTGGGTGTGTGCAGGGGACTGCCCATGTCACAGCGTCTGGTGGGCTCAGCGGGAGGATCCTCTCACTGCAGCTTTGAGAGGCAGAAGGGAGAGTTGGGAGCCCTCTAAGGGTGACCCAGGCCTTCCTCTCTTGCTTGCCCTAACAGGGAACAAGGGGGCTGTGGGCGTCTCCTTCATGTTCAATGGCACCTCATTTGGCTTTGTGAATTGTCACCTCACCTCGGGAAATGAGAAGACGGCTCGGTGAGGGGGTGCCTTTCCCATGGTCTCTTTACACCCATCCCATTCACCTGAGGCCTGTTCCCGCTCCCATATCCCAGCCCATGACCCTCCCGCAGGCCTGTCTCCAGAGACCCCCTGCTCTCTTATCCCAATTCAAGATCCTCTGTTCCTGACCCTAACCTTGTCCCCAGGGGCCCGGATCTTTTACCCCATCCCTGACTCCTGAGACTTCTTCCCTTTATGCCTATCCCTGACGTCTGGCCCTGACCCTGGGGATCTACCCCTCCCCACCACGCACCCCTCACCCTAGGAGGAACCAGAACTACTTGGACATCCTGCGGCTGCTCTCGCTGGGCGACCGGCAGCTCAGTGCCTTTGACATCTCTCTGCGTTTCACGCACCTCTTCTGGTTTGGGGACCTCAACTACCGCCTGGACATGGATATCCAGGTGCGAGCAGGGCCCTGCCATGGCTGTAGGGAGGCTAAGGGCCACATGGGCTATCACCCCTGGCTCTGGCTCAGAAGGAAAGTTTCCAGCCTTTGCGTCCTCCATCCCAGGAGATCCTGAACTACATCAGCAGGAAGGAGTTTGAGCCCCTTCTCAGGGTGGACCAGCTCAACCTGGAGCGGGAGAAGCACAAGGTCTTCCTTCGATTCAGTGAGTGTGGGCCTGGCAGGTGGTGATCTGAGGGTAGGAGGCTTGCAGTATCCCTGGGTGTCAGGGCCCCGATCCCCACCTGTCTCCTGCTTTCCTTAGGTGAGGAGGAGATCTCCTTCCCACCCACCTACCGCTATGAGCGGGGTTCCCGGGACACATATGCCTGGCACAAGCAGAAGCCAACTGGGGTGAGCCAAGAAAACGGCATGGGCCTTGGGGGACCCCAGGCCTGCGATGAATCAAGAATTTGGGTCAAGGGTATGGGCCTCTGCAGCTTCCACTCCAGCCTCCATGGCCCCTCTGAGGCCTTTGGGTGATCCTGCGTATTGTGAGGTTCCAAGAAGGGAGGTGGGTGCTAGGGCCTCTTGTAATAGAAGTGTGGGGACTCATCAGCTCTGGAGTGGGGTCCATGCCAAGCAGCCCCCTAGTTGTCAGCTCTAACCATGCTGCCATCCCCTGCCCCAGGTCCGGACCAATGTGCCCTCATGGTGTGACCGGATTCTGTGGAAATCCTACCCTGAAACTCACATCATCTGCAATTCTTATGGTCAGAGGCTCCCGGACAGAGTGATGGGAGATCTGGGGTGGTCACCATCTGGACTCTGCCCTAACCTTGGGAGATGGGAGCAGAGGGTGAGAATATTCCCCCTGAGTCCCCATTCCTATCCCCTCTCCCCAGGTTGCACTGATGACATCGTCACCAGCGACCATTCCCCTGTGTTTGGGACATTTGAGGTTGGAGTTACCTCCCAGTTCATCTCCAAGAAAGGTGATTGTTCCAGATATGCTTGTGGATGTGGCATAATCTAGGTGGGCACAGGTGGTGGCCTCGGGATGTACATAGGTTTGACTATGTGTGTGTGGGTGTGTGTACCAGTGAGTGCAGGAGTGTTTCTCAAGGTGTGATGTGTCAGGGTGTCTGTGCGCCTGGGCCATCACGAGTTGTGTGCCCATGAGTGTGTGTGTGCATAAGTGAGTGTACACCTATGTGTCTGTGTCTGTCTAGGGCCACGTGTGTGTCCCTGAGTATGCCTGTAGGTGTGGGAATCCCGCAGGCATTCTGGTCCCCAGCACCCTCTTCAATGGGTCTTTTATCCTTGGGTTGTCTCTTTGCTGTGGTCCAGGGTCTGGCCTCTGGAGTTTCCCTTTTGGTGGCTTGGGACTGGGGAGGCCCCTCCTGGCCCTGCCTCCTTGCTCTGGACCCCTGATTTCATGTCCCAGGGCCCTGTTTCTCTGTCCCATTCCTCCTGTGATCCTCTCGGTACTCCTGTTTGTTCTCCTCCCTTTCCCCTCAGGGCTCTCGAAGACTTCAGACCAGGCCTACATCGAGTTTGAGAGCATCGAGGCCATTGTGAAGACAGCCAGCCGCACCAAGTTCTTCATCGAGTTCTACTCTACCTGCCTGGAGGGTCAGACGCGTGGCAGGGGCTGGGTGTGGGCCAAGGAGGATGGGAGGCCAGAGGGTGCAGTCAGCCCCCTACTTAGGGGGAAAGGAAGCTGAGAGGTGGTGCTCAGTTGGGTGTCTCCCACCCCCACCCTAGAATACAAGAAGAGCTTTGAGAATGATGCCCAGAGCAGTGACAACATCAACTTCCTCAAAGTGCAGTGGTCTTCACGCCAGCTGCCCACGGTGAGGCTGTGGGCAGGGCCCCTGCTTATGAGTGAGGGCACAGAGAGGGGTACATAAGAGTTTATTGGAGAGCCTGCCTGGGAGGGAGTGTGGGGCCAGCAGAGCGTGCGTGCGTGCGTGCGTGCGTGTGTGTGTGTGTGTGTGTGTGTGTGTGTGTGTATGGGCATGGGCATGAGTGAGGGCAAAGGCGTTTGCTTTATTTTGGGAGTGTGGAACTTTATTGCAGTTTGTTCATTCATTCAGGAGATGCTTCTTGAGCTTTTGCTAAATGTCAGGTCCTATGTTAGCTATTGAGAAAATTAATTAGTTAGTGATGCTAAGTGCTGTAAAAGGCCCGTTTAGGGCTGTGTCTTTTGCATTAAGGATTTGGCTCTTCTCTGAAGAGTTGAGTGTGAGTGAGCACAGATGACCTGAGGGTGGGGAGTGAGTGGTGTCAGGGGCAGCATGTAGGAGGGGCAGGAGGAAGTGGCGGGGCTTTGTTCCTCACTGGGCCTCCCTGCTTCCCAGCTCAAACCAATTCTGGCTGATATCGAGTACCTGCAGGACCAGCACCTCCTGCTCACAGTCAAGTCCATGGATGGCTATGAATCCTATGGTGAGGGGTGAGGGGTGCTGAGGGGAACAGGAAGCTAGACAGGGCCCTAGATTAGCTTCGTAATTTGCTGGTTTGTCCCATCTGCCCCTCAGGGGAGTGTGTGGTTGCACTCAAGTCCATGATCGGCAGCACGGCCCAACAGTTCCTGACCTTCTTGTCCCACCGTGGCGAGGAGACAGGCAATATCAGAGGCTCCATGAAGGTGCGGGTGCCCACGGAGCGTCTGGGCACCCGTGAGCGGCTCTACGGTGGGGACTCCACTGGGACATGAGATAGGGTGGTGTGAACAGATTGAGGAGGGCAGGGTGCAGGGTGCATGTTGGAATCTCTGGGATACCTGGAGGTTCTGCAGCCACAGCTGGGAATAGTCCTGCCCCAAGGCATAGCTGGGAAAGGGCTGGCAGGCCCAGTGGGTGTCTGTGGGATCCAGGAACCCAGGTCTCCTCTGAGTCTCCCTTCCTGCCCCCTCAGAGTGGATCAGCATTGATAAGGATGAGGCAGGAGCAAAGAGCAAAGCCCCCTCTGTGTCCCGAGGGAGCCAGGAGCCCAGGTGAGCTAGGGCTGTGTTGAATGTCATATGAAAGGGTACCTAGGGGCATCTGGTCAACCCCACTTCATCTCCTCTCTCCTGTGCATCCCTGGCAGGTCAGGGAGCCGCAAGCCAGCCTTCACAGAGGCCTCCTGCCCGCTCTCCAGGTTATTTGAAGAACCAGAGAAACCGCCACCAACGGGGAGGCCCCCAGCCCCACCCCGAGTAGCTCCCCGGGAGGAGCCCTTGACCCCCAGGTGAGAGGAGGAACCTGTCACCGCCCCCACTTCCCCCGCCCACCTCTATCCATCACTATCCCCTGCAGGGTCTCAGGGCTGGCCTGGGGATCATCAGCTGCTTAGGTGCCCTGCCACCCTGTGGTTGGAGCTGCCACGGCCTTATGCCTGTGGCCAGCCAGGCCACCCTTAGCTGTGGCTCTGAGTCAAAGGGAGCAGTCAGCCTTTCCTCTCAATTCCGCCTTTAAAAATGGAATGCGAAATTGTTTTTAAGACAGCTCCCTCCATGTAAACAGACCTAGCTTGAGCCTTCTGTTTGGAGGAGGCACACGGCTCGGCCTGGGATTTCCCAGGGTACCTTCTTTGGAACTCTGTCCTGCAAGAGGCGGCAGTTGAAATGGGTTTGTGGTCAAATGAGTTTGGGAAATGCTTTTTCTAGATTCTTTTCTTAGACATTCCCAGTGCATGTTAGTATTAGCAAAAGCTCTGAGCATGTGGACAGGAAGGAAACCTTTTCAGCTCTGTTTAATATAGTTTCCCAAACTTAATGGGCCAGGAAACTTATTTTCCATGTAGTAACTATTAACATTCTGGGGAATTAGCGCTCTGTGTCACACTTTGGGAAAGTGAGGCTTGCTTTCTAATTATATCCAATTGTTGCTTAAACTTACATAAACTCCTAGGTACAGTTTGGTGCTTTTTCACTCATCTTCAGCTGTTGTCAGTCACCTGGGTTTTATCCCTAGGCTTGAATAAGACCCACCTGAATCTCTGAGAAAGATTCTGCAGTGGATTGACTGTGGGTGCCTCGAGAGGCTTTCCAAACCTGGCCTTTCATTGAAGGCTTCTTGCCCTGTCTTCTGGCACCTCTATTCTGACCCATTTAGCTTGGGTTCCACAGCTACAGATAAAGTCATGAAAGATCTAAGTATCTTAGCAAGTGAGGCAAGGGATTGTAGGATTATCCATTCAAAGGGTTATCCTCCCCCTGACCTTTAGAGATGAAGAAACTAAGGGCAGGTGATGTGCTCAAGGTCATGAGAAAGTCTAGGACCAGGGGACTTTCTGACTCCCATCTAGTTCTCCCTCCACTGCTCCCACTGCCTTAGACCTGGGTTCCTGGATCCTGGTTTAGTTGTTCTGCTTCCACACCCAGGTTGAAGCCAGAGGGAGCTCCTGAACCAGAAGGGGTGGCGGCCCCCCCACCCAAGAACAGCTTCAATAACCCTGCCTACTACGTCCTTGAAGGGGTCCCGCACCAGCTGCTGCCCCCGGAGCCACCCTCACCTGCCAGGGCCCCTGTCCCATCTGCCACCAAGAACAAAGTGGCCATTACAGTGCCTGCTCCACAGCTTGGGCGCCACCGGCCCCCTCGTGTGGGAGAGGGGAGTTCTTCAGATGAGGAGTCTGGAGGCACACTGCCCCCTCCAGACTTTCCACCTCCACCACTGCCGGACTCAGCCATCTTCCTGCCCCCCAGCCTGGATCCTTTACCAGGGCCAGTGGTCCGGGGCCGTGGTGGGGGTGAGGCCCGTGGCCCACCACCTCCCAAGGCCCATCCAAGGCCCCCACTGCCCCCAGGCCCCTCACCAGCCAGCACTTTCCTGGGGGAAGTGGCCAGTGGGGATGACCGTTCCTGCTCCGTGCTGCAGATGGCCAAGACGCTGAGCGAGGTGGACTATGCCCCTGCTGGGCCCCCACGCTCAGCACTCCTCCCAGGCCCCCTGGAGCTGCAGCCCCCCCGGGGACTGCCCTCGGACTATGGCCGGCCCCTCAGCTTCCCTCCACCCCGCATCCGGGAGAGCATCCAGGAAGACCTGGCAGAGGAGGTGTGTGGAGCAGGGTGGCTGTCTGTGTGTGCCTGAGGGTGCTTGCCCACAGACTGGTACCCTTTCACTCCACCATTCAGCACTCATGGTGTCCCCGCAACCCTGAACTGAGCACTGGGAAGTTGGGAGACCCATGTATCAGCCCAGCCCTTCCCTTCTCTTTCCCCAGAGCATGCAGCAGAATGTGACTGCAGGTGTTTCTATGGGGGGCACTGAGCTCCCCCTGACATGCCTTGTTTTCTTAGGCTCCGTGCCTGCAGGGCGGGCGGGCCAGCGGGCTGGGCGAGGCAGGCATGAGCGCCTGGTTGCGGGCCATCGGCTTGGAGCGCTATGAGGAGGGCCTGGTGCATAATGGCTGGGACGACCTGGAGTTTCTCAGGTGGGGGAGGGGCTGGCCCCGGGGGCGGAGCTGGGGCCCTCAGGACCCCCTTGCCCATCTCACTTCCCAGCCTGTTTTACTCCACAGTGACATCACCGAGGAGGACTTGGAGGAGGCTGGGGTGCAGGACCCGGCTCACAAGCGCCTCCTTCTGGACACCCTGCAGCTCAGCAAGTGATAGCGGAGGCACCACGAAGCTGTGAACTCAGCGCCCCTCCCTGCTACCAAGGCCCAGCTATGGCCCCAGGGTTGAACAGTTATGAGGGTCAGGGCAGTATCTCTCTGCCTATTTATTGGGGTGCCTATTTATTGGGGATCTGCATTCCCCGCTGCCGAATCATTTGCAATGCCCTAATTAGGGCATCCTGCCCCTCGCCTTTTAGGCTCAGGACGGAAGGTCAGTTGCCATGGTTACCGAGGACCCTGGTTACTCTGGTGCTGTCCTCTTTTACTGGACCCCGCCTCCCAGCCCCAGGGGTGCCTGTGGGGGTCCATTTGGGTACGTCTGGGCCTCCACTTTCACCAGCTTCTGTGGCCTTCCACCGGGCCTGAACCACAGCGGAGACGCTCCGCTAAGACCTCCCCACCCCCGCTGGGGGTGGGGGCGGGTGTCCGTCCGGAAATGAAGGAATAGCCCGAGGACCGGGCTGGGGTTTATTTAAACTGTTCTGTGTGGGTTTGGGGAGGGAGGGCACCTTAATATTATTGGGGTTGGTTGGGGTGGGGCAGGATCTCAGCCATAAAGTGCCAGTTTGCTTAGTTCTGTCTCCTGGTGTGTGCTGCCCTGCGCTGGGGATGCACGGCGGCAGGGTGGGGGAGGGAGGTTCCTCGCAGATCTCAGCCCGGGACAGGGTCTTGCAGGCAGCCTCCTGGGCAGTTGGAAGGGTTGCGGCGTGATGTCTTCAATAAATTAAGTTTTATTTGGATTGAGTAAAACTTCAATAAATTACAAGTTTTTCAAAGAAAAAGGACAACCAAAAAAGGGAAAGGGAATCCCTCTGTCCCATTCCCCGGGCAGCCCCTCCACTCCTCTAACAGGTCCACCCTCTATGCCAGACGGGCTAGGGAAGAGAGGAGACACTTGAGGGACGAATTGGCAGTGGCCATTGATTATCCCGGCGACCACCAGCCTCTGTACGGGTGGGCCCGAGGGGTGGGGCAGCGGGCTTTCCTGATCACCAACGTAAGGGGTGACCCAGCCGCTGCAGAGCCAGGGAAGGGGGCTGTGCCACTCCTCCTTGAGGACCTTCACTTTGAGGGCACTGTTAGGAACAGGCCTCATGTGATACCGCATCCAAAGAAGGCCAAGCTAGAAGGGGCTCCGGGGTTCTCCTAGAGGAGGTCCCGGTGTAAAGAACTTTGCTCTGCTGGTAGAGGGTGGGTAACGACGAGAGTGGCCCTGACTTGGTCTCCAAAATTGGGGAGGACACACCCGGGGTGAGACAGTAGGGAGTGGAGACGGATGGGGACTTCCAGGCGGGTGGCCAGGATGGGAGGGGCTCTCAGGTCCTGGAGGGGCAGGGACGTCTCTGGGAGCAGGCTCGGAGCCTCCAGAGGCCGGCAGCTAGAAGAGATTGGTCTTCAGGGCGGGGCCGGGCTTCCGGTGAAAGGAGGACAGAACCCCGGAGAAGGGCCCGGGGCCAGACTCCGCCGGCTGCCAAGCCTTAAGTAGTTCGGCCGCGCCCGCGCCGGGCCCGCCGCCCCCACCGCCCGCCACGCCGGCCCACAGTGCGCCCTTGAGCGGCTGTGGCCCCGGACCAGGTCCCGGCCCGGAGCCCAGTGCGACGGGCAGCGGGCTAGGGCTCAGGCGCGGGCTGGCCAGGCCGGGCGCAGGCGGCGGCGGCAGCGACGCGGTGCTATCGGGCGTGGGGCTGCACGTGGACTCCTTGGAGTCGTCGTCTTCGGAGGAGCAGCGCGTCTCGCCCTTTTTGGCGCCCGCCGCGCCCGCCGCGCCCTTGGCGCTGGCCGCGCGCTCCTGTTTGCGGAACTTGGCCCGGCGGTTCTGGAACCAGACCTGCGGGCACAGGGGCCAGTCAGCCTGGACGAGGGTCGGAGAACGCACGGGGTCAGCCCGCGGCCGCAAGGCTCGAGTGAGATCCTGGTTCGGAAAGAACCGGGCCCGGGTTCTTACTAGTTGGAGGGGCCTTCGGCCCTCCCGCACGCAGCCCGCTGCCCTCTGCGCGCTCCACTGGCCCCTGCCTCCAGATCCCTGGGTTCTTGCCCCTGGGATCCACTCACCCGCTGACTCCCAGCACTCTTGGTCTCCTGGAGGGGACCCTGCCTTCGTTCTCCTCACCCTAAGTTCTTCCCCCATTTCCTTCTTTTAGGAAGCTCTGGGACTTCCCTCCTGGAGAGTTCCAGGGCCGTGGAGAGCAGTTTAGGGCGCCAGGAAAACCTTTTGTCTAGGGCATCCAGTCAAGGCGGGCCAACTGAACATCTGTACACGGAGTTGTACAAATAGACAACAGTCTGCTCTAGCCCGGCTCTCTTCGGCCTTGTGCCTGCCACAAACTCAGCCTCCCGGGCTCCGGGTTTTCAAAGCTGCAGCGCCAGGGTAGGGAACCCCAGGGGTGCTGACTGGCCTGTCCCCACTCCTCCTCAGCTCGGCCCTGAGGTCGCCCGGGTCTCTCCCTCTACCCCCTCGGCCTCCCTCCTGGCTTCTCAAGCATCACTCGGAACATTCTGCCCTAAGAGGGAGACAGAGCGGAGGTAGACTGGAGCTAAACAGATCGGGTCTCCCAAGGGCCTCCAAGTCCGGGCCCTGCTGCCTCCCGTAGCTGCCCAACCACCCTGGGACCGCGCCCTGCCTTCGGGCTACCCCCAGGTGTTAGACATTAAGTTCCTACACCTCCTTCCATGCGCACACACTCTCGTACACACACGTGCATATGCGCACCTGCACGCGAGCCTCAGTGAGGTCGATCTTGAGCGCCAGCTCCTCACGCGTGTAAATGTCGGGGTAGTGGGTCTCAGCGAAGACGCGCTCCAGCTCCTTGAGCTGCGCGCTGGTGAACGTGGTGCGGATGCGCCGCTGCTTGCGTTTCTCGTGCAGGCCGGATGGCTCTGGGAAGAACTTGTAGGGCACTGCGGGTGTGTGCAGGGGGGCGGGGGGGCAACAAGGATGGGGGAGTGAGAAGCAGGGTTCAACCCGTTGTGTCCAGCTCCGGGGGAATCACACGCCTCCCCCGTCCCTGGCCTGGTCCCTCGTCTTGGTCCCGGCAGCCTAGGGCGGAGCGTCCTCCCTATCACTCAATGGAGCCGGCGGGATAAAGGCGGACGGAGATCAGGGAGACCTGAGCCCCAAGAGCGGCCAAGGGGAAAGCATAATCCAATACTCCAGCCAAGACACCCCCTCCCCCACCCCACCCCCATCGTCGCCCTCCTCCCAAGCCCTGTTCCACCTCCCCCTGCGCCCCGATTCAACCGTGCCTCCGACCCTCCCCTCCTGTCTGTCTCTCAGCCCGTCTGTCCGCTCTGTCTACCCTAGCCCTGGATGTCTGTCAGGTCTCATCAGCATTGCCAGTCTTCCCACTAACCAGTTCAGGGCCAAGGCTCTGCAACAGAGACCCTCCCACCGGCCCTCCTTTCGGCCCTACCACCAGCCTTCCCACCGGCTCTCAGCTGTATACAGATTTGGCTCCCTCCACCCATCCACCTCTCCCCTTCCCAAGCCTCATTTCTTCAATCCTGCCCCACTCCCCTGACCCCCATTCTCCCCTAGATGTCCCCCTCTCCTCTTCCTCATCTTCCTCCATTTGAATCTCTCTTCAACTTTCCACTTCTCAGCCACTCTTCTCTTTGTGCCCATTGAGAAGACTTCATCTTCTCTTTGCCCTCTTTCCTCCTCCCCAGGCACTTTCTCCATGTCCCATCTCCTCCAAAGCCAACACTGCCCCCCAACTCCCTTCCTATACCCATCCCAGTCTCCACTGCCCCATAGGTAGTGTTTCTGACAGTACTTCCTTTCCCTGTCTGTAACCCTGGTTTAAGTCTTCATATTCACTAGGGGTCTCCAATCTCATCTTTGTCCCATCCAGGCCTCCATCTCCCCTGATTCTTGTCTCCAGCACCCCATTTGTATTCTCATCTTCGTCATCTCTATTTCTAATCTTCCTTGGTCCCCATCGCCTGATTCTTATCTCTATCTCCCCAACCCTGAGTCCCCATTTCTCCTAGGATTTCCAGTGCTTCCATCTCTGCTCCCATCTCTCTGTACCTTATCCCCATCTCTCTGGTCTCAAAACCCTGTATCTCTGGAGCCTGTCTCCCCTCTTCCCAATCCCTACCCTCATCTGGCTCAGGGTACCCAATCTCCCCACCTGGTTCTCATTTCTCCAAATCCAGGTTCTCATTTCTCATATCTCTTCCCCAACCCCCAGCCTAGGGCCCAGTCTTCTTCTTCTTCTTCTTTTTTTTTTTTTTTTTTGAGACCGAGTCTCATTCTGTCACCCAGGCTGGAGTGCAATGGCACAGTCTCAACTCACTGCAACCTCTGCCTCCCAGGTTCAAGCGATTCTCCTGCCTCAGACTCCCAAGTAGCTGGGATTACAGGCGTGGGCCACCATGCCCAGCTAACTTTTTTTTTTTTTTTTGTATTTTTAATAGAGATGGGGTTTCACCATGTTGGTTAGGCTGGTCTTGAACTCCTGACCTCAAGTGATCCACCCACCTTGGCCTCCCAAAGTGCTGGGATTACAGGCATGAGCCACCGCGCCTGGCCCTTAGGCCCCAGTCTTCTACTTGAGTCCCCGGCGGTCTTCCCAGGAGGGAAGGAGATAAGATTCCATAGGGCAGGCTGGGACTCTAATCAGAGGGATGAGATGACTGAGAAGCTCAGTGAGGTTGAGGGTTTGGACAGGGACTTGGATCAAAAGTCTTGGGGATGCAGGAGCTGCTTCCAGGTTCTACAGAACTCTAGCTGGGAGAGTCTGTGGGGGAATGGGGAAATACAAGTAGCTTAAAAACCCGGGCCCCTTTATTGCGGGCTACGGGATCTGGTTTTGGTGGCTACAGAAGGGTTCGGGCCCAGGCAGCATGGGTCCAAGACAGGGCAAGAGGGGCCTGATGGCCACGCGGGCTCTAGGAAGCTTCCCGTCTGGGCAGCTCAGCTGCCTGCAGAGGTCCTTGCTGGGGGTCATGCATCTTGTGGGGCAGCGGTGATGGGGTGGGGTGATAAGTGGTGATAGGGCTGAGCTGGGAGCCTTTTTCAAAGATCCAGGGCTTGTAGAGGTTTAGCGGTCAGTCTTTGCAGGTGGTGAGGGGAAGGCCTGGTAAGGATGGGGATATATTTCCTTGACCTGAAGGGCACGAGACAGAGATTTGGCAACGAGAAAAAGGAATAGGAGAGATGAGAGGGTGAGGCTCATTTCTGCCGAGGAGAACCTCGTATTCTGGGGGTCTCTCGGGGCATTGGAGGGTCTGGCCAAGGCAGGAATGGGGGCAGCTGAGGGAGACAGTCGCATTCACTTGGCGAGCGGGCCCGGGGATTCTGCAGGAATTGGAGGGAGGGTTGGGCCGGGGCTGCGCTCACCTGCCGAGTAGGGCGCGGGCTGGTGGTCGCGTAGGGCGCCAAGCGCGCAGTTGGAGGAGCCGAGCGCGGGGCAGGGCGGCCCTGCCGCGGGGAAGGCGGGCCGCAGGGGGCTGTATTGGAAGCCGCCGGGCTGGCTGCAGGCGCCAAAGTCGCCGTAGGCGGACGCCTCCATGGCCGCCACGCACGAGTCGTACGAATTGAGGTAGGAGTAGTCCATCGGCCCGGGGGGCGGGGGCGGGGGCCGGGCCGGGCCGGGTCGGGGTCGGGGTCCGGGTGGAGGTCGGAAGGGAGGTTCGAGCGCCAGGCTCCGAGGACCCGAGGCCAGCTCTGAGCGCCCGAAAGTCCGCCCGCCCCGTCGCGGCCGCACTCAGCCCGGGTGCAACGCAAGTGCAGCCGGCCCGGCCCGCGCGCCTTTTAACGCGCAGGACCCCGCGGAGGGGGGCGGGGCGGGGCGAGCTCCGAAGGGGCGGGGCCTGGGAGGCCCAGACACCGCCCCCAGCCGCCCCGACCCCCACCCCGAAGGGTCCCCGCCGCCCTCTTAGGGCTCTAGAGGTGGGGAACTGGGATGCGCGGGACCCTATCCCTGGAGTCCCTATCCTGCCCCAATCCGGACCAGACCTTCGGTCTCTACACAGCGTCCGAGGCCAGAGGGTCCCGACCCTTTTCCCGGGCCTCCCCACCTGCGGCCCCGCGGAAGGGAGGGGAGGCAGGCCTGGCGGCGCTCGTGTGAAGAAGTTAATTCAATTCGCTCTGATAACCGAGTTATTCCGATCTGGCCCCTCAGCCCCGCCCCCAGCGAGGTCCCATCCCGGCGGAGACTGCGGAGGCGGCCCAGGAAGGGGGATGGAGACCGGGAAGAGACGGAGCCTGGGATGGGGACAGGGAGGGGACGTGGCTAGACAGAAGAAACAGAGACCGGGAGAGAAAGGGGCAGAAACAGTGATGGAGACAGGGACAAGAGATACAGGTACACAGAGGGAGACAAGGACGGAACATACACAGCGAAAGACAGGATGGAGCGGGGACAGGGCAGAGACAGGAGATGAGGGTAAGAGAGAGACAGGAGGAGACAGGGAGAGAGGGAGACGAGAAAGAGAGTGAGGTAGGCATAGAGACAGAAGGGGTCGGGATGAGACATGGATGGCAACCAGGACTGCGGTGGAGAGCAGGGGAGGGATGAGACAAAACAGAGGCAGGAATCGTGAGACAGACACGTATGCCCAGGGACAGTCTGAGAGAGACAGGGCCAGGGACAGCCAGGAGCGCGGGAGCAGAGGCTGAGGGCGGAGAGAAAACGCCTCCGGGGAGCTTAGACACGAGGGCTGGAGCGCAGAGGGGGCCCAGGGATGGTGCTGGAGGCTCTGGGGTGCGGCCTCCACGGGGCTGCGGAGAGGGAGGGTCGTGGGAGCTAGGTCCTTCTACCCTGACTTGTCCCGAGGCCCACACGACCCTGCACCTTCAGGGCCTGCCTGCCTCTCCCCCAGTTCCCTCAGCTCCATCTGCGATATGCGACCCTGCCCTGTGACCTTGGGCTCAGGATGTGATGGATGTCAGAAAGGAAGCGTACCCCGCGACTTCTTTATTGTTCTTCAGTCTCTTACCCCTGTTCTCCAGGGCCCCCCGCTTTTTTTCTCCAGGGAAGCCACCTAGACTCAGTCTGCACCTGGTCCAGACATCCCTGCACACATTCAGTCACCAGCTCTCCCGTGCTGTGGGACAGCGGGACACATTCAGAATCCTTACCAAGAGAAGGGAACAGATAACTCTTCCGTCGCTCCTGAGCTGGGTTGGGCAGCTCGTCCACTCAACTCCCAGCCTCCTCCACCGATCTTGGCAGGTCCTGTAGATGGGGAGTCCAAGACCCATGGAGAAGCCGCGGGAAGGGCGTGTCTTTGTTTCCAGCTGAAGTCCTTGGGGGTTGATATAAGGACTCCTGGAATTCTCCCCAAGTTTGTCAGGACAGAGGGGAGTGCGCCTCTCCTCAGGTAATCCCTCCCCCGTCATCCGTTCTGGGCTTCGCAGGAGGACTCTCTATCCCCAGTCTCCCAATCTCCGGAACCACTCCATGCCAGGGGATTTTTTCGAGGTTCTCAAATTACCTCTTGTCAAATGTTTTTATTGGGCAAAATACACATAACATAAAATTTACCATCTTAGCCACTTTAAGCTATAGTTCTGTGGTAGTAAATACATTCATATTTATGTATTAATACATCCATCTCCATAACTCTTTGAATCCTGTAAAATCAAAACTCTGTACCCGTTAAACAATACCTTTCATTTCTCCATCCTACCTGCAAACCGCCATTCCTCTTTCTATCTCTATGATTTTGTGTTTTGTTTTTTTTTTTTTCAGACAGTCTTTCACTCTGTCACTCAGGCTGGAGTGCAGCAAGGAGATCGTGGTGCAGTCTTGCATTCCTTGGCTCAAGCGATCCTCCCGCCTCAGCTTCCTGAGTAGCTGGGACTACACGTGCACACCACCATGCCTAGCTAATTTTTAAATCTTTTGTAGAGATGGGGGTCTGACTATGTTGCCCAGGTTGGTCTCTGTTATTTTGAGCAGGGACCTCGTATAAGTGGAATCATACAGTATTTATCTGTTTACTTATTTATTTTTGAGATAGTCTTACTCTGTCACCCAGGCTGCAGTGCAGAGGTGGGATCATAGCTCATTGCTGCCTCAACCTTCTGGGCTCAAGCGATCCTCCCGCCTCAGCCTCCCAGAGTATTGGAATTACAGGTGTGAGCCTCCAAACCCAGCCCAGTATTTGTCTTTTTGGCTTATACTCCTTTTATATATCCCATTTCCTTATCCATCCATCCATCCATGGACATTCGGGTTGCTTCCACATTTTAGCTGTTGTGAATAATGCTGCTGTGAACATGGGTGTACACATATCTGCCTAAGATATTTGTATCTGCTTTCAATTCTTTTCAATATATACCCAGAAGTGGAATTCCTGGATCATACAGTAATTCTCTTTTTGTTTTTCAAGGAACTGCCACAGTGTTTTCCACAGAGGCTTTTCCATTTTACATTCTCACCAGCAATGCATCAGTATTCCGATTTTGACACATCCTTGCCAACACTTGTTATTTTCTGTTTTTCTCAAATGACTTTTTAGGTCTAAACTTGTAGAGATTTAGACCCGATGTCTCAACTGCTTCAAAAAGTTCTCCCTCCTGGTGTGTGAGGTGCACCTCTCCCCCTCAATATATCCTCTACCAGGAGTCCAAGGGATCTCAGAATTGGGAAATCAGATGGGGTCACTGCTCTCAGACCCTCCCATGGCTCTCCATTGCCCTCATGATCAAGTTCAAGCTCTTGCTGGCCCGCCATGTCCTCGGTGCTAGCGCTCCAGCCTGCCTCCCCCTCTTCTTGGCTTTCTTTGCAGCCATCACACACTAATCTTTTGGTTCAGAGCTCTTCTCTCTGGCTGGAATGCCCACTTAATTCCCTGCCCTCCCACACAGAACAAACAAAAACAAACAAACCCAAGCCTGGTTGACTCCTATTTATCCATTGGGTCTCAATTTGGATATCACTGCTTCCTGGAAGCCTTCCCTGATGCTGCTAGACTAGGTTGGGCATCCCTGCCGTGTCCCATAATAGTACCTCCTCTCTTTTGGTCACTCAGATAACCTTGTTGAAGTGTTTGCAATACAGTGCAAGGTCTTAGGGCAGAACTATGTCATCTTGTTTCTCACTCACTCCCCAGCCCTACCGTGGTGCCTAGCCCATCACTCTGCATGTCATAGGTCCTCTCTTATCTGTCAAATGAATGGATTAGGCTAATCTGAAATCTTTGTGTTGGAGAATCCTGCTCTTGCTTCCAGGGAAGAAATTCTCATCCCCTGACTCCACTCTGCACTCTCTGAAGAGGGATCATCCTGCCCTCTTCATTTCCTCTCTCTCCAGGGACAGGAAACTTCTTCCCTCATGGGTCAACCTCTGCCTGGAAGAAAGTCCTTCCTCATCTGAGGAATTTGCAGGTGGCCATACCCCTTCCCCAGTGAAGCTCACCAGCACTAGGAGCAACTGAAGCTTGCATGCAGGGTCAAGCAGAGATATGAGGGGAGGCAGAGTCCCAGTGCTGCCTAAGGCCCTGGCTCCAGCTGTCTCAGAGACCATGATCTAGCCCTGTCATTTTTTTTTCTTTTTTTCTTTTCTTTTCTTTTTTTCTTTTTGAGACAGAGCCTTGCTCTGTTGCCTAGGCTGGAGTGCAGTGGCACAATCTCAGCTCACTGCAACCCCTGCCTCCTGGGTTCAAGTGATTCTCCTGCCTCAGTCTCCCGAGTAGCTGGGATTACAGGCACCCGCCACCATGCCCAACTAATTTTTGTGTTTTTAGTAGAGATGGGGTTTTACCATGTTGGCCAGGCTGGTCTCGAACTCCTGGCCTTAAGTGGTCCACCCACATCAGCCTCCCAAAGTGCTGGGATTACAGGCATGAGCCACCATGCCTGCCTTAAGCCCTGTCATTTCTACAGTTTAGTCCTTGAATCAATAAATTCCCTTCTGTCTAAACTACTTTTGGTTGGGCTTCTGACACTTGCAACCAAGAGTTCTGGTCAATACAATCTTTAAAGACTTAACACATTTATAGGTAATCAAACAAATGGTAGTGGTGATTAGAAGCTTTATTGTAAGATGCTACAGGGTTAGCTGGGCAGGAACTGGCCTTTCCAGGCCGCAGGATATGGAGTTGGGATTTCTGTCTCTGCAGGCATCCATTTGCATCTGCTGATCAGCATAGGAGCTGAGAAGCATTCCAAGGAAGGGTTTTAAACTATGTCCACTTCTGAGTTCAGACCTATATAGACAGGTCTCTCAGATGGCAGAGGTGAGGGAACTTTGGAAGCCAGCCTGCACATGTGTGCACGTGTGTTTGTGTGTATGTATGATAGGGGTGGGCAAAGAGGCTTCCTGAGAACTCACCATCAAAGAAGAAGGAGACAGGCAGAGTGGGAAGGACTCAGCAAGGGCCTCATACCAGAACGGCTGGTGGTTGAGAGTCTGATATGGGGAGCTCATCCTGACTAAGACCTCCACCCCCAAAATTTGTGTACTCCTGGGGGAGCTAAAAATGCTCTAGCATGACACACTGTCACCACAGTCTTGCTGTGAAGCCTCCTTGCAGAGCAGGACAGCTTCACTTCCAAGAATGATGACAAATTCTGGAGCCTGGTTGCTGGGTTTCAACTCTGGTTCCACCATTGATGAGCTGTGTGACTTAGGGTAAGTTATTCAACCTCTCTGTGCCTCAGTTTTCTCATCTGTAAACTAGTTTTTGTTTTTTTAGAGACAGGATGTCTCTCTGTTGCCCAGGCTAGAGTGCAGTGGCACGATCACTGCATCCTCAAACTCCTGGGCTCAAGTGATCCTCCTGCCTCAGCCTCTCCAGTAGCTAGGACTTCAGGCACGGGCCACCATGCCCAGGTTAAATTAGTTCATTTTATGATTCGATGAATTAAAATCCATAAAGTGTTGGAATAGTGCCTGGCACATTAAATAAATCAGCTATTTAACCACCACCACCACGACAACCCCTTCTCCCTCTTTTTAAAAATTTTTTTATTTATTTTTAAACCCAAGCTGACTTTCATGACAATTTAAAAATTTTAAAATATATCTCTGGCAAAGAATAGTGCAGGGGTAAGGATCCAGGCACAGTCCGACATCTCTCTAAGGCCTCCACACAGGCCCCTCAAACCGCACCCACTCTGACCATACACCACTTTCCACAGACCTGGTCCCGCAGCTGTCCCTTCCTTTGGGGAAGTGGGGAAGGGATGGCTTTAGGGGGATGCAGAGCCCATCCTCAGCCCTGCCATCTGCCCCACTTCTTAAGACTTCCTGGGATTGACTGTCCTTCCCTTGACTCCCCGTCCCTCTGGTCCCCTGGTCTCACACGGCATGGCCCCTCCCACCCTCTGGCTTCTGCTGGTTCTAACCATTTTCTCTGATCCCTAGTGCCACCTCCACATGGTCCTCCTCAGCCACTTCAGCCTAGTCCTCCTTCTCAGGTAGAGGCCTTTGACTGGACCCCAGTCCTGTCAGTCCCTACTGTAGAAAGCACACAGTCCCAGCTCCCTGAGGCCCCACTCTTCTGGACCTGGCTGTACAGGGCTGAGTTGTGGCTTTTGCTGCTCCTGCCAGTTGCAGTACTAGGTTCAGGGAAGGCTGGGCCCTGGGACTTGGAAGCAGGGAGGGTCTTTGTTCTCTGGGTGGGTGGCACAGCATAGTCATCAGTGGCAGGGTTGTAGGGGAGCTCGTAGCCCTCCTACTTTACCTGAGCTTGACATCCCACGCATCTTTGGGCTCCTAAGGCAGATCATAAAGGCCCCGGGGAAGGGCTGGGGCCAGGGCCTCGGGTTCATCATAGATGGGATCCTTTTTGGGGTCCGTCAGCTTAGCCTTCAGCAACTGCTGCTGCTCATGCTCATACAAGTCCCAACAGAGAGGTTTCTTCCATTGTACTCCCTTTCCTGCCCGAGAAAGGGTGCTGTCCAAGAGGTCTGAGTATAGGGAGCCCTGGGATGGGCCTGAAGCAATGTGCAGGGAGTCTAAGGGCTCAGCATACAGGGCTGGGGGGCTGTCAAGGAGCTCTTGGGGCCAGGTGGGGAACATAGCTTCCCCTCTGCCACCTTCCTTTCAGAGGAATCAGCTCTGAGAACACTGTGCCCCTGTCTGGCCTTTCCCTGGGCCTTCTGCCGGTGGATGGCAGTCTCACCTGCCTGGAAGATGTCATTTCCCTGTGCCGTCTGGAAAGTGAAGGTTCCAGGGCCCAAGAGGCAGCGGCGCTGGCCTCAAAAGAGGACATGACCTTGTCCCGGCCATAGCGATGCAACAGAGTGTAGGGCCAGGACAGGAGCAGCTCCAGTACCTGAGTCTGGGCTCCCATGGTCAGGAGAGTCAGCCTTTCAGCCTCCACCCTCAGCACATAGGAAGCATGCAGGCCACAGTGCTCGACCGCCTCAGTCCTCTGCACCGTTACCCAGAACTGGGATCCTTCCCAGGTGGGGCCGCACAAGGAGTTCTCCAGCATCTCCAGGGCAGAAAGCTCAGGTGGGTTATTGGTAGGTTCCAGAGTCCAGCTGCCTTTCCGAAAGGGGTTTTGGCACAGCGTCTGCAACCAGGCTGCACTGGACGGCACATCAACAGCCAGCAGGTGCTAGTGCTGTGCAGTGTCCAGGTGGAAGGCAGTGGTGCTGGGCTCAGGGAGGCTCTCCACAGCCACGGGGGCCAAACTCATACACTTCGCCAGATGGATCACCTTGCAGTCCAGACGGCACGAGCTCCCTCGGCCACTCCCAGAGCTCGACCCCTTATGGTCAAAGAACTCGAGCCGCGCTACGCCATGGGGACTGGCCGGGTAGAGCACAGCCCAGGTCTTCCTCCACCTCTTGGTCCCAAAGTGCTGACTCTGCGAAAAGAGTGGCCCTTCCATCACAGCTCTGTCCATGGCCCCCAGCAGTTCCTTCCCCCCTTCTCCCTCTTATCAAGTGACTGAGTACTGTGGCACTGACAGATCCACACCAGACTCTGGCCAGGCTCCCTCTGATCTGTTACTCCAGAAACTTGCATATATAACCCAGACACGATGCACCACAGCATCACCTTTACCTGAAAGATTCAGAAGGCATCAGGGCCCTGCAGTTACCCAGCCTGATGCCTTCATTTTTGCAGATGAAGAGACCAAGGCCCAGCGAGGGATCCTATAGAAAGAGTAAAACCAATGAGCATGTGTCAGAGGAGGAGTCCCCCACAGAAGGAGTGGCAGGTAAAAGGATCCTCGGGGACAGATACAGTGGAGACTGCCCTGGATCTTCTGCTTCGTTCCCTGCTCTGACATTAACTTAGTCTGTGAGCTCAGGCAGTGGAAGCGGTTGAGGAAGGACCTGTGCCCTGGAGAACTCTTTCTGCCAATGGTAATTTGGAGAGTGGTATCCTGGGGATTCCCAGGTGTCACCACTTTATTCTCACTTCTGCCAGAAACACTGATCTTAGCCTCCCTTCGGAAATCTGAGCAAGAATGTCCTAGGCTCAGAGTGTGACCGCTGCGCTGGCTTCTTACTCCAGCGCACTCCTGCCAGCCCTCCTCTCCTCTGGGGGAGCACAGGGAGCAGCGGCTCCTCCCTACCATCGAAATGCATCTTTGTACCCTCCAAAGTGATGTCTTCAGTGTCATCGTTATTCAATTATGATCAGAAGCCGAGCTCGATCAGACATCCAATATAACTTCTATTAAATCATGAAACTTCTTTTTTTTTTTTTTTGAGACGGAGTCCCGCTCTGTCACCCAGGCTGGAATGCAATGGCACAATCTCGGCTCACTGCAACCTCCGCCTGCCGGGCTCAAGCGATTCTCCTGCCTCAGCCTCCCGAGTAACTGGAATTACAGGCACGTGCCACCGTGCCCAGCTAATTTTTGTATTTTTAGTAGAGACGGGGAGGTGGGGGGGGGGTTTCACCATGTTGCCCAGGCTGGTCTTGAACTCCTGACCTCAGGTGATCCACACGCCTCGGCCTCCCAAAGTGCTGTGATTACAGGCGTGAGCCACCGTGCTGGCGGGATGTTTTCTTTAAGGATTTCCCAGTCTGGTGGGCACATGGGAACTTATCTGGGGAGAGGGGGCATTTCTCTTTAGAATGTCTTAGTTGTTAGTGTAAGACAGTGGTAGAGAGAAGTCTTGTTGATTCCTTTAAAAAGGGGAAAGAAAAAGTTTGACCCTACTAACCTTGCTATGCTCTGACAAGCTTCTACAGGTGATATGGTTTGGCTGCGTCCCCAGGCAAATCTCATCTTGAATTATAGCTCCCGTAATTCCCACGTGTTGTGGGAGGGACCCGATGGGAGGTAATTGAATCATGGGGGTGAGTATTTCCTGTGCTGTTCTTGTGGTAGTGAATAAGTCTCACGAGATCTGATGGTTTTATAAATGGGAGTTCCCCTGCGCAAGCGCTCCTGTCTGCTGCAGTGTAAGACATGACTTTCTTTGCTCTTCATTTGCCTTCTGCCATGATTGTGAGGACTCCCCAGCCATGTGGAACTGTGAGTACATTAAACCTCTTTCCTGGCCGGGTGCGGTGGCTCATGCCTGTAATCCCAGCACTTTGGGAGGCCGAAGTGGGTGGATCACCTGAGGTCAGGAGTTCCAGACCAGCCTGGCCAACATGGTGAAACCCTGTCTCTACTAAATATACAAAAAATTAGCCGGGCATGGAGGTGCCATGCCTGTAGTCCTGGCTACTTGGGAGCCTGAGGCAGGAGAATCGCTGGAACCTAGGAGGCGGAGGTTGCAGTGAGCCGAGATCATGCCACTGCATTCCAGCCTGGGCGACAGAGTAAGACCCCATCTCAAAAGAAAAAAAAAAAGTTTCTTTCCTTTATAAATTATCCAATCTCGGATATGTCTTTGTAAGCAGTGTGAGAACAGACTAATACACCAAGTTATTGTGCATGGGAAGGAACCTGCCAATGGGCTGCCATAATGAACAATTATGGAGTGGTCATCCAGCACCATTCTTCCCTCTTGGGAACTGTCACATCCATCTAGATGGCTACCCAGGGACCATTGCTTTTACATAATCCTTCCCTCAGTCATAATTGGTCCAGGTGTGGACCCTTTTCAAAGATGGGTCAGTAAAACCTTTCCTTACCATTTTTTCTTATTTGAACTTAGAAACAAGTCATTCTTTTGTTTTTTTTTGTTTGTTTCTTTGTTTTTGCTTTTTAAGAAATAGAGTCTTGTGTGTCACACAGGCTGAAGTTCAGTGGCGCAATCATAGCTCATTGCAGCCTTGACTTCCTGTGTTCAAGGGATCCTCCCACCTCAGCCTCCCAAGTAGCTGGGACTATAGGTATGTGTCGCCACAGCCAGCTAATTAAAAAAGATTTTTTTTCTGTAGAGTTCTAGTATATTGTCCAGGCTGGTCTCAAACTTCTGGGCTCAAGTGATCCTCCTGCCTTGGTCTCCCAGTTCTCTGGGATTATAGGTGTGGACCACCATGCCTGGCCCAAGTCATTCTTTTTTGAATGGTGAAAGCTATAAATATGAAGTTCAGGAACTGTCTGCAAGCATATTTTCCATCATGAAGAGAAAAAAGGTGATCTGCAGTGAAGAAAGCAGAAATAAAAAGTTGAAGCAAAAGATAAAGATAATTCTATTAGGATTTAAGTTCCTAGTTCCAGTTATTCCTGAGACATCCTTGCTTTTTTTGCAAATTAGTTGTTCAGCCCCTTATTGGATTTTATTACCCAATACATTCTTCTTTATGTTTAATCTGGTTCAAGTTGGATTTCTGTCACTTCCAAGCAAAGGAATTCCAATTTAAAAATCGGTACAAGGTGTAGAGTGATGCACATGGCAGAACCTAAAACATGGAACTGGCCCTGTTGATGTTGAGGGTGGGATATAGTAAGACTCCCTCCATCCTGAGTCTGGAAGTGAGCTGTTCGTTAGGTGGCGACTGAAGCAGCCGGGGAAATGACTGTATGGTGTCTTTTAGAACAACCTCCCCTATCTCTGCCCCATGGTTGCAGCTTCAGAGGATTCAGTAGGAACATGGCAAAATATTGGAGCACATTGTCTACACTTGGCAACCCCAGGAAGATACTTCCAGGGAGGGACAAGCACATGACAAGCAGTATGACAATTTGTAACTCTGGTGAGGCCTCCTCTGCCTGGGGCCAGCAATCCAAGGTGGCTGCAGGAAAATAATCATGTGCTTTGCAGACTGGCTGCAGGCAGATTCTGTGCACACCCTAAAGTGAATGCATTGATTAGGAAAGGGGGACTGTCTGAAATGGGGATATCTGGGATGAGCTAGAGGAATGAGGGACCCGTGACTCTCCCAATCCCCCCTTGGCACCCTGGCCTGACAGTAAAGGTCAACATTTGTTTTTCTTTTTTTGGCATCTGGCATCTGAAACCACTTCTAAGTTAGGGAAATTCCCCATCTAATAGATGCCAGATACTTGTTTTCTGAACTTCCCTCACAACCAGGGTGTAGACATTTGACCTTGTCTCAGCCAGTCCCATACATGGATCACAGACTAAGCTAAGAAATCTGTAGATAAGGAAATGAGGATTCAGAGACCCTCAGAACTCCCTTCAGGGACAATGGGCTTGTAGTAAGACCTAGTTCTAGAGGCAGCAGGGACCCTACAGAGCTTGCTCTTGGCAGCAGGAAGGGGCAGCGGTGGCAGCATTGTCCTCCTGGAGAAAACCCTGCAGCTTAATTTAGGGCATTGTTCTGGTTTCCTGTGTGGCTCTCTATCTGGTTCTCTAGTTGTTCCTGTAATTCTCTGAGATACCTAATATCTTTTATACAGTTAATGAATTATTTTTTTTGCTTAAATAAGATGGAGTTGGTTTTGTTGCTTGTAACTAATGACTCTGATACATAAATTGGTACTAGATTGACTGACGGCATCAGACTTTCAGAGAAATAGCTGGAATCTAGGAATGGTTGTGTGGCCTGTTGGGGGACTAAAGGTAATGAAAATAAGCTCATCCGCTTATTACTAGTGGTTACCTGGAATGAAGTGTCCATTGAGAACAAAGACTTGGGGGACTGTCTGACATGAGTCTGAAGGGAATGAGGAACAAATGGATTGTGAGGTGGTGTGGACAGCTTAAAGCGAGAATGAAAACATCAAACTCAAAGTTTGCTCTCACTCTGTCCTGTGTGAGAACTAGAGCATTGTTTGGAAGAGGTATATGCTGGGGTGGTTATGTATGGGAGAATTTGGATGGCTGAGAGCTCTGAGCATCTATGAACTAGGGCTAGGTTGTATACCACCTAAGGGAAAATCCAAAATGACAATGGTAAAAACAAAATAATAGATTCTTTCTTCTTCACTAAAACTAAATCTGTGGGTAGGGAGTCCAGTGCTGGCGTGGCTACTCCATGGGCCTCCTACTCCTTCCTTCTTTTTGTTTTCTCTTCCTAGAGTGTGGTCTCTATCCTCAAGCTCACCTAATGTTCTAAGATAGCTGTTGTAGTTCCAACCATCACATCCACATTCTAGGAAGCCAGAATGAAGAAGAAAGCAAGCAAAAAGTACATCTCTCAGTGAGACATCTCCCTGTAAGGAACCTTCTTAGAGGCTCCGTGCAGCACTTCTGTTTACTTTGTATTTGCCTGAATTTAGTTGTGTGAGCACATCAAACTGAAAGGGAGACTAGAAAAAGGAATGATTTTTAACTGGGCACATTAGTATCCCAAATGAAATAGGGTCTTCATTGCTGAGGAATAGGGAGAGAATCGATATCAGGCAGGGATGTTACCCATTGCTACATGACAATTACCCCACAACTTAGTAGTGGAAAACAATACACCCTTATTATGTAATAGTTTCTGTGCATCAGGAATTTAGGAACAGCTTACCTGAGTCCCCTGCTTCAGGGTCTCTTCCAAGGCTATACAATCAAGGTGTCAGATCTGCAGTCTCAAATCAGGGCTTGGCTAAGGCCAGGTGTGCTTCTAAGCTCACGCACATGGCTCTTTTTAGGGCTCAGTGCCTCAAGAGCAATTGGACTGAAGGGCTCTGTTTCTTATCAGATGTTGGCCAGAGGTCACCCTCAGTTTCTTGCACTGTGGACCTCCCCATCAGGACAAGCATGTTAGAAGGGTCAGAGGGAATGTCAGCAAGACAGAAGGCAGCCTTTTGTAGCCTAATCTTGGAAATCACATCCCGTCATTTTTGCCATATTCTGCTCCTTAGAAGTAAATTACTAGCCAGGTGCAGTGGCTCACATCTATAATCCCAGCACTTTGGGAAGCTGAGGCAGGAGGATCACTTGAGCTCAGGAGTTTGAGGTCGTGAGCAACATAGCAAGACACCATCTCAACAGAAAGTATAAAAATTAGCCAGGCATGGTGGCATGCACCTGTAGTCCCAGCTACGCAGGAGGCTGGGGCAGGAGGATCACTTGAGCCCAGTAGTTCCAGGCTGCTAGTGAGCTATGATCACAGTATTGCAACCCAGCCTGGGTGCACTTACCAAAGAGTCTGGATTCCATGCGTCCGTTCTAATAGCTGGGGGTAGTCCTAATAACTTTTATTTATTTATGTATTTATTTGGAGACAGAGTCTCAGTCTGTCACTCAGGCTGGAGTGCAGTGGCACGATCTAGGCTCACTGCACCCTCTACCTCCCAGGTTCAAGTGATTTTCTTGCCTCAGCCTCCCAGGTAGTAGCTGGGATTACAGGCGTGCACCACCATGCCCGGCTAATTTTTTTTGCATTTTTAGTAGAGATGGGGTTTCACCATGTTGACCGGGTTTGTCTCAAATTCCTGTCCTCAAGAGATCCACTCGCCTTGGTCTCCCAAAGTGCTGGGATTACAGGCATGAGCCGCCACACCCGGCCTTATGACTTTTTAAAAAAGGATGAGTTGGCCGGGCGCGGTGGCTCACGATTGTAATCCCAGCACTTTGGGAGGCCGAAGCGGGCGGATCATGAGGTCAGGAGATCGAGACCACGGTGAAACCCCGTCTCTACTAAAAATACAAAAAAATTAGCCGGGCGTGGTGGCGGGCGCCTGTAGTCCCAGCTACTCGGAGAGGCTGAGGCAGGAGAATGGCGTGAACCCGGGAGGCGGAGCTTGCAGTGAGCCGAGATTGCGCCACTGCACTCCAGCCTGGGTGACAGAGCGAGACTTTGTCTCAAAAAAAAAAAAAAAAAGCATGAGTTAATTGTTTTCTAGAGCCTATAATAACATCTTATTATTTACTTTATCATATATCCATCCACCTATTCTTCTGTCAGTCCACTGTATTTTTTGAATGCGTTTCAGAGTAAGTTTCAGACATCCATATGCTTGGCCTCTAAATACTTCAGTGTTTATATTATTATGTTGAAAAATTGTTGGCTTTAAGAAAGTGTTAGACCTTTTCCCAAAGGGGTGTGCCATTTTACACTTCCACCAATAATGTATGTGAATTCTTGTTTCATATCCTCTTGAACATTAAATAGTGTCAGTATTTTTAATTTTATTTATTCTGATGGATATATAGTGGATTTAATTGCTTTTTCAGTTGGTTGACTGAAACCTGGATTCCATGATGAAGTTAAATGAAATTGAGATGCCAAGAATCCTTTGGTAAAATGTGGAAGAAAGAATCAAAAGAATTAGGGAGACGGGAATTTCGCGTGGGTTTATAAATGTGACTCATTCACTCCTAGCTCTGTCCCCTAGGAGGGCCCGGGGACATTCTCTTCACCAAGGCATTGAGAAATATATTTGTGAGAGTGATGGTATCTTCAGAAAGTACTGTAATAACCAGTTTCTGTAGGTTGGAGATATTGGGGGAAGACACTACAGATGAAACAGCCTCTCTGATTTCTTTTTTTTCTTTTCTTTTTCTTTTTTTTTGAGATGGAGTCTCACTCTGTTGCCCAGACTGGAGTGCAGCAGCATGATCTCAGCTCACTGCCAGCTCCTCCTCCTGAGTTCACACCATTCTTCTGCCTTAGCCTCCCGAGTAGCTGGGACTACAGGCGCCCACCACCACGCCTGGCTAATTTTTTGTATTTTTAGTAGAGATGGGGTTTCACCGCATTAGCCAGGATGGTCTCGATCTCCTTAACCTCATGATCTGCCCGCCTCGGCCTCCCAAGGTGCTGGGATTACAGGCGTGAGCCACTGTGCCCGGCCTTTTTTTTTTTTTTTTTTTTTTTTTGAGACAGGATCTTGCTCTGTTGTCCAGGCTGGAGTGCAGTGGCATGATCATGGCTCATTGCAACCTCCACCTCCTGGGCTCAAGTGATTCTCCCACCTCAGCCTCCCAAGTAGCTGGGACTGCAGGTGCATGCCACCATGCCCAGCTAATTAAAAATATATATATTTTTTAGAGACAGGGTTTTGCTATGTTGCCCAGGCTTGCCTTGAGCTTCTGGTTTTAAGCCATCTTCCCGCCTTGGCTTCCCAAAGTGCTGAGATTGCAGTCATGAGCCACCGCTCACCATGTAGGCACCCTCATTTCCACCAGCATGATGGAACCCTAGGGTTGTGAGGGTGGGGTGGGGTACTTCACTGCCAGGGGCAAGCTGGGTGTGGTTACTCTCATTGTCAGCTGCTCTGAGTGGTCTGACCTGCAGAGACCTTTGCTGGTTGATCATTTTGAGATCACTGAGTCCCTAGGATTAAAGAATGTGGGCAGTTCACTAAGATTCTAACGGATCTGTAAAACCCAAAACCCTCTGGAACTGGTGAAAAGGGGACCCACTTAGGACAATAGGATGGGGAATAATGGAGTTATGATCTCTCACTGAATTTTCTATCCTGGGTTAGTTCACAGACTTAGAACCCCATGAATGGGGTGAAGGCAAGTTTACTTAAGCAAGATTTATAAATACCTCCTTATATATTTCTTTCTTTCTTCCTTTCTCTTTCTCTTTCTTTCTTTCTGTCTTTCGATCTTTTCTTTTTTCTTTTCTTTCTTTCTTTCTTTTTTTTTTTTTTTTTTTTTAACAGAGTCTCACTCTGTCACCCAGGCTGGAGTGCAGTGGCATGATTCCAGCTCACTGCAACCTCCACCTCCCGGGTTCAAGCAATTCTCCTGCCTCAGCTTCCTGAGTAGCTGGGATTACAAGTGCCCGCCACCACACCCGGCTAATTTTTGTGTTTTTAGTAGAGACAGGGCTTCACTATGTTGGCCAGGCTGGTCTAGAAATCCTGACCTCAAGTGATCTGCCCGCCTCGGCCTCCCAAAGTGCTGAGATTACAGGTGTAAGCCACAGTACCCAGCCTCCCTTTGTATTCCTTATAGGCTCCTCCAGAAAGGCCTGTGGTCATTTTCCAGGATAACCATTGTAGGTTTAATTGTGTCTCCTCCAAAAGATATGTTGAAGTTCTGGTCCCCAGTACCTGTGAAATAGGTGACCTTATTTGGAAATAGTTTATTTGCAATCAGGTTAAGGTGAGGTCATACTGGTTTAGCCCTAATCCAATGACGGTTTCCTTAGAAGAAGCTTTTTTTTCTTTTCTTTTCTTTCTTTTTTTTTTTTTTTAAACCTTATAAGAAAGGAGAAATTTGGACACAGAGGGAACACCATGTGAAGATGGAGAATAAATTTCCGTTGTTTCAGGCTACCTTGTGTATAGTATTTTGTTATGGCAGCCCTAGGAAATGGATCCAGTAACTGTGACCTTGGGAGTGTTGGACATTGGCTCTAATGCTAATCTTTGGAGTTTTAGTTGGCACAGTGATTAATGAATCACTCAGAGTGAATGAAGGCTTATGGAGTCAAGTGATAAATTGACTTTTGATTTTTTTCTGAGACAGGGTCTTGCTATGTTGCCCAGAGTGGAGTGCAGTGGCATGATCATAACCCACTACAGCCTTGAACTCCTGTACTGAAGCCATCCTCTTGCCTCAGCCTCCTGATTAGCTGGAACTACAGGTGTGTGCCACCATGGCTAGCTGCCTTTTTTTTTTCTTTTTAAATTTTTGTAAAGACAGGGATCTCACCATGTTGCCTAGGCTGGTCTCGAACTCCTGGGCTCAAGTGATCCTCCTGCCTTGGCCTCCCAAAGTGCTAGGATTACAGGTGTGAGCCACTGTGCCCGGCTGCAACTTTTGATTTCAGTCTACCTTACTGTCACCCCAGTTCTTAAACCCATTTTCCCATCATTTCTTTAGTTCCCGAGTGTATAGTTAGACTAGATATATTCAGCAAACGGCAGAATCCCCATGTTTCTCCAGTCCATGGAATATGGCCGCTGTGGTTGAAAGGGTCGAGCAAAAGCACTAAACCTTCCTCCCTATTGAAATTATAAACAAAGAGCAATAATGCCTTGCTGGGGGAAATGGGAGATTAGTGCAACCATCAAATATCTGAAAATTTAGAGGTGAAAATTCTTGTTACTTATCCATTTAATTTACCTGTTTGGCTCATGAAGAAGTCAGAAGGGCCTTTGAGACCGACGGTGGATGATTGAAAGGTTAAGACAGGTGATGACTGCAGTTGCATTGCTCTTACAGATGTGGTTTCTCCACTAGAGCAAATCAACAGCGCCTCTCCCACCTGCAATAAAGTTATTAACTTGCAAATGTTTTTTTCCCTATTTCAATAAGCAAAGAAGACCAGAGGTAATTTTGTTTATCCTGGTAGGGGCAGAAGTACATTTTCACTATTTTGCTTCAGAACTATGTCAGCTCTCTGCCTCTGTGCCACAATTTAGTACATAGAGACTTTGATAATCTTAAAGTCCCATAACACATTACACTGGCGAACTATGATTATGATAAAGTGCTGATAAATCCTAAATAGCAGAAAGTACTGGGTACCCTGAATGCTTTAGTGAGTTGTTGTTGTCAGCGTTTTGGATTTAAGCCATTCTAGTCGGTGCATAGTGATATCTCTTTTATTGTTTTAATTTGCAGTTCCCTGATGACATAATGTTGAGCATCTTTCATGAATTTATTTGCTGTCTGCACATATCCTTTGGTGAGGTGTCTGTTCCTATCTTTTGCTGATTTTTAAATCAGGTGATTGTTTCTTTATTGTCAAGTTTGAAAGGTTCTTGTATATTTTGGACACCAGTCCTTTATATGTGTTTTACAAAGATTTTATCCCAGTTCGTGGTTTGTCTTAATTCTCTCAAAAGCATCTTTTGCAGAATAGAAGCTTTTAATTTTAGTGAAGTCTAACATATGTTTCTTCTTTCATAAATTGTGCTTTTGGTGTTGTATTTAAAAAATCACCGTCTTCATTTATATAGTAGTAAGTAAACTTTAAGAATAGTAAAATAAATAAATAAGTACATAGAAAATCATCACCAAACCCAAGGTCATCTAGATTTTGTCTTATGTTATCTTCTAGGAGTTTTATAGTTTTGCGTTCAATTTTTTTTTTCTGAAACGGAGTCTTGCCTTGTCTCCAGGCTGGGGTGCAGTGGCGCGATCTCCGCTCACTGCAACCTTTGCCTACGAGGTTCAAGCAATTCTCCTGCCTCAGCCATCTGAGTAGCTGGGACTACAGTTGCACACCACCACACCCAGCTAATTTTTGTATTTTGAGTAGAGATGGGGTTTCACCATATTGGCCAGGGTGGTCTCGATCTCCTGACTTTGTGATCCTCCCGCCTCGGCCTCCCAAAGTGCTGGGATTACAGGCATGAGCCACTATGCCCAGCTAATTTTGTATTTTTAGTAGAGACGGGGTTTCTCCATGTTGCTCAGGCTGGTCTCGAGCTCCCAACCTCAGGTGATCCGCCCGCCTCGGCCTCCCAAAGTGCCGGGATTACAGGCATGAGCTACCGCGCCCAGTGTCCCATTTTTAAAAATTGTTATTTAAAAAAAAATTTTTTTAAATTGGTATTTAAATTTTTTTTAAAAATTTGTTATTTAAAAATTTTTTTTAATTGTTATTTAAAATTTTTTAAAAAAACATTTTTAATAAAATAGAGATGGGGGTCTCACTATTTTGCCCAGGCTGGTATTAAACTCCTGGGCTCAAGTGATCCTACTGCCTCAGCCTCCCAAAGTGTTAGGATTACAGGCGTGTGCCACCATGCCCGGCCCAGAGTCCCATTCTCTTGAATCATTTTTTAATCTCTAGGATGTTGTTGCTCATGCTTTTTTTTTTTTTCTTTTGAGACAAGGTCTCACTCTATCACCCCAGCTGGAGTGCAGTGGCGCGATCTCTGCTCACTACAACCTCCGCCTCTTGGGCTCAAGCAATTCTCCTGTCTCAGCCTCCTGAGTAGCTGAGATTACAGGCACACACCACAATGCTCAGCTAATTTTTTTATATTTTTAGTAGAGATGGGGTTTCACCATGTTGGCCAGGCTGGTCTCAAATGCTTGACCTCAGGTGATCCACCTGCCTCACCTTCCCAAAGTGCTGGGATTACAGAGTGAGCCACTGCACCTAGCCGTACTTATTAAAACACAATATCCTACTTCATACTTTCAAGACTATTGGTGATACTCTTGAAAAAGAGAGATCTGCTATTAACAGTGAGATTTTCTTCCAAACAACTAATATTCATTCTACAGGTTCTGATACTGGCACTTTCTTGAATTTATCAGAAGGTACATGTGAAAACTTTCTAGACAATAACCAACACTCATATTCTTTCCTTGAATGGTCCTTAAGTGGCCTAAAATGCTCAGGAGTGGCAGTTATCCAGCCATGCCACCAGGAATGACAATCCCATGTAGGCATGGCAGTGGCGTCTCTACCACGGCCACTTCTTGGTTGACAGTGATTCTGATGGTTCTCAATTTCAGATGTTCAGATTTCAGTTTTGATAACACACGTATCTTGGGATCCATGAAACAAACAGTAGTGGTATACCAATTTTATCAAAATTTAGTTAATCAGGTATGTATCATATATTTACCATGATTATTTTAACTTCTTTGTACCAATTTTTGCTTTTCCTGGAATTAATAGTTGTCTTTTAAAAAATTTGCTTTGTTTTCTAAGTTGCTATCATTATCACTCTTCTAGGGAATTGTAAACCCTTAGAGATACTCTTTTCCACACAGTCGGACATATTAGGTCTTCTATCAGTCCCATTATTTTTTTCCTGGAGACTTCTCTTCTGGAGCTTTCTGAGGTCGGCTGGATTATTATTCCCAGTTCTTCACTTCCTCTCTGTTACAGAATGATACGCCCATGCTTTTTGCCATGAACTTTGCAGTATCTACCACTAGAGTAGGGGGAGTATATTTCCCTGCCCCACTGATGGTGAGCATGGCCCTATGACTTGCTTTGGCCCAAGAATGGTAATAGACATGAGAGGAGCAGAGGATTAAAATGTGACTGTGTAACCTGGCTTGCTTCTCGAGCTTCTGCAGTTCACCCTGACAAGTACAAGGCCTGGGTAGATGTTGGTTCAAGGAGAATGAGAAAACATGGGGAAAAGACCTTAACAGGAACCTCATTCTAGAGTCAAGCCCAGCTAGGTCCAGCTGTATTGACTGAACCCTCGTCAGAATGCAGAGTCATGAACATGAATCATGTTTGTTGTTGTAAGCCACCGAGATCTTGAGGTTTCCTTTTACTACATAGAAAACACTGACCAATTGATATGGTTTGGCTCTGTGTCCCCACCCAAATCTCATCTGTAATCCCCAGGTGTCAAGGGAGGGAAGCAATTGGATTATGGGGGTGGTTTTCCCCCATGCTATTCTCATGATAGTGAGTGAGTCTCATGAGATCTGATGGTTTTATAAGTAGAATTTTCCTGTGCCTGCCCTCACTCCCTCCTGCTGCCTTGTGAAGAAGGTGCCTTGCTTCCCCTTCACCTTCTGCCATGATTGTAAGTTTCCTGAGGCCTTCCAGCCCTGTGGAACTGTAAGACAATTAAACCTCTTTCCTTTATAAATTACCAAGTCTCGGGTATCTCTTTTTTATTTTTATTATTTTTATTTTTTTAGTGGTTTAATAGCTTTAATTAGAAACAAAAAAGTTTAATAAAATCATACTTCCTCTAAGTCTCAAAACAAGGAAAATGCATTACGTCATCACATCTGATGTATGAGGTAAAAAATCAGTTTTCACTGTGATTTGATAAACTTTCTCACTGTAAATTTTTCCGAAAAGTACAATTTCAATGAGCAATGGAAGATTTGACATCCCATAAAAATATTTTTATAACTTCTCTTTTTATTTTTAGCCAATTTTTATATTTTTAAAAATGTTTTAATTCTTATACATGTAGAAGTTAAAAGTACAGATTTCTTTTTATTTTATTTTATTATTATACTTTGAGTTTTAGCGTACATGTGCACAATGTGCAGGTTTGTTACATATGTATCCATGTGCCATGTTGGTGTGCACATTTCGGGTATTTCTTTATAGCAGTGTGAAAACGGACTAATACACCGATATACCTTCTGCCTTCCTCCACCAATCTGGACTAGCAGTTGCTCTGCAGAGCTGTTGTTCTGGGATATCTCTTTGCTTCTCTCTTGGGTTGGGTCCCCCATTTACTGAATTCTGTGACTTCCTTCTTCTCAGTTTATTTCCTTGTTTTGATGAAGCCCATCTTCAAATAGCTTCCTGAGAATGGGTGCAATGGTAGGAATATATTTTGAGATCCCAAATATCTAAACATGTTCACTGTATTATCACATTTGATTCATAATTTGGCTAGATGTGGATTTCTAGGTTGAAAGTAATTTTCCCTCAGAAGTTTGAAGGCATTCCTATGTTGCCTTTCAACTTGCTTGTTGTTTTTAAGGAATGCATTATGACTTCCTATTCTTTGCATGTGATTTCTTGGTATGGTTTGGCTCTGTGTCCCCACCCAAATCTCATCTCAAATTGTAATCCCCACGTGTCAAGAGAGGGTCCAGGTGAAGGTAATTGGATCATGGGGGTGGTTTCCCCCTTGCTGGTCTTGTGATAATGAGTGAGTTCTCAGGAGATCTGGTGGTTTTGTAAGTTTTGGTAATTTCTCCTGTGTGCCTTCTCTTTCCTGCTGCCTTGTGAAGAAGGTGCATATTTCCCCTTCCCCTTCTGCCACGATTGTAAGTTTCTTGAGGCCCCCCAGCTATGTGGAACTGTGAGTCAATTCAACCTCTTTCCTTTATAAATTACCCAGTCTTGGATAATTCTTTATAGCAGTGTGAAAACCAACCAATACACTTATTTTTCCTTTGGAAGTTTTTAGAATCTTCTTTATGTCCTGAGTATTCAGATATTTACTGATGATATGGCTGGCTCAGAATCTAGTTTCAACCACTGGGCATTGAGTGGATCTGAAAACTGTTGTCTGTTAGTGATGAAAACATTTCTTGTGCTATTTATTTGATAATATTCCCTTGTTCAATCTCTTCTTTTTGAAGCGCCTATCATGTGGATGTTGGACATCCTTAATTACTTTTCTAACTGTATCCGTTCTCTTACATTTTCTGTTTATTTTGGTTCTACATCTTGGGAGATTTTCTTGTTTATCTTCCAACTGTTTTTTTTTTTTTTTTGAGATAGAGTCTCGTCACCCTGTCACCAGGCTGAAGTGCAGTGGTGAGATCTTGGCTCACTGCAACCTCTGCCTCCCAGGTTCAAGTGATTTTCCTGCCTCAGCCTCCCCAGTAGCTAGGACTACAGGCGTGCTCCACCACACCCAGCTAATTTTTGCATTTTTAGTAGAGACGGGGTTTCACCATGTTGGCCAGGATGATCTCGATCTCTTGACCTTGTGATCTACCCGCCTCGGCCTCCCAAAGTGCTGGGATTACAGGCGTGAGTCACTGCGTCCAGCCCTAGTTGTTTTATGGATTAAAAAAATTTAGCTAACATGTCTTAAGATTCTAAAAGTTATTCGATTCTGTTAGTGTTCCTTTTTTTTTTTTTAAAGGCATATTGGCCAGGTGCAGTGGCTCACGCCTATAATCTCAGCACTTTGGGAGGCCAAGGTGGGCGGATTGCTTGAGGTCAGGAGTTCAAGACTAGCCCGGCCAAAATGGCGAAACCCCATCTCTACTAAACATACAAAAATTAGCCGGGCGTGGTGGCACATGCCTGTAATCCCAGCTACTCGGGAAGCTGAGGCAGGAGAATTGCTTGTATCCAGGAGGTGGAGGTTGCAGTGAGCCGAGATCGTGCCACTGCACTCCAGCCTGGGCGACAGAGCTAGACTCTGTCAAAAAAAAAAAAAAAAGGCATATTGTTTTTGTTTGACGGTCGTATTATTTTTTTTCTCTCTCTCTCTCGATAGTATAGATTTCAGGGGGAAGGTTTCCTGTGTTGTTTCTGCTTCCTGTTAGTTTTCTTTTTCCTGGTTCTATTTTTGGTCTTTCATGTTCAACCTTTCCTTACATGTCTGGTGACTCTCTTTTCCTTTCTTATTGAAGAGTGTGGTACCACAAAGTTTCTCGAAAGCTCTGTGTGTGTGTGCCAAGTTTGTGAAATGTAGTGTTACTGTATGGTGATGGGATAGGGACTCAGCCATTTTGCTGGAGGATGTAAAATGTCCTATCTATAGCCTTTTTCTCTAGGATCATTCAATGTCTTCAGTGACAAATTTTCAGTGTTCTGCCCAGGAAGGAAATATGCCTGGCTGCCACTGTGCTTGGAGCTTGTGCCAGAGGGGCTAGGGTGTTATAGTAGGCTTGTTTTCAATTCTCTGTTTTTGGCACAGCTCTTGCCTTTTGCTCTTCCTGGGTCCTGAGCCTGGAGGCTTTCAGGGTAGATTCATCCACAGGCTAAAGCTTCAGACTCCTGCCCCCGTGGGGAAGGCATAATCAGCTGACCAGAATGGAGGAAGAGACATGGAAATCTTAACTGCATTTTAAAAATAAATGTTCTGGTCAGGCGTGCTGGCTCACGCCTGTAATCCCAGAAGTTTGGGAGGGGGAGGCAGGTGACTTACTTGAGGCCAGGAGCTTGAGATCAGCCTGGCCAACATGGTGAAATCCCGTCTCTACCAAAAATACAAAAATTAGCCGGGCGTAGTGGCGTGTGCCTACTCCAGAGGGTGAGGCAGGAGAATCTCTTGAACCCAGGAGGTGGAGATTGCAGTGAGCTGAGATTGCACCACTGCACTCCAGCCTGGGCAAAAGAGTGAGACCCTGTCTCAAAAAAAAAAAAAAAAAAAAAAAAAAGTTCAATCCTTGCCCCTACTTTCAGCCCCATGTTGCATCCCACATTCTCAGAGCACCTGGTGCTTTGCATTCCTGAACTCTTCTGGGGTTCTGTGTTATGAACTTGATTCTTTCTGACATCCCCTTTGTAGTTATTGGGTATGCAGCTTTCTTAGTTCTGCTGACTTCTGTATTCATTTTTCATATTTTCCATTTTTAAGAGTATGGAAGATCATTAGAAAAGACAGCTTATAATTTCACTGACTAGATAATCCCCAATTAAATTACATGCACTGGCCAGATGATTAAAAAGAAATAAAGTAATAAAAAGTTTAAATGAAAAGTTAGAAGTATTCCTTCCCCGTTTCTTCCCCTAGTCCCTCTCTCAAAAGGAAATATTTGTGAACATTTCCTTGTTCAACATTTCCTTGTTCACAATTTCCTTGTTTAATTTTTTTTGTGTGTTTTCGAGACAGGATGTTTGCTCTGTCACCTAGGCTGGAGTGCAGTGGTGCTATCACAGCTCACCGCGGCCTCGACCTCCTGGGCTTAAGCAATCCTCTCACCTCGGCCTCCTGAGTAGCTGGGACAACAGGCGCCAGCCACCACGCCCAGCTAATTTTTGTATTTTTAGTAGAGACGGGTTTTCGCCATGTTGCCCTGGCTGATCTCAAACTCCTGGGCTCAAGGGATCTGCCTGCTTGGTCCTACCAAAGTGCTGTGAATACAAGCGTGAGCTACTACACCTGACCCCTGTTTAATTTCTTCTAGAAATTTAAAAAAAACACCCTGTATCTATGTGTTTGTGCAGGTGCACATACACAAAAAGGATAAAGCTATACAGCTATATAGATAAGATTTTTTAAAAATCAGGGTCTCACTTTGTCACCCAGGCTGGAGTACAGTGGCACAGTTTCAGCTCACTACAGCCTCGACCTCCCAGGTTCAAGTGATCCTCCCGCCTTAGCCCCCCAAGTAGCTGACACTACAGGTGTACCACCATGCCCAGCTAATTTTTGTGTTTTTGTAGAGATGGAGCTTCCCTATGTTGTCCAGGCTGGTCTTGAACTCCTGAGCTCAAGTGATCCACCCACTTTGGCCTCCCAAAATGCGAGGATTGCAGGCATTAGCCAGCACCTGGCCTTAGATAAGATTTCTAATAATATTCCTGGGGCTATTTCACTATTGGCACATGCAGATTCATCTTGTTCTCTTTTATTGGCTACATCATACCGTATTGTAATGAACATGCTGGTTTTGAAACAATATCTTGAGAGCACTGGGAAAACTGCGATTTAAAGGATTCCCTTTAGTAAATTCTTTTTGTAGAACAAACAATTATTTGGGGGTAATGAATACTTACTCATTCGTTTTTCAGGTTTGGACACTTGCATTTTAATACATCAAGCTTTCTTAAAGTGATCCCATCTATAAATGACAGATGACTACATATATAATTACATGAGTGGTAGGTGAGATTCTCAGTGAGGAACTGAGAAAAACTTGGGAATCTTTTAGTTTCAAGAAATAGAAGCTGTACCTGAAGGGATATTCCAGCTAAAGGAAAAAGAAAAGTTAATTTTAGGGATACTCTGTTGTTTTGCAGGCCCTAACAGCAGATAGGTTTTAGGGAAAACCGGGACCAGGAACCCAGACACCACTGGTATTCTCTGATGTTGCTATAAACATTCATGTGCAGGTTTTTGTGTGGACATAAGTTTTCAATATATTTGGGTAAAACGCCAAGGAGCAGAACTGAAGGATCATACAGTAAAAATTATGTTTAGTTTTGTAAACAACCACCAACTGTCTTCCAAAGCTGCTGCATTATTTTACTTTATTATATTAAATATTTATATTATAATAATACTTATTTAAGTATCATATATAAGTATAGAATGTAATATAAATATAATATTTATATTATAAATATTATAATACTTTAGCTCTGCTCCTGCCTGCACTTTGCTCCACTGGACTCTGCTCTTTTTCCCCCAGCAGGTAAGTTTCCTCCACTATTCTGACCCTTGGAGTAGACAACTTGGTTATGGACAGCTCCAGACCTGTACATCCTAGTTGGGCACTCTAGACAGAGATTTGTGGCTGTTTCTCCATTGTAGTTTTAAAATTTCTGGAGGAGAGGGAAGTCTGATTTGCTCTGGTGGGTCAGGTTGTCACATCAGAACCAATGAAATGTATCTGGATGTATCCAGGGAGCAGTGTCATAGCTACTAACATGACAGAAGCTCTGATAGGTGTTTGGATGGTGGGAATGGGTTGGGAGAGAGTGTTGCAATAAGAAGGGGAGTGTTAAGCACACTGTCACTTAGGAGTCTGCAGTTACAGAATCCTCTAATTCTTTGGTGGAAGCTTCCTGGAAGGGAGAAGTTTCAGTGGTGCTATCATTCAAAGAAAATTCAAGGCTGGGCGCAGTGGCTCACGCCTGTAATCCCAGCACTTTGGGAGGCCAAGGTGGGAGGATTACCTGAGGTCAGGAGTTCAAGACCAGCCTGACTCACTTCGTGGTGAAACCCCATCTCTACTAAAAAATACAAAAATTAGCCAAGCATGGTGGCACACACCTGTAATTCCAGCTACTCCAGAGGGTGAGATAGGAGAATTGCTTGAGCCTAGGAGAGAGAGGTTGCAGTGAGCTGAGATAGTACCTCTGCACTCCTGCCTGGCTGACAGAGAGAGACTCTGTCTCAAATAAAAGAAAAAAGAAAATTCAAGCCCTTTGTGAAGGTTTTATAATGACCGTGACAAGGGTTCCTTGGGTCACAGAGAAGAGACCCTACCCAAATGAAGATGCCTTTACAAGTTGGGAGCGCTCACCCCTCTCTCTAGGCTTCCAAAGCTAAGTGATCCTTCCAAGCAAAATTGGAAAGCAGTCAGCTTGCAGGCAGGCGGTGGTGGCTTAGAGCTTCCTTTTAACCATTTATGGAGTAGGTCTTCATTTCTTGATGTAAATCCAAGCATCCCTCTGGTATCACATTCCATCTTCCTGAAGAACTTCTTTAATATTTCTTGTAATGCAGGTCTGATGAATTCTGTCACCCTGAGTTTGTCTGAAAAAGTATTTCACTTTCATTTTTGAAATAGTTTCATTGGGTATGGTATTCTGAACTGATGGGTTTTTTCTTTTTAGCACTTGAAGTACGACCTCCTCTTCTAGCTTGCATAATTTCTGGTGAGAAGTGTGCTTTGTTCTTCTCAATGTAATATGTCTTTTCTCTGTCTATTTTCAAGATATTCTCTTAATCTTTGAGTTTTGGAAGTTTGAGTCTGATGTGTCTAGGCATGTGTGGTGGTTTTATTTTTATTTTTTATTTTTTATTTTTTTTTGAGACGGAGTCTCGCTCTCTTACCCAGGCTGGAGTGCAGTGGCGCGATCTCGGCTCACTGCAAACTCCGCCTCCCGGGTTCACGCCATTCTCCTGCCTCAGCCTCCGGAGTAGCTGGGACTACAGGCGCCCCCCACCACGCCCGGCTAATTTTTTGTATTTTTAGTAGAGACGGGGTTTCACCGTGGTCTCGATCTCCTGACCTCGTGATCCACCCGCCTCGGCCTCCCAAAGTGCTGGGATTACAAGCGTGAGCCACCGCGCCCGGCCTGTGTGGTGGTTTTAAAATATGTATGCATATTTTTAATGTATACTGCTATCTCTATACCCTTCAAAAGGTGAAGCTTAAAGGCTGGGCGCAGTGGCTCACGCCTGTAATCCCAGAACTTTGGGAGGCTGAGGTGGGTGGAGTACCTAGGTCAGGAGTTTGAAACCAGCCTGACTAACATGGAGAAACCCTATCTCTGCTAAAAATACAAAATTAGCCAGACATGGAGGTGCATGCCTGTAGTCCTAGCTACTTGGGAGGCTGAAGCAGGAGAATCGCTTGAACCCAGGAGACGGAGATTGCAGTGAGCCAAGATCACGCCACTGCACTCCAGTCCGGGCACAAGAGCAAAACTCCGTCTAGAAAAAAACAAAAACAAAAAGGTGAAGCTTAATTCTCCTTCCCTTGCATTTTTGGGACTTCTATTGTAATGAATGCAGTATGGTGGGAATGGTGGTGTTCTGCTTCTGACGCTTAGGGCATGTAAGACATTGTGGCTTCTGCCTGCCTCTCCCTTAGATTGGTCTGGGGTACAAATTGTCATGTTGTAAGGACTTTAAGCTGGCATGTTTTAGTCATCAGGAAATTATACTTATTTTATATAATTAATTGCCTAAGAAATGCTAAATGGATGAAGTGATACTGCAAAGATGAAGAAGCAAAGATAAAAACCCAAATCATGGGGTTATGCCATGGAGTCTTACTGATTTGTTCTTCCTGCAAGCACTCAGTAAGCATCTATTGTGTGTCTGAGTATGTCCAGGTAAGCTACAGAAATCAGGTAGAGGAAGGAAGACCCTAAGACAGTTTTCAACTTTAACCTGTTAAAATATGAGCCATAACTTTTCGGATACAGCTCTATTTTTTCCCCCCACATTTTAAAAAGAAGCTGTATTAGAATGTGGTTCATTTAACTTTTAAAAATTAATCGACAATTTTTTTAGAGCAGCTTTAGGTTCACAGCGAAACGGAGTGGAAAGTATACAGCATTCCCATACCCCCCTCTCCTCCCCTAGTACCAACCCCCCCCCAACAAAGCCTCCATTATCGACGTTAGCATCAGATTGGAATATTTGGTACAATCAATGCACCAATATTGACACATACATCATAATTGACCAAAGTCCATAGTTGAAGTTCACTGTATTTGTATTCTGTAGATTTTGACCAATGTGTAATAACATATGCCCACACTTATAATATCACACAGAATAATTTCACTGCCCTAAAAATCCCCTGTGCTCCACCTATTGATCTCTCTCCACTTAAGTCCCTAGAAATCACTTCTATTTTTACTATCTCTATAGTTCTGTCTTTTCCAGAATGTCATATAGTTGGAATCATACAGTATATAGGCTTTTCAGAATGACTTCTTTCACTTAGTGATAAGAATGTAAAGTTTCTCTATGTGTTTTTATGGCTTAATAGCTCATTTCTTTTTAGCATTAAATAATATTCCACTGTCTGGATGTACCAGAGTTTCTTTATCCACTTACCTATTGAAGGACATTTTACTTTCTTTCAGATTTTGACAATTATGAATAAAGCTGCTACAAACATTCATATGTAGGTTTTTGGGTGCACATAAGTTGTCAGCATAGTTGGGTAAACACAAAGGAGCTCAGCTATAGGATCATATGGTAAAAGTATGTTTGGTTTTGTAAACAACTGCTGTCTTCCAAAGTGACTGTATCCTTTTGCATTCCCTCCAGCAATGAATGAGAGTTCCTGTTGCTCCACCTCCTTGCCAGTATTTGGTATGGTCAGAGTTTTGAATTTTAGCCATTCTAAAGTGTAGTGGTATCTCATTGTTTTAATTTGCAATTCCCTAATGACATAGGATGTGGAGGATCTTTTCATATGCTTATTTGTCATCTGTATATCTTCTTTGGTGAGGTGTCTGTTCAGATAGTTTGCCCGTTGTTTAATCTGGTTTTCTTATTGTTCAGTTGTAAGCATATATTTTGAATATTCCTGTATCACATAGGTCTTTTGTAAATATTTTCTCCCAGTCTATGACTTCTTTTCTCATTCTCTTAACATTTAACTTTGATATATTAAAACATTTTTTGAAAGGATATATTTCCTTATTTTTAAAATTGAGGTATAATTTTTGAGATATAAAACTTTGAGATATAATTCACATCATAAATTTCACTGTTTGGGTGGGGCACAGTGGCTCATGTCTGTAATCCCAGCACTTTGGGAGGCTGAGGTGGGTGGATCACTTGAAGTCAGGAGTTCCAGACCAGCCTGGCCAACATGGTGAAACCCCGTCTCTACTAAAAATACAAAAATTAGTCAGCTGTGGTGGCGCACGCCTGTAATCCTAGCTACTTGGGAGGCTGAGGCGGGAGAACTGCTTGAACCCAGGAGGCAGAGGTTACAGTGAGCTAAGATTGCACCACTGCACTCCAGCCTGGGCAACAGAATGAGACTCTGTTTCAAAAAAAAAAAAAGCCAGGCGCGGTGGCTCACACCTGTAATCCCAGCACTTTGGGAGGCTGAGGTGGGCAGATCATGAGGTCAGGAGATCGAGACCATCCTGGCTAACAGAGTGAAACCCCATCTCTACTAAAAATACAAAAAATTAGCTGGGCGTGGTGGCGAGTGCCTGTAGTCCCAGCTACTCGGGAGGTGAAGGCAGGAGAATGGCATAAACCCGGGAAGCGGAGCTTGCATTGAGCTGAGATTGCGCCACCTCACTCCAGCCTGGGCAACAGAGCAAGACTCTGTCTCAAAAAAAAAAAAAAAATTCACCCTTCAAAGTGTACAATACAGGGGTTGCACAAAGTTGTGCAACCATCACCACTATGTAATTCTAGAACATTTCATCACTCCAAAAAGAAACGTCAAGCCCATTATCAGTCATTTCTATGCCTCTTGCCCACTACCTGGCAACCGCTAATCTACTTTTGGTCTCTCTGAATTTGCCTATCTGGACATTTTCATATAAATAGAATCATCTACTATGTGGTATTTTGTAACTGGATTCTTTCATTTTGCATATTTCGAGGTTAATGTTGTAGTGTAAATCAATACTTCATTCTTTTCATGTCTGAATAATATTCTATGTATATGTATAGATACACCATATTTTATCCATCCATTCATCAGTTTGATGAACATTTGGGTTGTTTCCACTTTTTCATTATTATGAAAAATGTTGCTATGTACATTGTGTATAAGTTTTTGTGTGGCTGTATGTTTTCATGTCTCTTAGGAGTAGAATTGCTGGGTTAGATGGAAACTCTATGTTTAATTTTTTTGAGTGACTGTTAGGCTCTTTTCCAAAGTGGCTGCCTCACTTTACATTCCTACCAGTAGTGTATGAGAGTTCAGTTTCTCCAAATCCTCACCAACACTTGTTATTGCCTATCTTTTTGATTATAGTCATTTTGGTGGGTATGTATAGTGGGTTTGATTTGCATTTCCCTGATAGCTAATGATACCGAACATCTTTCATGTGCTTTTTAACATTTTATGTATCTTCTGTCGATAAATGTCTATTCAGATCCTTTGCCTGTTTTAAAATTGGGTTAATTTGCTTTTTATTGTTGTGTTTTAAGAGTTCTTTATATACTCTGGATACTAGACTCTTATCAAATCTATGAGTTTCAAAGATTTTCTCTCATTCTGTAGGTTGTCTTTTCACTTTCTTTTTCTTTTTCTTTTTTTTTTTGAGATGGAGTTTCGCTCTTGCCCAGGCTGGAGTGCAATGGCACAATCTTGGCTCACTGCAACTCCGTCTCCTGGGTACAAGCGATTCTCCTGTCTCAGCCTCCCAAGTAGCTGGGATTACAGGCACGTGCCACCACTCCCAGCTGTTTTTTTTTTTTTTTGTATTTAGTAGAGACAGGGTTTCACCATGTTGGCCAGGCTGGTCTTAAACTCCTGACCTCAGGTGATCCATCCTCCGCGGCCTCCCAAAGTGCTGGGATTACAGGCGTGTGCCACCGCACCCGGCATCTTTTCACTTTCTTAATAGTGTCCTTTAAGTGCAAAAGTTTTCATTTTCCTTTTTTTTTTTTAAAACAGAGTCTTGTTCTGTCACCCAGGCTAAAGTGCAGTGGCGCCATCTCTGCTCACTGCAACTTCCGCCTCCTGGGTTCAAATGATTCTTCTCCCTCAGCCTCCTGCGTAGCTGGGATTACAGATGCCTGCCATCACACCCAGATAATTTTTGTATTTTTAGTAGAGATGGGGTTTCACCATGTTGGCCAGGCTGGTCTCAAACTCTTGGCCTAAGGTGATCTGCCCACCTCAGCCTCCCAAAGTGCTGGGATTACAGGTGTGAGCCAGCAGGCTCAGCCAAAACTTTTCAATTTGGGTGAAGTTCCATTTATTTTTTCTTGTTATTTGTGTTTTAGTGTCATATCTAAGAAACCATTGCAATATCTAAGAAACCATTGCCTAATCCTAAAAAAAAACAAAACTGTGGTAAAACATACAAAATATAAAACGTCACAATTTTGACCATTTTAAAGTTTATAATTCAAAGGCATTTAGTATACTCACAATGTTATGCAACTATCACCACTATCGGGTTCCAGAACGTTTCATCACCCAAAAGAAAACTCTATACCAGTTAAGCAATTACTCCATTCCTCCCTTTCCCCATCTTGGCAACCACTCATCTACTTTTTGTCTCTCTATATATGCATATTCTGAACATTTCATATAAAGGAAATAATACAATATGTAGCCTTTTATGTCTGGCTTATTTTACTTACTATAATGTTTTCAAGGTTCATCCATGTCATAGCATGTATCAGTACTTCATCCTTTCTATGGCTGAATAATATTAATGATATGGATACACCACATTTTGTTTATCCATTCATCAGTTGATGGATATTAGGGTTGTTTCTATCTTTTGGCTATTGTGAATAGAAAACAAAAAAACATGCAGAACTTTTTGTTTGAACATCTGCGTGTCTCTTAGGTATAACCTAGGAGTAGAATTGCTGGGTCATACAGAAACTCTGTTTAAGCTTTTCAGTGACCAGTAGACTCTTCCAAAGTGGCAGCATCATTTTACATTCCTACCAGCAATAAATGAGGGTTCACATTTTTCCACATCCTTGTCAACACTTACTTCATTACTTTGTTTTTGTTTTACCTCATAGTCATCCTAGTGGGTGAGAGTAGTATCACGTCATTTTGATTTGTATTTCTCTAATGACTAATGATACTGATGATATTGAGTATCTTTTCATGTACTCATTGGCCTTTTGTACATCTTTTTTTGAAGAGGTTACAACTATATCTTCTTCTAAGAGTTTTATCATTGTTTTAACTCTTACGCTTAGGTCTTTGATCCAGTGTAAGTAAATTTTTGTGTATGGTGTGGGGTAGGGGTCCAGTTTATTTTTTTGTATGGGGATATTCAGTTGTCCCAACATCATTTACTATTCTTTCCACATTATGTTTCATAATTTTGCATTGAATGTTGGACATCATGTGTAGAACAGTAGAGGCTGTAATAAATAGTATTTATGCCTAGAAATGAATATGCCTCTCCTTTTCATAGGCTGTTTGTGTGGGTAATTGAGGTAATTTAGTACAGATTTGATCTGGGTTTAGGTTTTATTGTTACTATGGTTACCTTCAGTGTACTATCAGCTTTTTTTTTTTTTTTCCTCTGTTGCCCAGGCTCTGGAGTGCATTGGTATGATCTCGGCTCACTGCAAGCTCTGCCTCCCAGGTTCACACCATTCTCCTGCCTCAGCCTCCCGAGTAGCTGGGACTATAGGCGCCTGCCACCACGGCCGACTAATTTTTTATATTTTTAGTAGAGATGGGGTTTCACCACGTTAGCCAGGATGGTCTCGATCTCCTGACCTCGTGATGAACCCGCCTCAGCTTCCCAAAGTGCTGGGATTACAGGCGTGAGCCACCGCGCCCGGCCTACTATCAGCTTTAAATTCCTCTAGCATTATCTTATGGTTAGGGTGGAGGCTGGGTTGGTATAACTTTATCAATTTTTTTATGTTTCAAAATTGATTAATTTTCCTCATCTCTTGACTCTTTCTATTCTTTTTGTCCTCATGGGTAATTACTTTTTTTCCACATTTAAAAATTGTGAAAAAATATACATAATATAAAATTTGCCATCTTAACCATTTATACTTGCATAGTACAGTAGTATTAAATACACTTCAAGGCCGGGTGCGGTGGCTCATGGCTGTAATCCCAGCACTTTGGGAGGCTGAGGTGGGCAGATCACCTGAGGTCGGGAGTTCGAGACCAGCCTGAGCAACATGGAGAAACCCTGTCTCTACTGAAAATACAAAATTAGCCAGGTGTGGTGGCACATGCCGGTAATCCCAGCTACTAGGGAGGCTGAGGCAGGAGGATCGCTTGAACCTGGGAGATGGAGGTTGTGGTGAGCTGAGATTGCACCATTGCACTCCAGCCTGGGCAACAAGAGCAAAATTCCATCTCCAAAAATAAATAAATAAATAAATACACTTCATATTTTGTGCAGCCATCACCACCGTCTGTCTTCATAATTCTTTTCATCTTGCAATACAGAAATTCTATACCCATGAAATAGTAGCTCCCTATTCCTTCCTCCCCACAGACTCTGGAAACCACCATTCTACCTTCTGTCTCTGTGATCTTAACAATTCTGTGTACCTCATATAAGTAGAATCATACAATATTTGTCTTTTTTGTTAATTTGTATGTGTGTGTGTGAGGCAGAGTTTCACTCTGTTGCATGAGCTGGAGTGCAGTGGTGTGATAATGGCTCACTGCAACTTCAACCTCCCAGGCTTAAGTGACCCTTCTACCTCAGCCTCCCCAGTAGCTGGCATCACAGGCAAGTGCCAGCACACCCAGCTAATTTTTTTCATGTTTTTGTAGAGAAGGGGTCTTGCTCTATTGCCCAGGCTGGTCTTGAACTTCTGAGCCCCAGCAATGCTTTCACCTTAGCCTCCCAAAGTGCTGGGATTACAGATGTGAGCCACTATGCCTGGTCAACTTTGTCTTTTTGTGACTGGCTTATTTCACTTTGCATAATGTCCCTAAGGTTCATCCATATTGTAGCATATGTTAGAATTTCCTTCTTTTTTATGACTGCATAATATTCTGTTGTATGTATATACTACATTTTGCTTATCTGTTCATCTGTTGATGGATACTTGTGTTGTTTCCATGTTTTAGCTATTGTGAATAACGCTGCTCTATGGAATATGGGTATACAATATCTCTTTCGGACTCTGCTTTCAATTCTTTTGGTTATATACCCAGAAGTGAAATTGCTGGATTATATGATAATTCCATATGTAATTGTTTTAGGAACCTCCATATTGTTTTAGACAGTGCTGTATCATTTTACATTCCTGCCAACAGTGCAAAAGTGTTCCAACTTCTTCAAACCCTCATCAACACTTGTTATTTTCTGATTTTTAAAAATTGCAACCATCCTAATGGGTCTGAGGTGGTGTCTCATTGTAGTTTTGATTCATATTTCCCTAATGATTACTGATGTTGAGTATGTGTTTTTGTGCTTATTGGCCATTTGTATGTTTTCTTCTTTTTTTTTTTTTTTTTTTTGAGACGGAGTCTCGCTCTGTCGCCCAGGCTGGAGTGCAGTGGCGCGATCTCGGCTCACTGCAAGCTCCGCCTCCCGGATTCACGCCATTCTCCTGCCTCAGCCTCTCCAAGTAGCTGGGACTACAGGCGCCCGCCACCACGCCCGGCTAATTTTTTGTATTTTTAGTAGAGACGGGGTTTCACCGTGGTCTCGATCTCCTGACCTCGTGATCCGCCCTCCTCGGCCTCCCAAAGTGCTGAGATTACAAGCGTGAGCCACCGTGTCCGGCCGGCCATTTGTATATTTTCTTTGGAAAAATATTTATTCAAATCCTTTGCCCATTTTAAATGATTTTTTATTGAAAAAATTGAGACAGGGTCTCACTCTGTCAACCAGGATGGGGTGTGGTGGCATGATCTCTGTTCACTGCAACCTCCACCTCCCGGGCTCAAGCAATCCTTCCACCACAACCTCTCAAGGAGCTGGGACCACAGGCATGCCCCACCACACCCAGCTAATTTTTTTGTATTTTTGGTAGAGGTGGGGTTTTGCTATATTGTTCAACCTGGTCTCAAACTCCTGGTCCCAAGCAATCTGATTACTTCCACCTCTCAAAGTGCTGGGCTTACAGGCATGAACCATTGTGCCCAGCTCTCTTTGCCCCCCCTTTTTTTTTTTTTTGAGACAGAGTTCTGCTCTGTTGCCCAGGCTGGAGTGCAGTGGCGCGATCTCGGATCACCACAACCTCCGCCTCCCAGGTTCAAGCAATTCTCCTGTCTAAGCCTCCTGAGTTGCTGGGACTACAGGCGCATGCCACCACGCCCAGCTAATTTTTTTGTATTTTTATTAGAGATGGGGTTTCACCATATTGGTCAGGCTGGTCTCCAGTTCCTGACCTCAGGTGATCCACCCACCTCGGCCTCCCAAAGTATTGGGATTACAGGCATGAGCCACCATGCCTGGCTCCATTTTTAAATCATGTTGTTTTGTTTTTTCACTGTTGAGATTTATGAGTTCTCTCTATAGTGTGGATATTGATCTCTTATCATATGTATAATTTGCAAATATTTTCTCCCATTCTGTAGGTTGCCTTTTTACTCTCTTGATAGTGTCTTTCATTGCACAGATTTTTAAAATTTTTATGAGCCCCAATTTATTGATTTATTTTTTGTTACCTGTGCCTTTGGTGTCATTTCCAAGAAATCACTGTCAAATTTACAATTGTAAAGATTAGCCCTATGTTTTCTTTTAGAATTTTATACTTTTAGGTCTTACATTTAGGTCTTTGATCCATTTTGAGTTGATTTTTGTATATGGTTAGATAAGGGTCCAAATTTATCCTTTTGCATGTGGATATCCATATTTCCCAGCACTGATTGTTAAAAGACTGTTTTTTTCCCCTTTGCATAATCCTGGCACCCATATAAAAAATCGTTTGTTCACATATGCAAGCATTTACTTCTGGGCTGTGTATTCTATTCAATTGGTTTATATGTCTGTCTTTATGCCAGTATCATACTATTTGATTACTATAGCTTGTAATAAGTTTTCCAATCAGGAAGTATGAGTCTTCCAGCTTTGTTCTTCTTTTTTAAGATGATTCAGGGTCCCTTGAAGTTCCATAGGAATTTTAGGATGGGTTTTTCTATTTCTGCTAAAAGCATCATTGGGATTTTGATAGGGATTGTATTGACTCTGTAGATTGCTATGGAAACACTGATAAATTCTTGTATGTTGAATCATCCTCGCATTCCAGGAATAGATCCTACTTGGTCATGGTGTATAATCCTTTTAATATACTGCCAAATGTGGTTTGCTAGTGTTTTGTCGAGTATTTTTGCATCAGTGCTCATAAAGGATATTGGCTTGTAGTTTTCATGTAGTGTCTTTGTCTGGCTTTGGTATCAGGGCCTCATAGAATGAGTTAGAAAGTGTTCTCTCCTGTTTTTTTTTTTTTTTTAAAGTTTGAGAAGGATTGGTGTTAGTTCTTTAAATGTTGGGTAGAATTCAGCAGTGCATCAGTTCTAGAGCTTTCATTACTCAGCAGACTTTTTATTACTCATTCAATCTCCTTGCTAGTTATAGGTTTATTCAGATTTTCTATTTCTTTGTGATTTAGCCATGAGAGGTTTTGTGTTTCTAAAAATTTATCAGTTTCATCCAGGTTATCCAATTTGTTGGCATGTAATCGTTCATAGCACTCTCTTATAATCCTCTTTATTTCTGTAGAGTCACTAGTAATGCCCTTGCTTTCATTTCTGATCTTAGTAATTTGACTCTTCTCCCTGTTTTGCTTAGTCCATCTAGCTAAAGGTTTGTCAATTTCTTGATCTTTTTAAAGAACCAATTTCTTGTTTCATTTATTTTCTCTGTTGTTTTCCTATTCTCATGTTATTTCTCTTCTCATCTTTATTATGTCCTTCCTTCTGTTGACTTTGAGTTTAGTTTGTTTTTGTCTTTCTAGTTCCTTAAATTGCAGTTAGGTTGTTGATTTGAGAGCTTGTTTTTTAATGTAAGCATTTATAGCTATAAATTTCCTCCTTAGCACTGCTTTCACTGCATTCCATAAGTTTTGGTGTGGTGCATAAATAGTTACAGGCCATTATCATGTATCTGTAAGTATTTTCTAATTTCTCTTGTGATTTCTTCATTGTTTTTCATAATTTTATGAACTTTTGCCATTTTACTACTGTTACTGATTTCTAAGTTATCTTGCTCTGTCAGAGAAAATACTTTGATATCTATCTTTTAAATTCTAGGGCGGCGTTGGTAGCAGTGTTGGCGGCAGTGGCGGCGGGCAGCGGGTGGGAAATTGCGGAGTATCTGGCCTCCATCTTTGGCACTGAGAAAGACAAAGTCAGCTGTTCATTTTATTTCAGAATTGGAGTATGTTGTCATGGAGACAGGTGCTCTCCGTTGCACAATAAACCAACGTTTAGCCAGACCACTGCCCTCTTGAACATTTACTGTAACCCTCAAAACTCTTCCCTGTCTGCTGATGGTTCGCGCTGTGCTGTGAGTGATGTTGAAATGCAGGAACACTATGATAAATTTTTTGAGGAGTGTTTTGTTTTGTTTTGTTTTGTTTTTTGAGATGGAGTCTCGCTCTGGCGCCCAGGCTGGAGTGCAGTGGCACGATCTCTGCTCACTGCAAGCTCCTCCTCCTGGGTTCATGCCATTCTCCTGCCTCAGCCTCACGAATAGCTGGGACTACAGGCGTCTGCCACCACGCCCGGCTACTTTTTTGTATTTTTAGTAGAGAGGGGGTTTCACCGTGTTAGCCAGGATGGTCTCGATCTCCCGACCTCGTGATCCGCCCGCCTCGGCCTCCCAAAGTGCTGGGATTACAGGTGTGAGCCACCGTGCCCGGCCTTTTGAGGAGTTTTTTACAGAAATGGAGGAGAAGTTGAGGAGATGAACGTCTGTGACAACCTGGGAGTCCACCTGGTGGTGAACGTGTACAACGTGTACGTCGTTTCGCCATGAGGAAGATGCAGAAAAGGCTGTGATTGACTTGAATAACCGTTGGTTTAACGGACAGCCAATCCACGCCGAGCTGTCGCCTGTGACCGACTTCAGAGAAGCCTGCTGCCATCAGTATGAGACAGGAGAATGCACACGAGGCGGCTTCTGCAACTTCATGCATTCGAAGCCCATTTCCAGAGAGCTGTGGCGGGGGCTGTATGGGCACCATCCCAAGAAGCATAGATCGAGATCCCAATCCCAGGAGCGTAGTTCTCAGTCTAGAGACCATGGTGGTGCAGTGGTGGTAGCGGTGGTGGAAGCAGCAGTGGACAGGAGCATGACAGGAGGCGGTCGAGAGATCATGAGAGATCTGGGCGATTCTGAGCCATGCCATTTCTACCTTATGTCTGCTAGAAAGGGTTGTGGTTGATTGACCAAGCCAGTTCATAAGGGGAATTTTTTTTTAAAACAACAACAACAACAGCAAACCACAAAGATGGGTTTCTGAATAAAATTTGTAGTGATAACAGTAATAAATAAATAAATTCTATTGAGACAATTTGTGGCCTAACATATGGTCTATCCTGAAAAATGTCCCGTGTACACTTGAGAAGAATGTATATGTTGCTGTTGTTGAGCACAGTGTTCTGTATATGCCCATTGTATCTAGTTGGTTTATTGTGTTGTTTAAATCCTTTATTTCCTTACTTCTTTCTGGTTCTATCTAATACTGAGAGTAGGGTATTGAAGACTCCAACTATTATTGTAGAACTTTCTATTTCTCCCTTTAGTTCTGCCAGTTTTTGTTTCATGTATTTTGATGGTCTTTTTAGGTATATAAATTTTCATAATTGTTGTATCTTATTCCTGTATTAAATCTTGTATTTATAATCTTGGCTGGGCCCCGTGGCTCATGCCTGTAATCCCAGCAGTGTAGGAGGCCAAGGAAGGAGGATAGCTTGAGCCCAGGAGTTTGAGACCAGCCTGGGCAACATAGTGATACCTCATCTCTACAAATAATTAAAAATATTTGCTGGGCATGGTGGTACATGTCTGTGGTCCTAGCTACTTGGGAGGCTGACGTGGGAGGATCGCTTAAGCCCAGGTGGTTGAGATGGCAGTGAGCTGTGATCATGCCACTGCACTCCAGCCTAGGCCACAGAGTGAGACCTCGTCTCAAAAAATAATAATATAATGTTCTTTTCTCTTGTAATTTTTTAAAAAACGTCTTTAAAAAATTGAAGTGTATATTGTCTGATGTTGGTATAAGCATTCCTGCTCTCTTTTGGTTACTATTTGCATGGAATATGTTTTTTCCATCCTTTCACTTTCAATCTATTCGTCTCTTTGGAGCTAAAGTGAGTCTCTTGTAGATAGCATATTGTTGGATTATGTTATTGAAATCAATTCTGACAATCTTTGCCTTTTGATTGGAGAGTTTAATCCATTTACATTTAAAGTTGGCTGGGAGTGGTGGTTCACGCCTGCAATCCCAACACTTTGGGAAGTTGAGGCAGGTGGATCACCTAAGGTCATGAGTTTGAGCCCAGCCTGGCCAATATGGTGAAACCCCATCTCTACTAAAAATACAAAAAAATTAGTTGGGCATGGTGGCACATGCCAGTAATCCCAGCTGTTTGGGGAGGCTGAGACATGAGAATCACTTCGCTTAAACCCAGGAGGTGGAGGTTGCAGTGAGCCAAGATTGTGCCACTGCACTCCAGCCTGGGTGACAGAATGAGACTCTGTCAAAAAAAAAAGAGTAATTACTAATAAGAAGGGGCTTTTGTCATTTTGCTATTTGTTTTCTATATGCCTTATGGCTTTTTTGACCCTCATTTCCTGTATTACTGTCTTCTTTTGTGTTTAGTTTATTCTTTTGTAGTGAAACATTTAAATTAATTTCTCATTTCCTTTTGGATATATTCTATAGCTGTGTTCTTTGTGATTACTATGGGGATTACATTTAACACCCTAAAGTTATAATACTATAATTTAAATTTATACCTGCTTAACTTCAATAACATACAAAAACTCTGCTCTTTTAACAATCCACCCTCAACCCTTTTGGTTATTGATGTCACAAAATTACATCTTTATATACTGTGTGCCCAAAACAAACCAAAATTCTTTGAAATGCATTAGTCTCTTAAATTATGTAGAAAACATAATGTGGAGATATACATTAACATCACAATACTAGCTTTTTTTTTTTCTTTTTTTTGAGACGGAGTCTCGCTCTGTCGCCCAGGCTGGAGTGCAGTGGCGCAATCTCAGCTCACTACAAGCTCCGCCTCCCGGGTTCACGCCATTCTCCTGCCTCAGCCTCCCGAGTAGCTGGGACTCCAGGCGTCTGCCACTGCGCCCGGCTAATTTTTTGTATTTTTAGTAGAGATGGGGTTTCACCATGGTCTCGATCTCCTGACCTCGTGATCCACCCCCCTCGGCCTCCCAAAGTGCTGGGATTACAGGCATGAGCCACTGCGCCCAGCCACAGTACTAGCTTTAAAAATGTAAATTAGCTGGGCATGGTGGTATGCGCCTCTTGTCCTAGCTACTTGGGAGGCTGAAGCAAGAAGATCACCGTATTCAGGAGTTTCAGGCTACAGTGAGCTATGATTGGGCCCTGCACTCCAGCTTGGGTGACAGCCAGACTTTGTCTTTAAAAAATAATAAAAATTAAAATTAAAAATATATTAGTCTCTTAAATAATGTAGAAAGCAAAAAGTGCAGTTACAAACCATTGTTATGATAATTCTAGCTTTTAATTGCCCATGTATTTACCTTTATTGAGATCTTTATTTCTACATATGGTTTCAAGTTACTGTCTAGTTTTTATTTAAATTGTACCCTGCAGGATTCTCTTGAGCATTTCATTTTTTTTTCTTTTTCTTTTCTTTTCTAGAAATAGGGTCTAGCCGGGCATGGTGGCTCACGCCTGTAATCCTAGCACTTTGGGAGGCCAAGATGGGTGGATCACCTCAGGTCAGGGGTTCGAGACCAGCCTGGCTAACATGGTGAAACCTGTCTCTACTAAAAATGCAAAAATCAGCTGGGTGTGGTGGTACACATCTGTAATCCCAGCTACTCAGGAGGCTGAGGCAGGAGAATCAGCTTGAACCTGGGAGGCAGAGGTTGCAGTGAGCCAAGATCATGCCACTGCACTCTAGCCTGGGTGACAGAGCAAGACTCCATCTCAAAAAAAAAAAAAAAAAATCAGTCTTACTCCAACACCTAGGCTGGAGTACAGTGGTATAATCATAGTTCACTGTTAACATCAAACTCCTGGGCTCAAGTGATCCTTCTGCTTCAGCCTATTGAGTAGCTGGGACTAGGTGTGCACTGGCTAATTTTTATTTTTTTATAGAGATAGGATCTCAGTATGTTACCCAGGCTGGTCTTGAACTCCTGGCGTTAAGCAATAGCAATCCTCCCACCTTAGCCTCCCAGAGTGCTGAGATTACAGGCATAAGCCACCACACTGAGCCTTACTCTTGAGCATTTCTTGCAGGGCAGGTTTAGTGGCAATGAACTCCCTCAGTTTTTGTTTATCTGGGAATATTTTAATTTCTCCCTCACTTTTGAAGGAAAGTTTTGGTGGGTATAGGATTTTTGGTTGACTTTTTTTTTTTATTTTTAGCACTTTGAATATATCAGTCCACTACCACTGGGCTCCAAAGTTTCTGATGAAAAACCTGTAGATAGTCTTATTAAGGATCCTTTGTACGTGATGAGTTGCTTCTCTCTTGCTGCCTTCAAGATTCTCTTTGTCTTTCAAAAGTGTGATTATAATGTGTCTCAGTGTGGGTGCCTTAGAGTTCATCTTACTTGGAGTTTCTTTGAGTTTCTGGGATATTTATATTCATGTCTTTCATCAAATCTGGGAAGCTTTCAGCCATTATTTCTCTGCCCCTTTCTCCCTTTTCCTTCTGGGACTCCCACAAGGTATAGTATATCTTGATCAGCTTGATGATGTCCGTCCCATAAGTCTCTTAGGCTCTTTTCACTTTTCTTCAATCTTTTTTCTTTCTGTTCCTGACTTGATAATTTTCACTGTCCTATCTTCAAGTTCACTGATTCTTTCTTCTACCTGCTCAAATCTGCCTTTGAATGTCTCCAGTAGAAATTTCATTTTAGCTATACTTTGCATCTCCAGAATTTTTTTTGTTTTTTTGGGGGGGTTTTCTCTCTTTATTGATATTTACATTTTGTTCATACATCATTTTCTTGACTTTCTCCATGTCTCCCTTTGGTTTGTCAAGCATCCTTAAGACAGCTGTTTTAAAGACTTTGCTTAGTAGATCTTCCATCAGGTCTTTTTCAGGGACAGTTTCTGTTGATTTTTTTCCTTTGAATAAGCCATGATTGCCTGTTTTTTTGTATGTCTTACAGTTTTTTTTGTTGAAAACTGGACATTTGAATCTAATAATGTGGCAACTCTGGAAATCAAATTTCTTTCCCGTTCACAGGGTTTTGTTGTTGTTGTTGTTTTATTGTTGCAGGCTGTCTGTGCCAAGGATCAGCCTGAAGTATAAACTTAAGGCCTTCTGAGGCCTTTTACTAACTCTGCATCTTCTCTAAGACATTATGATCACTTTCTAATTTTCCCTGTATATGCAATTGCTTTTGAATATCCTAGTCTTAAATGTCTGGCTACCAACAGAAAATAAAAGAGAAAAATGATGAGGGAGGGAAGGGTGCAAGCACATTAATCCTAGCCATCACTTCAGCCAGAGGGGCTTGCTACAATGGGAGGAGGTATAAGAATAATGGTCTCTGCCTCTTTTTCTTTATGCCTGTGATCAGAAGTAGCAATCAGAGCACAGATCCTAAGTATTTGAAAGACAGGGTCCTTTTGCCCCTCCTGGCTCCTGGAAGCTGCATTCAAGCTGCTCTAGGAATACATGCACAGCTGCCTGCCATGGGGCTGAGAGGTGGGGGATGGGCAGTTGTTACTGTGCTAAGAGTTGAAATTGAACAAAATTAACCACAATTTATCATCTAAGCCTTCCCTGGGAAGTCGCAGGACTCCAATAGACTCCAGAGCTCCAAAATAGTTACATCAGATAAATTCTGCCACTGTAATTGTCTGGGTGGGGAGACAGTTTCCTGATGCTTCCTACTCTGCCATCTTCCCAGAATCCTCTGGGTATTTACCTTTTAAAAAATTATTTTACTCTTTGTGTGTGTGTGTGTGTGTGTGTGTGTGTGTGTGTGTGTGGTGGTGGGGTGTCTAAGGTGGGGAGCATACTGTATAGTGCCTAATCTGCCATACTTTTTTCTCTTTTTTCCTTCCTTTTCCTCGCTTTGCCCTAGTATTTTATGTAGATTGTGTTGGTTAACTTCTCAATTTTTCCCACAGGTTAAAATATATCTAAATAGTGTTATGATAGAGCCAGAGGAAGAATGCTTATCACACAGAGATCCTTGATATGGAACAAGTTGTAGAACTGATGAGACTTTGCTATGTTCATCTTTGTAAGAGTAAATTGCTCTGTGCAAGGGATAGGTGGCATTATGTAGCATAAAGTTTTTTTCAAAAATACAGGTTTGGGAAGATCTATATTGTTGTTAGGTTAAGTCTGAAGATCCTGAGAATATTTGGAAGAGAGATTATAATGATGGGCCCTGAGATTTAAGTGGACTTGGAGAAAGGGGGATCAGATGGGCAATAAGAAGGTTGGGGTTAATGGACTAGAAGTATCAATAAGGTCACAGAATTACACACAGAATGTACTCCAGTTCATACAAGTGAACTGGAAGAAGAAAGATAATTGGCTAGAGAGGGATAGGGACTTTGGAGGAAGTTTAATTACTTGTGATGAAATTTAGACTGTGATCATAACATAGGTTGAGGTGGGCAGGGGCAGAAAAAAGACCACTAAATGTGAGGAGAGCAGGGCTTCAGATAGGTCATTCATGGAAAGTTGAAGCCACCAAGAATATTGGCATGTGCTGGGGAAGAGAGAAAGTGACACAGGTACTAAAATCTTCCCTGTGACACACTGATTGGGAGATCAGTAGGCAGGACAATCAGAGAAAGGCTGGTATAGTCGAACAGATGAATTCAAAAGAGCTGAGAGGAAGCATGAGAACTAATTGAGGAGGAGCAGTGGAGGCTCACTTCCTGGGTCTGACAATGAAAGCAGCCTCTGCCTAAGAGGGCTACAGGGTAAGCAGAGTCTTAGGGGACAGCCAGAGTAAGCTGTGTCTTTAGGGGACAGTTGAGGTGAAGAAGTGAAGCAAATATTCCAAAAACAAGGTGCATATAGAAAAGAATCTACCGATTTTAGAAAGGAAGTGCTGGAGGACACAGTGGAAAGGTTGGAGAGGGAAGCAGTATGCGATGATGTGGTGGTAGATGACCACTGAGGTTAGGGTCAGACTTCTTGGGATTACTATAACAAGTCTGTGAGGGATGGTATTAGACTTGAAGACTCTTAGGATGGTGGGCTAATGGTTTCAGGATTGTGGTTGAGGCTACATTCCTTATCTCTGCAACTGATCATGACTCTGGAGGGTCACACTGGTGACTGCCCTCCCCCACTAACCATTCTATATTCCCCTTGTCCTGTGTCACTGCCTTAGACCACCATGGTTTGTTGTCCAATGGATGACCAAATCTTCCTCCTTTAAGAATATGAGTCCTTATTACCCCTAGTATCTAATATTGAAGTCAATTAGGACCACAACACTAGAAAAAATTGTAGAAATACATAAAACACGAAAATTAACGTGAGAAAATCACTCAGAATGAAGCCTTTTTTCAAACATATGTACTATTTTTTCTTACTGTCCTTTCTTGCTTTATGGTTTTTAGTCTTCTCTCCATGTCTTTGAACATGTTAAGCATTTTTTCTTTTCTTTTTTTTTTTTTTTTTTTTTGAGACAAAGTCTCGCTCTGTCACCCAGGCTGGAGTGCAGTGGCGTGATCTCGGCTCACTGCAACCTCTGCCTCCTGGTTCAAGCAATTCTTCTGCCTTAGTCTCCCCAGTAGCTGGGATTATAGGCACATGCCACCATACCCAGCTAATTTTTGTATTTTTAGTACATAGGGTTTCACCATGTTGGCCAGGCTGATCTTGAACTCCTGACATCAGGTTATCTGCCTGCCTCGGCCTCCCAAAGTGCTGGCATTACAGGCGTGAGCCACCGCACACAGCTGGGATTTCCCATTCTTGGTTTCAAGTCTAGTTGTGTAGTAAACTTTTTTGTCTTATTACATATATTAAATATTCGTTTGAGGTGGAAGAGAGTTTGCCTGAAATTACTCTATCTGTTGTGTATTGGTCAGAAGTCATCCCAAATCATTTCACACAATGCAAACAGAGGGGTCTTTTAAAATACAAATCTGGTCATTTCATTCCCTTAGCATGGCATTCAAGGCACTTTGAAATCAGGAAACTTGCCTCTCTAGCTTCATTTTCCACCAATTTCCTCTCTTCTCCACGCTCACACACAGCTACTATACTCCAGCCACAGACAATAACCCTTCTCTTTCCTTTCTCTCATAATCGTATTTAGGGTGTGTGTTAATGATAAATTTACATTTTCCCTAATTTTTGCATACTGTCAAGATGAGATTGCAAAAGTAGTAATGTCTATTTCCTGAGAGCCTAGACCCAGAAAACAGTAGCTCCATATAGCATCATCTCTGGACACCGTAGTGCAGTACGACCCTAACATTATTTAATTAAAAGCGCTGTCAATTAGATTTGTATTAAATTATTTATTAGGCTTACATTAAATTATATATTAAGAAATGTATATTTTAGTATTATTAAATCATCCTTTCTAAAACTTGGTATGTTTTTTCACTTGTCAGATCTTATTTTTATGCCCTTCAATATGGTTTTCTTGTTAAATTTATTAAGTATAATTTTGAACAGGTAATACATTAATATGGTTCAAAGCTTACTAAAAAGTATTTAAAATAACATAGCAATGTTCCCCTTCCATTGCTGTCCCTGAATTGCCCAGTTCTGCTCCCTTTCAGAAATAGTTATGTATAGATGAGCAAATATACATATACCTATTTGTTGCAATTGTAAATGGAATGTTTTTCTTTTGTTACTGCTTCTAGTTGATTATTGCTAGAATACAGAAAAAACAATTGATTTTTGTACAGTTATCTTTTATTCAGATACTTATCCATGCTAATAGGCTTTTACTGTAGCCTTTTTTTTTTTTTGGAGATAGGCTGGAGTGCAGTGGCACAATCTCATCTCACAGCAACCTCCACCTCCCGAGCTCAAGTGATATTCCCACCTCAGCCTCCCGAGTAGCTGAGACTACAGATGGATGCCACCACACCCAGCTAATTTTTTGTAGAGATGGGGTTTCACCATGTTGCTCAGGCTGGTCTTGAACTCCTGGGCTCAGGCAATCCACTTGCCTTGACCCCTCAGTGTTCTCAGTGTTGGGATTACAGGCGTGAGCTACCACACTTTTTTTTTTTTTTTTTTTTAAGAGATAGGGTGTCACTCTGCCACCCAGCCTGGAGTGCAGTAGTGTGATCATAGCTCACTGTAACCTCATACTCCTAGGCTCAAGGAATCTTCCCACTTCAGCCTCGAGTAGCTGGGTATACAGGCATGCACTACCATGCCTGGCCTGAAATAACTTTAAACTTAGAGAAAAGTTTAAAAACAATACAAAGAATTCGTGTACATCCTTCCCTCAGATTTCCCAAATGTTAACATCTTTTTTTTGTTTTTGAGACAGTCTCACTCTGTCACCCAGGTTGGAGTGCAGTGTTGTGATGTAGGCTCACTGCCACTTCTGCCTCCAGGTTCAAGGGACTCCTGTGCCTCAGCCTCCCAAATAGCTGGAATTACAGGCATGTGCCACTATGTCCAGCTAATTTTTGTATTTTTAGTAAAGAGGAGTTTCACCATGTTGTCCAGGGTGGTCTCGAACCCCAGACCTAGGTGATCCACCTGCCTGGGCCTCCCAAAGTGTTGGAATTACAGGTGTGAGCCACCATGCCTGGCCAACACCTTACTTTTTGCTTTATCATTCCGTGTGTGTGTGTGTGTGTGTGTGTGTGTGTGTGTGTGTGTGTGTAGTTTTCTGAAATACTGGCAAACTAAATTAGAGGTTTACCTTTAACCTCTAAATACTTATATTTTCTGAAAACAAGGACGTTCTCTTCTGTAATCATAGTATAATTATCAAAATGAGAAAATTTAACAACACTAGCACTCTCTAGACATTTAAATAACATTTAAGTTCTTGATGTAATAAATTAATAAATTTCCTGACACTAAGCCTTGTATTGCTAAAATAAACCTTATGTAATCAGAGTGTACAATTCAACTTGATTTTATTTGGGATTTTTGCATCTATGGCCATAGGTGAGATTAGGCTATAGCATTCTTTCTGGCACTTTATCAGGTTTGAGTACAATGGAAGCTTAGATAATAGTTAAAACTCATCCATTTCGGGGGTTGAGTGATGGCTACAGGAGTGTGTTTACTTTGTAATCATTCACTGAGCTGCATACTTGAGATTTGTACAATTTCCCATATATTTTTCAATTAAAAAGTTTAAAAACAATTTTTTATTTTTTATTTTTGGAACAGGGTCTCGCTCTGTCACCCAGGCTGGAGTGCAGTGGCCCTATCTTGGCTCACTGCAACCTCTGCCTCCTGGGCTTAAACAATCTTCCCCACCTCAGCCTCCCAGGTAGCTATGACTACAGGCAAGCACCATCATGCCTGGCTAATTTTGGTATTTTTAGTAGAGGTGGGGTCTTGCCATGTTGCCCAGGCTGGTCTCAAACTCCTGGGCTCAAGTGATCTGCCTGCCTCGGCCTTCCGAAGTGCTAGGATTACAGGTGTGGGCTACCACCATGCCTGGTCAACAATCTTTTTTTTTTTTTTTTGAGATGGAGTCTCGCTCTGTCGCCCAGGCTGGAGTGCAGTGGCGCAATCTCAGCTCACTGCAAGCTCCGCCTCCCGGGTTCACGCCATTCTCCTGCCTCAGCCTCTCCGAGTAGCTGGGACTACAGGCGCCCGCCACCACGCCCGGCTAATTTTTTGTATTTTTTAGTAGAGACGGGGTTTCACCGTGGTCTCGATCTCCTGACCTCGTGATCCGCCCGCCTCAGCCTCCCAAAGTGCTGGGATTACGGATTACAAGCGTGAGCCACCGCGCCCGGCCAACAATCTTTTACAAGGATAAAATTTTATTTATTTTTCGCCATCGTATGGTGCTGAAAAGATAAAATTTTAACCACCTTTCCAATTTATTCTTGGGTAATCAGTTGGCCTTTTAAAACTATGTCTAGGATCAGTGTTTGCTGGGAAATTATCCATTTGCTCTGATTTCAAATTTGTTGCCATAGAGTTCTATTATTATTCTCAATTCCTCAATATATATGGTTATGTCTAATTTCTCATGCCTAATTTTGTTATTTTTTGGCTCCTTTCCCCTTTTATCAGGCTCAGGAGGTTTTATCTATTTTATTGGTGCTTTCAAAGAATTGCTTTTTAATTTATTTTTTCTTTTTTCTACCTTGTTAAGTTTAGCTTTTATCTTTATCAGTCCATATTCTATTTTTTATGGTTTAAGTGTGTTTCTTTCCTAAATTTCTTTCTTGTTTTTCTTCTTTCACTATACTGAGGAATTTCCCTAAATCTTAAAATCACTACACACCTTTGAGTTTCTTTTTGAACAATAAACATGTTACACTTTCATTTCCAAGTCTGGTCTCATGTGTTCTAGGATCCTTATTAAGGAATTTGGGGCCAGGCACCGTGGTTCATGCTTGTAATCTCAGCACTTTGGGAGGCCAAGGTGGGTGGATCACTTGAGACCAGGAGTTTGAGACTAGCCTGGCAAACATGGTAAAACACTGTCTTTACTAAAAATACAAAAAAAAATTAGCTGGGTGTGGTGGCGTATGCCTGTAGTCCCAGCTACTGAGGAGGCTGAGGCATGAGACCTGCTTGAACTGGAGGTGGAGGTTGCAGTGAGCCAAGATCGCACCACTGCACTCCAGCCTGGGCGACAGAGCAAGACTCTGTCTCAAAAAAAAAAAAAAAAAAGAAATCTGGGTCTCACCTTGCTGCATTTTCTCAGAGCTCAAATCCTGGCCACAACAACATGGGACAAATAAAAATATGCTGAGCAATTGAACAATACTTTTCTGTTCCAGGGCCCACTGAGAAGATCTGCACTTGCTGCAGGTCCCATCCACTCACCCAAGTATAATAATAAAGGAACCTCTGTCATATGCCAGCACTGGGCCAGGTTCTATGAATGGCTGAACAGCGGGGTATCTGCCCTCTTAGAATTTACATTCTAGTGATGAAGACACAGAATAAGTAGCACAAGTGAGCTGAGTGTTGCCCGGGATGCTATGGAAGTAAAAGATATGGGTCCAACACCACCTAGGAGTTCTGGCAGAGAATCTCTGGAAGAAGTAATTCTTTTTTTTTTTTGAGACGGAGTCTCGCTCTGTCACCAGGCTGGAGTGCAGTGGCACAATTTCGGCTCACTGCAACCTCCGCCTCTTGGGTTCAAGCGATTCTCCTGCCTCAGCCTCCCGAGTAGCTGAGACTACAGGCACCTGCCACCACGCCTGGCTAATTTTTGTATTTTTAGTAGAGATGGGGTTTCACCATGTTGGTCAGGATGGTCTCAATCTCTTGACCTCGTGATCTGCCCCTACGCAGCCTCCCAGAGTGCTGGGATTACAGGCATGAGCCACCACGCCCGGCCAGAAGTGATTCTTAATTAGGTTCCTTAGAATCTAAGGTTCTACCCTGTCTCCTTATCCTATTCTCAGGAAGGTGGCCATTGGGTTTTCTTGTATAGAAGTTATCTGATTTTGATTATATGCCTAGTATTCCTGGCCACAGTTAACTGAACCAACGGACTGACAGCCGGGCATAAGACCTCTATCTAGTAGGAATACTGCACACAGGATGGTTATTAGCTGACTTAACTAGGATGGGAAGTCTGAACATCAAATAGAAAGAAAGGAGCAGAAACAGAGCAGGAGAAAAAGCAGAAAAAGAATAGTAAGGTTATAAAAATGGCAGTCACAAACCCTGTAGTACTGAATTAAAACTGTATCTAAACTCATGACTTTTATTTATTTTTAAAAATATGAAACAGAGTCTTGCTCTGTCACTCAGGCTGCAGTGCAGTGGTACAGTCACAGCTCACTACAGCCTCAACCTTCTGAACTCAAGTGATCCTCCTACCTCAGCCTCCCAAGTAGCTAGGACTACAGGAATGCGCCACCATGCCTGGCTAATTTTTATTTTTTAAACGTTTGGAGGATGAGGTCTTGCTATGATGCCCAGGCTGGTCTTGAACTCCTGGGCTCAAGTGATCCTCCCACTTTGGCCTCCCAAAGTCCTGGGATACAGGCATGAGCCACCATACCTGGCTCATGGTTTTTAATAACATACAGATGGATAGAAAGAATAATAAATTCAGGTGCTTGTATTTGCATGTTTTAACATATATACATATGTTTTCTAGCTCTGTCTGCTGAACAGGCCTACAAGCAATGACACTCCGCCAATGATACTCTAGCCAGGAGTATATATTGTGTCCAGATCTTGGTTTCCAGTGGTACCAAGAAACAACTTGGTTTCTAAGTTCCTTTTTTCTGGAATAAAAGGAACTGGGAGCTTCTTAGAGAAATGACTGATGTCAGGGCTGAGATAGGGAAAATGTGAGGAAGCCTGAAACATCCTGTGGTGCCAGAAAATGCTTAAAAAGTGACAGGGGCAATGTCGAAACAACACAGTGCCAACTTCAATGAGTTCTCACTGGCCAAATCTGAGCCAATTTGAGCAACAAAATAAACTATGTTAGCAGTAGATTGTAGCCTGTAGAATAAAACAGGTATCTATTCATTCATACTGATATAAATTATCAAATAAATAGGGAAAAGGGATAGCTCTTCTTTACAGTAGAATACCAATTAATAAATACAGATAAAATAAACAAAGTCACCATTAGGCAAGCATAACATTAATACCTGTTATAAGCAAGAATCATTGATGATGGAAACGAAAATCAGTAGGCAAAATTTTAAGGATAAATAAGACATTCACACAGCTTCAAAGTAGAAGATTCTTATTAATTTCAAAGGGAAAATTCCTAATTTTACAGTAGAGAAACCTGGCACACACCACCTTAGCCATGTGATCAAAGTTACCACCACCTAGGCTGGGCGTGGTGGCTCATGCCTGTAATCCCAGCACTTTGGGAGGCTGAGGCGGGCGGATCACCTGAGGTCAGGAGTTCGAGACCAGCCTGGCCAACATGGCGAAAACCTGTCTCTACTAAAAATACAAAAATTAGCTGGGTGTGGTGGTGGGCACCTGTAATCCCAGCTACTCAGTAGGCTGAGGCAGGAGAATCACTCTGAACCCAGGAGGCAAAGGTTGCAGTGAGCTGAGATTGCGCCACTGCACTCCATCCTGGGCGACAGAGGGGGACTTCATCTCAAAAAAAAAAAAAAAACAAAACAAACAAAAAGTTACCACCACCCTCCGCTAGGAGGCACTAAGAATGGCATAGTTTCACTTCTGTGGTTGTCTTGCCAAAAATGCAGATCCTCAATCATATCATGTAAAAACATTAAACAAACTAAAACTGGGGAATATTCTATAAAATAACTGGCCTGGACTCTTCCAAAGTGTCAAGGTCATGAAAGATAAAGACGGAGAAACTGTCACAGGCTGACAGAGATGAAGGAAACACTACAACAAAATGCAATGGGGGACCCTGGACCAGAAAAAGGACATCATCAGGAAAACTGGCAAAATTTGAATGTCCGTAGATTAGTTAGTAGTAGCTTATCAATGTTAACTTCCTATTTTCTTTTTTGAGACGGAGTCTCACTCTGTGGCCCGGGCTGGAGTGCAGTGGCGTGATTTTGGCTCACTGCAAACTCCGCCTCCTGGGCTCAAGTGATTCTCCTGCCTCAGCCTCCCAAGTAGCTGGGATTACAGGTGCGCACCAGCAGGACTGGCTAATTTTTTTATTTTTAGTAGAGATAGGGTTTTACCATGTTGGCCAGTCTGGTCTCGAACTCCTGACCTCAGGTGATCTGCCTGCCTCAGCCTCCCAAAGTGCTGGAATTACAGGCATGAGCCACCACACCCGGCAATTTCCTGGTTTTGATAAACTACAGTATGGCTTTGTAAGATGTTATCATTGGGAGAAGCCAGGTGAAAGGTACATGGGTATTTTCTACTATTTCTGCAACTTTCTCTAAGTCTAAAATTATTTCAAAATGAAAAGTAAAAAACAATGAAAAGAAAAGCAGGCCGGGTGCAGTGGCTCACGCCTGTAATCCCAGCACTTTGGGAGGCCGAGGCGGGCGGATCACAAGGTCAGGAGATTGAGACCATCCTGGCTAACACGGTGAAACCATCTCTACTAAAAATACAAAAAAGTAGCCGGGCGTGGTGGTGGGCACCTGTAGTCCCAGCTACTCAGGGTGCCGAGGCAGGAGAATGGTGTGAACCTGGGAGGCGGAGTTTACAGTGAGCCGAGATCGCGCCACTGCACTCCAGCCTCGGGGACAGAGCGAGACTCTGTCTAAAAAAAAAAAAAAAAAAGTCACTGAGGTAGGGAGCAGGGAGCAGCAGCCCCTGAGGGGTAGACAGTGATCCAAGAATCTGCTGGAGCCCACACGCTGGATTCTGACTGCCTCATACCCACCATACTGTTAGGACATGCTTCCATTACCCAAGGGACTTTGCCTGCCCCATTCTCTGCTTCCTGAAAGACTAACACTACATGAGGGTTCCATGGAGGGCCTTGTGGGGGAAGGTGGGTGGAGTGCTTATCAGCAGTGCCTACTCTAGATGGTGCCCAAGGATGCACCAGGCCTTGCTGTGTCTGGCTAAGGTGGGCTTGAAACATTGGCTGGTCTGTGAAATGCCCTTGGGGGACGGTGTCCAGACCCTCTGCTTTGTGACTAACATGCAGACTGAATAAACTGCGTGTTTATTCCAGGCTCATTTAGCTAGACGAGGAGTACAGACAGGGTTGAGGCCGACTCCATGGCCATGTGGGCAGAGGCCAAACCCATGATCTCTCTCCCTACAGCTTCCTAATGTCTGCGATGTTAGTCTTTTGAAGGAGGCCCCCACAGAGCTGAACTTGCTTGGTTATCTGGGACTGCTGCTCAGTCTGAGTAGGGGAGGGTAATGAACCAGTCAGGCCTCCTCCTGGAGGTGCCCAACACTGGACTAGTCCCCAAGGCTGAAGAAACATGGTCTGGCCTGACCTCAGGACATGGGGTGAGGAGGAACAGTGGGCATAATATAGTAGCGGAAACAAGCAAGCTTCTATGGGTCCCTTCCCCTTAGAATTTTAGGGTATGGAACGAGGCAGCTACAGACTAAATTGCAGAACCATCTGCGCCTGGGCCTCTGTGCTCTTCCTCCACTCCCAGTGGAGCCATTCTGGGGACTGAGTTGCATGAGGACTGGCAGAGGGTGGCAGTTCAGTCTGGTCCCTGTCCTCTTCCAGCCAGCTGTGTTCTTAGCTGCCATACTTCTGAGCTTCCTGGGAACATGATAAAGTCTGGCGACTATGGGGGATGGGGATCATTCTGAAGGAAATAAGGGACCTCCATCCCTCCTTGCCTTGAAGGGGGTGGAAAGGCAGCTCCTCTCCTGAAGGCTTGTTAGCAGGTTACGGGCCCACAACAAAGGGGCCAGAGTAGGGCGAAATTCTTCCTTCAGGTTTTGGGGCTGAGAAGGGGTCTTCACGAGCTGTGAGGAGGTAAGCAGGCCTGAGACTGGGTAGAAACGGGAGAGGCATGAGGGGAAGGTAAGTCAGTCGCCATGCCACTGCCAAGGGGCCTTTATTGGATGGTGAGGGCACATAGGAGCAGGCAGGTGGCTGCTAGATGGTGTTGCACACCTTCTCAGGGTGCAGGGGTGCCCGGATGTCCAGTTTGCGAGTCTTGCTGTCCTTGTCGATGATCTCCAGACGCAGCTTGGGGAGGCGCTTCTCGGCCTGGGGTGAGGGCAGTTCTGGGCTCTTTAGTAGCTGCTTGTCTGAGTCCTCCACCGTGATGCGCAGAGTACAGCCCCCTGGCAGCAGGTCCTGCTCGTAGGCTGCTGCCAGCTGGTTCACGACACGGCGCTCTACCTGTTGGTGGGGAGGTGAAGTGGTCACTCCCTCGGCCTGGACGCAGCCTGGGGGCTGGTCCTCCATCACTTATTGCTAGGGCAACTCAGAGACCTCCTTTGAGCCTGAGCCTCAGCTTTCTCATTTGCCAACTGGGGCTAATAACAGCTAGCTCACAGGACTGCGCTCAGTTTCTGAGGCTCCCAGCCCAGTTCCCTGGTCCTAGTGGGGTTCATACTTGGCTACCCTCCAGCAGGGGTTTTACTTGGTGATCATGTGTTTATGGTTCTGAATGGGCATCTGCTCTGAGTGTGAATAATTCCAGCAACCAAGCTATAGGGAGGCAGGCTGAGAGCTCAGGGACTGGGTCTGGGGGGCCCTGGGGAGGGAGGTGTGGAGGTGCCTCATTTCTCAGGCTCCTGTGCTCACCTCATGTTTGATGGAGCGGGCGCCATAGTGCACATTGTAGCCGTCGACCAGCACGTCTGCCACCTCGCGGTCCCAGAGCAGCGTGATGTTGTGCCTTTGCTTGGCCTGAGATGGGTCAGATAGAAGCATGCCTGCATGTGGCCCACCGCTTTCCATCTCTTGCCACTCTGGCCTGAGGCCAGGGCCAGTGGCCCCACACCACTGTGCTCCACCTTTTGTGTGTGGGGGGGTGCCCCCAGTTCACTGTTCCAGATTTCCAGTGGCTGGCTATCCCACCCCCACCCAAGGGCAGTTCCCTCTTACTCTCTTGGCCCAGAAGTTTAGTTCCTTGTTGACGAGTTGGATGAGCTCCGAGTGGCAGAAGGGGAGGAAGTAGACGATCTCATTGATCCGTCCCAGAAACTCATCCCTCCGGAAGTGAGCCTGAAGGGCCAGGTTAGGGGTGGGATGAGCTCAGTGACCCAGAGGGGGTTAGGGAAATTACCAGACACCAGGGGAAGACTGGGGAAATTACGGGGCTTCCAGATCTTTAGGATGGCAAAGATCACCCTCCCCCAACCTTAGGCTCCAGCAGGAAGTGCCAAGAAAGACCTCTTACTTTCAGGATAGGGCGAATCACATTCTCCTTGAAGTTCTTTGAGATGGTGATCTTGTCACTTATCTGGACGTCCCCTGTGGAGAAGAATCATAAACTGCTTATTCTCCACACTCAGGGAACTTTGGGGGCTGTGCCTGCCCCTTGGCCTGCCCATGGAAACAGCCCTGGTCCTGCCCGTCTGTGTGATCCTGGTCAAGGTCTAAGGCTCTCTGGACTTCAGCCTGGTTTCCTCCTCTGACCAGGCACTTTCTGAGGCCTTTCCAGCTCTCAAGTGTACGAAGCCTGCGGTTCCTCAGGGTGGGAGTTGTGTGAGGGAGGGAGAGGAGAGAGGAGAGGAAACGTCAGGATTAAGACTTGAGTCCTGACTTGGAGGAAGGGGGCTGCGGGGCTCGATCTTGAATGGAAAAGGTGACAGACACAGCTTCCTGCTGGATGTGCTCCTTTTTTTCAGCACTCTCCAAGGCCCACCTACGCAGGAAGCTGCCCTGGGTGAACAAGGCTGTGTCCACTGCCACAGAGTTTTCGATCTGCTGTCCCCTTCTTGCACCAAAGCATCTGTATCTGTAGCATGTGCGTCTCCTTAGTCCCCCCTAAGACCCTGGGCAGCTTCTGGCCCCCCACCCTGGTGTAGCTCTGTTCATTCCTGCCTGGAGCCCTCTTATCACCCAACAGACTTGAGGCTTTCTTGAAGAAGTGGGGTCTCTCTTTTGTCTCAACCCCCACTACTTGGTATGGTGCCTGGTGTCTGCTCAGTGTCAGCTAGGGACAGAGCTGCCCACTAGAACCTTCACCTGGGCCCAGGGCCCCAATCCCATCCTTCCCCAGGAGATAGGCTGGTGGCCTGGTCACTGGCCCAGACTGCTCAGGTCAGCTGCCGTACCCAGGTTTTCGGCAATACGGTTACGGCTCATCTCCAGAGCTTCCTGCCTCAGCTGCAGCGCGTGCTGTGCGATCTCGTCGCTGGCCACATTGGAGGTCATGATGAAGATGGCGTCCTTGCAATCAATGGTCTTCCCTTTTCCATCTGTCAGCCGGCCCTGGGAAGGGAAGGAAGGGAGTGTACAGTCAGGGAGCTATGTGCCTGGGCAGGCCTTAGCACTCGCAGTTCTCACCTCCTTCAGGAGGCCTCCCCAGAGCCCTGTGTCTCCCTCCGGCCCCTGCAGCCAGCTGCTTCCTCCTCTGGGTTCTCCAAGCACTAGACTCGCACCTTGGCTGCTGTGCTCACCGCCCTGTGCTGCAACTGCTCTCCCTACTGAGTGCCTCCAGGTGAGGCTGCAGTTGCTCTCTGGCATCTCTTGGGGCACCCAACTATCCCTGGCATCCAGAAGTCAGTCACAGTTAGCCATCCATTTGTGCAACCAACACATTTTTTGGAGGCCCGCTCTGGGCCAGGGTCTGTGGTGGGGTACTGGGGTTCCACTGAGCCTTCAACATGCTCCCAGTATAGAGAAGCAGTGAGATACAGGAAACAAGCACTGACCATCCAATATGTTAAGTATGACGATAAAGGGAAGCCCAGCATGCTGTAGGAATTCAGAGGAGGGTACTTTACACGGCTACTGTGAGGACTGGATGTGGTTATCCGGTGAAAATTCTTAGTAAACCATGCTGTTCAAATGTTCAGAGCTATTATTACTGTAGTAGGTGATATATAATGAATTGAAACAGGACAATCTCTTATCTTTGGAGCTGCCGCCTGGCCTAACAGGGATAAAAAATGAGATTGCTTCTTTAACCACCTTGGGAAGTTTCCTTGGAATCTTCAGCTCTTTCTAGAAGGGACAAAGGAGGCATCTATACTGGAAAAAGATGCACCAAAGAAGGAGAAAAGGAGCAAACAGTAGAGGGCAGAGACAGAAGAATGATAAAAGTACAGCGTTCTGGGACCAATCAGTTGAAGGGTACAGAGCCCTGCTCACTCAGCGAACCTCAAGGGCATGACTGTACAACAGCACTTTATATCATTTATAACAAAACCAATGATCAGGGACTCCTTGAGAGCAAGCAATAGAGTGACAACGCCGAACACGGACAGGGACTTCTACTTTCATTACAGATGCTCTGCTTAGTGCTTTTTGTGTACAACCCCACTCCTACTAGGAAAGTGGCTCCTTGACAGCAGAGGCTGGGTCTTGTTCATCACTGTGTCCTAGAACAGCGTCCGGTACAGAGTAGGTGTTTGACACCTGCTTGCTGGAGGCCGGAATCTTCACATCCACCCTTGGAAGTAGATGCAGTTAGGAAATTACCAGACAAAGAAACTGAGGCTCAGAGAGGATCAGTAACTTTTTCGAGGTTTCACAGCTAGGATACAGTAGAGGCGAGACTTGAACTGTCTGACCTCAGAGCCCATGCCCTTCCTCTGTACCAGGCTACAGAGGTCAGACCAATGGTGCTGGATGAATGAGGCCTCATGCTATTTTCTTTCCTTCGACAGAATTTTCTCAGAATTCTGCCAAATTCAGTTTGTATCCTTTGATCCTCACTGGAGAGATGCAACTGGGACAGGTGCTAGGGAGGAGATCTGCCTGAGATTTCTTTCGGGAAGCAGAGAAAGCACAGCTCCCACCAAGCCAGAAACCGTGGCTCTGGGGATATACATCACTGACCTCAGCCTGCTGGCTCCTGCCTGAGCCGGGGATGCTGGGTCCTGCCCGAGCTTCAGGGTCAGCCCTTGCTTCTAAAGCCAGTGTAATGGTAAACCCAGTCCTGCCCCTTAGGAGCAAAGGAGAAAGGATTGTGCATCAACCGAGCTAGCTTACTGCATGCCGGGTGTACTTTCCAGCCTTGCTCTCCACTGGACCTTGGCACAGGCCTCTGAGAAACTGTTAATTCCCAAAGGGTCTATTCACAAGGGGCCTGGTAATCCATGTCCTGGAGCTGGTCACTCTGTTGTCCCTGCTTTGGACAGGAAAAGGGAAGCAAGGGTGCAAGCGGATGTCCTTGAGCTTTTACCAGCAGCTTTTCACTCTTACCCCACTGCTTATGGGTTCTAATCTAACAGATCCACTGAGGGCAGCTCCAGTTTTGGGGACCAGGTGTGTGTCTATGTGTGACATGTCCAAGCATGTGCATGACACTGTGTGTGTTCCATACTCACTTTGCAGAGTTCATCCCCAAGGACTGGGTTCACACACTGCTATACTGGCCAGAGCAATAACCTAGCAGCAATTTCATTCTAAGAGATCAAAGCTCTGCTCATAACTGGGCCTGAAGATGGGTCCCAGGTGGGTGAGGGGAGCAGGTGCAGTACACGACTGACCCAAAGGGTGACTTTCAGTGCTCATGTCTCCTCCTCAGTTTCCTTAGCAATAAAGATGTGTCTCAAACAGGAAGCTGTCCATGCCTCACCTCCCTCTAACAACCAGAGCGTGCACATCCTGGGTGGGGCTTGAATGCTCACCCCAGCGTTATGGGGCTGCTTTCCCACTGTCTCACATATGAATCCTTGGTGGGAGGAGTGGGGGCTGGGCTCTCTGGGGACTAGTCTCTTTCTGGGATTTCTGCCCTGGGGTCACCTGTAAGTGGCCAGCATTAGTCCTGCTTGGTGCTTTGATGGGAGCACCAAGAGCAAAACCTTGTCTCTACAAAAAATACAAAAATCAGCTGGGCTGATTGGCCCAGGCTTGGGAGAACTGGACTGGGTAGGGATAAGGGTGCTTCCCTCACACCTCCAGCCTGGATTAGGTGCCCCTACAACTCCTAGCACTCACTGCTTGTTCCTAGTGCAGCACCGACCACAGTGGACTGAACTACTTTTTAGCTGCCTGTGTCCACACTCATTGGTCACACCGAGGCCAGGGCTGCATCTGTTTTGTCAGTGTCCCCTCTACCCCACACAGTGCCTCATGAATAAATGAATGAGCCACATTCTTTTGGTTTGCTCTTTTTTGTTTTTGAGACAGGGTCTGGCTCTGTTACCCAGGTTGGAGCGCAGTGGTGCAATCTCTGCTCACTGCAGCCTCCGCCTCTGAGGCTCAAGCCATCCTCCCACCTCAGCTTCCTGAGTAGTGAGGACTACAGGCACACGTCACTATGCCCAGCTGATTTTTGTAGAGACAAGGTTTTGCCATGTTGCCCAAGCTGGTCTCGAACCCCTGAGCTCAAGTGATCTGCCCACGTCGGCCTTCCAAAGTGCTGGGATTACAGGTGTGACCCACTGTGCCTGGCCTGGTTTGCCTCCTACTTCTCTGGAGAGTCTGTCTTGACTCTTCCCTGATCGGTCCCAAGGCTCTGTGTGTAGCCCTCTTTTCTCTGCACATTATACACTCCCTGGGTTAGAGACCTCATCCATTCCTGTGGCTTCTGTTAACCTCTCTGGGCTCAAGGATTCCTGAACTGCTATTTTCAGTCAGATCTTTCCTAAACTCCTGACCCATGAAACTGACGAACGGCCTCTTGGCCATCTCCATCTGGATGTCCCTCAGGCATCTCACCTTCAACATTTCCACACCTCAGTGCCTCACCTTCCTCTCCAATCTACTGCTTCCCCTGTGTTCACCGCCTTAGCTGATGGCCAACTGGCAGCAGCCAACTGGCCACCCTTGGCTCCTCCTTCTCAGTCAACCTTCTAATAGTTTCTGTAGCCCATGGCCTCCCCAGCTGTGGCTTGGGCTCCCCAGCAGTCTCCTTGTTAATGACCCTCTCCCTTCTCATCCATTCTTTACACAGCTGCCCACGGCATCTTTGTAAAGTGAAAATTTGACTGTTTCTTTCTTGCTTAAAGTCTTTCAAAGGCTCCTTACTCTCTACCAGAGAAATGCAAACTTCTGTGCCTGGCATTTTAACTGGGCCCTGTTTACCTTACCTACCTTGTCTCTACCACTCTCCTTGTTTTCCCACTGCAATCGAGCAGTACTGAGCAGCTGCAGTTCCCTGAGCATGCCAGGCTGTTTCATGCCCTGTACTTTTGCACATTAGGTTTCTACTGCCAGTCCCTCCACTCTGTTCACCTAGCACTTACTAACCCTTTGAAGGTTTGCTAAAGTACTGTTGAATTAAATTGGTGAATACAACATTTCCCCTGACTTTGTGGGCTCTGGGAATGGTTCAAGTGAACATGACAAGGGCCCATCCTCAAAGAGCCTAAATCGAGTAAACCTGGATGGCAGCTTTGGTCAATGGAACCAAGAGCATCAGAAACTACAGTAGGCTGGAGCTGGGGGAAGGGGTGACAAGAGCTGCAGGAAGGAATTCCTATCAACCCCTAAAAGGCAGTCAGTGGAGTGAAGTGACGGAGGAGGGGGAGACAGGGCTTCCATGTAGGGCTGGTTGTACTTCAGTCAGCAGTTGCCTTCTGTCTTTTTGGGCCAAGAATACCATCAGAGGTGCCTCTCCAGGGAGGCCAGAGATCAAACAGGCCTCGATGCTCACCCTCCCTGAGCGGCACGGTCCTGTCCCTTGAGTGCTTCACTGAGACGGACCTTCGTCTTTTGGCCCTAGCCGCATGGCGGTCATTCAAGCTGCAGGATCTAGAACTGGGCTGCCTGGGTTTGAATCCTTGATTCTCTCTCCACAGCTGCATGACCACAGGTGAATGACTTAATCTTACTTTGCTTCAGTTTCCACATCTGTTCAATGGGGGCCGTAATAATAGCTAGCTTTGGAGGGTTGTTGAAAGGGTTAAATTGATACACAGAAGCCTCTGAAGACAGCAAATGGCACATAAAATGCAAAATGCCAGCTACTACCATGTCTCCTTTCCACCTGTCTACCAGGCAGAGAGCTCCCAGAGGGCACATTCGAGTCTGGCCATAGCTGTGCACTTGAATCCCATCAAGAGGCTGGAATGGAGTAGAGGCCTCAGCATACACATGTGAATAACTGAGAATGTGACCGCTGAAGGACTGGTCTCTTCTTCCTCAGCAGGAGGTTCAGGGGCAGGGAGCAGCTGAAGGGCTAGGAAGATACAACAAAACGGGCAGGGGCAAGGAGGCTGAGCCAGGTGGGGAAGGCAGTGAGCAGCTGGTAGGAGATCTGGATCTGGATCTTCCTGGCTTGGTACCCGATGTGCTGTTCGGTCTGGAGAAGTCCCCTCCCTGTGGCCTCCTGTGACATGGGAAGCAAACCACCTTCCTATTTTCCTAGGGCTGCAGGAGGCTAGGTAGAAAGATGAGCTGGACTCATGGCCAGGTGCTGGCTAATATAGCCCCTGCATGGGAGAAGAGAGGCCTCATCCCTGGTTCAGTCCTTGGCTCCTCATGCTGTCTTGATGGAGCAGGGCCCCTGAAAAGGTGGAAGTCATCTTCTTCCATGATCATAAGCAATCCCTCGCCTGGTTCAAGGTAAACAGTGGTATGGGGGGCGAATTGGGGCTCTGGGATCAGACATATCTGCAGCCCAATCTTGGCTCTTTACACAGCAGCTGTGGCCTTAGGCATGTCTTTTATAACCTCTCTGAACCTCAGTTTCTTCATATGTAAAAAATGAGCTAATTTCTCCCTTGCCTGTTAGGAATTTTTCTATCTACCTTGTGAGGATTAGTGATAATGGCTGTAACGTCTTTAGTACAGGTCTAGTACACAGAAGGTACTGGATAGAAGTAAGCTCTTCTCTCCATTTAGAACTTACCCCTATGAGCAGGGGAACAGGACCATCTGTGAGAACCCTCAGATTCTCAGAAGAGAAAGACTCCATGAACCAGAGTATCAGCATCTCACCGTTAGCAGCAACAATATTAGCATTTTAAAGAACTGCAGGAGACAATGTTTGGCACACAGGGAGGAACAAGAGCTGTCTGAGGCAGAAGGATTTTTGGGGCTTCTCTGATTCAGCCTCCTGTCACATGAGCCTCTTGTCACATGAGGTCTCTGATGCCTAGAGATGGGCAGTGACTTGCCAAGGCCACAAAGCCAGTCAGGAGCACAGCTGGAACTAAAAATTCATGTCTCGCTCTCATGACACCTCTGCCATACCATGTCTCTCTAGAAGGTGGCCTGAGCAGCCACACAATTTCAACTCTTAGGCAGGGCTGGTCTTACCTTGAGTGCCCCGCCCAGGCCCTGGTGCAGAGGGGCTAAGCTGCACCTACTGGATGAATGTACACATGCGGGAGCAGGAAGCCAAGGAATGACCAGCTAGCCTCTGGGCCTTTGCTTTCTGCTGTTCACAGTCCCCCTTATCTCCAGGTGTCCCCCCGCTCCATCCTGGCCCAAGGTGACTCTCACCTCATCAAACAGCTGCAGCATGATGGTGAGCACATCTGGATGGGCCTTGTCTACTTCATCAAAGAGCACCACAGCATTGGGGCACTGCTTCAACTTCTTGGTCAGCTGGCCACCCTCCTCATGGCCAACGTAGCCTGGTGGGGACCCGATAAACTTGGCCACCTGGAAGAAGGAAGGAAACACGCTAGGAAGACCTTTCTCTGCTTTTAGTTTCCAACATGGGGCATGCATGGGAAGATGACTTTATACACTATTAAGGTTGCCTCTCTCAACAGAGATGATTGGCTGTCCATCTCCTAGTGTGGCAGATAGATCTTCTCTGTGTTTATTCTTCAGAGCAAATCCTATGTGAAACAAATCAGTGATGCTGCTGCACACCTATGCTCCCAACGACAAATCCCAAGGATGCTGGAATTATCTGAGGCCCAAATGACAAGACCCAGGCAGTCATGCTGACAAGCCCTCCAAACCATGCTTCAATCAAGGACTGTCATCACTCACCTCGTGTCGCTCCTGGAACTCGGACATGTCCAGCCTGATGAAGCCCTGTGTGGAAACAAGCAAGCACCAACTCCGTTTGGAGGCAGGAAAGTGAAGAGAAGGGTTAGGGAGAAGAGCATCTCAACTATCCCCAAGGCTTTCACACCACACCAACACAAGATCTTCTATCTCACGCTCAAGAGATGTTTTTTTCTGGCTTCCTGTATCCTTTTCTGTGCACTCATTTCCTATGAGTCCCTCATTCTCTTCCTTAAAAGACCCAAATCATGTACCTGACCTTCTAAATCTGACTTGAGGTGTCTTCGTTCAGGGAGGCCTCTCCTGTTCTGATTACCACATCATCCACCCACCCATCCACTCCACATTTCCTGAGGGCATCCTGTGTGTGCTGGACACCGGAGTAACAACAGGGAACAAGTCTTGGTCTCTGTCCTTAAGGAGCGCCCCATCGAATGGTGCAGACGTGGACAAAGTCAGTCACGATCAGTGTGGATTGTGATGCGAGGGAGGAGAGAAACACTCAGATGGCTCCAGAATGCCTCTCAACTCTGCAAGTCTGTGTGATGCCCATGTCCCTTTGATTTACTTTTCTTCAAAATGAATATATTTTAAAATGTATTTACATTTCTTCATCTCATTAAAAAAAAAAAAATCCATAACATAGCTTTATAGCCCTTTTCTCTCCACCACAGGGTGTGTAGGGGTGATTTCCGATGAAGTGGCCCCATGGGTGAGGGCCATGGTTAGCCCCTGGGGAAGAGAACAGCTTGCAGTGTGTGATCTGAAGAGTTAACATAGGCAGAGTGCCCGCTGGTTTTCAAGAAGCATTACCTGATTAGGGAGCTGTAAAGGCATCCACAGGTGCCCTGTCTAGCCACAGCCAGACCAGAGTTCCCCACAGTCCCCCGGGCTCCTCTCCTACTGGCACATGCCTCCATCTAAGAGACGGCATTCACTGAATCCTGCTTCTCCTGAGAGCCAGCAATGATGGGGGTGCCAAGACCCTCAGGGGGAGGTAGCTATGTCTGAAATCCAGGGCCATATTCTAGCTTGGCCACTGGTCAGAAATTCATGCTGTGATGTACTTTTAGTTTTTTCTCTGTCCTGTCATTCTACAGCTGAGACACAGGGTGGCAAGAAGAACCCTGGGCTGGGAGCCAGGGGGCTCGGGTTCCAGTCCTAGTTCTGCCTGCCTGTGGAGCCTTAGACATGCTGCCTCCCCTTTTTGAGCTGCAGTTTTGTCCTGTGTTACACAATGCTCTTGGCTCCTCTCTGTGCCTCACCAGGGGTCTGAGAATCTAATCCAAGACGTGGGACAGGGCTTAGAGAAGTTATTAAGGCCACTTGGGGGAAAGCACTGCTATCAGCACATGGGGCATGAGCCAGAAAGCATTTCCAGAGGGTCCCTAGGCTGCTCAGTTGAGATCTGCAGGTTTCAGGAAGAGTGGGAGGATGGCCGTGGGGAACTGGGAGAAGCAATGGGCTGGAAGCCACAAGACGGGTCTCTGATTAATAACAGCTGACATTTACTGGGTATTTACTATGTGCCTGGCAATGTTTTAAGCAAGCTATAAAGGGCTTTAGAACACGTACAAGTCTCTGGGGTAAGCACTACTGTCACCTCCACTTTACAGATGAGAAAACTAAGTCATAGATTAAAGTAACTTGCTCAAGGTCACCCGCGCTTGGCAATCCAGCTCCAAGTCTGTGCTCTTAGCCATCATGCTACACTGTCTCATAGCTTCCCCTCTGCCAATCAGCTGGGCTCTTGACAATCTTCACCTGAAGGGTTCTGAGCTTCGTGTCCAGATGCCAATGAATGTCTGACGTCACATGGACTATAGACTCTCGTGCTTACTTATGTCAAGTGACCTGGGTTCTCACCCTAGTTCTTCTAATGATTTGCTGTGTAATTTTGAAAAAGTTTTTTGGCTTGATTTTCTTGGCCGGAATCATCATTTTGATTTCACACGATCTTAGCTTGGTGTTATCAACAAAGTGAGGCAAGAACAATAAGAGTAACATCCAACATGTACTGATTGCTTACCACATGCCACGAATGGCATTTAACATTTTACATCACTATCTCATTTAACCTTCCAAACAATCCAGTGAGACTGGCACCATTATGGAGCCCACTTTACAGATGAGAAAGCTGAAGTAAACAGAGGTCCTGGCCAACTCCACATAGCAGAGTACAGTTGGGATTTGAACCCAGGCAGCTGCACTCAGATACTTGCTCTTTATCCCTCATCATATTGCTACTATAACTAAGTCTTTTGGACTCCACCACCCTACCTTATGATATCACAACACCATTAAGGTTCCTTCTCAAGGCTTATTAGCTCTAGTAATAAAAGTTAACAGAGCCACTCAATTTGGGAGAAATAGTATACAGGCTAATGAGAGAAAAAAGTAAGTTCACAGATCTGATAAAGAAGTCATATAAATGTACAAAGAATGCTTCTGAAGCGGCAAGATCTGGAGGTGTCAGTGTCTCTTTACAAATGAAGAAACTAGGGATCAGAGAGCCAGAACTAGAATTCACATCACCAGACTCCAGGCCAGTGCTCATTTCATTTTGTCAGCCGTCTTGGGAGGCAAATTAAAGGGAGCTTCTGTTTGGTAAAAGTCTACTTTACACTGGGCTCTGTGAATGACGCTTTCCATACATCACTCTTTGGGTCCCAGGTACACTGGCTACATAGCTTAAAGTTCAGGGCTCTCTTGGATTTTGAAGGCAGGTCTCAAACATGCCTGTCATGTGGCTATAAAGTGTCTACGCTAAACACAGATTCTGTAATGAGTTGACCCACAGGGCTAGCACAGGTAGGAGTTTCATAGAAGCACCACCTATGATTTAAAAATAAAATACATGGTTGTTTTTATGGAGCTTCTCATGCCTCTCATCTCCCAATGTGAAATGGGGACACATTGGCAAGTTTCCAATCCAGCTTCCTAGAGCAGCTGAGAACAACGGTATCACAGTGAGGAGTTGAGAGACTGGATTGATTCTGGTTTTATTTCTTCCCCTAATAGGTGACCTTAGATAAGCCTAAGAATGCTGTAGGGCCTCAGTTTTCCCATCTGAAAAGTGGGTCTAATTTAGCATCCATGCTATCTTCCCCATAGGATCAAATGGGAGAGTAGATGGGGCGCTGCTGTGGTAAGTAGGAAGTGACAAATAAATACAAGTCAAGGAATAGGCACTTGCTGTGTGCTCACCATGATGTGATGACATAAGTGATGAGCACACAGCATCGTCACTTGATGCTCACCATAACCTAAGATATGGGTTGGAGGGCTTTCACCTTGAGGCAAGAGAGCTGAAACTTCAAGGGGTAAAGTTTACCTGCCTAGGGCCAGTAGAAAGTAGAAGCACCGGAACCTGAAGCAAAGAATGGTTGCTCCAGAGCTCTGTCCACCACAGTGCGCTGCCTCCAAGGGTGATGGTGTTACTTCCTTCTGAGTGAGGCATGCACTGAAGGATGCCAATGTCATCCTGCACTGGGGTAAATTTGTCTCCCATTCAGATGTGTCAACTAAAAAATTACTTGCATTATTAGTCTCCTAACAAGCCCCCTCTCCTTTCTACACCAGCAAGTCAGTAGATACTTTCCTTCTACTTCCACTGTGTATGAAGACATATGAAGACAGCTTGGATAAGGAGATTATAATTTGTAATTAAATATTAACCTTTCTGACAGTATTAAAATTAAACCACTCAGAATTCTTCATCCCTAATCAGGTGGTTCCTGCCCGTAACTACATCTTCCCTAATAGTCCTGCTAGTTTATGGCCCTTTCCAGAGTGCTAATTGTTTCAATCGCTGCCAACCTGATGAATTGACTTAAAAATGCTATTTCGGTCGGAGTGCATTAGCATGCTATGGGCTGCTTCTTGCTTGCCCGCTTGTCAAGTGGGTCTGCTCCAGGTTTGGTGGAGGCAGAGCTGGTGGGGTTTAAGAGCCTTCAGCCATTTATGAAGCAGAAGGGGGCTCAGGAGGACACAATCTGAGCTACCTTGTTTCTGTGGCTGCCAGTGGGGCAGGCAGGCCAGGAAGAGAACAGGAGTCCAAGACTCTGTGCTGCTGGGGCCACTTGGCTGGCAGAGGCCCAAGCAACTCCTCATTGCCTTGGCCAGGGAGGCTTTCCTTAGAAAGGCAAGAGCATCTGGGGTCTCAGGCGACCTCCTGCCCTGGATGCTGGGAAGGCTGGTAGGAGACTGTTTGGCTTTCAGTGAAATGTTTTTGCACTCTCTCCGAGGATTGCTGTCTCTGCACAAAAGCATTTCCTTTCTCCCTAAAAAGCTAAACTGAGCAGGCCTTGGAAAGCCTGAGTGTGAACAAACAGGGGATGGGGATGGCCCTCTCCTGTGGAGAATCCAGGGCTCTGAGCCATGGAGGAAGGGGGACTATAAGCACCCCAGGCTCAAGACATAAGAAACCATGTTTAAAAGCTCATGCAGGATAGTGAGAGGCAACAAGGCATCCTCTTATTCCTACTGGTTTTCTCCTACAGCCCCCAAGACTCCCATTAGCACAGCCATGACTGCACTGAACAGTAATGGTGTCTTTCTAAAGCTGTTTCCCTCTCCAACCTGAGCTCCTTGGAGCAGGGGGAGTGTCTTAATAAATGCTGTATTAGCAGCATCTAGTACAACACCTGGCACGGCACAGATGCTTGAAAATGTTGTATAGTAGATCTCACTTTGTTTCCTCAAGAGTCAGGCAGGGCAAGGATTATTATTCCCATTTTACAGATGAAGAAACTGAGGCATAAAGAGGTGGGATAACTTGCCCAAATCTCTGGAGCAATTGGTGGCCAAGCTGGGGCCAGAGCTGAGGTCTGCTTCCTGGGTCAGGGCCCATCTTTTTTATTGCCTATTGCTGAATTCAGAGGGTCAGATTTTTTGGGATAGCAGGAATGGTGAGGTCTCCACGATCTGCAGGTCAGACCTAGGTCCCAGTCCTTACCTTTTTAGCATCTTTGTGCATATATTTGGCTGTCTGCTTGGCCAGCTCTGTTTTTCCTAGTAAGAAAGAAGGGAGAGGTGTTGGGTTAGAACCAGGTGACTAACCGCTGGAATGAAAGAATACTAGAAATGCACGGACACTAGAAAGAATATATTCTATGGATGAGAATGTTGAGGCACAGAAAGGATCAGTGACTCTCCCACAGTCACCTAGGGAGTTAATGGTGAAGCTGGGACCAAAATCAAAGTCTGCACCTGCATCTTAATTTTTCTGGGATGGGGATTGAGGCCTTTTCTCTGTAGCACCATCCTAAGAGTGACAGGCTGACTTTATAATCCAGAACCAACTTGCTTTTTAAAGCCCAGTACAAACCTCACCTCTCCTAGGAGTACCCGGGCCTCCTGGCTCACTGCCCTGCATCCCTCTCAATACCCACAGTCCTGCCATTTAGCCAGGCCCTGGAACCACATGCCAGATAGAGGGTGGGAGGGGCTGAAGAGTACCTCTCATTGTGGCTTCACGGTCCTTCTTTGTACCACAGAGAAGGAATGACAATACTGAAGTGGGGGCTCTGAAGGGCCATTTGGTGGATGGTAACCTTTGGAAGTCCCTGACTGGTATAAAAGTCAAGTTCTGTAGCATCATGGTCAGGTGGTGGTATCCTTTTGGGGGCCTACATCTGAGGGAGAGGCCCACGAAGATGTTGGGAGGGGAAGAGGAGGAAACTAAACCATGAAATTTCCCATCAGGTTCCCTTCAGGTTCCAGTGCTTCTGGTGGGAGGCGGTAGTGAAGGAATGGGGGGGGGTTCTGTCAGGGCAGAGAATGAGGGGTAAGAATGCCTCGGATAATCCAGCCCAACTGGCTAGAAAAATACTCAACCCATCTTACTGCAACCAATTTTGCTATGCACCTGGCACCGCGGTGGTCATTAGGGGCCTTCTTTAGCATTTACAGCTAGGCTGTACTGAACATGGTTGATGTGCTGGGCAGAGGAGGTGGTTCAACTGTTCCCGAAGGGGAGGCTCTGCGGATGCAGAGTGGCTGGACCAGGGTTAATGGGCCCTGAAGGGCCTGGTCCTCCAGGTGAATCAGTCTTAGCACCACAACTTCCAGAGGGAGGGGCATGTTCCAGCTCTTCATAACATGACAGATGGTAACAGAGTCCTCTTTCTTGGTGGCTCTGTAATCTGGAAGCCGTTGTTTTTAGAGCTGGAAGTTGACCTAGAGGTGGACCTGCTGACCCTGGCCCGCAGCAGCTGGGGCTGTCAGGCTTGGGCCGGGCACTACCCTAGCTCTCCGTCCCCACTGGCTGATCTGCTCCCAATTACCTATTCCAGATGATCCCAAGAAGAGGAAGACCAGAGGGTGTTCTTCATCGTACCAGCCATTCTCCTTCCTCCGGATCGCTACGGCCAAACACACAAGATGGGGGGACAGGGAGGGAAGCAGATAAATCAATGACACAAAAGGCAGGATAATTATCACTAAGTATACAATATGTTTTACTGCTCTGCGCCCACTCAAAGTCCTCACTACCATTAGTGCTGCCTAATCTGATTAGCCGGCAAGGCCCCTAGGGACACCTAATCAGGTTAGCATGGATTTGGAAAGCTGCCCAGAGCAGATTTCGGATAAAGTTTTCCAGGATGAGCACTCAGCGTTGCTAGGGAAACTGAAAGGCGGGTGGATGGTGAATGGAGGTGAAGGGGGTGGGGGACTGGTGAAGGAGAATTCGAGAGGAACTTCAGCTCTCACTGGTTACTCATGTACTCATCGCTAGTGGGACTATGGGCCGCCTCCTATGCAAATACAAGAGGCAGAAGCCCATGGCAGGCCCTTGGGGATGTGGGGTGTGAGCCCTGGACTCTTTCCTATCTGGGGAAACTAAGGTCTGGTCCACTGTCTGGGTCAGAAAGTGGAAACACAGCCAAATGCATTTTCTGGAAGCCAATCAAAGGCAACATGGAGCTCAGGGCATGGAAGGGGTAAGCCACAGGGTTACCAGAGATGCTAACTATAGCCTCCAGTGGTGGAGGGAGTGGGGAGCACGGGGAGTGGGACAGATAGGTACCAGGTTCCTTGGAGGCTCAACTCTGCTAGAGCAAGACCTGACCTCCTCTTCAAGAGGACATATGTAATTAAGGGCTACGCATTCAATCTGAGAAAACTAAGTGCTTAATTATGGAGTAGGAGAATCAGGCTCAGAAACATTGCTCAAGTATATGAGTGGGGGTGGAGTGAGGCAGAACTGCAAGAAGAATCATGCACTGAACATGCTGTTTGCTAAGCACAGTGGGAAAATTCACCAACAACGTATCTATTCAAGACCCACACAAATACCCGGAGAGGAAAGTAGTATTCTCAACTCCATTATACTGAACACAAAACTGAGGCAACAGATAGAGACTTGCCCAAGTCACACAACTAGTAGATGGTAGAGTTGCTTCTCTCTCTAAACCTGTCTTCTTTTTTTAAAAAAGTAACATATGGCTGCTCAAAAAAGTATGAATTTTGGTTGCACTAATGGAAACATGGCAGTCAGGAGCAGGAAAGAGACAGAGCACTGTGTAATGTCAAGGTCAGTCTGCAAATGGAACAGCATGTCTGATCTGGTCCCCAGGGTGTCAGGGGAAAATCAGCTAAGGGATAGATGTCAGAGAACAAGGCCTGGAACACTAGTCAATCGAGAAAGATTTGACAGTTTGGGATGTGTCTGCCCATCTTGAGTTGCCAAGATCCTAACTACTACACTGTGTGGTTGAATTTCAAAGAAGTGACTGCAGAGGTCTGGGAAGGTTCTTTGGAAGAGGCAGGACTGGTGATGGATCATGGAGGATGGGCAGGATTTGAAGAGGCAAAGGTGGCCAGCATGTCAGAGGTGGACAGACAAGAATGATCATGAGGAGTGGTGGGGTGGGATCAGACTGTGAAGGTCTGGAATACTGTTTTAGGAGTTCAGCCTCAAGCCAGTGGTCTTTCTCATCTCGATCTCTAATGTTCCTACCTAAAATACAACTTTCTCTCTACTTCTGGCCTCAGTAGAAACAGATGGAAGCTGTGCAAATTCACGGACATCAGACTAGCCACTTCTGCCTGCCCAGAAAATGCTCCCTGAGAATCCTGAATGAGGAATGAGAAAAAGCTCAGTACAACCTCTCTCCTGGGCAAGAATCCAGATTTTCTCTAAACTAACTGGCCCAGGATCTCTGCAAAGGTTGGCTATAAGGTGAACCCACAGACCTCATAGGTACCTGAATGCTGGGGATGAAGAGGGAAGAGTGCAAGCTTGGCTAAGCGGGGAGTCCCTGGTGTCTGACAGAAACAGGGAGCTGAGAGTGTGGGTATCTGAGGAAGTGAAGATATTGAAATGGCAAAGGCTAGATTTGTGAATATTATGTGTGGACATGTGTGTATGTGTTAGGGCAGGGGTGAGAGCAGTGACCTGAAAGGAGCCGTGTTCTTCTAAAAGTTGGCTAAATTAAGAGTCTAGGTTGGAAACAAGTTGAGCATGAACTGAGTTCAGGCTTCATGGGGTATCTGGGGAGGCAGATGTACCCAGACATCCCCCTATGTGGGTTCCGCAGGGTATCATGTACCTGGGGTTCTGATCCTGCCTTTTCTTTTAAGGTAGTATCCCAGCCCACAGAGAGCTGCACACTGCTGGGCTGTGTAGTACAAAAACACCATGGAGAATGAGGAATTGAATTATGCCTGGGGCCACTGTTCCCCGCTTCTTTTCTAAGAATGCACCTGGGAGAGGGCTCTTTATAATGCCAGGCAGACTTCACTGCACAGCTGTCCCTGGTCAATTCTGCCCGACCTAGGGCATGAGTCCGGGGTGGGCTTGATGTGGGTCCCCTGTGAAACAGGTGAAATGCCAACCATTAAGCAATTCCAACTCTGGATATTTCTAATAATATCTGAAGAGAAAAACAGCCAAGCAGATGGAGTCTGACAGAATGAAAAATGGTGGCGGCTAGGAAGGACTGGAGAAGGCGGGCCCCAGGATGTGTGGTTGGCAGGGCGGCTGAGGACCAAGGCTATGGGCCTTGAGGATCCCGTCAGGCCAGAGTAGAGGCTGGGACAGAGACCTGCATGGGCCCATGTGGGAGGTGGCCATAGGTGTTGTTGCTCTCATTGTGGCCAGCAAATGTATTTACAACCGACTCACTTCAACATTTCATTGTTGTCTATAAAGAACTTCTGTAGACATAATTTCATTTCAGCCTTGTGAGGTAAGCAGAGCAGGGGACTTGATTTCCATTTTATAGGTGAGGAAACATGCACGCAGAAGTTAGGTGACCTGCTTAAGGTTACAGGGGGAAGAAACAAAGACCCTGGGCCGGGCGCGGTGGCTCACGCTTGTAATCCCAGCACTTTGGGAGGCCGAGGCGGGCGGATCACGAGGTCAGGAGATCGAGACCACGGTGAAACCCCGTCTCTACTAAAAATACAAAAAAATTAGCCGGGCGTGGTGGCGGGCGCCTGTAGTCCCAGCTACTCGGAGAGGCTGAGGCAGGAGAATGGCGTGAACCCGGGAGGCGGAGCTTGCAGTGAGCCGAGATTGCGCCACTGCACTCCAGCCTGGGTGCCCGGGTGACACAGCGAGACTCTGTCTCAAAAAAAAAAAAAAAAAAAAAAAAAGAAACAAAGACCCTGGGCTTTACCCTCAGTTCTGGGGGAAAAACCCTGAGCCTGAGCCTGAGCCTGCGCTGTACTATGGGAGCTTGGAGGAAGATCAGCTCTCCTCCTCTGGCTCTCCGCTGCCACAGCACCTCCTCACACCCTGACTCCTTGGAAAACGTTCTCTGTAGTCTTCCAATCTGGCCTGCTCAGCCATTCAGCACATGGCCTCAGGAGCCCCTGTCCCCTGACCCTGTCCTGGTCACTGCTCTTGGGCTACAGATGGTGTCAGGGCCCTCTGCAAAGGCAGCCTGGCTCCCTTCCCTGGCCAGTCCCATCGCCACAAACTCCAGCCAGGCTGCTCTGCCTCCCAGCAGGTAGTGCTGGTGCCCACCTGGCTTGTGTTCTGCTTTCTCGTGGCCATGCTTGTCACTACTGGACCATCTGAAAACTCACCTGCAACAGCTCTTTTTGATTCACTCCACCACACCACATCTAGCCATTAACTTGCAGGTCTGTATTCTCTAGCATGCATTCATCTACAGGGTGGTATAGTGGAGAGGGCAGGAGTTACAGGATCTAGCATGGATCCACCTCTGTCACTTACCAGCTGACTGACTTTAAATAAAACACTTATTCCTTTAGAGCCTCCGTTTCTTCCTCTATAAAATGGGAACAGTCACATATGCTGTGTCAGCCCCACATGCAGATTAAACAAGTTAATGGTGATGAAAGCAATTTGTAAGTGGCAAGGAATGGGATAACAGTAAGAGTAAAAAATAATGGTAGTCATAGTGGCAGCAATGGTAGTTACCATTAGCTTTGGTATTTTACAGTAACTCTTTTGTCCTCCTAATAATCCTGATAAGTAGGTGTTATCTCCATTTTACACAGGATATCGAGGCTCAGAGACGGGCAGTGTAAGGTGTTTCATCTACCTGTGCCCTTGTATCTGGGGGGGAGGGTGTGCCCCCAATCTGACCGTATTCCATGGGAGCAGGTGCTGGGTGTCCGATTTTCTGAGGACCCCTGAGACTAGCCCAAAACTGGTTTAATACTTGCTGACTAAATGAATTATTGGTCTTTCTCAAATCGCAAGGGGGAAAGAACAGGTACTTCAACTCTCATTTTACAGAGAAGAGGAGAAGAGTAAGGCCTAGACTTGAGTCTCTTAGTGCCCCAGGTAGTTACTACCACTCTTGTGTGAAGAAGGCTTCCACTTTCTTCTAAATCCCTCTCCAGGAAGCCTTATGCATTTGTTTAGCAAAAAGCTCTGTCCTAGGTGCAGGGACACCCACAAAGAGGTCTCAAACAAGGTACGTGCCATAGAGGTAAAGGCTACTATGAAAACTGTGGGCTCCAAACCGGATGGGTGCACAGAGGGAAGTATGGGAAGAGCCATTTGTGCCGGCCTGACGTTTGTGCTTGAAGGGTGAGAGGGAGATTGCCAGTCACTTGCAGGTATGAGGGGACATTCCAGGAAGAAGGCCCCTAGTGTGTGCAAAACCAAAAGGCAAGAGTGGCCTCCTCCTTCCACCCCAGGCCTTTGTTTCTGTCCAGCTCAAGGTTCTAGGGCAGTCTGGGTGGGCTGACTCACCTTGAAAGGTGCCAGGGATATAGTGTGGGAGGTTTTTTATAACCTAATCTGGAACATGTTTGTCACATGTCTGTGGCATCTCCTAGGGAGACTCTCATGAGAATCTCAGAGGGACTCTCATGGTTGAGAGTCATACAAATGTTTATCAGCAATTTCCTGACGACTGCTTGTAGGTTCAAGGAACATGGTAAGTACTCGACAGGTGCCTACTGAGTGGATACTGATGCCTTGGGTTTGGTGGATCATGAAAGAGCTCTCTTCTTAGTCCTTAGTAAGGATTATTCTTTCTGCAGGCAAACTATTGCTGCCAAGTGGTTAACAACTTAAAAATGCAAAGAGTAGCTTCTGAGAAGACCTAACATTGTGCGTGGGCTCAGGCTTCCTTCACCGAGTTCAACAACTTTTTATACACCTGTGTGCCCAACCTTATAGAAAAAGAGCTGGTGTGCAGTAGTTCTGGACTTCTGGAGGGAGAAAGACATACATAGTAGATACCACATGATAAAGGTGTTCCTAGGAATCCCAGGGAAAGAGCCCTGAATCTAGGAGGACTGAGGAGGGCAACCTGCAGAAGGCCTAGGTCTTTTCTTTTTTAAATGGGTATTTGTGGGGTACATGAGATATTTTGATACAGGCAAACAATCTGTAATAATCACATCAAGGTGAATGAGGCATCCATCACCTCAAGCATTTATTATTTCTTTGTGTTATGAACATTCCAATTATACTCTTTCAGTTGCTTTAAATGTACAATAAAGAGCCTAGGTCCTGAATGTCTCAGCAGGCAACATGGAAGGGCAGGACAGTCCAGCAACGAGAAAGCACAGCAAGTGACTTCAGAAGTAACATGATGTGGGGTGGAACTGCAAGCAGTTTTGTAAGTTAATCACTACAACTCCACAACCCAGGGATGACCTGGATGTATTTCTCAGATGAGGATTCAAAGGGAGGGTCCAGAAAGGTGCAAAGCTTGGGAAGATTATGTTTTTGGGCTGGTCAAAGAGGGAAGTGAAGCATGAGATCTGGTGGTGTGCCCTGGCGGCCATACGCAATCCTTCTGTAATATGGAATATGCGCCATACTCTGGCAGAGCTGAACACGTGATGTGGCAGAGCTTCCCCAGGGGAGCATGTGGCTTCAGAGGGTCAACCGGGACCAGGTGGATGGAAGCTCGGGACAGGTTCCTGGTCAGAAGGAGCTCTGAGAAAGCTGCTGGGTATGTGCAGGCTGATCTGCTGCCCAGGAGAGGCTTTTAGAGCAGTTCTGGGAAATGGCCTGCCCACCCCAGGAGTCAAAGGTCAAGGAGTATGGCTGTAATGAGCTATTCCATAGTTGTATTCCCAGTATGCGGTGGGCTACTAGAGAGCAGGTGCTGCAGCTTCTGTTTTACCTCAGGGCACATCTTAGAGCCCATGAGGGCCTGGGCTCTGGGGCTATTCCCTAGAGATGGGCAAAGGGCCAGACCAAATTCTTTAACTTGACAAACTGCACTAAACATCTACTTTGAGCAGGGTGCTGTGCCAGGAATTGGGAGCACAAAAACGATTAAGTCATGTTATCTCCCCTCAAGGAGCCTGCAGTCAATTGCTCCTGAACTGAGTTAGGCTAAGTAAAAACCAGCCAGTGTGTGGGCAACGGGCTGGGGTGGGGTGGGGGAAGGGCCAGAAGGGAAAGATTGCAAGCAGAGAGGGTGGCAGACAAACGTAGGCAGGAAATCAACAGAGTTATGTGCAGGGAGGCAGAGGCAGGCCGTTGTGGCTGGTTCATGCAGCACAAAGCAGGGAGCAGCAGGAGCAGACCTGCATGCCAGGTTAGGGCAGCAAGGAATATGCAAAGGTTTTAAATGGGAGTGGCACTGTTAGATACGTGTTTTGCAAAGATCACTCCAGCTGGTGAGAACTGATTCTAGGGGAAGGAAGGGAGGCAGGGGCACCAGTGAAGGAGCTGCCTGGTTCAGATGGGAGACTTGGACACCCTGAGTTAGGGCAGTGGTATTAGGAAGAGAGTGGAAAGGCCAGGTGTTTGATCCCTCATGGGCTGTAAGGGGTGAGGGGGAGGGAGGGGCCAAGGAAGCATCTGAGTTTCTATTTAAGAGACCAGCGAATGGTGGTCTCTACACAGATCAGAACACAGCAGATGAGCAGGCTGGGGAGGGGGAGAAGTCGGGTTCTGAATGTGCTGAATAGATAGATAGCTGGTTGCCTTTCTGAGGAGCATGGTGGGGCTTAGAGGTGCTGAGCTCACAGGAGGTCTGCCCAACAGGGCAGGCAGCCTCCCTTCCTCAGGATCGAGAGCAGCTCTGGATTCTGGAAGGAGAGCCTCACTTTCAATGCCAAGGCTCTGGCTTGCAGGTTGACTTGGTTTGGCTCCAGTGGCCCTAGACCAGAGAGGCCGTGGGGGCCTGAGCTGTGGGGCTGATGCTTTATCTCCTCCGTTTGTAAGGTGGTAACTGTGCGCCAGCCTTGCTAGAGGCCCTGCAGCTGGGGATCACACTGATAAATTCACTGTATTACTTTGCACAAATCAATATCCCAGCACTTACCAGGGGTTGATGTGACCGAAATTGGTTTCAGCCAATTCGTGAGGGTAATAAATGGCCATTTATCAAATCAATTCATTCTGCGGCACTTCTCTGGCTGCCCATCCTCATGGTACCCATGGGGTGCCAGGCTCCATCCAGCCAGTCCCTACCACACATGTGACACTAGCTTGGAGAACTCAGGGAGGCCTGGCCTAGCCTCTAGATCTGCCTCACTCTCCTGGACCTGCTTCAGTTTGAGGTCCTGAGGTGTTGGGTGCTGCTTGCCTACCATAAGTTCTGACCCAGAAAGTGCTTCATGCTTCAGCTGGGCTGGTAGTTGCAACCACCAGGCTGCCTTAGTCCCTCATGCTCGGGTTTAGAAGCCTCTGGGAGCTGGTCACAAGGACTGAGCATGGCTCTGAACATTATCATTGTGATCCCCAGCTGCAGGGCTTCTCAGCAAGGTGGATGCAGTAACTTCCTTACAAATGGAGGTTAAAAAGCACCAACCCCTCAATCCAGGCATACCACACGACGAGGTAGGGCCTTCCTGGGGCAGTGGCATTTTAAACTTCAGCTGAGTGTCAGAATCACCTGAAGGGCCTGTTAACATACAGATCCCAGAATCTTTTGATTCCACAGGTGTGGAATAAGCCTGAGATCTGATTTTTAACAGGTTCCCAGAAGATAGTGATGGCGCTGGTCCAGAGACCATGCTTTGAGAACCACTGTGTTGGGGGATACACTTTTGTCTTGGCCTGGCCTGGGGTTCCTCTTCCCTTGCCTCATCTATCTGAAATCAAGCCCAAGGAGTGGTGCTCCAGAGTTGGAGAACAAAGATGAGGCCACTGTATTCAGCAGAACCTTAGTTTTAATTATCTGCTCGTGGGGTTTGCACAGGCAGGAGGGCCATTACATTAGGGATTACACCAGAGGGCAGTCTGGCTCCCAGGGATCAAAGTATGGAAATAAGAGCTTCAGGGTGGAGAAAACACTCAGAAGTTGTTCAGGATATTTTCTATAAAATTAGGCCAGCTGCTGACAAACTATCTGGAAGTGACAGAAGAGTCCCAGGTTGACAGATGGGGACATAAGTTCTGGCTCAGCTGCTACATTGCTAGTGACAGACAAGCTCCCATCCCTCTCTGGGTCTCAATTCTCCCACTTGAAAAATGGGGTTGTGGTGGGAATTGAATAATGAGAACTCATGGACACAGGAAGAGGAACATCACACTCAGGGGACTGTTGTGGGGTGGGGGGAGGGGGGAGGGACAGCAGTAGGAGATATACCTAATGCTAAATGACGAGTTAATGGGTGCAGCAAAACAACATGGCACATGGATACATATGTAACAAACCTGCACATTGTGCACATGTACCCTAAAACCTAAAGTATAATAATAAAAAATAAAAAAATTAAAAAAAAAAAAGAGAAAAAAAAAAAAAATGGGGTTGAGGGTAGCGGACCAGATGACGGTCAGAGTTAAATTCTATGCATAGGAAAGCAGCCTCGAGCAAGTGATTTAGGTATTCTGTGTCTTGGCTTCCTCAGCAGTAAAATGGGGATTTAGCAGTACTAACCTCAGAGGATTGCCATAAGGATTAAATGACACATGACATGCAGAGAGCTTATAACAATGTCTGGCACATAGATAGTACTCAACAAATGCTAATTTTTAATATTATTAGCAGCGCCTATCCAGTTTGGTGACGACAGGATGTACCCCTCAAAGGGCACCACTCTGCCCTTTCTGGTGTCCCACATACTCACCAGCACCCACTGTGGCGATGGCGCTCTCCTGGCCAATGATGTGCTCCTTCAGTCGCTGCTCCAGGGGGAAGCGGCGCCGCTCCTCGGCCTCACGCTTCCGCTGCTTCTCTTGGTACTGTGGGGAGAAAGGGCAAATGGTTGAGGGCTGCCGGGCCCATAGCACCATAGCTTCACTCTATCCCCCAACTCGGGGAAAACACAGGTCTGGATCTCCAGGGGTCCTGCTTCATCGCTGTGGTTCATGGTCACTGGAGGCTGGTCCAGCCCTTTCCACTCTCCACTCGGGTGGCTGCCACTCAGGGGTCTCGGCTCACTCTGCTGGTAGAGTAAGTAGTGCTGGCAGATTAACCCTGGCTCTGGAGTCTGACAGAAGACCTGGGTGCAAGCCCAGCTTTATCACTTATGAGATGTGCTTATCACCCAGAGCACGTTATTTCACCTCAGTTTTCTTATCAACAAATTGGGGATTAAATATTAATATGATGATGTATGTAACAGGCCTAGCATCATGCTTGACATGGAATAAGTGCTTAATAAGTATAAATTCCTTTCTCTTTCCTCTTGAAAAACATTTTGTTCAAAAGAGAGCTATGAACACCCTCCATTTCAATTATGCTGCATTTCAATTAAACATAATTATTCAGCAGTTGCTGCATGCCCAGCCTTGTGCATGGCCATGATGAAAGGGTGGGGCAGGGGAAGGAGGAGGACTGTGCCCTGTCGCCTGGGAGGTTCTAGTTGATGCTGAGGGTCTGGCATGACTGGCCCTGGGCTTCATCCACTTCACAAAAGGCAGCAGAAGAAGCCTAAGCTTGGTTGCCCGCGCAGAAGAGGAGACCCAGGCTTGCCCTCAGGCAGCTCAAAGTCAGGAGATGAGGCATGGCCTGCACACAAATACTTCGCAACCATTTTCCCCAAGGGTGCAATGCATGAATGTTTATCTCTAGCACTGTACCTTTCACTAAGAAACACAAAAACCTACTTGAAAACAAGTTTGGTGAATGTAAGTCTGTCCTCTAAATCAATATGAGCTCCCCAAGGACAGGCCCTATCTTTGACTCACTGCTATTTCTAGCATGGGTCCTGGCATAGTGGGGCATCTGGTGAGTGTTTGCAAAAATGACAGATACAAAGAGGAGAGAATTAACAGCTAGATGGGGTGGTGTAGGAGTAGAGAAAGGAAGGACACATAAGTGTGGAACATCTGTTGGGGGGCTTTCTGGGGAACAGGAGGCTTGAAGAAGCTGGAGGAGGACTGGGCCAGGACGGAGCCGTGGGACTGTCTGGAGAACAGGCAGGGAGGGGTGAGGGCAGGGGCCTGATGGTAGAGTATTTGTGGAGGTTGGGAGCTGGAGGGGAAGGAAGCAGATCTTGAACTGGAAAGGAATGACCAGGTCTTCAGGAGGCTCCTTTCCCCCAAGCCTGTAACACTAACATCTTTCTGGAAAGAGAGCTGTCAAAGTCAGGCCCTGTCACAAAAGTTGCGGTTGCAGATTGCTCTAGCGGGCAGAGTGGATAAAAAATACCTACTGCTTGGGCAGTGTTTTCCTGTTACAGTAGTGACCTTGACAGAAGTTTAAAAAAAAATAAATAGCAAACAATCTAATTTTGGCTGTTGCTATCAGTCTATAACTGAAAGCTCCCATCAGTCCTGGGATTTCATATGGAGCAATAATTCGGCGCCAATCCCAGTGGAGTGACACTTGCCGGTTGGAATCCAGAGTGTCACTGTGCAGCTCCCTCAGGCGCCACATACATCACTTGGCTCTGCCGACTTCAGCCATAGATCTGCTTTTTCCTCCTCCCTGCCCACCCAGCCCCGCTCAGCACTTAGGTCCACTGGGCTGGAGGCTCTGATGGTGAGATGCATACATACTGGCTGAGGCAGTGCCAACTTGCAGTCGGGCAGGCCATGGAAGGAGCCTGAAGGGACGGAAGCTGGCTTGCAAGGGTTTGTTGGGTCAGTTTCCTCACTTCCCTTCAGTGATGACTCCCAGAGTATGCCTGCCTCTGGGCCTTTGCTGACACTATTACCCTACTACAAAGGTCTTCTCTCTTCCCACCAACCTCCAATGTGGTACTGTCTAGGGAGTCTGTTGTAAGGCTTTGTGCCTACCCCAGGCCCTAGGACCTCTGGTACACTTAAATAACTTCCTGTTTCTCTCTCCTTCCTGGACCATGAGGTCACTGGTTACGAGACCATGTTTATTTATCTCTATAGTTCCAGCGCCTAGCAAAGGGCCTGGCTCACAGCAGGCGTCAATTTGTGTTGCTAACTGAATAAAGGTGACTACCGTTTGTGGAATGGCTGCTGTATGCCAGGCACTGTACTCAGAACCTTATACACAGCGTCTGCTTTAATTCTTTCAGCTGTCTCCATCTGAGGTTTGGCTCTTCTTTTGGCTCACAGTGAGGCAAGTTGTGTAGAAAAATATGCTTTGCTCCAGACAGACCTGAGTTCACCCGTCAACTTCATCTACTTCCTAGCTAGCTGACCTTGGGGAAGTTAAGCTCCCAGAATCTTAGTTTTCCTCATTAAAACACAGGATAGTATTCATAGTTTTAGCTTGTAGGATCCTTGTGGAATGCCACGAGGTGAGGATTAAATGAGATAATACATTAATATATAAGTTCTTAGCAGAGTCTCTGGCACATAGCATAAAGAGGTAGTCTGAGTGACCAAAATGGCTACCTTCTACCTAACCCTTATTAAGCCTTTGATAAATGTGAGTCCTCTTCTCCTTCACTGCATTTTGGTAACAGACTGTCTAATCTAGTGCCTTTTTTGTTTTCGGTACTGGAATCCTTTAACTAATTTAATTGTGGGTGGAATTCCACAGATAATAAGAAGAGTTACTCTGGCTCAAGCAGAAGCCAGGAGCCAAGTCCACTTGGTTGCTAACACTGCCCCAGAGGCGGCTCTCGAGGCTCCATCTCTAGGAACCCTAGGTCTGCAGTGTGCAGTCTCAACACTCACCTGGCTCTAGAGGTGCCTCCACTGCCTGAGACAGCTCATCTTTGCTCTCAGTTTTCCTTAAATGATAGAGAATTCCACCTCTGGGTACCTTCCATCCATTGGTCTGTGGGGCCTCACAGGACGTATCTTTTCCCTTTGCCACAGGCAAAGTCTAACATAACTTTTCTTTCCACTTTGTTGATTTGGGTATGACCCGTGTGGCCTCCCTAAGTCTCCTCTGGGAAAACACTTCTACTTCCTGTAACTCTTCTTCAGTGTCATGGTTTTAGGTTGTTTGGTATTCCTATTTCTTGGGCAAAGGAAAGGACTCCTTGACTTCTATGGAGGTGACAGGTGGGGTGGGGAAAGTTATACTGTGAACTGGTTAGTTTTCCAGGAGCTTTCTAGATGGTCTTGGGAAAGATTCAAACCATGGCCTAAATCTCAGCACATTCTGATTCTCCCCAGCCTGGAGTCCCAGATATCTATGCCAATTCAGTAAAACCTCAGAAAATGGATCAGACTTCTTGATAAAAATGTAAAGGACACTGAGATTAAGCCAGGCAGGCAGAAGATTACTGCTTCATGCTCTTTTCACAATGCTTAGCACAGAGTTTGTGCTAAAAAACATATGAAATGAATGACTTAAAAAAATTTTTTATATATATTTTTTGAGACAGAGTCTCACTCTGTCGCCGAGGCTGAGTGTGGCACTGTGTTGGCTCGCTGCAACCTCCGTCTCCTGGGTTCAAGCAATTCTCCTGCCTCAGCCTCCCAAGTAGCTGGGATTATAGGCGCCCACCACCACGCCCAGCTAGTTTTTATATTTTTAGTAGAGATGTGGTTTCACCATGTTGGCCAGGCTGGTCTTGAACTCCTGACCTCAGGTGATCTACCCGTCTTGGCTTCCCAAAGTGCTGGGATTACAGGCGTGAGCCACCGTGCCTGGCAATGATTGACTTGTGCCCGGCCTTGTGAAAGGCTAGCCAGTGGAGTAAACTAGAGAAGGAAAAATATTTGATATATATATATTCTATTTGGAGGAGAGGAGAAAGAAGGATGGGAGGAGCTTGGTAACGGCTCTATAAATACTATTGTTCCTGTCTTTGAGGAGATGGGGAGGAAGGCTACAAGACGAGTTCAAGGCTCTGCTCTGATGGGGATCCACTAGAGAAGAAGAGAAGGCAGGAATTCAGCCTGCAGAAGCAGAGGGCACTGAGCTGAGAGAGGAACTGTAAAAGAGCCACCCAGGAGAGCAGGAGTCGGGGAGTGAGCATCTTCTTAATAAAAGCCACACACAATTAGCTTCAGAAGCCCTCACCTGGAGCCATCAGCGACCAGCTTCCCATGCTGCATCTTGGCTGGATAATCGCAGTCACTGGTTTCCATCAGTCTTGATTTAATATGGCACCCCTCCTGGCTGTGAGTGCATTTACAGGAAAGGGCTGGGAGGCTGAGGCGAAGCCTAGCTGGGCTCGCTTTGCTTAGAGGTGGGTGGCTGGGCTGAGTGGCTCTGCGGGGGAGGGTTACAGAAGGGATATGGCAGGCATCCCAACTGTTGGGCATCCCTCAGGGCAGAGGTCTGACAGTGAACCTGGCAGTGTATTCACTGAGGGGGCAGCTGGAGTAGGCAGAACAAGACCCTGGGCAAGAATGGGAAGGTAGGTATGGAGGGGGAAGAGAAGAGAGGCCAAGCTGCAGTTTGCCTCTCAAGGGGAGGTCAGGCCCAAAGAATCCACCTGCTACTCATAGATAAACTCGGGTATGCCCCATACTCCTGAATCCCTGACTCAGACGGTAACTCCTATCATAGTCGGGGCTTCTACCATGTCCTGAAACGGTATCACATAGAGGCCTGGGAAGGGAGGTCAACAAACGGAACAAGGGGGTAACAGATGAGATGGTGGGGGTGGGGATGACGATGGAGAAAGCCTGGAGGAGGGGAATGATAAAAGAGGAGCCCAGGAGTGCCAACAAAGAAGTCTAGGGGATGCAGAGCAGATGGGAACACAAGACTGGGAGATGAGAGAGGCACCCAAGGAATTTGAAAGTCTCTTAAAACTATTCCACAAAGGACACATCACTGTAGAGGAAGGCCTGACACAAAGCAGGTGTCAGCCCCTTCACACTTGGTAATCACTAGGTCGGCATCCCAGATTCCATTCTCCTCTCTTCCAGTCCATCCTCCTTTTGCTGCTAAAGCCAATATTTTAAACATGTAAATCTGATCATGTCACTCCTCTGCAAATAGCTAGGTGGATCAGAAACAAGACTGATGAGAGAAGGTTGAGGGGCGAAGAGTGGCTAAAGTGAGAAAATGAGTTTGTGCTAGTCTCAGGTGGAACTCCTGACCTCAGGTGATCCACCTGTCTTGGCCTCCCAAAGTGCTGGGACTACAGGCATGAGCCACCGTGCCTGGCAATGACTGACTAAATTTTAAAGACATAAGCCATGTGCCCAGCCTTGTGAAAGGCTAGCCAGTGGAGTACATTAGAGAAGGAAAAATACTTGATATGTATATATTCTATTTGGAGGAGAGGAGAAAGAAGGATGGGAGGAGCTTGGTAAGGGCTCTATATATACAGGCTACTACAGGCATCATATCAGAGGCATGTGATGTTGATTTATCTCATAACTGGTAGTCTTAACTTCGATCACTAGGTTAAGGTGGCGACTGCCACAGGTTTCTTCACTATTATTTTTCCCTTTGTAATTAAAAAGTATCTTGTGGGGAGAGACTTTGACACTGTGTAAATATCCTGTTACTCCTCAAACTTCAACTCATTAATTTTAGCACTCACTGATTTGGGACTAGGTGTTTTAATCCTCATAGCCCTATGAAGTTGATAGTATCATCATCCCCATTGTACAGAGATTAAGTACATTCAAGCAAGGTTCTACTGGCAGCGAGTGTAGAGACAGAACAGTAACCCTTGCAGTCTGATTCCAAAGCCTGCACCGTCCACCTGGAGATAAGGAAAGACTTGCCTTCAGGGAGTTCCGTCTGTTTAGGAAGATGAGACTTAAAACAGAAACTTTCTATCTGTTAGAAGTATTAATGCTTCTAGTAAAGGGCAACTTGATACATTGATTGAAAATAAACCCCACAGGGTGTTCTTGCCACAAATGCATAATCTGAGTTTAATCACAATGAAACAGCAGATAAACCCAAATTGAGGGACATTTTACAAAATAACCAACCTGCACTTGTTAAAATGTCAAGGTTGGCTGGGCGTGGTGGCTCACGCCTGTAATCCCAGCACTTTGGGAGGCCGAGGCGGGCAGATCACGAGGTCAAGAGATCAAGACCGTCCTGGCCAACATGGTGAAACCTTGTCTTTACTAAAAATACAAAAATTAGCTGGGCGTGGTGGCGGGCGCCTGTAGTTCCAGCTACTCTGGAAGCTGAGGCAGGAGAATTGCTTGAACCCAGGAGGCAGAGGTTGCAGTGAACTGAGATCACGCCACTGCACTCCAGCCTGGTAACAGAGCGAGACTCCATCTCAAAAAAAAAAAAAAAAAAAAAGTCAAGGTCATAAAAGTCAAGGAAAGACTGAGGAACCATTCCAGATCATTATGTTTTATTTTGCTTTTTGATTTCCACATCATAACTTTTGGACCATTCCAGATTAAAGAAGGTTAAAGAGACATGACAACCGAATGCAACTTGGATTTTGAAACCGTCTTTTCTTGTAAGGAGAATTATTAGGACAACTTGTGAGATAGGAATAACATCTGTAGATTAGTTAATATCAATATTTATGCCCTGATTTTGATGATTATACTGAGGTTCTATAAGAAAATGTCATCGTTTTTTAGGAAATACATACAAATATTTAGGGGTAAAGGGGCATCATGTGTAAACTTATTCTCAAATCATTCAGAAAAAAATTATATATATATCCTTATATGTATTATTTATGTACATAAATAATAAAGCAAGTATGATACGATGTTAATAGTTGGGACTCTAGGTGAAGGATTTATAGGAATTAATTGTACTATCTCTAAAATTATGCAAAAATAAAAGTTAAAAATATCAGGATAATGCCTACCCTTGCGGGATGAGTCTGGAAGGGAGTCTGAGGCAGGCTTTTGGGGTGCTTCTAACAGTCTATTTCTCGATAAGGTGTCTCTTGTATGTGAAAATACAGTAAGCTGTACATTCCTGATATGTGTATCTTATACAAGCATTATTTCAATAAAAAGCTTTTAAAAGTTAAAAAAAAAAAGGCCAGGCATGGTGGCTCGTGCCTATAATCCCAGCACTTTGGGAGGCCGAGGTGGGTGCATCACTTGAGGCCAGGAGTTTGAGACCAGCCTGGCCAACATGATGAAACCCCGTCTCTACTAAAAATACAAAAATTAGCCAGTTGTGGTGTAGCCCCTGTAATCCCAGCAACTGGGGAGGCTGAGGCAGGAGAATCACTTGAACCTGGAAGGCAGAGGTTGCAGTGAGCTGAGACTGCGCCACTGCACTCGAGCCTGGGCGACACAGCAAGACTCCATCTCAAAAAAAAAAGAAAAAAAGAAAAATAAATAAAAGTTAAAAAAAGGGAAAGTTGGTCCCTAAAAAGCACTTAGCACTGTGTCTGGCCCATACCATAGTAAGCCACAGGGCCAAGTACAGAGCCAGGCACATGGCAAGCTGGCGCCTGTAATGAGAGGCAAAGCAGAGAATGGGTTGAGCGAGGCCGAGGGCAGGAAGAGCATAACCGTCGTACCCTCCTGTGTGCTCCCCCTCTCCCCTCCTGCAGGGCCGCACTCAGCTCTGAGAGGAGCACCCAGGCTCTCAGCCTGGAATGTGGGCCCAGGGGAGCACCACATCCCCAGTTACCCATGAAGCAAATGAAAAAATACAGATAGGAAATGTGCTTGTGATCCTGTCACTGGGATATGCAAATAAAATATATAGGATAGGCCTATCTGCCTAATATTCCTGCCGATGCATTCTTTGGGTGTGATTAAAATGAGCAATAAATTCCTCGTGAGTCTCGGTGCAGTGAGGATTGGGAGTGGAGATGCAGGCTGGCACGAGCACATTCCCCTCAGCTGAATATTCATCATGGGATAGCTCCACATATTTTTGTTTTATCTGCTATCATGTCAACAGAGATATATTTCTACCTCTCCTTCGTCTCTTAGTTAAGACATGAAAATGGTCCTGGCTTTAAGTATTACACTCTCCATCTATTGAAATCCTTCAAAGTGAGATTACAGGCTACCTCCTCTTTGAAGCCTGCCCTACTCTCTCTGCCAGGAGGTGATCCACACTTTCTTGGAGACTCTATCAACTCTGCAAACCCTCCTAAGACAAATCAGTCTGCAGGTATCAGAGCTAAGAGTGCCTGCCTCTCCCCCAGCCAGATGGCAAACTCAGGGACAGGGGCTGGGCCTCATCACCTCTGGATATTCTCAGGGGGCCTAAGGAGGCTTCGGCACAGAGAATGCTGAGAGAATTGAGGAAGCCAACAGTGAGGGACACATCATTCAGACCACTTAAGGTGACAGAGATTCTAGGGTAAATGATGCATTTTAAAGGGCAGAATTAAATAAAAAATTAGGCTTATGGATAATTTTAAATGGAAAAATCACCAATAATATTAAGTGAATAAAAACCAAATTCCAAATATAGAATAGGATCATAACTCCTTCAGGGCCAAGTAGGAAACAAAAGTGTCTGATAATCAAGGACATAATATAAGAGGGAATGGGGGGCCCTGTGGCTGGACAGTGCACACTCCCAATCCCCAAGGCATTACCTTCACATTTTTGGAAAACTCTGGGTGGCTATATAAAATGTGGCTGCCAGTTTGAGACTCCTGGTATATATGGTGGACTGTTAACCACATTTTTTTACAAAAAAGGCCATCTATATAACTATACATAGATATGATCCAGAGAAGGCTAATACAGTATCATAAGAGGAAACCTATTGTTCAATTTCTAATAGTCACTTATAACAACTTGGTTTTCTGTAAATCATCTGCTTGCCTTCCTGCAGCTTTAGTTTTCCCATCTGTGAAACAGGGGTAACAAGAACTACTTCACAGATTTGCTACAGCATTAGAAAAATATGTATTTGAGCACCTGGCACACTACCTAGATGCATTTGATAAAAACAGTATCTATTATTGTTATAATTAAAAATATTAATAGTGGTTATGTCTTGGTAGGAGGGCTAGAGTCTTTGAATTAAATTCAGCTCAGTTGTCATCTCTTCCAGGAAGTCTTCCTTGATAAGTCATACCACTGATGACTCAGTGGTGTCATGGTTTACTTGCCTGTCTCCCTATCAGACTGTAGCTCCTTGAGTGTTTTACTCATCAGTCTTCTTCCCATCTAGCCCAGAACCTGGCACATAGATGTCGTTTGTAAATATGTACTATATTATTTATTTCTCTTCATTTTACTTTTCTGTATCTCTAAAACTTCTATAGTGGGACATATGACTTTAATACAAGTTTTCTATGAGCATAATTTGACTACAGAGTGGTAGGTGGAGGTGGAGGAGGCTGAGCAGGGTGGCAGGGGGATGCTGAGCGGAGAGAAGGGGAGCCAGATAAGATCAGAGTGGGCCGGGCGCGGTGGCTCAAGCCTGTAATCCCAGCACTTTGGGAGGCCGAGGCGGGCGGATCACGAGGTCAGGAGATTGAGACCATCCTGGCTAACACGGTGAAACCCCGTCTCTACTAAAAATACAAAAAATTAGCCGGGCGAGGTGGCAGGCGCCTATAGTCCCAGCTACAAGGGAGGCTGAGGCAGGAGAATGGCGTGAACCCCGGGGGGCGGAGCCTGCAGTGAGCCGAGATTGCGCCACTGCACTCCAGCCTGGGTGAAAGAGCGAGACTCCGTCTCAAAAAAAAAAAAAAAAAGATCAGAGTGACAGCAACCCATGTCTAGACAAAGAGCCAGGAGATGGGGCCCAGGCTGGAGCTTCAGCAGCCTCCAGGCCTGAGTCATTATGTTACAGATGCAGGGCCTGAACTCAGAGGCAGCTGCTTCTTACTTACTGGCAGAGGGAGAAGAAATCAGGTCTAAAATGGTGTTCTTCCCACAAAAGCCTGCCTCACAATTTTGAAGAGGAAGCTTTTTGCAGTTTGGAGGAAAAACGAAGAACAGAATGAATGGGTGACCAAGTAGATGCTGAACAACTGAGAGAAAGCCAATGATGTTGGCATCCAGGGAGGGCTGAGGGGTGCTTCACATAGGTCGAATATGATGGGACAGCAAAGCAATTAGGTGGAGATGCTCAGTGGACACATTTAGAATGGAGAAAGTCCAGACTGGATGAAGGGATCAAGTGCACAGAGGTGACAACACATGAAATGGTCTTCCAGCTGTGAGCTAGGGAATCCCTGGACTGGCTCCAAGTGGTCTTAGCCTCTAATGCAGCCCCTCCATGGTGGGACAGCTGTGTTAGGGGCTCTTCCCTGAAGCTGCTGCCCAATAAGCCTAGCCACTCTGGCTCTGCCATGGAATAAATCTCATTCCCTCTCACTCAGAGCTGTTTCTATGCTCTTCCTCTTCTGGCCAGATGCCCTATTGCCATCAGCTTTCTCTCATGGCACAGTTCCTCTTGCCACCCTACTGCTCGTCTCTGCACAGATTCTAAGAGATCAATGTCTACTTCGAATATGGTGTTTGTAATTGCCCTCCATGCTCCAGAAGGGTCTGACTGGCACAGGGGATTGCAACCGCCATTTGTTCACTCTGGACATTAGCCCTGTATTAATGTGGCCAACATCAAGCCACTTCCCTTGGGCAGCTGAATTTTGTGAATGGTCCCTCAGTGGGCCTAACCCCTCCACCAGCGCTGGCACTAAGGGGCCTGTTCTCTTGCTTCAGTGGCCAGACCAGCACCTGCTCTATGTCACACAAGCTCAAAAGCCACAGGTACTCTTGGCCAAGTCCGGGGTTGGTCTCTCGGGGAAAAGCCACTGGGCTTGAAAGGGGAGCTGATGATGAGCGTGCAGTCCCTAAGGTTATGTGCAACAGTGCTGACGGATTTCCTTAAGGCACTTAAGGAAGTTGACCCGACCTCCCGACCTGCTTGCTCCTAGGACAGAAAAATCTGAACAAAAGGAGAGAAGCATTTGCCCTCTGAAATTTAGTAGTTCTTTCTGGTCACAAGGGCCCCTGGGGATGGGTTGTGAAAAGCTAGTCACCCTTCCTAATTCCTTCCTTTCTCCAGGAGAAACTATTGCAAAACAGTTACTAAAAATACCAGGGAGGCAAACTCTGTATGGTTCATGTTGATTACCAAATATTTCCAGCTCTCCCATTCTAGGCACATGGTAGGATTACTCTTCTTGGCCCCCTTATGATTGGTCTGAAACATGGGATTAGTTCTGGCCAATGAATAATGAGTGGAAGAAAAGGATCCTCCTTCTAGGCTGAGCATTTAACTACAGATGTAAGACCCTTCAGAGCATCCTTTTCCCTCTGGCAAGCAACTAGCAACATTCCAGTGGGTGGCTGCTCTGCCTGCTGGGATCCCTAAGTGCCTAGGATGAACAGAGCCTGCCCCTCACCCACAACCACAAGGAACACGCAACATAAGGCAAAAATAAATCTTATTTTGTTTTGTTTTAAGCCACTGAAATTTGGGGTTGTTACAATAGCATAATCTAGCTTATCCTGACTGATCCATAGACAATCATACGTTGCCTAGAACATTAGAAACCATTTAGTACAATGTTTTCATATCACAGAAGACTGAGCTTTAATGAGGGGAAGTGGTAGCCCAAGGTCACATGGGCAGTGAGTGGTGAAGCTAGGATCAGAACCCACATCTCTTCAGTCTCAGTCCAGGGAGCTAAGTGCTTGGACTCAAGACAGAGAATATTTGCCACTAGGTGGGACCTGCCACACTGAATCATCTCAAGGTACTTCACCCAATTTGTGGATAACAGACTCCATGAAGCTGGAAAGGGCACAAAAGTAAAAAACCAGGTCTTCCAGTCCCTGTCCTGCCACACGACCTGTAGTCAAGCCTATTATGTTCAGTTTTGATGCTAACTCACTCACAAGGGCAGGCCACGTGGGCAGTGCTCTAGTCCATCTCTCTCCTTCAACTCGAACAACTCAATTTTCCTCTGATTTATTGGCTTATGTTTTTGTTAAGATTTCCCATCACTGGACTTGATTTCTAAGGTCCTTGCTAGCTCTCAGATTTGTGATTCTAGTTCTTGGATTCTGTCCAGTAGTTCCTGAGTTACAGCTCTGTGGCTGGGAGAGGTGGAAGACTTAGCCCTGTTTTCAGGGAGTTCAAAAGTTTGGTTGGGAAAACAGAATTAGAATGGAGGATTTTTTGGCTCAGATTCTATACTAGGCTTTCTGGAGTGTGTGTGGAGGGGAGGGGTGAACGAATAGTTCTAGAAAGAGTGACGATGAGAAAAGATTGTTTGATGAGGCTGTAGAACACATGAGGCCTAGGAAAAATATGACTAAAATCTTTGCTTGGGCTAAGGATTTTGTCTGGCTAGCACCCCCTCCTCTGAAAAGGGCCTGGGAGATCCATCACTTCATAAACCAAATTTAAAGGTAATGCTCAGAAGCCAGAAGTGGCCAAGGCCGCTCCCTGGTCATGATAGGGGCAGCTTCCTATTCTTGATGAGACTGGGGGCTGGATTTGTATTTAAACAGATAATAATCACCTAAGGAGAACTGGCCTTTGGTGTAAAGCCTGACATAATTTAATGAGTGAAGGATTAAATGATGCCTGGAGTACCCACAGGTCTCCTCCCTTCCCTGAGACTTACCTTGGCTTCAGAAGTCCTCAGAAGCTTCATCACTTCCCCTTCTCGGGCATAATCCAAGGGTGTGTGTCCCATTTCATTCCTCTGCAAGGGGTTGGCTCCTAGCAAGAGAAGAAGGATAGTCAGAGGCTCTATCTATGAACGATCAGTGGGACCTCAGCCTTCCCTTGGAGGTGGCTTAAGGCTCTGATTTCTATGTTGGGAATGTCCATGGACACCTACAAATGGTGGAAAAACATGGTACTGGGGCTCCTACATGTGCGTGCACACATGTTCAATAACATACTACACACACATAGATGTGTTATACATACACAAATACACACAGCTGAACATGCTAAGAAAGTATGCCAAACAAATACACAGGTTAATATACCCTGGCACAAATACATGTAAACACACAATTTCATACATGTATTCATTAAAATGTCCATATTTTCCAACATATCTGTATACAGATAAACATTCATTCATGAAGCCATATAAAGGGTTCCTTTCTAAGGCAGAGAATATACCAAATAACAATTAAATGGTTCCCCTTCTTTCTGTTTTCTGCTACTCTTCTTTTATGCTCTCTTACCTCTGGGCATTTCCTGTCTGTCTGAGTCAGCTGAGTCCCCTGGAAGGGCATGGGCACCACCAGCAACCTGTCTGTGCCACTCTGGCTGTTGGTGGGTGAGTGTGTGTGGCTGGGTATTTCCTCCAATCATTAGTTCCTGTGACTTAAGGACAAAGACTGAGTATAACAAGAAGAAGGGGTTAGCTTGGGGCCATGTATCTACCTTCTCTCTAAGTACTGGCAGCTGACAAGCCTGTATCAAGTGTCTACTTTGTGCCAGCCTTGGCAGTTATGGAGGAAAGGTCACTCTGACTCTCTCTGCTGTCACAGCCTTCCCAAAGCCCATGTGTAAGCATCTCACTCTCTTCTTCAAAAACTATCCATTCCATTCAAGTCGGCAGACCCTGAATGAATGGGGCCTGAGGATGCACAAGAATCAGATCTGGCCCTGCCCTTTAGGGAAGGGCAGGAAGACAGAAACATAATTAGAAAACTGCTTTGTACACAGCAGATGCTCAATAAACGTGTGTTACACAGAACATTAAGGTAATAATTATCTAGTATTTTTTGAGCTTCTCTCTTGCTCAGGAAGTACTGTCTGAGGTAAAGAAGGTTAAGACTGAGTCCCTGCCATAGGATAGAAAGGGCTGGCTGGGAAACCAATTAGCACAGGGCATGCATGGCTCAGGGTGGGTGTCCAACCATTGTTGATGTATAGTAAAAACCAGTGTTTCTCAATCCAGTATGTGAAAACATTTATATCATAATACAGAAGTATTCTTATTGCAAGTCTCTACTTTAAAAAAAAAAAGTTTTTTTAATTAAAAAATTTTTTTTGGCCAGGCGTGGTGGCTCACACCTGTAATCTCAGCACCTTGGGAGGCCGAGGCAGGCGGATCACGAGGTCAGGAGATTGAGACCATCCTGGCTAACTAACACAGTGAAACCCCTGTTAAAATAATACAAATACAAAAAAATGCAAAACATTAGCCAGGCGTGGTGGTGGGTGCAGTCCCAGCTACTTGGGAGGCCGAGGCAGGAGAATGGTGTGAACCCGGGAGGCAGAGCTTGCAGTGAGCAGAGATCACACCACTGCACTCCAGCCTGGGCGACAGAGCGAGACTCCGCCTCAAAAAAAAAAAAAATATTAAGAGACAGGGCCTCACTACGTTGCCCAGGCTGGTCTTGAATTCTTGGGCTCAAGCAGTCCTCCTGCCTTGACCTCCCAAAGTGCTGGGATTACAGGCGTGGGCCACCACGCCCAGCCACAAGTCTCTACTTCTTCTTTTCTTTTTCTTTTTTTTTTTGGGACAGGGTCTCACTCTGTTGCCCAGGTTGGAGTGCAGTGGCGTGATCTCTGTTCACTGCAACCTCCACCTCCTGGGATCAAGCGATTCTCCACCTCAGCCTCCTGAGTAGCTAGGATCACAGGCTTGTGCCACCATGCCTGCCTGGCTAATTTTTGTATTTTTAGTAGAGACGGTCATCATGTTGGCCAGGCTGGTCTCAAACTCCTGACCTCAGGTGATCCTCCAACCTTGGTCTCCCAAAGTGCCGGGATTATAGGCGTGAGCCACCATGCCCAGCCACAGTCTCTACTTCTTAAAATACCCTATCAACTTATGAACAACAGTAATCATTTATTAAGCATTTACATGTGGCTGTCTGCCTGAGAGGCAGAGGAAGTGGCTAAAGCTCTATAGAGATGTGGGAGGTGGAGGGGGAAGGGGCAGGCCATAAGAAATACAATCCAGGTGAAGGAAACTTTTATTATCAATAAAAAAAAACTAATTTTTTTTACACAGTACTATCTTCTAACAGGAATTTAGTGCAGAATATTGATAAATATGTTGTTTTTTAAGATACAATTCACATACCATAAAATTAAACCTTTCAAAGTATATAATTCAAGGCCAGGCACAGTGGTTCATGCCTGTAGTCCCAGCAATTTGGGAGGCCAAGGTGGGCGGATTACTTGAGGCCAGGAGTTCGAGATCAGCCTGGCCAACATGGTGAAACCCCATCTCTACTAAAAAAAAAAAAAAAAAAAAAAAAATTAGCCAGGCATGGGGGCACATGCCGGTTACCCCAGCTACTCAGAAGGCTGAAGCACGAGAATTGTGTGAACCCAGGAGGCAGAGGTTGCAGTGAGCTGGGATCATGCCACTGCACTCCAGCCTGGGCAACAGAGCAAGGCCTTGTCTAAAAAATGGAAAGGAGAGAAAAAAGGAAAGGAAAGGAGGTATACAGTTCAGTGGTTTAAAATATACCATTCCAGAACATTTTCACCCTCCTCCAAAAGAAATTCCCTATCTATTATCAGACACTCCTCCTACCCCCAGCCTCAGCAACCATTAGTTTACTTTCTATCTATGGATTTGCCTATTCTGGATACTTCCTATGAATGGAGTGTATAATATGTGGCCTTTTGTGTCTGACTTCTTCAAGCTTACCAGAATGTTTTCAAGGTTCATCCATGTGGTAGCATGGCTGAACAATACTCCATTCTGTGGATATACTACATTTTGTTTATCAGGTGATGATCAACATTTAAGCTATTTCCCCTTTTTGGCTATTCTATAAACAGTGCCATGAACATTCACACACGTCTTTGTGTAGATGTATGTTTTCATGTCTCCTGGGCAGATAATTGGAGTCATGATGTAATAATAGTAACACTGGTATTTGTTGAGCACTTACTCTGTGCCAGGCACTGTGCTTGGTACTTTCTGAGGGATAGGAATTAAAATCCTCAAGCTACAGGCTCAGAAAAGTGAAATAACTAGCCCAAGGCCACAAGGCTAGCTTTATTTGCTTGAACTAGGAGTAAAAACCACCCCCAGGTTTTCCTAACTCCAATTCTCTACTCTCATGAGGGCAGCCACAATATACCCCTGATGAAAAAGCCTTCGGTTGGCCTTTGCTTTCAGGACAAAGTGCAAACTCCCTAGGAAGGAGTGTGTCTGTGGTCTTCCTAACTACTGGGCAAGTCCTCAGAAGCTCAGCTGGAGCCTCATCCTTTCTTTCCACTCTGTTGGCACTTATTGGGCACTTTATATCTGCAAGCCTCTGTGTGCAGGATGATGAAGGATTGGCAGAGCCAATGAACAGTTTCCCTCTTTATATTTCACAACTGTTCTGTAGCAACTGATACCTTGGCCACTCTCTCCTTTGAGTTCTATAAAACCACTTTTCAGGTTTTCATCCCACTCTTGTGACCATTTCTTCTGTCTCTTTTGCAGACTCCTCTTCCTGTCTTTAAGATTATTAGGTGCTACCTAGAGTTCGAGTCCAGCACAATTCCACCTCTCCAGGAGCTCATGGAGACAAGAGATCACAGGCTGAGCGTCATCAGTGTGCTGAAGGAGGGACAGGTGGCACTGTGGGGCTCAGGAAGGAACAAAGTGCTCAGGGACTTGTTCGCCTAGCCTAGCCTTCCTGGCCCAGCCCCACTGAGGTGCTTTCTCTGGCACTCAGCACTGAGGGGCTCTGCAAGGGCTGAGGGGCCAGTGGCAGACAGCATCCTCCCCTCCCCCCAGAGCTAAACCACAGCAGAGGCAGAAAGGGAGCGGCAAAGAAGCAGTGGAAAGGTCTCTCTTTTCTTAGCCTCAAGGGGAGCTCTGTCACTAGATATGAGCTGCAGTGGAAGGGAGGGTTAGGGAGAGACCTCTGGAAGGGGAAGAATGGTAAAGAGAAGAGCAGAAACATGGATAGGAAGAAAGAAATGGGAGAGAGAAGAGGAGGGGGAAGAGGAGAGAAGGTGACAGAGGAAGACAGTGGAAGAACGAACAGAGAGTGAGATTAGCCTCTTCAAACAAGTGCTGTCAGTGATCTATATTTGCTTACAGAATGAAAAATGTGTGCCATAAACATTGGCCACTGAGTAATTTCTAGTAGGAGTCGTGTCACTTCTCATAAAGGATGGGATGGGGACAGGTAGGACATCTCTGCACCTGGGCCAGCCAGCACAGGGGCTCCTTTTAAAGCAGTACGGCGCCTGTCTCCAGCCCAGGAGGCTCTCAGGTCAGGCTCCACCTGACCACTCATGGGGAAGGCTCCCCCCAAGGTCCTGGAGCCTCAAGGCAGCACGTCTGCCCCCACTTTAGGAAGGCTGAGGCAGGGGTACCATGGATAGTGTCCATCTAATATTAGTACCCCAGCCCTGCACCCTCGCTCTGACTTGACTAATTGCTGTAATAATTGATAGAACCTGACTTCTACCACTGATCGATTTCACCTCCACGACCAACGGCCACAAACCATTACAGTCCAATAAATAACCACGTTGGGCCTCACCCGTCTGCCCTCTCCAGGGGCATCAGGATGGCCCGTGCCCTGGCCTGACCTCCCCTTGCCTCCCACCCAGGGCCCCTTCGGGCCGAGCAGCTGGTTTAGAGGGCCAGGCCTCTGGGAGCAAGTGAAAGGGCTGGATGGAGGTGGGGAGTGCTAATCGCAGGCCATCCGTCACCTCCCACTGGCTGTCTGGGGCTGGGGCAAACACCTGGAGCACCCCAGGCAGTGTGGTACAGGACCCCTCCCCTCCTCTCCCTCTCCAGATTAGTGTGTCCCAGCTTATAATATTTGATAAATAGCAGACTGGCTTCCTGGCAGCACTGCTGCGGCTGCGCCTGCCTGCTACAGCTGTGGAAGGTCACTCATTGGGGAAATATGTTTCTGTCAGTGGTATTGAAAAAAGTTTAGTGGAGTGACAGGCCTCAATTTTTCAAATTTTATTAACTCCATCCTCTTAACCATTTGTCTTGAATTCCTTCAGATTCTGGGGGATCTGTCAATAGGGCCTGGGCCAGGAAAGTAGTGTGGGGGGTGGGTGGTCGTGGGGCTGATGCTGATTGGTGCCACTATGGTTGGTTTGGACCTCATCACCCAGGGCAAGGTAAAGCATGACAATGGTGTTGGTGGGAGTGAAGGCCTGGCTCACTGGTGCTAAGGGAGCCCACTCCTCTTCTCTGGTTCAGTACCTGCCTTTGATTTGACTCTCCAAGTGGAATTATTGACTCTCCAAGTGGAAAAATGGTGAGTTCTTCTAATTCCCTAAGAAGATACTCCCTTCTACTACATCTTAAACAGGTGGTCATTCTGGCTCCTCTAAATGTCCCCAGTACCCAGCCCCAAGCTCATGGCTCTCCCAGGGGTGTCCTCCATTTAACTGAGGGTAGATTTTTCATATATGAGCCCCAGATTCTCTCACCAACCCCACTTCCATCTTGATTCTGAAAACACCTGTTCATCTTTTAAGACTCAGTCCTGGTTTCTCCTCCAGGAAGCCTTCCTTGTTTCCCTTCCACCCCAGGCTGGGTACCATCCTCTCTGCTCCCGTAGGTCTTTCGGCTTCCATCTTACTGCATTGGTCACCCTGTATTAAAGTCTGTCTCATCTAAGACTGAGAGTTCTTAGAAGCCAGACACTGCGTTTGATACACTGCTATATATCCCTGCATGGGATGGGAGCTCAATAATATTGGCCAGATGATTGAACCGTATTCTCTCCAGGTGCCATCTTCTGAGGCCACACAGAACACGGCTGTTCTTTCTGCCCCAGGAGAACCTTTCTGATAGCAAGTACAAAACCATGTACCTTTTTTCCTATAGACCAAAGTCCCCAGTTTCTTTGCTGGTCCCAGAAGCCTCTCTGCCTGGTTGGCAGAAGAGGTCAGGTCAGGCCCCGGTACCCTCTATGCTCTGTAGGTGGGACGTGGGGAAGAAGTGGTTGGAGAGAGAGGCCCACCTGCCTTTCCTAGGGAGAGTGCTGAATCCCACCTAGGGAGGTGGGATTCAGATCTTCTCTGTGCTGGTGGGAAAAGCTCATAAGCAGAGGGGGTGGGAGGAGGCTTGTCACTCCCTCCTCCCTTGACACTACTCTGTCCTGGCCCTTGCCTACCTCAAATAAGATAATGTGTATAAGAGGGCTTAACAACAACAACAACAACAACAACAACAACAACAACAACAGTAAATGCCCTATACAAATGTGTCGGCCTATTATTATTAAGATTGACATTCATGCCCCTCCCCACCCTCGGGTCTGTCAGCACACTGATATTCTAGTGATACGATTCCACTGCAGGTCCCATGACTCAGCCCTTCCCTCTGAAAGAGCACTGGGCTGGGGAGCCAGTGAAGGGCTGCCTCTCTCAGCTGTGTGATCCAGGGCACTTGCTCTACTTCCCTCGTGGTAAAGACTGCTGCCCTACCTACCTCTAAGGGCTTTGTGAGGACTAATTAGATTAACAAGTTCAAAAATGATTGGAAAGAAGGATTAGACAGGTGTACAATGTTCTTTGTAATAACTTTTACATTCACTCTTGCTTTCCGTATTTACTGCTAGTGGCTTTACCACCTTCATCCTCATTGTCACTATTTCAGCAGTCTGTTGACTATCTCAAATTAGAAGTTTTTGTTGAAACTTCTAATTATGGGAAATCCTTCCCATGATCAGAGACATGTCAATGTGGACTGATCTATTCTTTTCGGCTATGAGCTCCCCATCAAGGAAACATTCAGAGAGTGAGTGGCAGGATGACCACATATGAGAAGCCATGCACCTTCCCTGTCTCCACGCTCAGCTCCACTCTGTCCCCACCTGTGGTCTCTCCGATTACCCAGATCCTGCCCATTCTTCAAGGCCCAGTTCTCTCCTCCTCCATTGATCAGTGCTCTCCCTTCTGGGCTCCTAGGTCCTCCCTACTCACTCAGTTTCCTGGCCCTCAACCTCAGGGTCCTGGCCTGCCACGTTCATATCTTGGTTTAGTCTTCATATCCAGTATGTAAGGGGCTACTCAAGTCAGAGCCAGTTCTCCTCTACTTTCCCAGAGGCTGAAGGTGAGAGAGAAGAGACTTGTTGAGAATGCTGCAGGAAGCACAGAAGAACTGGCAACAGAGCTCTGGTCTCCTGATATCTTGAGCTTTTTCCATAAACCACACCACTGAGCCCTGCTCAACATACGTATGTACACAGACATTCACACTTGCAGATATGCCCCCCCCTTCACCCCTGTAATGAAAAATACTTACTGGGCACTTGTTATGTGCCATATCCTGTGCTGACAACGGCCATGGATTTAACAATTTGGTGAAGACAGCAGGAGACGTATTATTTTTTCTAGTTTACAGATGATTTAACTGAGTCTAGCAGAAGAGCAAGGGGAAAGGTGTCAGGCTAACATTTGTTGGGTATAATGCCTTTATATACAGTGTCTGAATTCTTCATCAAACAAAGATTCTGAGAAAGTAGAGGCTCAGAAAACTGAAATAATTTACCCATGGTCATACAGCAGATAAATAGTAAAGCTGGGATTTAACATGGGGATTTATTATACTATTCTCTCTTTTGTACATGTTTGATATTTTACATAATAAAAAGTATTTTTTTAGGAAAGGAAGCCAGGTCTGGTTTTCCACTACAAAATGCTGCCTTCCAAAGGCCTGGTGACTCAAAAAGAGAGAAAAATCATCTTTTTTCCTCCCTTCCAGTGTGCTCAGATGCTCCAAAGACAAGATAGGGGCATTTCTAAAGGTAGATTTGGGATAGACAGCTTTGTAGAAAGGGGACAAAGTGAGGCTTCCTTTCCTCCCATTCAAGGCTTCCCTGTCTGGGGGCCAGGGGAATGGTGACACACATTAACTGACCTCCCAGAAGGTCATCCACAAGTCCCAACCCCCCAGTGGACATGCTCTGATGCGATCCCTTGCCTTCAGGGAGGCAGATTTCTAACGTTCAGGGAACAAAGAGAGTTTTAATGGAATGGATCCAGACATTCCCCATTCCACTGTATGGAATCAGACTTGTTCTTGCCCTTGGGCAGAACTCAGACTAGTGAAAGACAGACAGGGATAGAAATAATGTCATTATACTACAGCGGAGTGAGGAGATGAGGATGTCAGGGGAGTGAGATGAGGATGATGATTCTTCCCCCTACCTCCCTGGTACAAGGGAGCTAGGCATTGTGTAGCTGAGGAGGTGGGAAACCACAGCACCAGCTGGAGAACAGCAGAAGATACTACACTGAGTATTAAAGAAAAAAGGACCGGAGAAATGGAGAAGCCTGGGGAAGGGAAATTAGAGCTCAAGGTCACAGAGACTACGAGTAGGAGAGTGGGAGCTAGAACCCACACCTATTAGTCCAGGGCTCTTTCCACCTACACTGTCTCAGCCTCTGCCCACCCCGTAGCTTTCACTTCCTCAGCACCGACTGGAAGGACTGGCCTACACTGGGCTACCACTGTTCTCTTCTGTGGTGCCAAACTCATCTTTGCCCATCACTCAGACTTTATGTTTTGCAGACTCGGGTTCATCTTCTCTGCCCTGAAGCTTTTCCAGGCCACTCAAGCCTACAGATCACTTCTTCCTCTGAACCACTAGTTATTACCTGATCACAGACTTTCACACATAGGTCTTGTCTCCACAATCAGATGTATGACAAGAATGCTTTGTGAATGGCTAGAAAAGGAATGATGATGATCATTAGGCATCAGGATGGGTTCGCAGAAGCCAAGTCATGCCAGACTAACCTCTCCTTTCTTTATCAGGATGACCTATTTGCTCAATCAAGTACAATTAGGCCAAATGTGGACTTCATGAGACATCTGATGGGATGTCTCAGGATAATCTTGTGGTCACAATGGAGAAATGTGGGCTGGATGCCAGTACCACATGGAATGCTAGTAAATGACTGATGGACTAACCAGACCCAAGGGGGTGGGTCACTGATGGATCAGAGGTCTGGAAGGAGTTTCCAGTGGCAGCAAACATTTGGTCCTTGTTCAGCATGTTTATCTATGACATGGATATCACAGGGACATCTTCCTCATCAAATCTGCAGATGTAATTAAGGTGGGAAGGGTACCAAATACACCCGATGGAAGATTGACATTAAGAGCTAAAGCAAATATGATGCAAGTTAGTGGAAATAAATAGGAAGAGAAAGTGAGGATTGTTCTGGGAAATGTGATTGAGACAGGAAAGGGTTTAGAGGCCACGTGAGAAAAATAGTTTAAGGAAGTAGAGGGTGTAGGCTGGAGAAAAGAGCTCAGGAGAACCTGCCTGACATTTTCAGATATTTCAAGGGCCATCATGTTAAATTGGGATTAGATTAATTCTACATGAATCCAAGGGTAATATTAAAACCCTTAGAAGCAGATTTTGGCTAAATTTCTAACCATCGGAACATCCAGAAATAGAATATGAGCAGCCTCAAGAGCAACCGAGCTCTCCAGCACTGAAAGTGTTCAAGCATTAAATGGACAACCGCTTAGGAGGTTTCCTACTTATATACTGGTTTACGGATTTTTTTTCAAGATTAATTGTTATCCGTTCATTCAAAGATACTGTTTGAGTCTTCTATGTGTTTGGCACCATGGTAGGTGCTAGGGATACAAAAGTGTGTAAGAAGATACTGTTCTTGCTTTTCAGGAGTTCCTGATCCAGCTGAGGGGAGATGGACAAGTTTATTTCAGTAGTATCTTGTGCTTTGATTACAGGCCTCAGCACACAGAAGGCTGGCTTTAGTTTAGATTAAGTCGGAGTTCCTGTGGAAATTCAAAAATGCGTTTGGTTACTAAAGGCCAGTAACAGTTTAATCAAGGCCAAATCACTTGCTTAAACTTACTACTGGCTGTGGGAATATAAGTGTACAGTGAAACAGAATTTGTGGATTTTTGTGCATGACATTTTGCTCTTATACCTTGAGTTTTGGTCTTTGGCTGGGACTTGTTTATGAACCTACAGATTGTCTTACAAGTGGCTGTGGTGTCAGGGTGAAATGATTTAGCCAGCAGGGCTACCCAAGTCTCCATTTCTTACCCACCCTATGGGGACTGCTTCAACACAGACATAAACATGCTCCTGCCGTTACCTTATTGCACTCGTCACACGGGGAGGCTAGAAGGCTTGATTCAGGGATATGATTGGATTTTAAATCCCAGTCTCACAGGATTTTAATTACTGGTTTGGGGCAGCAGAGATAGGCGCTGGCTGCCTTTGGATGGAGGAGGTCGATACACCAGTCCACAACATATTGAGCCACAATGCCTGCAGACTCTATTGCTCTATTTAATCATCTTTTGCAAAATTTACAGTGGAACAGGAGGGATCAATACGGAATTTATCACATTCTCTTGTAAATATGAGCCAGGAAAGAGTTCCAGGCAGTTTGTTACTGAGTGGGAGGGAACATGTCTGTGTACAGCTGGGCATTAGGAGATGAGACAAAATCCATACTTCTTGGCATAAGCTACAGACATTCAGCCAGTCTCTCTTACACCTGAAGGCAAGTTCAATGGGTAGAATGCTGATTCATTCATTCATTCATTCAACCAACCAACCAACATTCTAGATTACCTATTTTATTCCAGACCCTACAGAGGACAGGGTAGACCCTAGAGAGCTCTGGGGATATACACTAGAATTATGCTTATGAGATCCTAATCATAGCTATAATAACACAATGGCTCTGCCACTTAGTGGTGAACCTTGGTTGTTACTGAACTACTTGGTGCCCTTGTTTATGCATATGGAAAATGTAGATAATAAGAGTCCCTAACTTGCAGAGTTATTATTATTATTTTTTGAGCTGGAGTCTTGCTCTGTCGCCCAGGCTGGAGTGCAGTGGCACGAACTCGGCTCACTGAAAGCTCCACCTCCTGGGTTCATGCCATTCTCCTGCCTCAGCCTCCCAAGTAGCCGGGACTACAGGCGCCTGCCACCACGCCCGGCTAATTTTTTGTATTTTTAGTAGAGACGGGGTTTCACTGTGTTAGCCAGGATGGTCTCGATCTCCTGACCTCATGATCCACCCGCCTCGGCCTCCCAAAGTGCTGGGATTACAGGCGTGCGCCACCGCACCTGGCAAGTTATTTTAAGTATTAAAAGAGAAAAGCCTTAGTCCAGAGCTTTTATCAAAAAATGGTAACTGTTGTTATTTTTCCTTCGATTACTATTACTAACCATTCTTTCCCACAGTGGATGGGGTGTTGAACAGGGAGCCGGCTACCCTACCTCCTTAATAGACAGAAGGGAGACTGGATGGCCTTCCCAGGTTAGAGTTCTGGTCACGGCCACCAGCAGCAGAATCAGAGGAGCAAGAGGAAGAGGGTGTGTAAGGAGGAGATTCATATTAAGCTCTGTTTTTTGAAGCTTCAATTGCAATCTTTAAAACAATAAAATAGTCTCCTAAAATTGCTGTGGGGGAACAGAGTGAGAAGTGATTCACTTCATGTGGGCAAACCGTGGAAAGTTACACATTAAAGATATAAATGAGTTGGATCTTGAAGGCTAAGTAGGAGTTTGATAGGTGGAGAAGTGGGGAAAGGACATTCCAGGCAAAGTGAAAGAGGACAGGTTTGGAGGCAGGAAAAGCTATGCTAGGTAGTGAACAGTTCAGTGGGCCACAGGCAGAGACAGTTCCTGTCTCCCAGGCCTACTTGGCTGCAGGTATCCTCCTGGTAGGCCCACAGGATGATCCCAATCCTGAAGCAAACCATCATCCTCATCCTCTCCTGGAAACTGGTGCCAGAAGATTTATGATGGACTTCAGAGTGACTGCATGCTGGGTTAAACATCTGGGCTTAATTTATAGGCAGTGGGAACCGCTGAAGGTTTTAAAGCAGGGAAGTGACATGGTTTTGTAAGGTGGAAGGCTCGTTTGATGGGATCCTAGAGGTAGGAAGACCAACAAGGCTGTTATAATAGTCCAGGTGAGAGTGATGAAGCCTGAATTAGAGAAGTGCGGACAGAGGAGAGAATGGGCTTAAGATGAAATTCTAAGAAAGACAGGGCTTGGTGGAAAGTGAGGGAGAAGTCATCAGACATAACACTTTCTAGTTTGAGTGACCAGTACACAACCATACTATTCATCAACGAGAACACGGAAGAAAGTGTGAGGAGGGATGGGTTTGGACGCATTGAGGATGAGAGATGTCTACAGAATATTAAGCATCAACAAAGCTATGGAAGACATGAAAATGCTTGGTTTGTTCTACGGAAAGTATGTAGATCAGTGTGGTTAGAAAGAGGTGGTATAAAAACCATGGAAATGAATATTCAAACATACTTCACATACGGAGTTAGACAAGGAAAACAGCAAAAGCAAAAACTCCTGCCAAGGATTTCTGGTCAATGCAAACCTAACATAGAGGTTTTCTTTTTTTTTTTTTTTTTTTTTTGAGACGGAGTCTCGCTCTGTCACCCAGGCTGGAGTGCAGTGGCGCGATCTCGGCTCACTGCAAGCTCCGCCTCCCGGGTTCACGCCATTCTCCTGCCTCAGCCTCTCCGAGTAGCTGGGACTACAGGCGCCCGCCACCACGCCCGGCTAATTTTTTGTATTTTTAGTAGAGACGGGGTTTCACCGTGGTCTCGATCTCCTGACCTCGTGATCCGCCCGCCTCGGCCTCCCAAAGTGTTGGGATTACAAGCGTGAGCCACCGCGCCCAGCTAACATAGAGGTTTTCTAGACGGTGGATAATGCTCTGAATAGCATGTGACACAGGCATAGGAAGTGAGGATCCTTAGCTCATTTTCATTTTGGGACTTGTCCAAAATGAAAATGTTCACGACTTCCCTGGAAGTCGTGGGCTTTCAAGAGGCCAGCCCTACTCCTCCTTATCCCCACAGTATAGCACAGACTCTCCTCAGAGGTGGCAGCACGTTCTATGGCCAGAGAGCAGCTAGGAGCAACTGTCAGTGGGGAGGGAAAGGCTCTGGATAAAGCAGAGTTCAAAGTGCACTATCAGAGCCAGGGTCCTTAGGCCTCTGCAGTCTTCCCTCCTGCAAATGACAGCTGAGACCAAGGCATCCGAGCCTGGGGTCTGGGCTGAATTTAGCAGTCATAATTACACTGCTGACGTCTGGGGCACAGCCACAGTCTCCGTAGAAGGCGGCAGCTTTTGTTCATGCACTAAAAACACATCATCTTCAAACATGCTAATCCTACGTCTGCTTCCATCTAACAACATTGAAAGGAGGCTGAGGAAAGGGCACACAATGCCCACACATCTGGCTAATTCAGTTATGAGGCCAATCAATCTTGATGGGTTGTCTATGAAACCCCAACCACCCCAAAGGACTGAGCTGACCAGATGTTTAAGCTTCTGTTGACCAATCCTAGCCTAATGTGCAGGGCAGAGAAGAGGGGTTATCAAGACATGACTTTTGCTTCCACTTACACATCTATTCCCAAAGCTAAGTAGAGCCCTCTGCTTGGATGAAAAGTATCAGCACATTAAAGTAGTGGTTGAGCCAGGCTCACTGGAATGAGGTACACTCAAATATACAGACTTTCACTCTGAACTCAAGGAAGATAGGAAGCCATATTCACGGTTGCCTTTGTGAACACTCACAGCAATAGAAACCAATGAAATATTTTTTGCTAATTGCATTTCCCTACATGGAGAGAATCAGAAATGTGGGGATTGGGGAGGTAGTATCTTCAACTATAATATCAAATGTTATAGGCTATGGTTCTGGGAACAGGAACTGTTTTATCTGCTGATACCTGCTTTCATTCAAGGCTGAAGGAATTACTCATTTCCCTCATAAAACATTTGCTTTTTTGAAAAACCAGAAGCTTCTGCCAACAAGGACTTTTCCAGTTTATGCACCTTCTTTTATGCCCAACCACAGTCACCAGGCAACCATCACCAAAAAAAAAGTGGAAAGGTGGTGGGAGATTAGGAGGAAGGAGAGAGGACAGGGATAGACCACAAACACCAGGAGGACCACTTTGACCCAGAGCTCCTTGCTGTTGCTAGTGATTCCATTTTTTTCAAGATGCTTTTCCCTCATTAATTCTGATGGTTTCACCAAGTTTGTCCCAGAATTGATGCATGACAAAACAGATGAATGGTCTTGGGTAAAAGAAACTTCCAACTTATTAGAAAGTAGTGAGAGAGAAGCAAAGATTAAAAATGAGGTATTTATTGTGATACCCTGTGCCCAGAACAGTAATTGGTACTCAGTAGGAGTTAAAAAATACCTGCTGACTGAATAATTATGGCCCCATTATGACACAGCTGAGCTGTGCTCCTTCCATTTCTGTTTGTCAAGAGAGGCCTCCTATGGTCATGGGCAATACTGCTTGACAAAACCACTGCCCACAGATCAGGAGAGTCTTCCTTCAGCCTGAATGAGCACAGATGAAGTTGTGCTAAGAGGTAGGGCTATGAATGTCATTACCACATCCAGCAACCTCTTTTTCCTCTTCTCCATGGGTGCAGTAATCTATACTGCTGATCAATCTTGCCTCCTTTTCATTCTTTTCTACCTTAAAAAAATATATTTTTTTGAGGCAGGGTCTCATTTTGTCACCCAGGCTGGAGGGCAGTGGTGCAACCTCAGCTTATTGCAACCTCCACCTCCCGGACTCAAGCAATCCTCCCCATTCAGCCTCCTGAGTAGATGGGACCACAGGCACGTCACCCCACCCAGCTAATTTTTGTATTTTTTTTTGGTAGAGACAGGGTTTTGCCATGTTGTCCAGGCTGGTCTCAAACAGCTGGGCTCAAGCCATTCGTCCACCATAGCCTCCCAAAGTGCTGGGATTGCAGGGGTAAGAGCCACCACGCCTGGCCTTCTTTTCTACCTTGATTTCCATGATATACAATATCCATGACTTTCTCTCCTTTGCAGTTCATTCTTCTTTTCCAAGTTATTGAGTGTCACCGAAGCCCGAGTCCTCAGCCCTTATTCCTTTCTCTCTCTATGCATTCTCCTTTAAAAAACAGCTCCGATTTGTATAGTTTAAACTACCCTAGTGGTTCTCACTCCTGGCTATATATTAGAATCACATGGGAAGTGTTAAAACCATATCAATCCAAAGTAGGATAAAATATTCTATATATCACAGATAAAGGGCTGATATTCTTAACATAAACAGAAATTTTAAAAATCAAGAGAAAAACAAGACCAAAAGTCCTATGGAAAAGTGGGCAAAAGACACAAATAGACAGTTCACAAAAGGAGATATAAAATGACCGTCAAACATATGAATTGATGTTCAAGTTCACTTATAATAAGAGAATCAAACTAAAATTACAATGAGATACTGTCTCACCTTCAGATTGGCAAAAATCCAAAAGCTTGACAATACACTCTGTCGGAGAGGCTACGAGGAAACAGACCCTCTCATACGATGCTAATGGAAGTGTAACATGGTACAACTCGTACGGAGGAGAAGCTTGGTAATATCTAACCAGAGGACATATGCATTTACCCTCTGACCCAGCAATACCACTTCTAAGACTTTACTGTAAAGGCGTACCTCCAACAAGACCAAAATATATATGCATAAGGTTATTCATTGTAGCATTATTTAGAACTGCAAAATATTGGAAATCTCAAGGTCCAAGTATAGAATACATGGAATATACATACAATGAAGTATTATGCAGCTATTAAAAATGAGGAATATCTCTATGAATTTACATGAAATGATTTTCAAGAAATATTGTTAAGTTAAAAAAGCAAACTGTAAAGCGACATATACAGTATGCTACCTTTTGTGTAGGTAGAAAAGTGAAATAAGAGAACAAATATTTGCTTATACAAAGAAACACATGGAGGATAAACCAGAAAACAACAAAGCTAATTATTTACAGAAGAGATTGAAAGGGATACAGGAGGAAGGTTTACTTCTCTGAGTATACCTTTTGGTACCTTTGACTTTTAGAAATGAGATAGTGCTCTACATATTCAAACAATAAAATTAAATCAATCAGGATATGTAGGGGAGAAAAATCCTAAAACTGAAAGCAAATTGAAAAATTAACCCAACTGTATTTCAAATGAAGAGCACAAACACACTGAAGGGGGAGAAAAGAACCCCAGTAACTTAGGAGCCCAGTATTTGACTATATACTCTCAGCCTTGGATAGACTAGGGGTGAGAACTGCAAACAAATCCTGACCTGAACTTTTAAGGAGGGTTGTTTTCTACAGTGGCATGGGTAAAGCAGTTCTGAAGCTTTTTTAGATGTATTATAGGATAGAGCAAATGAGTAAATAAACAAATATATCGACGCTATTTGCAGCTAGCATTGTCACTAAGGAAGAAGGACATACAAATATGAAATGTGTGAAGACAAGAAAGAACCCGTCAGGATTAACTGGAATGTGGGGCGGGGGGGGGGGCGGGCAGTATTGGTGTTCTCAGGATTTCTAACATATGTAGGTGCATAAGAATAGCTTGTGCTTACAGTCCCAGCTACACGGGAGGCTGAGGTGAGAGGATCACTTGAGGCCAGGAGTTTGAGAGCAGCCTGGACAACATAGCTAGATGCTGTTTCTTAAAACAAAAACAAAAATCATCCTTGGTGCATTTACGTTATAAAGAAAAAAGTAAACAATATAGAATATCTGTGTGCATATGTATATACATGTATGTGTATATTTTAATGGATATGTATATATATGTGTATATACCTATATAAATAGTTCTTGGCTCTGTCAACAGAAGGAGCAATGAGCACACTTGGTACTCAGATTTCACTCTCTAGTATAACTATCAACAAAAACATCCGAGGGCTCCTCAAGAAATAGCTGATTTCAGGGCAGCAGCAAGATGGATAAGAGATGAGCCTGAGACATTTCCTTATGTCGAAAAATAAGAAAATGCTATGTATTAAAAAAAAAAAAAGATGCAGGTATGCCACACTGGCCAAATATGGGGCAACAGTAGCCCCAACAAAACTACGCCTAATAAATTTTACAACATTAAAATGCTAAGTACCTGCCAGGCGTGGCGGCTCACGCCTGTAATCCTAGCACTTTGGGAGGTCGAGGCGGGTGGATCACCTGAGGTCAGGAGTTCAAGACCAGCCTAGCCAACACGGTGAAACCCCGTCTCTGATAAAAATACAAAAAAATTTGGCCGGGCGTGGTGGTGGGCACCTGTAATCCCAGCTACTTGGGAGACTAAGGCAGGAGAATCGCTTGAACCCGGGAGACGGAGGTTGCAATGAGCTGAGGTCACAACATTGCACTCCAGCCTGGGTGACAAGAGCGAAATTCCGTGTCAAAAATTAAAAAAAAAAGGTAAGTACCCATGAACACATTTTGACAATATTAGAAAATAGAGGGAACGGGGTTCTTGCTTAGAGTAGAATGCCAAGTGCTAACTGGTCAATGAGTACGTGCTGGAGTTAGAAAACATGGAAAATATTCATTCTGCAAGCATCACATAAAGATTGGTTCAGGCAAGAACCAGCGATGGGTGCTAATTCTAGGGTAAAATTTTGATGAGGAGCAGGATATTTTTGTGGTCTTAAAAGTATCTCCTTACAGCCTGGGCAACATAGCAAGACTCTGTCTCTACAAAATTAAAAAAAAAAACTCAGCTGGGCAAGGTGGCTCATGACTGTAACTCCAGGTACTTGGGAGCCTGAGGTGGGAGGATCACTTGAGCCCAGAATTAGAGATTGGAGTGTGCTATAATTGTGCCACTGCACTCCAGCCTGGGTGGTAGAACAAGACCCTATCTCAAAAACCGAAAGCTATCTCTTCATAGAGTGCTAACTAATGTCAAAGGAAAAGATACAGTGGAGAAACTGGACAATTCTTTGATTGGAGATGGGGTGAGAGTAGAATTTTCTCCGAAAATTCTTGTGAATTTTGTACTGTGTACAAGTATTAACTGTTCAAAAACAGGATTAAAAATAAAGCATTTATAAAATATCTCTGAGAGTGTGATACACAGAATAACCCCCCACCCTCACCCAAGATGTCCATGTTCTAACCCTGGAACCTGTGAATATGTTAGGGGAATATGAGGGTTGCAGATAGAATTGATGTGCTAATTAGTTGACTTTGAGAGGGGGAGATTACTCTGGACTATCTGAGTGGGCCCAATATAATCACAAAGGTTTCTAGAAGTAAAAGAGGAAGGCAGAAGAGCCAGTGTCAGAGTGAGGAAATGTGAGAAAGATTCAACTGGTCATTGCTGGCTTTGAGGATGGATGGCGACCACATGGAGACATAGAATGTGGGCAGCCACTAGAAGCTGGGAAAGACAGAGAAGATTCTCTCCTGGAGTCTCCAGAAAGGAAGAGAGTTCTGCCAACACCATTTTCAGTCCAGCAAAACCCATTTCAGACTTCTCTCCAGAACTATAAGATAAATTTGTGTTGTTTTAAGCCACTAAGTTTGTGATAACTTGTTACAGCAGCAATAGGGATGATACATAAGAAGAGTTAGGTGGTTGCCTCTGAGGAGGACCAGGGATGTGAAACGGAGACTTCCTTCCCACTACATGTCTTCTGGTACTACTCCAAATTTTTATCTTGTGCAATTTTTAAAGTAAAAATCACAATGGTCACTAAACAAACACATAAACAATAGACAATCACTTCAGGAGCTCTCTATGGACTACAAAACTAAGTACAAGTCCTCTGTCTTTTCCCCCCAAGATCCTTCACACCCGTCTCCCTACCCCTTAATCCAGCAGGTGGCCAGTTTCCACCAGGTCTCTAAATAATACACAGTATTTCTGGCTCCTGTGGACAGCTCCTGTTGCTGCCTCGCCTGAAAAGCTTCCTTCCTTTTCTCTCTGTTTGAATTTTACCTGTCCTTCTGGGTCTGGCTCTGGTCCCACCTCCTCCATTAAGCCTTCTATAATGCCACACTGGTCTCTCCCCTCCTCATTCCCTATAACAGCTGTTAATTCTGGCCCTTGCTTATGTTTAATTGAAAGTCCTGTTATCTACTGTCCTGCACTGTTCTCAGAGTGCTTTGCATATGGGCATTTTCACCAAACTACCACTTTACAGGGTGCAGTCTCAAGGAAGTGCCTGTATCTTTTTCTCTCTTGTTTCTTGGCATGCCTAGTACCCATTAATTCAATAAATGTTTGCTAGGCACCTATCATGTGCTAAGGACTGTGCAAGGTGCTGGGAACACAGTACCTCAGATCCACATCCTACCTTCTGTGAACTCACTGTTAAGTGAAGGAGAGATATATTAATCAAATAACTATAGAACTACATGTTATGGTAAAAGTGATAAATCATACAGGATGCTTTAAGAACATGTATCAGAGGAAACGAGAATAGGGATGATGGTGGTTAGTTGTAAGAAAATAATTAATAGTTGCTGGATAAATACAAATACTTAGATCAGTGGGCAAGTATTCAGAATCACAAAATATTACAGTGAAAGAAAGTCTGAGATTGTAGTCCAATTATATTATTTTACGGATAAGGAAACTGAAGCTCAGGATGGGGGAAGGGCTTGCTTGACAGCAAGGCAGAGTTAGTGCCAGAATCACGTGCCAGGTCCCTTGACCCCAGTCAGCACTTTACCACACAGGCTTCTATCACTTCAAAGGGGGTCCCTGAAGGATTTCTCAAGTGGCAAGCTCCTTTTTTCTGCTACATTTAAAAAATACTCATTTCCAAAATGCAGTTCAGGAAGGAGTCTGTGGTCCAAACCTATAGAGAACATCCCTGCTGTGTTCTTCCTTGGATACTGCCTGGCTTCTGTATCGAAGAAGACAGCACATGAATGCTAGAAGCAAACTCCTTTTGGGAAGGGAAACTTGGTTCTGGTCATCCCCAGTCTCAGCCTTGGAAGGGGCTTTTGCTGCTATTTTGCAGGCCCTGACTTTCAGCCTGACATTCTCCTTTCTTAAAGCTGCAGTGTGGTCCTTTATCTGTGCATTCTGCCCAACAGCACATGCGTTGGAGGGGGCATGAGTGGGCTGGCAAAGGGCAGCTGGAAAATCTGATTCTGATTCAGCGCTATTTCCAGGCTCAGTGCAGGTGGAGGAGAGTGTAGGACATGGAACAGACCTGGCCCAGCCGATGCTGACCTCTCCCTCACCCAAGGGAGCCTTGGCCTCCAGCTGCCACTACTGGCGGTGATGAGGTCATGCCGGATACCGGCCAGGCTCATCTGAGGACTGCTTGGAGCCGATTAAAGCCTTGATGAAATGCGGGGGCCTGGATGGCAAGTGGCTCTGCAGAGCATGGGCTCTGGTGACCAGGCTCATCTCCAGCTCAACTATGCAGTGGCTCCTCGATGTCCACAGGAGCCAGGATACAGAAATACTTTTCCCTGGGGTGAGCAAGGACAGTTCCTCATTCTATACTGGATAAAGGGCTGAGGATAGGACTTAGGTCACTGAGGGCCCCTTCTAGGCCTGGTCTTCCACATGGGCTGCAGATACAATACCACAGAACTCCTCCACTCCCCAAAATGCCCCGGACTAGACTGCTGGATCCCTTTGGATGACTAATGGCCATCCCTCTCCACAGGATTTTCTCAAGCTAAATGACAGGCTAACATCCACATTTTGAGTCTCAACGGAAATGCCATATGCTCAGGGAAGACTTCCTCCATTCCCCTTCAGACTAGATTAGGACCCATTATGCTCTTATAGTACCCTCTATCCTTCCTTAATAATACTTTTATTATTAGCTAGCAATTTAGCTAATAATTAGCTGGTAATTTTGTAATTATTTGACTAACATCTATATTCTATCAGACTTTAAGCTTTACAAGGATGCAATAAATATTTGTTAAAATAATAACAGGAAATCAATAAAAAGGAAGGGAAGAGAGAGGTTTACAGATTTTTTAATGATATTCTTTAAGAGGAAACTGTTTTATACAAGAGGGGCTCATCTCCTCTACCACACTAGCGATGGGGTTGATCTGGTCCTCCTGGCTTTCCAGCCTGCTTTCAGGCAACCAGTCAGACATCCAAGACAAGATTTTCTGGTTTGGGGAGGCATGGAGGATTTTTTTCTTCTTTTCTAATAGCTTTACTGAGATGTAATTTACATACCATAAAGTTCACCCATTTAAAGTATACAATTTAGAGGAGGTTTCTCGTATACTTAGAGAGTTGTGCCGCCATCACCATAATCTAATTTTAGAATATTTTCATCATCTCCAAAAGAAACCTTGTACCCATTAGCAATCTCTCCCCATCCCTCCCCCAGATAACTGCTAACATGGAGGGCCTTTAACATTTGAATCCAAACAAGAAGAAACCTTTAGTATTCAATCACCTGACACAATTTCTTCATTTTATAGAGGAAAAAAGTGATGCTTGAGAAGGGCCATGTTAGAGAAGGGTGAGATGTGGCAGAACTGGGTGGATCACAGTCCCTGATGTCTACATCATAATGGCAGTGCTGTGACCTCTCTGCCACACAGTGTGACTATATGTGTCCCAGAATGTCTATACCACTGGACTTTAAGCTAGTTGAGGGCAGAGGCTCTATTTTGCTCATTTGTCTCCCCTTTCTGCCTGGGAGTACCAGCAGAGCAGTCATGTTTTAAGTGTGGTCTGTGTACTGGTGCCAGACGGTGAACTTTGCCACCAGTTTTTGATGGGATAAATACAAACAGTAAGTGTCTGGAAACTTTTATAGCAACTAGTCAGAGTAATTTTATGTCTATAGAAATTAATAACACATTTGGGGCTATATTTTGCATGCCTTTAAAAATATAGATTTTCTTTTTCTTTTTGAATCAGAGTTTTTAATCTTGTCGCCCAGGCTGGAGTGCAATGGCATGATCTTGGCTCACTGCAACCTCCACCTCTCAGGTTCAAGTGATTCTCCTGCCTCAGCCTCCCAAATAGCTGGGATTACAGGCACCTGCCACTATGCCTGGCTAATTTTTGTATTTTTAGTAGAGACGGGGTTTCACCATGTTGGCCGGGCTGGTCTTGAACTCCTGACCTCAGGTGATCCACCCACCTCAGCCTCCCAAAGTGCTGGGATTACAGGCATGAGCCACCGCACCCAGCCTCCCCTCATTTTTTTTAAACCTGTTTCAAGTGTAACATATAAACAAAAGCACAAAAAGTACATAAGGATACAACTCAATTTTCACAAAACGGACACACCCACATAACCAGCATCTACATAAAGAAATAACATTACACATCCCAGAGATCCCCTCACAGCCTCTCCCAGTCACTACCCACACTCTCGAGGTTAAGCACTACCTTGACTTCTTATGCCATTGATTAGTTTTCTCTATTTTGGAATTTAAATGCAGGCATACAGTAAGCACTCTTCTATGTTTGGCTTGTGACCTGATGTGAGGTTTGTGTTGTAGTACACAGCAAGAGTTGACTCAAGCCCATTGTATATTATTCCATTGTGTGACCATCCCACAATTTATTCATCCATTCAGCTACTGATAAACATTTTAGAAATGCCTAAACCATCTTTCACATTATACATAAAGCCTATCCTAGTCCTCCTCTAAATCTTAATGATTTCCCATTGCAGGATAAGTCCAGTCTCCTCAGCATAGCTTACATTAGTGACCTTCAATATTAGCTCCTGCTTTCCATTCTTGCTCTCTGATACCCTCCAGCTCTTCTGAACTACCTGCAGTATTCTGAGTAAAGTATGCTGCTTCATACGCCATGCCTTTGAACACGTTGCTCCCTCCGCCTTCCTACCTCATCTACCTGGTACACTTGCGTTCATCCTTCAAGACTTGGTGTGAACACCATCTCCTACATCATGCTTTCCCTGCCTTCTTCAAGATTTAAAGGTCTTTTCTTTGTGATCTCACAGCACCTTCTACAGATCTCCGTTAATACACCAGATGCAATTCTTGGTTAAAATGTCTGGTTTTCTCATTGAACTGTGAGTTACTTAAGTGCAAAAATCATGTCTGGATCATCTTTATTTCCTTGGTGCCTAGGGCTGGGCTTGTGGCAGCAGAGATGCTCATTAGGTGTTTGTGGGCAGGGTTTGTGGCAGCAGAGATGCTCAGTGTTTGGTAAGTGAAAGAATGCCGGAGCTGGAAGGGGTCCTTGGGATCTGCTATCCTAACTTCTTTATTTTACTGAGGAGGAGAAAGGATATGCCTAAAGGTGAAAGGATTTGTTGGTGGCAGAGCCAGAACATCTGATCCTTCACCCAGTGCTCATTCCCCTTCTCTCTATTGCTGGCGGGAATCAGAGTGTGGAGCTTCAACAGAGGACAGACAGCCTGAGGCAGAGCTGATTCCCTCCACATCAGGCAGTGTCGCCAGATGGACAGACGGTGAAGTGGAACAAGAAGCGGAACTCTAAGTTTTGGGTCCTTATAACAAGCCAAGAGGCTGTTAAAGGGGATGGCACCACTGGAAAGGATCTTTGCCTCAGGCAGGGATGGTGGGGAATTTAAGGACTCATTTGATGATGGCTGGTTAACACTGATAACTCAGCGCAGACTTGGAGATGGGGCAACGAAGATTCACTAAAGTAGGTGGGAAGGAGGCTGAGAGAGGCCCCGGGGAAAGTATTAAGTTTCGTTAAAGCCCAAGTGTTTCTGAAGTGAGAGCACCAGTGATTGAAAAGGAAGTGGCATTGACTACAAGGAGAAGGAAGGTGGCCAGGCGGAGGTGGCTCATAAGTGAAGCTCTAAAAAGTCAGACACATTAGGAAATTAAGAGTCAGGGAAGGGGATCAGCAAAGAGTAGACCAAAAAGTAACGACACCACATCTCCCAAAAGAAAACCTACGGTGGTTTTGGAGACCTATCAGTGCATCCAATTAAAAAACATACTAAATCATGTGCAGAGCATTGTAGCAAAGGATATGGAGACAAAAAAAGACACAGGCCTGGCCTTCATCCACCTTGGTCTAGTAAGTGAGACTGGACCCAAATCCAGAGAACAGGAAAGACTTCAGAAGGAAGGTGGCGTGAGGCTGGGGACTGACTGGTAAAAAGAGCTCCACCAGCATGAGAAATGGTCTTAAAGGGAAAAGAGAGGCCGAACAAACTGCGAGAATAAAGGCACCAAGGTGGGAACACAGTGTAGCTGGAGTATTAGGGCTCCAGTAGGGGGAAAAGGTAGGTGAGGGTCAGACTAGAGCAACTCTAAAACCAGTTAAAAACATTAGTATGGTTAGGATTTTTTTTTAAATGAGTGAGCACTGAGTGTTTCTGAAGTTAATAATAACAGAGACTATATATAAAGTACCTACTCTGTAGAAGTACATATGTCCTAATCCTTACAAATCCTTAGGAGGTAGGTGGCACCACCCCCATTTCCAGATGAGGAAAAAGAACTTCAGAACAGTCAGTAATTTGCCCTGGATCACATAGCTATTAAATGGCAGAGCTGGTACCAAGATCCTGACTCCAATATTCATGCTCTTCCCTTGCAACCTCTCTCAGCTGGGGGTTCTCCTTTGAAGCACATACAAAAAAAATTTGACTAGTGATTTTCTCAATGCTTCCAAAGGTGTGTATGTATGTGTGTGTGTGTATATATATATATATATATATATATATGGCTAGTACCATTTTAGATTCCTGGGAGAGAAGTTAATTCCTGTGTACAATGGATGCCTTGGAGAATGAGGGGTCAATTCTCTGGAGGAACCTTGGTCAAGAAAAACTGCCATGATTAGAGATATGTTTTAGGAAGATGGATCTGCCAGTGGGATCACATCCCTGAGAGGACCTGGTTGCCAAAGCAACTTAACAGTCCTGGAAATACCAAGATGAGTCATCTTCAGGCACTTGAAGTATGAGGCTCCAGCCACCTTCCCTGATCACTCCTCTTTCTAGTCCTACTGCCTCTTCCCCACCTTCCTCCCTCCCTCCCACCACACCTGCATTCAAGTGCTGAAGCAGAGCCTTCCTGCTGATAAAGCCATCAACACAGTCAAAAGCAGCATCTTCCAAGGTAAAAAACATGAGGGTCTCTGTACTTTTCTGTGGCGGCTGGGAGTAGAAGACTGGCACTAGTTAATTCGAAACCCTTCTGGAGAACTCTGGCAAACTCCCATCATCCTTCCTGATAAGGCTTAAGCACCCCCTCCTCTGGGAAGCTTTCTGTAACTGATTCTACCTCTCTGATCACCAGGCAGAAGACAGCATTTCCCCCTGTTCATCCCCAGAGCCCCTCGTCCAGGTGCCTGCCAGAGCACCTACCCCATTATCATGGCCTGTTTCCACATCTGTCTCCTCTGACAGTGTGAGAGCCTCTCAGGATCAGTGACAGTTTGCCTGATCTGTCTTAGGATTCCTTGAGGCCCATGGTGTCAGAGATGGCAAGCAGCTTGCCCAGGGTCACTTGACAGGGCTGAGATTTAAACCCAGGTCTGACTTCAAAGTTTGTTTCTTTTTCACTATGCTACAGGGTCTCCTGAAAATGAGGCGACGTTAAGCAGTCTGTGCTAAGCTGTACAACGCTGTACAAGTTTGGAGGAGGAAGTATCAGAGTAGACCAGATGACCAAGAAAGGCTTAAGAGAGGGAGGTCTTGAAGAGTCTGAGGATTCAGATAAGAAAAGAGGGAACATGATGGCACTTTAGGCAGGATGGGAATATTGTAGGTAGAGATAGAATTAAGAGGCCTTAAGGTAGGAGTAGAGGTTCCATATTGGGGAGGAATGGAATTACAGCTGCCAGAATGAGAGTTTGATTTCTTTATACATGTCACAATGATAACTACTTATAACAGGGAACCTACCATGTGCCTGCCAGGGGCTTTCATAAAAAATACCACCAATCCTCATGCTATCCTTGTGAAACAGGTGTTATTTTAGATGTACGAAAACTGAAGCTTAGAGAATTAAGGAAACACGCCCAAGGCAACACAGCTAGTAGGTGGGAGAGCTGGGATTCAAACCTAGGTTGGCCTGATTCTGAAGCCTGAGGTTCCCTTTCTATTAGTCCATGCCACCTCCTAATGGGCCAGAGAGCTTTCCACAGTATCAGCCTGATGCTTCTGTCTGAATCTCCTCCCAGCTCAAATGGGGACTTTTGGTCAGACAGCAAGAGCAACTGACCCTTCTAGCTCTAACCTTCTAAGGTCTGGGGACCGTAAATCCCTGAGAACTAAGTAATTTCAAGGAAACTGTTCTGTGTGGGCCCTGTGAGCACAGGCTGGCCTCTGTGTTTAGGCCTGCTTTGGATCTCACAGAATCTCCCTTTAGTTACTGCAGCAAAGCTGGTGGCATGTACAGCCTAAGAAAACCGGATGGGGCTGGGTGCGGTAGCTCATGCCTGTAATCCCAGCACTTTGGGAGGCCGAGGCAGGCGGATCACCTGAAGTTGGGAGTTTGAGACTAGCCTGACCAACATGGAGAGACCCTACCTCTACTAAAAAAAATACAAAATTAGCTGGGCGTGGTGGCACATGCCTGTGATCCCAGCTACTTGGGAGGCTGGAGGTAGGAGAATGGCTTGAAGGTGGAGATTGTGGTGAGCCAAGATCGCGCCATTGCACTCCAGCCTGGGCAATAAGAGCGAAAATCCATCTCAAAAAAAAAAAAAAAAAAAAAAAAAAAAGCCAGCCGGATGGGCAGGAAGGTAGGCTCCCTTGCCTTTCCTGAAACCCTTTGGAGAGGGTCAGCTGAGGTCAAAAGACTCTGGAAATATTACTGGCAACAGCCCCTAGAATGATAGAGCAGGATCCTGCCTCTCGGTTGGCTGGTCACACACACAGGCAGACCAAGGGAGGTAAAGGGGGAAGGGAGGTCAGAAGTTGGCAGCCTGCAGGCCCTGAGTGACGGCAACTTGTTCAGGGTTGGGAGGGAGAAATAGTGGTTTAATGGTTTTGGCCCTTGAGGGTGGGAGGCTAGGGCAGGTGGTGTAAATGGATGCTGGCTAAAAAGGCAGGTGGGAGAAATGTAAAGGTGGGGGCTAAGGGCATCTGTTCCAAGTCAACAGGCAGGAACCATGCCCCTGGAATGGCTCAAAGGGCCAGCCTTGACCTGGGGGGTGAGGACAGAGGGAGTTTCATAAAAGGCCCTTGTCTTTTCATTTCAAAGGTGTTCGATCTAGAAGGCTAGGAAGAGGGGCTCCTTATAAAGTGAATTTTCTGTCTGGGGGTTGGGGGAAGCAGAGAATGTAAACTACTGGACAATAGCTGGAAGTAATGATTGATTTTAAGGCACGGCAGAGAGAATGTCCTTGGTGAACGCTCCAATTCTTAGCTACAAATGTCTTGCCACAGTTTTCCAACGGACAAAGGAAGAAGCATTCTGCTTGGGGATGTTTTCTAAGTCTCTGCTTCTGAGAGCAGCAAGTTCTCGCTCCAGAAGCATCAGTCATCCCAAGCACTGCTGCCACATCCACAAGTAGTCCTGCCCTTCAGTGGCTGTGCCCTAGAACAAAACATATTCTGGCTGCTCTGGGGCAGGTCCCTTGTAGGCTTGGGGATACAGGCCAGGCCTGGGTTTTGAGCTAGCATGGCTGTGGCTGACAGAAAGTGGCAAGATTACGTGTTCCTGGGAAGTCCCCGGAGGCCAATCAGAAGATGATCTGGGGATGCTGGGCCTGCGGAGGCAAAGGCTCTGGGACTGAAAGAACTTTCTTTGAAGACTGGTATTTGGAAAAGTGATTAGGTAGCAAAAGACAGTTAGCATAAGTTACAGAGAAGGCCACAGCTCATTGAAAAGATGTTTCAACCACGCCGGGCGCAGTGACTCACACCTGTAATCCCAGCACTTAGGGAGGCTGAGGCAGGTGGATCACCTGAGGTCGGGAGTTCAAGACCAGCCTGACCAACATGGAGAAACCCTGTCTCTACTAAAAATACAAATTAGCCAGATGTGGTGGAACATGCCTGTAATCCCAGCTACTCGGGAGGCTGAGGTAGGAGAATTGCTTGAACCCGGGAGGCGGAGGTTGTGGTGAGCCGAGATTGTGCCACTGCACTCCAGCCTGGGCAACAAAAGCAAAACTCCGTGTCTCAGAAAAAAAAAAAAAAAAAAAAAAAAAAAAAGATGTTTCAACCAGTCAAGGATAAAGTAAAATGGGATTAACTCCCTGGGGAAGAAGGAGGGTTCCTTCTGTCTCTGAAAAATGTCAGCTAGCCAGCTGTTGGAGAGGGTTCTGCTGGAAGAGAGGCAGGCAATCATCAGAGTGGCCCAGAGACCTTTGAAAACCTTTCCAGTGCTCAGGTTCTATGAAGAATGATCCCAAAAAGGAAGACCCTGGGGTCTAGCCCCAAGAGAGGATCCCTGGCCCTCAAAAAGCAGCAGAGGAGGCATGAACAGGCAGTCATGTGCCATGTACTCACTCAGGGGTCTGTGCTCCACACATCCTGTCAAGATGCTTCCCACCCTCTCCCAAGGAGAGGCGGGAGTGGGATATGGGGAAGTGGGGAAGAAAGTGACTGGGATGTGTCTGGCAGGTAACACTACCAGACTTGGACAGGACCTGCCCAGCCTGAGTCTGGGGATGGCATGTTTTGTCCCTCCAGTTACCTGATGTTCTCCAAAGGGAGGGTATTCATTATTCAACAAATATTTATTGAGTGCTTACTAAGTGCCAAGTACTATAGTAGATGCTGGGGACACTTGAACCAGTCAGCCATGGTTCTGCCTTTTAGAAGCTCAGAGACAAGTTAGGGAGAAGGCTATTGAACAAATAAAAACAATTTCAGGTTGTGACAAGTGTAATGACGGAAAAGAATAGGGTGCCATGACCCAGAGTAATGAAAGGGGCCTGAGACGGGGATGGGACCAAAGAGGATGTCTTTGTGACCCAGGTTAGCAGGGATTTAAAGAGCCTGTCCTTTGTTTCATTAGCTCTGCTTTGGAGGTCAAGGGGGAGAAGAGAGAACCCTTTTAGGGATAGCAGCAGTCCAGAAAACTCTCACAGCATACACAGACAGACAGGATGGCATGGTGCATCACACACACGTAGGCAGAGAACACACATCAGCCACAGGAGGGCAAACCACATGTGTGCACTGCCACTCTCAGCAAGCAAAGCTGCTCCCAAGGCATCTCTACCTCTAGGAGGATAACAGGGCTCTGGGGAAGTATGTTACTTCCAGAATAGAGAGGCTGCCAAGTACTCTCTCCCACTGCCAAATCCCATCCCACCCCTCCTCTACCTCCCCCACCCCACCCCTCCTCCACCTCTGCTCTCACCTCCATCAAGCAGCTCCTTGACAGTGCGGTAGTCATCAGCAAGGACAGCATAGTGCAAGGCCGTGCAGCCCTTGAAACTGGCGCGGTTGTTCAGCCGGTTGTTGAAGTCATCCTCTCGGGTGATCAGGACTGGGGAGACAGCAACACAAACCCTTCCATTAGCAACGACAGCATGAGCCACCAATCTCACCTGTTTTCTCGTGGCATTTTAATTCACTCACTCATCTACCTACTTACTAAGCATAAAATGGCACCTACTATGTTCCTGGCCATCTGTGCTGGGTAAGAAGAGGCAAAACAGAGGCCAGTTAGTTCCACAATGTTTACTGACATCTGTTATGTGTTAGGATTCATCCTGGGGACATGAAATAGATCAGATAAGGTCCCTGACATAACTGACAAGGGAGGCAGACAATAACCAGATGTTTATAGAACTGTTTGAGATAAATCCTCTGTTAGAGGTATAACAGGAGAATATACCAGAACACCAGAGGAAGAGTTTAGCTCAACTTGGGCATGAAGAGAGGATCCCAGAAGATAGGAGTCTTAAAGGATGAAGAGAAGTTATGCAGGTAAAGAAAGCAGGTTGGGGTAGGATAAGGGAAGAGTGGGGCAGGAGACAGAGGCTGTTTTAGCAGAAGATTAATACACCTCTCTGCTCTGAAAATGTTTACATTCTAGTAAGTAAGTGGTTTTAATTTTTTAAAACTTAAAAAATTTATAAAAGCAATTAAATTTTTAAAATCACAGAAATGTACAACGAAGAAAAGGGACCGATATCTTAGCGACTTGAGAAACTACGTGTCAGATTTTGATATATGTTCTTCCAAATTTCATGTGTGTGTGTATCCCCTACAAAATTGGAATTTGCTGTAAATACAATTTTGTAATCTGCATTTTTACCCTTAATAATTAGCTGTAAACATTTTTTTGAAAGAACAAGCATTTCATGTGGTCAAAGAACAAAAATCCCCCAGGCTCACTCTAGCGCTAATATTTGTGATTTTCTCACTCTGATTTGATATAAAGTAATATAAAACCAGTCCATCACTTTTCCAAGACTCTCTGGGTTGGGTGACTCCACATACCCCGTTTACCCAGGGTGGTCCTGGTTTTCGTCTGCTGTTATAGACAGTTCCAGTTTGGACAATAAATTAGAATGTTACCCCACCTCTGGGGCCCTCCCTTGGGAAATGAGACCCCACAGAGCACTCTCCCCTGCTCAGGCAATGGAGCTTCTTTCTAGCCCCCATGTGAAAGTTATCCAGGCAACTCTTACATTCCCTCCTGAACTGAGTTTGTAGGGGTAGAATTTGGGTCCTGACTACCTGTACTCCTCCCTGAGTCCACAGCACAGGATCTGCAGAGGACAGGTTCCTCTTACCTCTCACCGGATAAAGGGGTACACTCAGTCAAGAGGCGACCTTACCTAGGTAGTCAAAAGCACCAGACAATTCCTAAACCGTTCTTTTTCAAGTGGTCTTGGAATGGAGTCTATGCAATACTAAATGTCCTATATAAAGTTCCAAAAGCCAGAAGACTGCCATGCCTCTTCCTAATACTAATAGATTTTTTTTTTTTTTTTGAAATGGAGTTTTGATCTGTCACCCAAGCTGGAGGACAGTGACATGATCTGGCTCAATGCAGCCTCTACCTGGGTTCAAGTGTTTCTCTGCCTTAGCCTCCCGAGTAGCTGGGATTACAGGCGCCCGCCACCACACCCGGCTAATTTTTGTATTTTTAGTAGAGATGGGGTTTCACCATGTTGGCCAGGCTGGCCTCGAACTCCCGACCTCAGGTGATCCACCCGCCTCAGCCTCCCAAAGTGCTGGGATTACAGGCATGAGCCACCGCACCCAGCCATACTAATAGATTTCACTTACTGACCTTCTATACTATGCCTGACATGGTCACTTCACACAATTAATCTTACTTAATTCTCATAATTAACTTACATAGTAGGTAATTATTATTCCCATTTTATAGATGAGGAAACTGAGCCTCAGAGGTCACATAGCTAATAAGTGGTTGTCCCCACTGTTTCTCACATATCACAATGTCACCCTCATTTTCCAAATGAGGAAATCAGACACCAAGAAAGAAGTAGAGCCCAGATGTCCTGGTCCCAGCCTTGGCTCTTATTCCATCCTGTTTTCCTGTTTGGGTGAAGGTGCAAACTCACTCTCTGCAGAATTTGCCCTTAATAGAAAATGGCCTGAGGTTTGTAGCTAGCACTCAGATAAGCTAATGTGGATGGAAGCATTTCAAATGTTTGGCCAAAATAAAGTTGGTGGAGTGTGCAGCTGGAGAACAGACAACAGTTACTTAGTTTCTTGTGGTTTATAGAATCGATGGTCAATGAGCCTTCTACTCCTGATGTGGCCTCTCCAGACTGATGAAACCCCGCTCCTGCTCCAGGAGTGTTATCTGACCTTTCCTGGAGCAGGAAGAACAGGAAGTTAAAAGGCCTCTAACATACAAGTCCCATGTGCAATGGCATCTACACTTTTCCCATAAGAGAGCCCTTTAGGACCTCAATCAGAGATGACTAGCCCTTAGTTACAGTCTTATCAAATCATGCTAGGTGATCTTATTTCCAGCCCACTGCAGATTAGGAGAAGGAAATAAGAAGGCCGGGGAGGATGCTACAGAACCAAGCAGACTGATTACAATCAAGCACTGGCCAGGCAGGCAGGAAAAGAACAGGACAATGAAAAGCTGAAAAAGGAATTCAGAGTACAGCACCTCAAAAGCCCCTAAGGGTATCACTGAACTGCCACATAGGACATTAACTGCTGGATATAATGATGAATCTGACGAAAAGTAATAGTTGGCTCAAGAAAGCAGGAAAGGTGTAATCCATTTTACAAAGAAAACACATCATTCATTCAACAAACAACACTTAATGAGCACCAATGCATGGTGGTAGTTCCTGGAGATATAATAAATAAGACACAGTTCCTGACTTTCAGAAGCTAACATCCTAACGCAAGAATCAGACCACTGAGCAGACAAATGATAATACAATTTCACACGTGCAACGACAGAGCTATACACGGGGTACTTACCACAAACAGCAGATGAACTCAAGGAACACAGCTGGGGCTATTTTGGCGCAAACGTCAGGAGAGTACTGGTGTCATAGCCCAACTAATAAGGAATGTCTAGAGGAGGCCCACTGCTCACCTCAGTCTCATCTCTCATCATCACCTTTCTAATGCTCTTTCTTGCCTCTGAGCTTTTGTAAATACTATTCCACTGCCTGGAACATCTTCCCCTCTCCCATGCCTTTAGTTGGCTAACTCCAATACAGCGCTATGCCTCTGATTAGAAGTCACTTTCTCCAGTGATTCCTCCTGCATTTGAGGTAGTTATTGCTCCTAAGAGCTCCTCCAGCACCTTAGGCATCTCCCAATTCTAGTATTTATTACATTCTTTTTTTTTTTTAATTATTATACTTTAGGTTTTAGGGTACATGTGCACAATGTGCAGGTTTGTTACATATGTATCCATGTGCCATGTTGTTTTGCTGCACCCATTAACTCGTCATTTAGCATTAGGTATATCTCCTAATGCTGTCCCTCCCCCGTCCCCCTACCCCACAACAGTCCCCAGAGTGTGATGTTCCCCTTCCTGTGTCCATGAGTTCTCATTGTTCAATTCCCACCTATGAGTGAGAACATGTGGTGTATTGTAAGCACTTGCTTACTTGACTACAATTCCCCACTAGACAAAAAACTCAATGAACACAGGAAGTGTGACTACCTTCTCCATTGCCCAACAGTGTATGGCCATAAGTATGTGCTTGACAAATACTTGTTGAATCAACAAATAAATACATCAAACATAAACAAGGTCCTAATATTATCTTTGGTTTTGGAATAATAAAAATAAAAGTAATACCAGTCAACAGTATTTGTTGGGGCTCTGGAGTCAGACCACTTATGTTTGAATCCCAGCTCTGAACTTACTGACTGTGTAATCTTGGGCAATTTACCTAACCTCTCTGTGCCAGGCTCCTTTATCTATATGTGGAGGTAATAACAGTAATGCCTTCATGGGATGTTGTAAGGATTAAATGAGACACTATGAATAAAGGGGCTGGGTACAGTGCCTAGCATTTGGTAGCTCTCAATAAATGTTAGTTATTATCTCATCATGGGCTTCCAAAAGTGCATTTTCTCTGTGAAAAAAGGCTTCACTTGAGGATTCCTGCATATACTTTCCTCTCAGAAAGGCACAGTGAGGTGGGCAAAGTGAGGTGGGCGCAGTAGCTCACACCTGTAATCCCAGCACTTTAGGAGGCCGAGGCAGGCAGATCGCTTGAGCTCAGAAGTGTGAGACCAGCATGGGCAACATGGCGAAACACCAACTCTACAAAAAATACAAAAATTAGCTGGGTGTGGTGGCACGTGCCTGTAGTCCCAGCTACTCGGGAGGCTGAGGTGGGAGGATCACTTGAGCCAGGGAGGCAGAGGTTGCAGTGAGCTGAGATCACGCCACTGCACTCCAGCCTGGGCGACAGAGCCAGACCCTGTCTCAAAAAAAAAAGAGAAAGTAAAAGAAGGAAGGAAGGAAGGGAGGGGAAGGAAAGGGACGGGGGGGAGGGGAGGGGATGGAGGGAAGGAGGGAGGGCACAGTGAGCATGAGAATAGAGTTCTGAGTTAAGAACCATCTGTTTCACTGGGTGTCACTCAGCAGTTTCTTGTTTGACAGCTGAACCCTTGTTAAAATCCTGCAGTGGTCTCTAGATAACAAAAGCTTTATTTACTGTTCATTTCTGCAGGGGAAGGCAACCCTAGCTTTGAGTCCCTCTCGGCCTCTACTGGCCACTCCCAGGAGCCGGTGCCATCTAATGTTATGGGATGTCTAGCAGTGCCCTTGACTTTAAAGATGTGAACATGTTTCCATGAGAGGGAACCTCTATGACTAATAAGACAAATAAAAGAATAACCCCTTGCGTTTGTATCATGTTTTAAAGTGTAGGGAGCACTTCAAGGCAATCATTCCCTCATCCTCATGACAATCCATGTAGGGCCAAGTACTATCATCTCTATTGAACAGATGAGGAAACACAGGCTTAAAGAGGTTAGATGGCCTGCTCAACTTGCAATGCTGGTTGGTGGTAGGCTAGGACTAGACCCTAAGCCTGAGTGGCTCCATGGCTTCTGCTCTATCTTCTGTACTGTGCAGCTTCTGCCAATGCCCACAGGCCCAAGCCTCACATAACTCAGGGTCGGTTGATACGACCTGAAGCTCAGGAACTAAGCTAACTTCTTATCAAAAGTCTCTAGGAAGAAGCCTCTGGCCTCTCAGCTTCCTCTCACTGAAGACTCTATACAAATTAAGACCCTGCTGAGGCATCACAGCACCAGTTAGAAGCAGAGCACTTGCCCCTTCTTGCCACTGCTCAGGAATGGCATCTACAATGTGTGTGTATGTGAGGGAGTTGTCTACAACCCACCAGAAAGGTCTCCGACTTTCCAACTTGGATGAGTTACTTCATCTCATCATTTTCATCTTTTCCACCACCATTCAAACTAAAAAAATTGTAGAGAGCTTCAGCATGAAGTGTATTCCAATTACTTTTTATTTATTTATTTTTTTGAGATGGAGTCTCACTCTTGACGCCCAGGCTAGAGTCCAATGGCATGATCTCAGCTCACTGCAACCTCCGCCTCCCAGTTTCAAGCGATTCTCCTGCCTCAGCCTCCCGAGTAGCTGGGATTACAGGCACACGCCACCATGCCCAGCTAATTTTGTATTTTTAGTAGAGATGGGGTTTCACTATGTTAGCCAGGCTGGTCTCGAACTCCCAACCTCAGATGATCCACCTGCCTCAGCTTCCCAAAGTGCTGGGATTACAGGTGTGAGTCACTGGGTCCAGCCAAAAAAAATTTTTTTATTAAAAAAAAATATATAGAGAGATGGAGTCTCCCTATGTTGCCTAGGCTGGTCTCAAACTCCTGGGCTCAAGTGATCCTCCTGCCACAGCCCCCCAAAGTGCTAAGATTACAGGCATGAACCACTCACTGCACCCAGCCTTCAAACAGATTTTCCTTCCCACCTTTTTCCTTTCCTCCTCCCTTCCTGCCACATAGAGGACCCTGGTGACCCCAGTATGAATCCTCAGCAGGCAGCAACGTGTATTAGAAAGACCATGGGGGCTGGAGTCAGCAAGTCTGGAAAGCGAAACTGACTGTGTGACTTTATTTACATCTGTGAGATTCAGCTTCTTCATCTCCAAACAGATAATATCACCTATCTCAAAGAGTCAATGGCAAATCTAATTTAAAAAATGGACAAAGGACTGGAATAGACATTTCTCCAAATAAGACATATAAATGGCCAAAGAGAACATGAACAGATGCTCAATATCACTGGCCATCAGGAAAGTGCGAATGAAAACCACAATGAGGCTGGGCGTGGTGGCTCATACCTGTAATCCCAGCACTCTGTGAGGCTGAAGCAGGAGGATTATCTGAGGTTGGAAGTTCAAGACCAGCCTGGCTAACATAGTGAAACCCCGTCTCTACTAAAAATACAAAATTAACTGGGGGCTGTGGTGGCACATGCCTGTGGTCCTAGCAACTCAGGAGGCTGAGGTGGAGGATCCCATAAGCCCAGGAAGTCAATGCTATAGTGAGCCGTGATCACACCATTGCACTCCAGCCTGGAGGACAGAGCAAGACCCTGTCTCAAAAAATAAAATAAGATTCAATTTATATTTAATGTCCAGATTAGGCAAATCTATGGAGACAGAAAGTAAATTAGTGGTTGCCAGGAGCTGGGAATAGTTGAGGAGAAATGATGAGTGACTGATAATGAATACGAGGTCTCTTTATGGATTGATAAAAATGTCCTAAAATTGATTGTCATGATAGTTTGCACAACTCTTGTGAATATACTATATAAACCATTGAGTTATATACTCTAAATGGTGAAGTGCATATAGAACCAAAAAGAGTCCAAACAGCCAAAGCAATCCTAAGCAAAAAGAAAAAAGCCAACGGTATCAGACTACCTGACTTCAAACTATACTACAAGGCTATAGTGACCAAAACAGCATGGCACTGTACAAAAACAGACACACAGACCAATGGAACAGAACAGAGAACCCAGAAATAAAGCCACACACCTATACCCAACTGATCTTCAACAAGGTCAACAAATATAAGCAATGGGGAAAGGACTCCCTATTCAATAAATGGTGCTGGGATAACTGGCTATCCACATGCAGAAGAATGAAGCTGGACCTCTACCTCTCACCATATACAAAAATCAACTCAAGATGGATTCAAGATTTCAGTGTAAAACCTAAAACTATAAAAATCCTAGAAGAAAACCTAGGAAATACCCTTCGGGACATCAGCCTTGGCAAAGAATTTATTACTATGTCCTCAAAAGCAACTATGACAAAAACAAAAATTGTCAAATGGGGCCTAATTAAATGAAAGAGCTTCTGCACAGCAAAACAAACTATCAACAGAGTAAACAACCAACTTATAGAATGGGAGAAAATATTTTTGCAAACTATGCATTTGACAATGGTCTAATATCCAGAATCTATAAGGAACTTATGTGGGTCTTTTGTTTTGTTTTGAGATGGAGTCTCATTTTGTTACCCGGGCTGGAGTACAATGGTGTGACCTTGGCTCACTGCAACTTCCGCCTCCCAGGCTCAAGCGATTCTTCTGCGTCAGCCTCCCACATAGCTGGGATTACAGGTGTGCACCACCACACCCGGCTAATTTTTGTATTTTTAGAAAACGCTGGCCGGGCGCGGTGGCTCACGCTTGTAATCCCAGCACTTTGGGAGGCCGAGGCGGGCGGATCACGAGGTCAGGAGATCGAGACCACAGTGAAACCCCGTCTCTACTAAAAATACAAAAAATTAGCCGGGCGTGGTGGCGGGCGCCTGTAGTCCCAGCTACTTGGAGAGGCAGAGGCAGGAGAATGGTGTGAACCCAGGAGGTGGAGCTTGCAGTGAGCCGAGATTGAGCCACTGCACTCCAGCCTGGGCGACAGAGCGAGACCCTGTCTCGAAAAAAAAAAAAAAAGAAAACGCTGTTTTCTAAATCAGGGTTTCACCATGTTGGCCAGGCTGGTTTTGAACTTCTGACCACGGGTGATCCACCTGCCTCAGCCTCCCAAAGTGCTGGAATTATAGGTGTGAACCACCGCACCCGGCCAAGAATCTATAAAGAACTTAATCAACTCAACAAGCAAAAAACAAATCCCATTTAAAAAATGGGCAAAAGACAAAGACATTTCTCAAAAGAAGACATGTAAGCAACCAATAAACATATGAAAAAATGTTCAACATCATTAATCATCAGAGAAATGCAAATCAAACCCACAATGAGATACCATCTCGCACCAGTCAGAATGGCTCTTATTGGTGAGGCTGTAGAGAAAAGAGAATGCTTATACACTGTTGGAGGGAATGTAAATTAGTTCAGCCACTGTGGAAAGCGGTTTGGAGATTTCTCAGAGAACTTAGAACTACCATTCAGCCCAGAAATCTCATTACTGGGTACATATCCAAAAGAAAACAAATTGTTCTACCAAAAAGAAACATGCACTCATATGTTCATCACAGCACTATTCATGATAGCAAAGACACAGAATCAATCTAGGTGCCCATCAGTGGTGGACAGAATAAGGAAAACATGGTACTATACCATGGGATACTACATGGAATACTACACAGCCATAAAAAAGAATGAAATCATGTCCTTTGCAGCAACATGGATGCAGCTGGAAGCCATCATCCTAAGCAAATTAACACAAGAACAGAAAACCAAATACTGCATGTTCTCACTTATTATTATTATTTTTTTTGAGATGGAGTCTCTCTCTGTTGCCCAGGCTGGAGTGCAATGACACAGTCTAGGCTCACTGCAACCTCTGCCTCCTGGATTCAAGTGATTCTCGTGCCTCAGCCTCCCAAGTAGCTGGGACTACAGGGGCACGCCACCACACCCGGGTAATTTTTGTATTTTTAGTAGAGTTGGGGTTTCACCATGTTGGCCAGGCTGGTCTTGAACTCCTGACCTCAAGTGATCCGCCTGCTTTGGCCTACCAAAGTGCTGGGATTACAGGCATGAGCCACTGTGTCCAGCCTGCATGTTCTCCCAAAGTGCTGGGATTACAGGCGTGAGCCACTGTGCCCAGCCTACATGTTCTCACTTATAAGTGGAAGCTAAACAATGGGTACTCATGGACATGAGTACCCTGTTGGATGGCAACAATAGACACCAGGAACTCTTAGAGCAGGGAGGGATGAAGGGGGGCAAGGGTTGAAAAACTATTGGATACTATGCATAGTACCTGGGTGATAGGATCAACTATACACCACACCCTAGCATCATGCAATATACCCAGGTAACAAACCTGCACACGTAGCCCCTGAATCTAAAAGAAAAGTTGAAATAAAAATAATTTGATACAAAATTTAAAAAAAATGAGGTAGGAATTCTAGTGAGGTGTGAGAGGAGAGGAAGAGAAGCTTTTCTATTTTAAGCTCTTGTATCATTCATTTTCTTTCTTTTTTTATTGATATATAATTCACACTCCATAAAAACAAATGGTGAATTGTATAGTATGTAAATTAAATCTTAATAAAGCTGTTAGGTTAAAAAATATATGTAAGAAGATGAGCATATTGCCTGGCATGTAGTAAGGACTCAATAAATGGTAATAAATTTATTATTGTACCTTTTCCTCTTCCTGATGTCATTCCAATACTGGCTAGAATCACCTCTAATACTAACACTGTAGAATATGTCAGGCTCATTCCAGGCAGCCCATTTCATACTAGTGGAGAGTCACAGGTGAATCCTGAAGGCTAACATCCCAAGACTAAGAGTGTTCCTCCAATACTCAGACAACTAAATATACAACAGAACAGTAAGAAAATAATGGTTTCATGTATTGAACACTCACTATGTGCCCAGGTACTGTGCCAGGAACTTTACGACTATTCTCATGAGAACCCTACTAGGCTGTTATATTATTATTCCTATTCATTAAATGAAGAAACTGACACTTAGAGAAGTTATGTATCTTATAAAGTCACACTGGCAGTCACTGACTGAGCTGGAAAGTTCAACTCCAAGGCTTATAACTCTTTTTCTCTAAGTGATTACATGGCTTTATTATGCTTTCTCTTATTTACACACATTTTACCCACACTTTACAATTCAAGCATCTTGATTTTCACTGATCTACCTTTCCTCTATGCCTTCTGTTTATATCAAATTAGTAAACATTTCCTTTTACATAGTCTTGTGTGTTCTCAGATTGTTTCATGTATATTCTCTTAAGTATGGCAGGTTGCTTAATAAACACTTCTTTAGTGAATGGATGTTAAGCTTGTCTCCTCAGGCAGGAAACAGGTTCTTGATGGACAGACACTGTGTCTTCAACATGTCTTTATCCTTTATATAGAGAAAGCACTCATGGTCACCTAGGCTGGCCGATGGCTGGAGGACCATCCCCTACTTGAAAACGGTTCTCACAGACATCATGCTTTCTGCCCATGGACTGGAAGTTTTCTCCTTAGGAATAGGACCTCACCTCATTATCACCCCATCCTAGTGTAGCATGGGGGCTCAGAATAGAGTTGATGAATTTAAGACTGGGTCAACACTTATTCCACTGGAGACACCTCGAGGGCAGCCTTCCCACAGGGACCCCAAGCACATTTTCTCTCACCTCCATGAAAGGGAAGGGCGAGACCAGGAAGGATGGCAAGGAACTTGAAGAAGACAGGCTATTGTCCCTGCCTGTGGCCATGACAGTCAGTGCGGCATCCTCTCTGGCTCAGGAGCCTTCTTTTTAGTGCAGACCCAGGGGGTGCTTTCCAGAGCCCACATTTCACCTTCACATCACCAAATTCATAAGGTGGGGCAAACTCTTAAGAATCTGTTACTTGGTTATCTACAGACCCATCACAACTCTGTTTTAACCTCCTCTACTTCCCACCTCTCCTAACTCTCAGAGCAGTGACATGCTCACAAGTATCTAGATTCCCTTAGATTTGTCCTATAAGTACCCTGAGGTCACCCTCTTCCCCCTCCTCCCCCACCCCCATCCTATCCAAAGCAGTATTCTTTGAGCTCCAGGGATCCTCTGGGGCAGGGATGGCAACAAGAAGGTGGCAGCTCTTTGCTTCTCAGCAGCTATGCTACTTGGTTGGTCAAACTTGGTCCCTCTGTGTTCCCCATCTCTACACCTGCTTGCCTCTCCTCTGCCTTTTCTTCAAGATGTTAAAAACTCGCAATAAAAAACAAATACAAAATGCTGTAATTAATAGCCAATTCCAAGCCAACCCAGCATCTCTACTAATAAACCTCAACACTTGCAAAAAGAACAATAAATTCTGCCCCTCTCTGGTTCTGAGGTGGTCTCTTTTATATAGTCTGTGTGTGTGTATGTATGTGGGTAAGTGTGTCTACATATATATTTATTTTCCTTTATTTCCCATCCAGGGAGGGGCAGAATAATGAACTGCGTGCGTCAGGGAAGATGAATCTGAGATACTAGGGAGCAGTGCAGTAAAAAGATTAAAGTGTTATTATTGTTGGGTTTTTTTCCCCCATGGTCCATTGTGACAGCTCGACCGTCATCTGTAAAAAATGTCTCAGCGAGAGATAATCATCGGAAACTCAATAAAGCGTCAGGGGGAGCCTCAGCCCCTATCAATCACTAGGTGCCTGGAAAATTTCAGCCCTCTGTCTCCCTTCCTGCTATCCATATAAATGTCTCTAATATATTTTGTGTGGTGTGTGGGACCCGTCCCTGATTTGGAACTTTTGATGAAAAAATATTTATACACAAAATATGTAAATCAGTTAAAAATCATAAGACTAGTTCTTTGCCACCCAATCCTATTTTTTCTTATTTTTATAAATGCATCAAATTTATTCTGTTTAGTAAAACATGTCAACTAGTCTATCTCTCTCTCCTAGGACACAGACAGACATACACACACACACACACACACACACACACACACACACACACACACACACACACACAGAGTTTGGAGGGCTAAAAGGATGGAAATAATTAACCTAACTGGCTGATTCATTTAATCATGCAGTTGGCCAAAATGTATCCTGGTAACTCCATGGTGGCCAGAACCAGCACTATGGAGAAATGACATGTAGAAACATTGGCCATGGAGTGTGACAAGTCTCTGAATGAGCCTGGAAAAGGATGAGGAAGGGGCTGTGACATTATTAAAAATAATAAATTGCCCACACAGCTTTTGGCCTGGCAGATTCCCAAGCCTCTGGACAAGCCAGAGATCTGAGCTGACTAAGCTGGGGGCACATGCAGGCTGATATGGTTGCTGGGTCTTATACAAGAGCAGGAGGCAGTTCTGCTGGCATTTGACATCCTCACTCTGCCTTAGTTTCCTTTAGTACCTGCATCATAGGGTTACTGTGAATACAAAGTAAGTATCAATCAATATTATCTGCTATCCTTGCAGCTATCATCATCATCGTCATCTCATTATCACCTCCCTCTGCTTCTCTACCCTGGAAGGAATCAGTTCCTGCAGTGCCCTCCCCTTTAGGAACTTCAAGGCTCTTCTCTGTCTAAAGGATAAAGTCCAAGAGTCTTGATCTGGTCCTACTCTACTAATGTTGCATCTTTATTGCTCATTACTCTCTAAGATTAATCTTCTGCTGTGCGCCTGCTTCACCCTAACATGTTCACCTATCAGCGTGAAACATAATTTTTCTGTTTCTCATATCTGAGTGGTTTCTTTGTTTTTTGAGACAGGGTCTTGCTCTGTCACCCAGGCTGGAGTGCAGTGGCGTGATCATGGCTTACTGCAGCCTTGACCTCCTGGGCTCAGGCAATCCTCCTGTCTCAGCCTCCTGAGTAGCTGGGACCACAGGCACAACCCACTACACCTGGCTAATTAAAAAATATACATATTGGGCAGTGCGTGGTGGCTCATTACTAATCCTGGCACTTCAGGAGGCCAAGGTGGGCAGATCGCCTGAGCTCAGGAGTTCGAGACCAGCCTGGGCAACACGGTGAAACCCTGTCTCTACTAAAATCAAAAAATTTGCCAGGCATGGTGGCACGTGCCTGTAATCCCAACTACTCAGGAGGCTGAGGCATAGGAATTGCTTGAACCCAGGAGGCGGAGGTTGCAGAGAGCTGGGATCATGCCACTCACTGTACTCCAGCCTGGGCAACACAGGAAGACTCTGTCTCTAAAATAAAATAAAATAAAATAAAATAATAAAATAAAATAAAATAAAATAAAACAAAATAAAAGTTGTGTAGAGATGGGGTCTCACAATGTTGCCCAGGCTGGTCTTGAACTCCTGGGCTCAAGCTGTCCTCCTGCTTCAGCCTCCCAAAGTCTTGGGATTATAGGCATGAGCCACCACACTCGACCACTCTGTATGTTTTGAATATAGCACACCCCTTCTCTACTCACATTCAGTTGCACACACCTGTCAACCCTCCATACAGCTGTCCAAAACCTTCCTATACTTTGAGGCTCAAATGTCATTTTATTTCCTTGACTTCTTCAGCCAGAGATTCTCTTCTCTGAGCTCTGATAGTCCTTGTTATCTGTACCTCTGACTGGACCCTTTGTCAAATATTGTCTTGGCAACGTCTTACATCTTTATTATTACTAATTATTGTTCTTGCAAGCACTTACATTTGCACAATGTCTTGTATTTTCTCAAGCGCTTTCATTACTCCAATTTGGGCCTTAAAATAAGCCTGTGGTGTAGGAAATATTATTCTCTACAGATGCAAAAATCAAGCTCAGAGAGCGAAAAAGAATTGCCAAGGTCACACAGTTAGGTAATGGCTAAGCCATTCCTTAGACTCTAAATAATATTTGGCTCTTTGAGGGTAACAGTTTGCTACCAGAGAAAAGCATTTGGAAGGCTGTGTCAAAGACTAACATTCTGTTAAGAATATAATGAGAAGGAGGATGTAGAAACACAGGTTTACATTCACAGAATTTCTTCTATGTTCTAGGGTTTAGGTTGGGGGTAAATGTACTATACTGCCTCCCAATAACCTTTATTTTACAAATAAGGAGACAGTGCCTCTGGCAGGTATAGAAAACTGCTCCAGGTGTCAGAGCTATTAAGTGTTCTGCACACATATAATACCATGGCTTAAACACATAGCCTCTCTAGGAGAGAAGCTTAAAGTGGCAAAATAAGATTTCTGGTAGGGAGGTGAAGGCCCAGATGAATTTTTTAAGCAGTTCAAGCACAACACCACAACTACTACCTGTAGTCTAGATCATGCTTCTCAAAGGGTAGGGGCCTATTATTAGAAATGCAAAACCTCAGGTCCCACCCCAGACATACTCAATCAGAATCTCTGAGGGTAGGGTCCAGGAACCTGTGTTTTAACAAGCTCTCTAGGGGATTCTTATTTCCTTGGGAGCCTTATTATTCTCATCTGAGTTTTTGCTCTCCAAGAGCATGCATTCTCTCTGCTATGCTTGGGTTAGGCTGGGCACACAGTGGGTGCTGGGTAGTTCACTTATACTGAGTAAAAGAGATAGTCAGATGAGACTATCCTTGGCATGTCCTGGGGAGGGGGAGAAATATTATACAAAGCAGTTCCATTACCGCCAGCGGGGAGTCCTAGCCATCTCCTGAACTCCAGGACACTTGTCCACTGGTTTGTGATGTGCCGGCTTGCACCGTCCTGTCCCCCATCTGAAGACACAGAGATGGGGAGGTCAGCTGGAGCAGGCCAAGTCCTGCAGGCCCTGGAGCTGTGGGAAGGGGGCACTCAGGCTGATGGGGTTGGTCCAAGCCCTCTACCCCTAGAAGGGCCCTATGCCAACCCAGCTTCTGCCCCACTCATCTTTATTCAGCTGCCACTTGGAGCTGAGAAGAGAAGCTGATTTATAGCCTGCTCTGGCTGCGTTTCTCCGTGTTTTATTGTTTTAATTGTACATATGAGAGGCACTCAAAATGCTTGCTTGCATTTCTGACAGCCCCAGACACCCAATGTTTATAACAGTTACTTATAAGAAGCCAGCGGCATCCCAGGCTGGGCGACTTGTTTACTGTTACCACTAATTTATTACCTCCTCCATCTGAAGATTAGGGCCCCCACCCATTAGCCAGCCACAAGTGGAACACTCCTGGAGTGGGCATGGGTAGGGCTCAAGGCACTGAATGGAATGTGGTCGAGATCAGGGAATAGGTTGGCAGAGGAACAGCTATGATCCTCATACTTCTCTCTGCATTTATTCCATCTCACAGACATTCTAAGCTGTGCCCTCTGCTTTTTTATTTTACCCCGTCTTCTTCATCCTCCAAAGCCCAACTCAAATCCTACTTCTTTCAAGAATATCACATTGGGTGCGGTGGCTTATGCTTGTAATGCCAGCACTTTGGGAGGCCAAGGCGGGTGGATCACCTGAGGTCTGGAGTTAGAGACCAGCCTGGCCAACATAGTGAAACTCCATCTCTACTAAAAGTATTAGTAAAATAAAAATAACAATTAGCCGGGCGTGGTGGTGGTGCCAGTAATCCCAGCTACTTGGGAGGCTGAGGCAGGAGAATCGCCTGAACCCAGAAGGCAGAGGTTACAGTGAGCCAAGATTATGCCATTGCACTCCAGCCTGGGTAATAAGAATGAAACTCTGTCTCAAAAAAAAAAAAAAAAAAAAAAAAAGAACATTACTTGCTCTGATAGTGAGCCTAGAGCTTCTAGAACATTAGAAATCACATGGCTGACAGGGGCATTGGGGGCCAGATAATCCAATGACCCATGGCAAGAATCCCCTTTACAGAATCCATGATGGGCAGACATCTCAGCCCATCATGTCTTAGAGATGTCTTAGAGAGACATCTTAGAGAGACATCTCAGCTGTTAGTACCCCTTGAGTGGTGAGTTGCTCAATACCTCCTAGGCAGGCTTCCTGCTTTACACTTTGCCAAAACCCACCTCCATAGAGAAATTCTTCATTAAATGTCACTGTGCTTTAAATATATATGATTATCTCTAATCATCCTAACAACCTATAAGATGGGTATTGTTACTATGTTACAGATGAGAAAATTGAAATTCAGAGACTTTAAGTTATTTACTCAAGATCACACATCTAGTAATAGAGCTTAGATGAATCATTCAGATATCTAGTACTGAAGCCCAATCTTTCTCTAGGACACCAGTGTGCCTCTGAAGATGCCACTCTGAGGGCTGGAGGGAAAGGAAAGAACAATCAGGCCAACAAGATTTCCAAACCAAGCATCCTTGGGTTACCTGAACCAGTAAGACTGCCCTCTACCCAGAAACACCAACTTTGACAAAAGTGAACCCAGCTAAGTAGGCTTCTTGCTAAAGAGCAAATGCTCACGTGACACAAGAGAAGAGTGTCACTAGGAATGGCATAACCAAAGACAAAGTCTCAGCAAGGATGGCAAAGAAGTTTCTTTCCTCCCTAGCCTGTGTCTGTTCTCAGCAGGTAAAACAGATACAAAGCATCTTTGATATCTTTTAGTTTTCTTGCCTGGATCCTTTTTCCTGCTCACACCTTAAACACTGGTATCCTGAGTAAAGGACTTGTCCTCCTACCACCCCCTCATTTTAAATCCTTTCTTTGGGCAATTTCGGTCACATCAATTGTTTTAACTCCCAAGGAAATGGAAAATACTCCTAAATCCCTATCTCCTGCCAAACTAATCCTTTGAGCTCTCCAGACCCACATATCTAAATATTCACTCAAATTGGAAACTGAGGTGTCACCATGCATACCTCCTTTTCCATCAATTCTCACAATCCACTGAGTACTCAATCTTCTAATATTCTGCTAATATCTATTTACTCTATTCCCAAAGATCACCTTTAGGAATCTCCAGATATTTTAAATGTATTTTTGGAGGACAGGAGCATAGCTTCTTACAGATTCCCAAAGGAGTCCATTATCCCTAAAAAGTCAAGCACCATTGCTAATCCTTCCCCTCCAATTCCTCTTCCACCCTGTCAGAATGGTCCATCTAAAATGCAAGTGTGAATTCGACATTGCCCTGCTTAAAATCCTTCAACGGCCTTCAGAATAGAGAATGAGCTCCCTAGAACTGCCTTACGAGGTCCTTCCTATGTGTAGCCTTCTTCACTCTCCGGCCTTATTTCTTGTTATTCTCCTCAATCCTGCAGCAGATGGTTCCACCTGCTGTCACTCCTTAATCCCCACCCAACGCCTCTGCATAGACTGTTCCCTCTGCCTGGAAGGTCCATCCCTCTTAGCCTTTCTGGCAATCTCCAACTCATCCTTAAGACCCAATTCCAGGTCACTTACCCTGTGACACTTCCCAGACACCAGCCTGCTCACTTCTCAGGTAGAGCTCAGCACTACTTACAGCAGTGCTGCCTACATACTTTGTGTAGCTACCATTGCATTTATCACTCTGCGTTGTGATTCCTTGTTTACAGGCTTGTCTCTGTAAATGACTGGGAGCACTGATGAGGGGCTAGACTATGTATAATCATTTACATAATCCCAGCAACTGGCAGAGTGCCTGACACTCGGTAAGAACATGCTGAATTATACATAAATGAAACTAATAAGCAATTACAACTGTAGAGCACTTTACAATCCACACATCACATATTTTATCTCTTGATATTCACAACAATACTGATACAGAAGAAAAGGAATGTATCATTGGAGGTTAGAGAGGTCTTGCCACAGCCACAAACTACACCTTCCTTCCGTACTAACTGCAGGCCAAGGGCCACAGAAATATCTATTAGAAATTTAGTGAACTTCATGGACTTGGCATTGACTCCATAGTCTAATATAATAGCGAAGGACTGCCCAACTTTCCTGAGCTTGTGACCTTCCTGTGAATTTGCCTAGACACACTCGAGGGAAAGGGAATTACACCTCTTGTTTTACTCTACCTTCCTCACCTATCCCTACAAGTCAGGTAATTTTTCATGAAAAAGTCAATCCAATACAAAAATAAGAGAACTACAGGATTCTTTTGTTTCTATTTCATTCATGAGAATGAGTCGGAGCTGGGTATGGTGCCTTGCATACAACTGGCAGTCAATATATATTGGTTAAATGGCTAAAAAAATGAGGTTTCCTTAAACGGAAAAAGGAAAGACATGGTTAAGAAGCTAAAGGCTTAGGCTGATGAGAGAGAAGAGCCCTGAGATGATTCTAAAGGATTATCACTAACCAGGTCCAAGACAGAACATTCAGTGCACCAAGTTGGACAGCAGAGCACATCCAAACTGATACACCCAGGAAAATAGAGCCAGCCACCAGAAAACTGTGGCAGACAAAGGTAGTCTAGAACTATTAAAAAAAAAAAAAAAGTGGACAGATATATCTTGCAAGCCACAGTGAGTTTATTAATGATTCCTGACAAACTTCTAGGATGTTATTATTACTATTTTTTTAACAGTTGGTTGTTTTTGTTTTTGTTTTGAGACAGGGTCTTGGCTCTGTCACCTAGGCTGTAATGCAGTGGTGTGATCTCAGCTCACTGCAACCTCTGCCTCCTGGGTTCAAGTGATTGGCCTCAGTCTCCTGAGTAGCTGAGACTACAGGCATGCGCCACCATGCCCCGCTAAGTTTTGTATTTTTAGTAGAAATGGGGTTTTGCCGTGTTGGCCAGGCTGGTCTCGAACTCCTAGCCTCATGTGATCTGCTTGCCTCGGCCTCCCAAAGTGCTAGGACTACAAGCATGAGCCACGGCGCCCAGCGTTTTATAACAGTTCTTCAACACTTGGGTAATTTCTGGGTACCAGTATGAGTTCCCTAAGAACAGTAAATCAACATGCCAGAATAACCTGATTTCCTTTCTTGGAAAGAGTTATTAGACAGGAAAATAAGACAAATGCTAGAAACATTTTAATTTTTGCAAGAAATCTGGGGAAAAAGCTCTTAAAATTTTGTGAACAAAGCAGAGGAATGGAGGATGGAAAAGAATGAAGGTTGGTAGAATTACACCTGAGAATGCTGAATAATGCATCAAAATTATCCTGACCATGTGCTCTAGGACTCTGTATTTAATAAAGTCCTTATAAATGTTTTAATCCAAGTAAGAACATGATGGCAGGGGATCTTGTCTGTCTAACTCATCAGTGCTTAGAACTCTACCTGGTATACAGGAATGTGATCAATAAATACTTTTGAATAAACAAGTGAATCCACAGGAACCCTACTACTAAAGTTGCAGATCATATGAAATAAGAGATAGTTGATATTTTAATTGTTATTTCATAAGGGGACATGATAACCTTTTCAAAGATTTTTGTTGTCTATCTCTCCCTATCTACCTACCTACCCAGAATGTAGGCTGTCTGGCATAAGAGTTAAAAATAATCCAGAGGTTGACCAGGAAAAAGAAAAGAAAAAAAAAAAGAAAAGAAAAGGGCAGGGGAGGGGAGGGGGGAGAGGGGAGGAAAGGGAAGGGAAGGGGAGGGAAGGGAAGGGACGTGGAAGGGAAGGGGAAGGAAGGAAGGCAGGAAAAACTAAGAAAAAGAAATTATGTAACCTTGAACTAGGAATGCAGAAAAAAAACTATGTAGAGCAGAGTTGGCAAACTACAGCCTCTGGGCCAAATCCAGCCTGCTGTGTGTTTTTATAAATAACGTTTTATTGAAACATATCCACATCGATTTGTTTGTGTATTGTTTATGGCTGCTTCTGTATCACAATGGTCAAGGTAAGTAGTCACAACTGAGATCAACTGGCCCACAAAGCTTAAATGTTTACTATCTGGCTCTTTCTAAAAAGTTTGCTGACTACTGATCTACAATGTTGAATGTGAGTATCACCCTGGAGGTTACCATTAAAACACAAAGCTACAAAACATGAATGTACATCGTGGAGATCAGTGTGACAGCAGAAGTTGGACTAGATGGCTTCATAGCTCTGAGATTCTGTAAAATAAAAAAATGTTTACGGAGCCCTGCTAGAATCCTGACAGCAGATGAGAAGGCACTCAGAAGAATCCCCTCCTGTCCAGCTGGCCCTACCCTCTCAACAAATGCTCCACCTTGCTTTTTGGTGAGAGCACCTGTATTAATTTGTTTTCATGATGCTGATAAAGACATACCTGAAACTGGGAACAAAAAGAGGTTTAATTGGACTTACAATCCCACATGGCTGGGGAGGCCTCAGAATCATGGCAGGAGGTAAAAGGCACTTCTTACATGGCAGCAGCAAGAGAAAAATGAGGATGAAGCAAAAAGGGGAAACCCCTAATAAACCCATCAGATCTCATGAGACTTATTCACTATCACAAGAATAGCATGGGAAAGACTGGCCCCCATGATTCAATTACCTCTCCCTAGGTCCCTCCCACAACACGTGGGAATTTTGGGAGATACAATTCAAGTTGAGATTTGAAGAGGGACACAGCCAAACCATATCAGCACCTAAACTGAAGACAGAGCTGAGCACTGCAATGCTGTGCCTGAATGAGAAGAGGATAGCCCATAAGCTGAGTCCCCACATATCAGGCTGCAAATAGACGGCAAGGTGGTACTCATGAAATTCTCTGTTTAAAACATAAACACAATTCCTCCAGCTCAGTGGGGAATCCAAGGACACAAAGATCGTGGCCTGCACATGAGAAGGAGAGAAAGGACATATCGGTAGATGAGAGTTCAAATAACCATACAAGAGGCCAAGATCTAGAGAATATTCAAAAGAGCAGCTGAGGGCAGGTTGCAATTATTGTCAAGGACAGGGAAGCCTTTGTGGAGGATCTAGCCTTAGCAATGGAGCCTTAAGAGAAGGACCAGGTTTAGAGAGGTGGAAGGGAAGGGAGAGGGTAACTTCACACTTTATCTGGGCAGCAATGCCTTAATGCTCTTAGACACTCCTCTCATGCCACTGATTTGAGAAACCTTCTCCCCAGGGCAGCAACAACACTGCTACTCTGAGTTACCACATACCACGTCAGTCTGGCAGCCTTACAGCTCTGAAGGCTGAGCACATTGTTCCCCTTAGCTGAATTTCCCCCAGGGTCAATGTTCTGGCTCTCAGGCAGTCAGAGAGGCTGTCTGTCCTCCTGGCATCACTGCTAACACTAAAGCAGCCACTGCTCAGCTACCCTGTTGCTGGCAATCTCAGAGGGATCACAGCCTCTGTGAATGATCCAGGACAAGGGAAAAGCAGTGGGGACAGTCTGGATAAACAAAAGCTCAAATGTAAAATACTCATTTCTGACTGCAGCCAAAGCAACCAGCTGTTTTTTCAATCCCACTTTGGAAGAAGTACTCACCAGACACAACATAGACGGACTTGCTGAGGTACCCTCCAACAGACACATGATCGAGCCCTACTGCAAATCCAAACACCTACCTTGGAAATTCAATCCCCAAGACTCACCCCAGAGCCTCTTCATTCTGAAGTTCAAACCACCACCAACACAACATCCCAGACATCCCAGAGGAGGCACTGATGATGACCTCATTTTATGAGGCTAGACATCAAAGCACAGAGAAGGTCCACTAAATAGTGTCCACTAAATCCTGGATCATAGAGTAAGTTGAGGGGACAGTCCCAGAGACAGGATTGCATTTTACATTTAGGAGGGGGGAAAAGCAGTATTCAGAGTAGTAGTATTTAGGGACTTCTGAGGCTGAGGAATCCAGTGAGGCTGTTGTCTAGTTCTGGGGCAGGAATGGGGCAAGGTAAGCCTGCAGGAAACAGGAGAGGAACAAATCCACATTCCATGCAGTTGCCTTAATTATTTTACTGAAATCTGCTCCGTTGTACACTCATCTGCAGCTCTCCAGGCTGAAGCACTTTCAGGAAAACACCAGTTGAAATGTATCTCCTACCCCCAATTAGGTCATGAAATCAGGCCTCTATTTCTTTCCCCAAGACTTCTTTTGAAGTGACATAAAGTTAGAGCCAGGGGACTGTGAAAGGCAGCTGTTCCAAGCCCTTTGGGGTCCCATGAGTCCACAGAGGTAAAGAACATGCAGGCTGTCACTCTGAGTTGCTGATAGAGCTGACACCACAGAGCAAGGCTGCATGAAAGCCACAAGAGGAGAGCTCTCAGAGAAGCAGGACAGCCCACACTTACCTTCCAAAGAATGGATTCCCTGTTCCTTGGCAGTCTTGTAAACACTGCTAAAATCATCTCCAAGGTTTGGATCAGCCCCGGCAGCAAGCAGGACCTGTACCACACTAGAAGAAATCACAAAGACAGAAGTGTCAAAAGCAAGAAAGGCCCAGGAGGTACAGACCCAGATCCGGAAGCATGTTTGGGGATTGGAGCTGTCTCTGCTCATGTGAGTGATACAGTGGGAAAAAAACCATGAACTCTGGGAGTGTAAAAGACAAGGATAGGAAAGACAGGGACAGGAAATCTTAGCCGGGTACAGTGACTAATGACTGTAATCCCAGCACTTTGGGAGGATTACTTGAGTCCAGGAGTTCAAGACCAGTTTGGGCAACACAGTGAAACTTCATTTAAAAAAAAAAAAAAAAAGGCAGCAGCCTCTGAAACTTATCAGCTGAGAAGCTTGGGACAAGTTACTTAACACCTTTCTAAGGCCCAGTTTCCACAATTATTAAAATACAAACTGTTTATCCAACAATTACTTATCAAATGTCTGCCATGTTCTAGTCCCTGTTTTAGGTGCTGAGGTCTGTGACCTCAAGAAGCTAGGGCCAGTCTGCTGAGAAAAACAATAATTAAGTATAAAGCTACAGCTCAAAGTGTGATAAAGGTTACGACAGGAGAAATGTGCAGCAGAACAAGAAACAGGATCAAGAAAGCCCTTACGGCATCAGCAAGATGGCAGAACAGGACTCTCCAGCACTTGCTCCCCAGCAGAAACATCAATTTGAACAATTATCCACATGCAAAAATACCTTCACAAGAGCTAAGTAAACCAAATGAGAGATTATAGCACCTGGGCGTAGCACAGAGGTAAAGAACAGATTACCTACAGAGGGTAGGAAGACAGTTTCCCCTTACCCATATCACCCCTGCCCCAACTCCAGGCGGTACACATGGAGATACATACACTCATGGGGGAAGGAGAGGGAAGTGAGGGCTGGACTTTGCCTTGGACCCTGAAACCAGGCCCACCTCAGTAAAACTCAGTGCCTGGAAGGTTCCCAAACTCCTGGCTGATACCCTCAGACTAAGCCTCTAGGCTGGCCCTGGTGCCAGGCCACACCCCATAGCCCCAGGCTCCAGATCTGCCTCCTAGCCAGACTGACTTTAGCAGCCCGACTCTGGCCCTAGTGCCAGGCCAGCCCCAGCAGTCATGGACTCTGGGCCCACCTTAACACGAGCCCAGCCCCTACAGACTCAGGCTTCAGGCCCGCCTTGCAGATTCAATCTCCAGGCCCATCCTAGCGCCAGGGCAGCCTTGGTGGCCCAGGGCTCTAGACTCCCCCCAGAACCGGCTGGGGCATGACTCCGGGCTTCAGGTCTGCCCTAGCACTGGGTCGGCCTGACAGCCTTAGTTATCAGGCCTACACCAGCAGACCCAGCCTCCAGGTCCACCCCAGGCTCCAGCCCAGCCCACAGCCAAGTCAGTCCACACAGCTCAGAGCTTTAGGCCTGCCCTAGCACCAGGTCAGTACCCCTGGCCTTAGGCACCGGGCCAGCACCTGTGGACACAGGCTCTAGGCCTGCTCAGTTTCACACCAGTCCCTGTGGCCCCACACTCCAGGCCAGCTCTAGCAGCCCCCAGGCCCATCCCAGTAGACCCAGTACTGAGCTGGCTCCCACAAATCCAGACTCCAGGATAGCCCCCGTGGACCCAGGTCCCTGGCTGGCCCTCACAGACCTACCCTCTGGGGCAGCACCTGCATATCCAGGCTCTAGACCATCACCCGCAGACCCAGGCTCCGTGCCTGCCCAGGAACAGGCCAGCCCAGGCTGCAGGCCAGTCCCCATGCCACAGACTTCAGTGAACTCAAAGCCTAGGCCTGCTCCAGCAGACTCAAGGTCCAGACCCACTCCAACAGATGCCAGTAACAGCCTGGCCCCCAAGGGCTGAGACTCCAGGACCATCCCTGTATACCCACGTTCCTGGCCAGCCCTTGTGGACCCAGGGCCCAGGCCCAACCCCCATAAACTCAGGCTCCAGGTCTGCCCCAGTACCAGACCAACCCCTGTGGACTTAGGCTCCAGGCCCGTCCAAATGGATGCAGGCGCCAAGTCAATCCCAGTGACTAACCATTCCCTGCAGATTCAGGCTCAAGGCCCATGCCATCACACGGTCAGTCCCTATGCACTTAGGCTTCAGGCTGGCCCCCGCAGATACAGGCTCTAAGCCCACCCCTGTGGTCCCAATCAATAGGTCCACTCCAGTGGGCCCAGGCTTCAAGCTCAACCCTAAGAACCCAGGCACCAGGCCCACTCACCTGCTGACCCAGGTACCAGGCCAGCCTGCCTAAGGACTCCAGCACCAAGCTCATTCATGAACCACACAAGATGGTTTGCCCAGAATCTCTGGACAGGCTGAATGGTGAAGGGCTTTCTCAGGCAAAGCCAATCTGCAAAGACTGGATAAGTTCCTACTTTTTCACATGCTCAGACACCAAAGCATGGCCACAAGACTCAAGAACAATCAGGGAAACTTGATCCCACCCAAAGAACAAAATAAAGGATCAGTAACCAACCCTAAAGAAATGGATATTCATGACCTGCCTCACAAATAATTAAAAATAATTGTTTTAAGAAAGTTTAGCAAACATTAAGAAAATATAGAGAAACAATTTAACAAAATCAGGAAAACAATAAACATCCCAAACAAATTTAAGAGGTTGAAATTATTTTTTTAAAAAACATCAAAAGAAATCCTGGAGCTGAAAAATATAATGAATCAAATGAAACTGCAACACAGAGCATCAACAGCAGAACTGATCAAGCAGAAGACACAATATGTGAACTCAAAAATCAGTTATTTGAAAATAGGAAGGCCAATGGTTTCCAATAAGATTCAATCCAAATAAGACTACACCAAGACATATCATAATCAAACTATCAAAAATTAAAGACAGGCTGGGCGCAGTGGCTCACGCCTGTAATCCCAGCACTTCGGGAGGCCGAGGATGGCGGATCATGAGGTCAGGAGATCGAGACCATCCTGGCTAACACGGTGAAACCCCATCTCTACCAAAAAATACACACACACAAAAAATTAGCTGGGCGTGGTGGCAGGTGCCTGTAGTCCCAGCTACTCAGGAGGCTGAGGCAGGAGAATGGCATGAACCCGGGAGGCAGAGCTTGCTGTGAGCCAAGATCGCACCACTGCACTCCAGCCTGGGCGACAGAAAAAAAAAAAAAAAAAAAAAAAAAAAATTAGAGTTAAGAAGTTAAACATTAAGAAAAAAGCAAAATAATAAGGGATTCAAAAGGTACTAAGAAGACTATATCCAGCAAAACTCTTCTTCAGAAATCAAAGAAAGATAGACTTTCCCAGAGAAATAAAAGCTGAGGGAGTTTATCACAACCAGACCTGTCTTATATTTCTTAGACAGGTCTGATGGAAATAAATTTTTAAGAAATGCTAAGGAGAGTGCTTCATGTTGAAAGAAAAGGATGCTACTTAGCAACACAAAAACACAAAAGTATAAAACTCACTGGAAGCCTGAGAAACATGCTGAAACCCCATCTCTACCAAAAACAGACAAACAAATACAAACATTAGCCAGGCGTGGTGTCACACGCCAGTAGTCTCATATAGTCGGGAGGCTGAGGTAGGAAAATCACTTGAGCTTGGGGGCAGAGATTGTAGTGAGCTGAGATCAACCGTTGCACTCCAGCCTGGGTGACAGAATGAGACCCTATCTCAAAACAAACAAAACACCCCAAAAACCTCACTGGTAATGGTAAGCACATAGTTAAATTCAGAATACTATGATACTGTAAATGGTGGTAAGTAAATCACTTTTGTCTTTAGTATTAAGGTCAAAATACAAAACTGCTAAAAATAATAGCTACAATAATTTGTTAAGGGATATATAATACAAAAATATGTAAATTGTGACACTAAAAATACAGAATATGTTTGTGGCAGGTATGGAATAAAAGTGTAAAGTAACCACAAAGCAAAACCTAAAGTAGATTCATGAAAGGTAAAAAGTAAGGAATATAAGTATACTACTAAAGAAAATCACCTAATCACAAAGGAAGGCGGCAAGAGAGGAAGAGAGGAACAATGGCTCTACAAAACAACCAGAAACCAACAAAATGTCAGAAGTTAGTCCTAACCGATCAATAATTGCCTTGAATGTAAATGGATTAAAAAGAGTAATATCCTACTGTATGTTACCTACAAGACTCACTTTACCTATAAGGACACACATAGACTAAATATGAAGGAATGGAAAAAGATATGGCATGCAAATGGGAACCAAAAGAGAGCAGAAATACCGATATTCATATGGAATAAAATAGACTTTAAGTCCAAACTGTAAAAAGAGACAAAGAAGGTCATTATATAATAATAAAGGGGTCAATTAATCAAGAGACTATAACATTGTAAATATATATGTACCTAACATCACAGCACCTAAATATATAAAGCAACTATTAATCAATGGGAAGACAAAGATAGACTATACTACAGAAACCGTAGGGACTTCAATATCCTACTTTCAGCAATGGACAGCTCATCCAGAAAGAAAACCAATACGGAAATGTCTGACTTAAACTACACTTTAGACGAAATGGATATAAGAGACCTATACAGAACATTCCATCCAACAGCAGTACAACACACATTCTTCTCAAGCACATGGGAACATTAAAGGTACATGCATCTCTTTAGTCCAAATTCCAAGAGTAACTAATGTTTATAGATTGGCAAGTTTCCTTCCAAACCTTTGCAATTACAAAAATCACTCCAGTGGCTGTGTGAAAAGAGGGAGTATGACCAGAGGCAGGGGCTCCATATGTTAGCTTCCCTTCTTCCTGCGATTTATGTAATATTCCCACTAATACATTTTTTCCCTTCTAATAAAAAAGGGCTCATGTTCACTACAAAAAAACAGAAAATATAGATAACCAAAGGAAGAAACGGTCTTAGAACATATAACATCTTTCCAGTTTCTTCAATGGATATATACACACTTTTATTAATAAAAATGGGATCATATATGAACTTTCTCTCTGAATGCACATACATCCTTCCATGTATTATATGTCTATTACATTGTTTTACTAGCCAGGCACAGTGGCTCATGCCTATAATCCCAGCACTTTGGGAGGCCAAGGTAGCTGGATCACCTGAGATCAGGAGTTCGAGACCAGCCTGGCCAACATGGTGAAACCCTGTCTCTACTAAAAATACAAAAATTATCTGGGCATGGTAGTGTATGTCTGTAATCCCAGCTACTTGGGAGGCTGAGGCAGGAGAATCACTTGAATCCGGGAGGCGGAGGATGCAGTGAGCCGAGATCACGCCACTGAATCAAGCCTGGGCGACACAGCAAGACTCCGTCTCAAACAAACAACAACAAAAAAACCCACATTGTTTTAAATGGCTACACAGTATTCCACTGTAAGACTATTCCATGCTTGATTTAACCAATCCCTATTATAAAACAATAGATTGTTTAAAATATTTTAGTAATATATTTCTGATTATTTCCTTTGGATAAATTCATATGAGGTAAAATTTACATCAAAAAGTGTAAGCATTTTAAGAGTTTTATAAATATTACTAAGTTGCTTTGCAAAAAGATTGTGCTAATTTTTATTTTCACTAGCAAAGTATGCTGTATGAGAGTAACTGCTGTGCCTTCCTTTACCAAAATAGAGTAGTTTTTTTCTTCTTTTCCATAATGTGTCAATCTGGAAAACAGAAAATAGAATCACACTGCTCTTTCAATTTGCATTTTTTGACTACTAGTGAGGATGAATTTTTTTTTAAATATGTTTAATAGTCAGTTGTGCTTCTTCTTCACAAATCCCTTATTAAGGTCCTTTGCCCATCTTTCTCTTAGGGTGTCTATCTTTTGCTTACTAACCTTCAAAACTGCTAATGCTTCTGCAAGCAGAAGTGGTAAGCATTTTAAACAAATTACTTATCGTAACTATTAAAAAGCCAAACTATAGTTTGTTTTCTCTTCCTTGATAGTTTTTTAGTATTTGTAACCAGTAATGTTGATGGTTTCCCACGTACCATTTGGTTTGAATTTCATTACCTTCAACAGGCACAGTATCTGATTCAATTACTTGCTGAACGAATGAATGAATTTCACTAAATTCCATGCACACAAAGATACAGTCCTCATAGGTAAGCCCAAAACCAGACTCCATCTCCTACATAGCAGTGGTTCTTCTATATGTGACCTAAATCAGTTAAGTGAGTCTTCTGTGCCTACTCACCTTACCTAAAATAGCTTTTAAAATTACCTTCAAAGGTAACTTATCCAGAATATGAATTAAGATTTCAAAGAGAAATGAGAAGGGTCTCTAAGCAGCTAAAATCTATGTCTAAAACTCACATGTTTAATTCATAGAAGTCTGTCGGGTTCTCATTTGGAGACTATTTATTCTCAGTTTATATACAATTTGGATTAAGATTGGCATTAGTCAGTCTTCCTATTTCCCAGAACGTTTAAAGCCAAGAGGGTAGAAAAAAGCAGATACAGATAGGCAAACTAACTGAAGGCACTGCAAAACAACGTCTGATAGGGAAATAGTATGGCACAGAAGTTAAGAAAACTGGCTGTAAAATCTGGGATGATCAGAGCATCAGAGTGAATAATGATAGTAATGTATTATAACCCATTAATTATATATAATTATAACCCACTGAGTAAAATAAGATTCTCCATTGAAGTCCACATTGAAAATTAATAAGTAAATGGGAGAGAAGGGAAAGTTCTGTCTTACTATAGAATGAAAACTAATAATTGTAGAAGGAATGATGAAATTAGAAAACCACCATTTTGCGGCCTCATAATAATTATTAGGGATAATAAGAGTAGCTCATCTGGTTGTGTTAATACACATAAAGTAGCTTAGAACAGTGTCTGACACATAACAACTGCTCAATGAATGTTAGTTATTATTACTATGTACCTGGCCCTGTGGCTGGACTAAGGAAAGTCAGGAGACATACGAATTAAGACATCTAAATTGGGAAGACAGCATGGCATTTTATAATAAGCACAGAGAGACCTGTGTTCAAATCAAAGCTCTATCATTTACTGATTGTGTGTTCTTGGACCAGTTACTATACCTCTGGGCCTTCATTTCCTTACCAGAATAATGGAGATAATGATGGCTGCCGTACAGGTCATACGTATGTAAAACTCCATAGTGCCTGACATATTAAAAAAAAAAAGCTCCATAAATCTAAGCTCTTTACCCTCTGTTTGTATAATCTTAGCAATAATCACATGAATCTGGGCTGTGATGGGCACCAGATCTATACCTGACCACCCTAGCACTCATGCTGGCATAGTCCTGTTTAGGAAGGCAGCTCTTCTATATTCTGCACAAGTGGATGTGTGTTAAAATCCAAGTGTCGATCTAAACTCAAAGGGACGTAATTTGGTTAATCCTCAGCTGCTGTGTCCAATCACCATTCAATCACACCCCCTCCCATGGCAGGCTGTCCCTCCAGGCAGCTAGTGTCACTAACTGTGCTACCTGGGCCTCTCCAGGTTCATGAGTATTGATTCCATCTGTCCAATTTGCAGGCTGTAGGACGTGTCCAAGCAACCATGTATGTTGCCCTTGGTCCCGGAGGGCAGACGGTGGTCTAGCAGGGTGGGGAGAAGAGAGTGACTAGGATCGACCCTGGGGCTGCTAACCCAATCAAAGGGAATGGGCAATTCACTTCACAAACTTGGAGGCCAAAGAGGGTAAGCATCCAAGATAGTGACTCATCCTGAAACCTCAGAGAAGATTCCCTTCACTTTTTTTTTTTGAGACGGAATCTTGCTCTGTTGCCCAGGCTGGAGTGCAGTGGCGCAATCTCGGCTCACTGCAAGCTCCACCTCCCGGGTTCACACCATTCTCCTGCCTCAGCCTCCTGAGCAGCTGGGACTATAGGTACCCACCACCATGCCCGGCTAATTTTTTGCATTTTTAGTAGAGACAGGGTTTCACCGTGTTAGCCAGGATGGTCTCGATCTCCTGACCTCGTGATCCACCCGCCTCGGCCTCCCAAAGTGCTAGGATTACAGGCATGAGCCACTGCGCCTGGCCCTCCCTTCACTTTTAATAATACTCGAAAGGCAGCAGCACCACTGTGGGGTATAGACAGGGCTAAAGAAACCATGGCTGCTCAGTAACCAACAGTGGCATCAAACACCTTGACATATGGCCAGTAGGTTTTTTGTTCAACAGCCTTCATGTACTTGTAAAGTATCTAACCAAGAGCTCCAAACGGGTCAGGCCCTTCTTAGAGAAGCTAGCCCAGATCGGGCTAGAGGGCTACAAGAGTATGATTCACCACTAGCTTTGATCACCAAAAGAACCTCACTGAAACTATAGCATATAGCATACAGCAGGGCAGAAACAGGGTAGGAGGCTAGCCAGGTTAGAGAAATCTAAGGCAGGGATGGTGAAAACAGGCTCAGCAGTAGGCCAACACCAGGGAGTACCAAGAAGTTCACAGTCAAAATAAAATTAATTAAGGGCCACACACCAGGAAGCAAAGGTGTATATGAGGTCAGAGGCCAAGAACTAGAGGGTGAGGTAGAACAGATTATAAACCAAGTGAGTAGCTAGAAACCAAGGATTACACTGGTACCAGAAGTCAAGGCAAGGCAAAAGCAGCAGCATCCAGGAGCAGCAGTAAGGAGACAATGGAAATAGAATGATTTCTGCCTCTTCTATTTTCTGCTGAAGCAGAAAGAAATCCCCAACCCAAAACAGTATTTGGGAGAAGGTGACTTACATGGGGGGGAGAAGGTGACTTACATGGGGAGATGATGGTGAGTCAGCCCACCTGGATGATATACAGAACACAGAGTGATCAATAAGAACCAAATCTGATGGCACAGAGGAAGGTAGGCACTGCTACTGGAGCTGATCCATTAAAGGACAATAGGACAATAGCAACTTCTCTGTTGTTCTGGTGCTGGCATACTGGCTGTCATGTTGTAGGTTTGGGTTTCACTATTACTGTCTTAAATTTGAGTAGCTGGTACCAAATGGGCTGTGGTATAAGGCTAGGCCTTCATGGTCTTAACAGTTGGATTAAAGGAGGCAGAGTACACCAGGCCACTCAATTATGTTTTTCTATATCAGGAAACATCTTCACTCAAAGGAATTACTCCACAGGCACTCACTGGGCAAAGGCTTAAGAATATCAGCGATTCTCTGGCTGGCATGGTGGCTCATACCTATAATTCCAGCACTCTAGGAGACTGAGGAAGGAGGATCATTTGAGCCCAAGAGTTTAAGAACAGCCTGGGCAACATAGTGAGATCCTATCTCTTTAAAAAAATTAAAAATTAGCCAGGTGTGGTGACACATGCCTGTAGTTCCAGCTACTCGGGAGGATCGCTTGAGCTCAGGAGGTCGAGGCTGCAGTGAGCTGTGGTTGTGCCACTGCACTCTAGCCTGGGCAAAAAAAAAAAAAGATTATCAGCCATTCTCTCAATCAGCTCAAGATTTGGCCTCTCATGGTAGTACAACCCTCAAAGGCTAGGGATAATCTCCAGATACCCTATTACCCTTACTAATTTGGGGAAGCAGAGAATGTCTATGGCACAAGTATGTTATATTGCCTTTCACTTCCCAATACTGACTTTCAGGTAGTTAATAGTCTGTAGGAGCACTTTGCCCCAGATCAGGTTTTGATAGAAATGCTAGGATCAGAAGGCCCAACATGCCAGGCGCAGTGGCTCATGCCTATAATCCCAGCACTCCGGGAGGCTGAGGCGAGCAGATCACTTGAGGCCAGGAGTTGGAGACTACCCTGGCCAACATGGTAAAACCCTGTCTCTACTAAAAATACAAAAATTAGCCGGGTGTGATGGCAGGCGCCTGTAATCCCAGCTAATCGGGAGGCTGACGCAGAAGAATCACTTCAACCCAGGAGACAGAGGTTGCAGTGAGCCAAGATCACACCACTGCACTCCAGCCTGGGCAACAGAGTGAGACTCTGTCTCAAAAAAAAAGGAAATAGAAAAAAAAAAAAAAGAAAGAAAAAGAAGGCCCAACAAAAATGAGGCAAAGGTATCAACAGCCAATTCCTAGAGGAAGAAACCAAAAAAGGATTATTACTAGGTATATAAAGAAAATCTTCAAGTTCATTTGTTATTACAGAAATGCAAATTGAAATGAGATATCACTGTAAATTCAACATATTGACAAATGTTAGAAAGCTGAAAAATGGCAAGTGCTGGTGAAGACGTGAGGATCTGGGACTCTTCATGCACTGTTAGGGTATAGACTGGTGCAGCCATTCTGGAAGCCAATCTTGTAGGACTTCATTAAAGCACCTTACCAAGCACTTCTGCTCCTGAGTATATAATTCCTAGAAAAATCCTTATGCAGGTCCATAAAGGGCAACACAAGAAATGGTTCATCACAGCATTCTGTGGCAGTGGCAAATTGCAGGCCATCAAATGTCCACCACTGGGGGGACAGATAAGGTAAATGTGGTAGTCACACACTATGAAACACGATGCAGTAGTTAGAAGCAACAGGCTGGATATACATGCAACAACATAGATGGATGATTTTTTTTCAAAAAGGGTTGAAGTCCTAACTCTTTTATTTACATATTAACTAACTTGACCATTTGTTCCAAAAGTTAATCCCTTTCAGGGAGTCTCTCAATTATAGAACTTCTAATTCCTATATAATCTAGTAATCTTGGGGGCTGAAATATTAAAGACCCAGCGAAAACAATGAACTCCGCTGGGCGCGGTGGCTCACGCTTGTAATCCCAGCACTTTGGGAGGCCGAGGCGGGTGGATCACGAGGTCAGGAGATCGAGACCACGGTGAAACCCCGTCTCTACTAAAAAAATACAAAAAATTAGCCGGGCGTGGTGGCAGGCGCCTGTAGTCCCAGCTCCTCGGAGAGGCTGAGGCAGGAGAATGGCGTGAACCCAGGAGGCGGAGCTTGCAGTGAGCCGAGATTGTGCCACTGACGAACTCTGTCTCAAAAAAAAAAAAAAAAAAAAAACAAAATCCTGCATACACCAAGGCCATCAAAACACCACCTTCTCCAACATGGTAGGTGACCCTCATATTGTATCATGATAGCCTGCTTACTTTTATTTGCCTTTCCCACTACACTATGGGGCAAGAGCCATGTCTCAACCTTATTTCCCAGCTCCCTGCCCAGTGCCTGGATCATAGATGTTTTCTGAATGAGTGCATGAATAAATAAATGAAAGATGAATAAATAAAATCATTATTTTATTTGATGGAAAATGGGAGAGAAAGGTGGACAGCAGCTGTCTCTGCCCTGCTCAGCCTTCTCCCACCTGAAGGTCCCAACTAGGCTGCAGGTGGTTTAGCTGTGGAAAACCTATATGTTCCTCTCCTGAACAGTAGCTCCTTCCTGGGCTACAGAAAGTTCCCAGACAAAGCTCAGGAAATGAACAGGAGGGTGGTGCTTAAGTGGCAGCTCCTGAGATTCATGGAACTCCTTTTGGAGCCACAGCTGAATTAATTTGCTGATCAGGCTGTAATTAGATTAAAAGTGGGGGCGCATGCAGGAAGGTTGGCTCACACTGACCTTGATGAGCTCTTGCTTTCAGGGTGGTGGGGAGTCACAATAAATGGGAGGTTAGTTACTTCGATCAATGTTTAGGCTTTCTGCTTTCAGTGGCCAGCGGGGATTAGGGTGCTCACATTGTTTAGGGAAGAGCGAGAAAACCTATGGTGTGAGCTCAGGCTTGTGTTGGGCCAGGCGCGTGTCAAAGACGGCTGGCGAGCAGCTGGAGTTGGTGAAGCAAGAAGGGCAGTGATCTCAGCTCCAGGTCATCCCTACACAATGTTGAGCTTCAGAAGAAGCTCCTCTAACTCCTCCTCCTCCCCACCCCCCACATCTGAAGCATAGGATCACTGTGATGAGTGTCACGGGTCCCAAGGAGAAGACAAAGAGTGACCTCTTCTCAACCCAGTGCACACCTCGATGAGAGGAGGAAGCGAAGAGGTCACAGTTCAGGAGGTCTGCTGGAAAGTCAAATGAGTTGTGGCTCATTCAGTAACCTGGTCTCTGGCTGGTCAGGAAAGCCGGGTGGCCCAACCAAAGGCACTAGCATTTGTTAAATCTGCAAGTTCTGTGGCATGGGGACATTAGCTGAGAGTAGAGAGGGCGCAAAGAACAGTTTTCTTTTTAAAGCCAGATTCCTAAGGAAATGAATTAAAGATTGGGTAGGAAAGAAGGTACCTGTATAGAAAATGTGCCCCAGTTTCCTCAAATGAGGATAATGTTTATTTATTTACTCAAAAGGTAAAGATCAATAATCATAATAAAGCAGCCGCAGTGTGTTAGACACTTTATATTCACTATTTCAGATCCTTATAACAACTTGTAATGAGGTACCAGTCCTATTTTATAAATAAGTAAACTAAGGCTTGGCAAGATAATATGAGTTACCCAAATGTACACATTAAATAAACACAGGAACCAAGATTCAAATCCAGGTCTGTCTGAGTCTAAACTTGGTGTACATTCCCCTAAACCACGTTGGCTCTCACCCAACTGACCATCCATTAGTCTGTCTTATTATCCCATAGTTACTAAGCCCTTACTGCATAGTACCAGGAACAGTGATATTTTCAGATGGCAGTTAAAGCAAAGCAGGTCATGGCAGTTAAAGCAAAGCAGGTCATAGCAGCTAGCTGGGATAAGAAGGAGTCTGTTTGAGATAGACAAGGATAAAAATCAGTGGTGAACCCAGACAGAGGTGATATAATTAGGGGCAAGGCTCGAGGAAGGCATGGCACGTTAAGCAGATGGCCAAGGAATCAAGAACACCCACAACAGGGTTTCCAAGATAATCCCAATTTCACATCCTCAGTGTAGTTCTAAATATACTTCCACATCTTTCAATTTGTGGTTCATAATATATGATCACCAAACCTAAGGCCAGTGTGGTCAGGCCCTAGATGTTAGGACTTATTACAGTATGGACCCAGACTAGGCTCTCTCTAGGCAAATGATCCAGAACAGTATGATGGGGCTGGCATATCTCTTAGACTCAGGTGAAAATAACAACAAAAAGAAAAAACAATATTAATAACAGCAGCAGATACCTACTTATGCACTACACTAAGTAGTTTTATGTGCATTTTAATCTTTGCAACCACCTTATGCTGAGATAGGTGCCATTATTATTCCCATTTTGCAGATGGGGAAACTAAGAACCATAAGAGGCACAGCAAGGTCTTCAACTCAGGCAGTTTCACTCCAGAGCCCCTATTCTTCACTACCATAGTATACATAAGTAGACTGGATGCTCCCCAAAGCAGGGACTGTGCCTTGACTATTTCCATCTCCTCACACATAGGGCCTATACAGGGCAGTAAATATTTGCTGAATCAATTCACTTCTGGGGCCTGATGTTGCACAGCGGACAACATATTGGGTTTTTAGTCAGCTTCTAGACTTTACTTTTAGTGTTGCTAAATTTTTCACGTTGGGTTATACAGTTGGTTTTTAATTGTTGACCCATATACTTATCCCTGTTAGTTTTTATCAACACAGATTTAACCATTACTCTAGCCCACTGAGGTTTTATTTAATGTCCCCTATTTTTTCACCCAATATATTAGTACCTCTTCATGCTTCATTAACTCTGTTGGCATTTATCAATGACCTCAGTGAAATCAGTGATATAAAATACTGAACAGGACAGAGCCCCATGGCTCACCACTCAAGCCTGCTCTCTAGTCTGATGTCCATTCATACATAAACAATGAACCAGGTCATTTACATTTATTAGTCTGACTATACTATTTTTTACATAATTTTACTCATATAGATGTCATTAGAGACATCCAAATATCTTACTGAAAGCCTGAAACACCCATCGTACCTACTGCCGACCCCTGTCCCACCAGCCTGGTAGCTCTGTTAAAATAAGCAGCTTACGGTACAGCTGTTTTTAAAGAAGTCTCTTAAAGAAGAGGTATAGAACTAGACCATCTCACAGTTCCTAGAGATGGAACACCCTCCCCCAAGCAGCTGAACTGAATGAACACTGGATGCTTTCCTATCCCCAACTGCCATTCTCCATAATGAACACTGGATGCTCTCCTATCCCCAACTGCCACTCTCCATGAAGACAGCACTGAACACAGAACCCCAGGACAGAACAGAGCATTGGGCCCAGGAAGTATACCCTGAGACTGTCACGTTAGGCAAATGAGCTGGCACTGATTTCCAGGGGGTAGCGTCTTGAGTTGCCTGAGGTTGAGGCATGTGTCTGCCAAACTACGAGTGCATGCTGGAATTGGAATATCATTACCACAAAACAGGATTATCTTGAGCAACGATTCCAAATGGGATTAGAAATGACTCTTTGTTACTCAGAGATAATCGACCATAGCAGTAGGGGTGGGAGAAACGTCAAGCCCAGCACACTTTTCTGGGGGCACGGTGCTGCGGTGCTGGCATTCTGGGCACTTGGCCAGCACCCTCACCCACCCTTCCTTGCTGGGGAATACTGGGTACTGTCCTGCACTGGGCAGGTGGCCACCTGTAACAAAAGCCAGCCTATATCAAGGTACCCTGCTCAGGGGTCCCATGTTCTTGGGTTCCCTGCTGGTTGCTTCTACTAGCACATCTCTACTTTCCACCTTTGTGAGCCTATGCTCACAATGGTCCTTCTGCAAATGCTCTCCCCCTACTCCCTATGTTACCAATCAAATCCTGCCCATCTTTCAAGGCCTGACTCCTCTGAAAGGGCCTCTTTTCATGATGCTGGCTCTACACAACATCATCTCCTCCACAGCACTCTATGGGTTCTTCTCTGTGGCACTGAACACATTCTGCCTCATTCTCCAAAGCGGGACTTTTATCCCTTTTCTGAGTGTCAGCTTTTTGAGAACAAGGAGAGTGGCTTGTCTGTTTTTACAGTTCTCAAAATCCATCTAATACATCATGGGTCATCAAGAAACCCTGATAGAGCTGACTTGACTCCTGGTCCCAGCATCCTTCGGTCCATCCCATGGCCTTGCTCCTTGCCCCTTCCCTCCATAGGCAGTGTAGTCCAGTGCAAAGAGCAAGGGTTTGGGGTTCAGAAAGACCCAGCTTCAAATCCTGGCTCCTTCTTTTACTAACTGGACAAACTTGGACAACTCTGAGCTTCATTTTCCCTATTTGTAAAATAGGAATAATAATCCCTTCCTTTCAAGATTGCCCTGAGGATTAGACCCAACATGGGAAGTGCTTGACATGGGCTTGGCACACAGAAAGCACCCAATCAACTATTGCCATCATCATTACTACAGTCAGCAGATCACACAGCACAAAGCCCAGCCTCCTTGGGCAGAAGGTAGCCCTACTCTATAGCACGAAGCCAGACCAAGAATAGGTTAGAAGATGGAAAAGGCTCCGTGCCCCTAAGGCAGGACCGACTTCCATGTGGTTGGTCAGGCTCCCTAAGGACCTACTTTCAAGCACAGGTACACTGGTACTCTACCTGCTCCACGTATAGCTAGCCAGCAAGGAAGGAGAGGCTCCCAGGGAGGCTGCCAGTAGTCTAGCTGCAAGAATAGCATCTGCTCTTCGCTCTAAGAACACCCATGGAGCTGTTGGAGTCCATAAAGGAAGGCCTTTAAAACCTCTTCTGTAGGACATCAATCTGGCTTAGGCTATCGGTTTTTTAAAGAAAGGGTTTAATGCACCTTCTCCCCTTAGTAAGGCAGAGGGAAAATAAGCAAATGCTAAAAATAAATGACTGCTGTGAGAGGGAATTGAATGGTCTTCAGCCAAGGATGGCAGCACTTTAAAATTAACAAAGCCCAGGTACCACATCCAGGAAGGCCTTGGCAAATGCGTGTTATCCACTCATTAGCTCAGTTCCTCAGGGACCCTGGCCAAGCAGGGAAGGCAGTGCCGGGAACCAGTCCTTCCGACACTGATGAAATGCACTCGGGGAGAAAAGGCAGAAGGAGGGAGGGAGACTCTTGTGGGGAATTTCAAACAGTTCTGATGTGCTTCATGCTCTTCCTTGCAGTTCTCACCTTCTCTGAGGCAAAGGCTTGCAAAAGCCACCACCAAGCCCAAGCTGGATCAAATCAAAATCTCCCCACACCAGCCTACCTTTTCAGGATCTTTGGTTCCTGAAGCACCACAATGGCCTCACTATATAGGTGGTGTCCCTGCATGAGAGTCCAGAGACAAGGAACCCAAGAATAGTGTGGGAGAGGCAAGCTCCCAGTCTGTAACCTCAACTTTCTCCTTGCTGGAATAAAGAATCGTATACTTTATGAATTTATACAAGCCCACTGTATACTACTCATAAAGTGAATTTATCACTATTCATCAGTAATTATACTTCATTACATCACTGATAGTATGAATTGACAAATCTTCATTCCCTAATAAAATCAGAATGCATATCACTCTAATGTGAGATATCATCAACAATAAGCATTCAAAACATTCCAGGTGACCATTAACAACATGAATTAATTTTGATACTACTAATACAAAGTCAGTATGCCACTGGTCACAATTAATAATGAAAATTAAAGAGGGATGACAGCTTTTTAAAAAGTTTTTAAAGTCAGTTTACTGAAGCATCATTTACACAGTAAAATTCATCCTTTTTAAGATATATAATTTAATGAATTTTGATAATTATATACACTCATGTAACCAACATGATAATCAAGATACAGAATATTTCTCCATCATCCCAAAAAGTTCCTTTATATTCTCCTCCCATTCCCAAAAACTGGCAACCACCAATCTGATTTCTGCCCCTAAAGTTCTGTCTTCTCCAGAATGTCATATACATGGAATTACAGAGTAGGTAGCTTTTTGTGCTGGTTTTAGCTTAGCATGCTGCTTTTGTTGTCGTTGTTTGTTTGGCTGTTTTTACCATATGGATGTACCACAATTTGTTTCTCCATTCACCAGTTGATGGACATTTGCATTATTTCCAGTTTTTGGTGGTCATGAATAAAGTGCTATAAATATTTACATACAGGTGTTTTTGCAGATGTACGTTTTTATTTCTCTTAGACAAATACCTAGGAGTTGCTATCGCTGTGTGATATGGTAAATGTATACTTTACCTTTATAAGAAACTGCCAAAGTGTTTTCCAATGTGGCTATACCATTATGCATTCCTATCAGTGATGTATCAATATTGTTCTGTATCCTTGTCAGCCCTTAGTATTGTCAGTTTTCCTAAATTTTAGCTACTGTGGTAGGTATGTAGTGGTATCTCATTGTGACTTGGATTTGCGCTGAGTATGTTTTTCATGTGCTTATTTGCCACCTATCTCTTTTTTGATGAAGCATCTGCTCAAATCTTTTGCCCATTTAAAAAAATTAGATTTTTTTTTATTATTCATTTGTAAGACTTCTTTATATGTTCTGGGTACTATTGCTTTATAAGATACATGTTTTGACAGCTTCTTTTTTATGAATTAGAAATTATAAGAATCTAAGTCACAGAATTTTTCTTCTAAACCACTATCCTCTGCACATATACTCTAATTAAGGGACGAGGAATGACTTAAACTTCCAATTTACAAACATCTTAGTGCTGCTGGAACAGAGGGCCAAGAAGTACTTAAAACCTGCTAAAACTCATGAGACTATTTTTATCTCCATTGCAAGCACCTAACAATACTAGAGCTTTAAGGAAAGCTACATCTGGAGAAATGACTGTCCTATGAACAGCTTTTGGCCCCCCAGGCTCCGCACCTCCCAAAGCCCTGTTCTGGTCCACCAGACTTCTGGAATGGTCAACAGTCGTCACACTCCATTGCTGGCCATTGTTCACTGGGAAAGGTAGGAGGCTCCCAATCCATCCCTCAGTGGAAGAGCAAATAGTGGGGCCTGTGGCTGCTTGGACATCAAAGTTGAGCAAACAGACCTGGCAGGCCCTGCCTCTCCGCCTACATATCCTGCAAATGCCATCTGAAGGAGCTTCCCCAAGGGGGTCATGACTTTCAGCTTGTCATAGCACACATCAAAGTTTGCACCACACACGAACAGGGTGCATGGGTTCGAATCAAGTCGCCCGAGAGCGGATACTCGGCCATTGTGTCCAGTTTTAATCCTGTGTTTTCCCAAGTAATTAAGCCTTCTTGCTTATGAACTTGTGACTAAGTAAAGCATCACCGAGAGGTTGTAACATCAAAGTGCCTTCCACCGTCTGTCCGTGTTTGGTAAAATTGGATTTCTTTCCCTTCTTAAAGAAAAACTAATTGAATTTAGCTGAAGGCTGTGTATATTTGCACAAGCCGGTGAAGGCTATGCTAAGTCACAGTGATCATTCTGGGACCCTGTGGCTTAGCCTTTAGCTGGACTGGGTCAGAGTGCAATATAGAATGAAACACCCAGACTCAGGCTAAACAAGTGCCTTGTGGCATGAGGCTTATAGAGGGCTCACTGTGGAGAAGGGGCCAGACCCCAATGACTGTTGCTTGAGTCAATACTATACCCAAGCTGTTACTAGGGCTGGCAAAAGGATTGTCCTAGTAGAATGTTGGTAAAGCTTTGGCAGCACGGCTACTGAAGACAATGGCCATCACATTACTCAAGTCCTTGATGTCGGCAGTCCAAGTAAGCTTCTTAAGGCAAAAGCTGTGACTGCTTATTCTCTGAATCCCTGATAGCCTAGCACATTAGCACCTGACACCACAGAGTTTTTAAATATGTTTGCTGGATATACATAATGATAATATATATTTTACATATATAAAAATATAAATATATATATAATATACAAAGATATAACTCTCTGTATCCCTTTTTTGCCCTATCAGGAAACTTCAATCTAAATTAATACTCAATTTCCCTAATTACTTAATTTACAGTAAATACAGCATGGTCCCATTCATGTTAAATTTGTACATAAACATGTATATAACAATCAATTTCTAGATAAAGAGAATTCAGGTGACTACTATTTTATATATGATTTTTACAAAAACAATAAATCTATTTTCAGAAAAGAGAATCTCTGGTTCAATCTTTATACAATTATCTCTCCTTTAACCAATATGATTTCTGATCTTGATCCAGTTTTCCCTCTCCTGTGTATATTTATATTTGTATTTTAAGTCACTTCAAACTCTTTTTGGAAATAAAAGGAGAAAATAAATTATAAATTAAATTATTGTGCATATTTTTAAAGTGTAGTTCTATAGCACTGTATAGTTTCCTACTCAAAACTAAATAAAACGTACATACAGATCTAGAAATTCATAAGACGTTAAGCTCCTTAAAGATAGAGACTATTGTATTCTATATCCCTAAAGACTTAACATATTATTAGGCAGCATTAGGGTGAAATGATTGGGCTACTCTGAGGATCTCTCTCTTGAGCTTGTGGCTGCCTACATCCTAAAGGAGGTGAAGGAGGTGAAAGTTCTCTGTTTCAGCCTTGAATCAAGGGTGTTCCCCCTCTATCTTCCCTTCATCGAAATCTAATTCAAAGGTGGTAGCATTTCAGGCCTGACCAATATGATTCTGGAAGGATTTGGAGATTGATTATATGAAAATCAGTATATTTCTAATAAGGAAAAACTTACTGGCAGATTGTGCTGGTATGGATATGATAATCCTCCAAGACTACTCATAGGGCACCTTAATAATGATGCCTACTCACCCTGACCAATGTACTCCTGGTACTCCCTTTTTAACAAGTTCTACTTTTCCTTTTTCCCATGGCACTTATCTTCTAATATATTAAATAGTTTACGTATCCATTATACTCATTGTTTATCGTCTATTCACACCTTTCTCTACCAAAGGACCACAACTAATACAGAAATAAGCTCTATGTGGGCAGGGATCTTTGTTTTTCATCAACTTTATTTCAAGTACATAGAACAGTACCTGGCAAACAGTAGGGACCAAAAAAAATTCTATGATATGAATACATAAATCCAACCCAAGAGTGTGCTATTTTCAGTAAAGATCTGTCCTCCCTGGATAGTGGAAGGAAGAGAAGGTCACAAAATGGATACTTAATTAGTCCTAGGAACCAAAGCAAGTAAATATAAGCCAACACTCTCACTTTGCTCAACAAGCATCACTGATTTGCTAACAGCTCCGGATAAAGACAGAGCAATCAGTTAAGCCAACAACTCATTAGATTCAAAGAGATGTGTCCCCAAAAGCACATCTACTAGCCATCTAATCACTAATTGACAGTATTTTTAAGCATTGTGTTGTTTCCTATTCAGTCTCAATCTTGAAAATCCTACACACAGAAGGGAACACACCTCTCCACCTCTCCTTCTTTAGCACCACTGGCTATTTCTTGCAGAGGGAAACAGCTACAAGCTGGGGGAAAAGACTGGTGCATGTGGTGAAGTACCAGTGGTGTAGAATAACACGTGTGTTTGTGTACAGAGATCTAATGGGGGCATCAGGGACTAACAACCACCATTTATAACCTGTAGTACATACATTACCTTATTTGATTCTCAAAAGAATATGGTGAGGATCTATTATGCTGCCACATTGAGTCCCCTCACATCCTTTGCTTCGAGAGTATCCCATACACACTGCTCTGAAATCACTGATCATACTATACTATGTCTTTTTACCTGCATTTGTTTTCCCCATTAGACTGCAAACTCCCCAAGGTCTCGGATTCTGCAAACACTAGCACAGGGTCTGGCTCAGGGCATATATTTACCTAATGTTCATAGAAATAATTAATTTCTGATGAAGAAACAGGCTGTCCATGGAGTTCTGAAATTCAATTAAGGCTTGGAACCAGGACTGGACTCTAGGTCTCTCAACTACGAAGCCTATTTATATCAATTTTGTTTTAAAGAATAAGTGCACCAGACATGGTGGCTCACGCCTGTAATCCCAGCACTTTGGGAGGCCAAGGCAGGTGGATCACAAGGTCAGGAGATCGATAGCATTCTGGCCAACATGGTGAAACCCCATCTCTACTAAAAATACAAAAAAATTAGCTGGGTGTGGTGGTGTGCGCCTGTAGTCCCAGCTACTCGGGAGGCTGAGGCAGCAGAATTGCTTGAACCTGGGAGGCGGAGGTTGTAGTGATCCGAGATCGCACCACTGCACTCCAGCCTGGCAACAGAGTGAGACTCCGTCTCAAAAAAAAAAAAAAAAAAAAAAAAGAAAAAGAAAAAAGAATAGGTGCTTGGAGCTAAAGAGAGCAAATCAGGGAACCGAGTGACTGAGAACAAGTCCACAACAAAGGAGCAGAGAAGAGAGACCCATCTCATGTACAGCTAAGTCTCTTAGTCAGTCTGAGGCAGTACCACCTCTATATTAAAAAATCCCAGTTACATTTGTTCTTTCACATTTATAATCCTTTCACAGGTGGCCAGTACCCCTTAAACACCCACTTGCAGAAAGAATTGAAATTGGTACCTCCAAATATCAATTTCAATGGCTGTTACTAAAGTGCCCAGCCTGCTTTCTTTGAAAGTATCCCTTTTTGGGCCGGGCGCGGTGGCTCACGCTTGTAATCCCAGCACTTTGGGAGGCCGAGGCAGGCGGATCATGAGGTCAAACCCTCTACTAAAAAACAAAAATTACTGGCTGGTGGCGGGCTATCCCACTACTGAGAGGCTGAGGCAGGAAAGGCTGAAATGTGTACTTCATCCCAGCACTTCCAGAATTATACAGACTCCAAGGCAGAAATCAGAACAGACTGCAATGGAAAGGCAGCATCAGCACTAGGCTGCTATCTGGCATCGGGAGGTAGCAGTGAGATAAAGTAAAAAACACAGATCATGGCTGGGCACAGTGGCTCATGCCTGTAATCCCAACACTTTGGTAGGCTGAGGGTGCAGGAGCACTTTGAGGCCAGGAGTTCAAGACCAACCTGGGTAGCACAGTGAGACCCCTATCTTTAAAAAAAAAAAAAAAAAAATTAGCCCAGTGTGATGGTGCATACCTGTAGTCCCAGCTACTCAGGAGGGTGAGGTGGGTGGATCACTTGAACCCAGGAGGCCAGGGCTGCAGCGAGCCATAGATCGTGCCACTGCACTCCAGCCTGGGTGACGAAGCAAGACTGTATCTCAAAAAAACCCCAAAACCCAAAAACACAGACCTTTCAGGCAGCCAGACCAGGTTCTAAATCCTGTCCATGTGACACAAATAAATCACTTTATCTCTCTGGGTTTCAGTTTTCTGAGCTACAAAATGAGCATAATATATATTTTGTGGAGTGATTGTGAGAATTAGATAACTCGCTACACAAAGTAAACTATTTTAATCTTTATACAATAGCTACAACTCTGATAGGATGGAGGAGGGGGCAGGAAAATAGCACAGCCTCCAATGGGAGGGAAAGAAGTCCCCCATCTTTCTTAGTTTCCATCAGAACCTCCAAAGAAAAAGCCCTTGGAGGAGCACTCACTGGGGACAGTAACTGCAGACTTCTCAAGATCAACAGACGGTAGGTAACAGAACATGACAATAACTTGCACCTATACACACAACCACTTACAACAGGCTTCCAAACATTTGGTTGCTACAATAATGCAAATGACTTGCCTAAGGTCACAAAGCCAATGACTGAGGGAGCTGGGATTCAAGCCTACATCTTTCTGGTCCACTGCTACTATACAGTCCAAAGCACCAGGTGAAGTCCAGTACCTCAGTCTGAATCTATCTTCCTGCCTCTGGAAAAGACAGCAGGGAGGCACACCAGGTGTGAGAGTGCTCAGGAGCACAGTCTGCAGAGATCTGCCTAAAGGAGCCCCTTGTGGAAGGAGGTCTCTCACCTGTTGTTTCGGTTGATGGCTGCCACCATGAGTGCTGTCCAGCCAAGTCTGTGCTTTGCATTGACATCTGCACCTTCTGACAACAGCCTAAAACAAGACAGAGGAGTATTTTCAGTGTATGGCTTATCACGGATGTAAAAGTAGAAACAACCGTAGAAGAAATGACACAGTCAACAAACAGAGGCTGAATGAGTCAGGAAATAGAGGCCTTTGAGGACTACATTCCCAATCTCAGCTCCTCTGGCCATTCTGTCCCATCAAGGCTTCCCCTACCTCTCTCCTTCCCTTAAATCAGTCTGTCCCCCTTGTTATCTTCCAAACCCTTTGAGAAAAGAATGGCGCCTCCCTATCTTAATACTCTGACACTCTCACTCCCTTGGTCCAGAATGCTGTCTCCCTGCTCCTTTGCCTATTTGAATTCTCCTCTCATGGTATTTAATACAATTCTTGTGGCTTGTGGACTCCTGAGAAAGAAGCCTTCCTTAACTCATCCAATCCACAGCTCTTCCTTCCTTAATTTCCCAATGCTAGGAACAGAATGCCTGATGACATGTCTTATCTAGGTAGTTCTCAGTTCACAAAATGATCATATTCCTCAAGTTTATCTGTATTGTGGTTGTTTGGAAATTGAAAATCCTTCAACCCAAGGAAAGATGGATACAATAGATTAGGTTCCTAGGAGAGTCCACGCAGACCCTACCAGAATCTATATGCCAGTGCCTAACACATTGTAGAAGCTCAATAATTGTTAAATAAATTAACAAACCAGAATTTAAAGTATCCCACTAAAAGTCTGAATTTTTGCTCCCAAGACAGGAGGACCAACAATGTAGGGGTGGGTAAATAGAATGAACTCTTACTGAGCACCTTCTACAAGCAGGAACTACCCCAGGTACTTTACATTCATGATTCCATGTACTCTTGAAACCACCTAAGGAGCTAAGAGTAATCGCCTCTTTTCAGGGATAAGGTAACAGGCTCACTGAGGTGAAATGACTTGCTTAAGGTCACACAGCTAGTTAAGGGGCAGTGCAGTGACTGGTTGGCAGTGACCCTACAGCCAGGCTCCTTCTCACCTCTCCACCCTTCCTCCAGACAGAACCTGGCTCTAGATAACATGAAAGACAAACACTACACTGATGTCAGTGAATCGGTATGACATGCACTTGGTCCCCTGCTAGATTCTGGATGAGGGTGAGGAGAAGACATGGCTCGAGACAGCATATCAAAGAACACAGTGCCAAGAAAGGGAGGAGGGGTTTGGGAAGCTAGGAGGCTGTTTTTCAGTGGGGTCTAGCCAAAGGGCAGAGAGTCTAAAGGCTTGGGTTTGAGTCCTAGCACCATTCTTGTGCCACAATCTATAGTAAATGTCCCTACAGACCAAGTCAAATAAAATCTCTGTGTTGCAGATGTTAGCAGGTAACTAAGGCTTGAGAGGATGACGAGAAACATGTACTAAGGCTTCTCTCAAATACTTTCAAAGGCACTGTCAAAGCCCAAGGCCGAGACAGACCACAGAACTGCACATCTCATGAGTGCTATGAATGGGACTATGGGTTGCAGGTGCATTACAACGAAACTTAACCCAGTCTCAGTGGCCAAAAAGGCCTCTCTGAGGAGGCGCTGATAAAGGGGAACTGGCCAAACAAAAGGGGGTGAGGGAGGGGAAGGAGTGTTCCAGGTAGAGGCAGTACTCTTCACCTGGAGCAGGCACGGGGTAAATGAGACCCCCTAAGAGGTCTGGTATGACTGGGGTACAACATGCGAGGCGAGAGTATTAAGAGAGGTTAGGAAACCTTCCTTTCTTACCTCTAGTTTGGAGGATTTATTCTGGTGAAGGTCTCTCACTATATTTAATGTTAAACTTCTTTTATGCAGAAACAATTTTCTATGGCCAAGAATGTTAAAGAAGCTAAGAACCCTGTCTAATTTACAAAATCTCTTCTCCTTGTTTAGCAGGCCACGTGATATGGTAGAGAGCACATGGTTCTGATCCTAACTATGATCCTGATGGGATGGCCTCGCTTCTCTGACCCTCAGTCCAAAAGGCTAGAAAATCAGGATAGGCTGAAGAAAATCAGAGGCTTCTGAGGGAACAAATTTGAATTGTGTCTTGAAGAAGGGGAAGAGTTTAGAGAAGCGGAAGGAAGTGCACGTCAATCAAGGCAAGAAACAGGATATGACTGCGAAGCAGGAAAGGAACATTCAGAGACCATCAGGCAGCTCCATCTGGGTGACAGTTCACAGCAGAGAAACAGACAGCTGCTGAGGCATGCAGAGCCAACACAAGGCCTTGAATGTCAGACTAGGAGGCTAAGGCAGTAGGCATAAACCTTTCTGAGCTATGGGCTCTTTTGTGACTACGATCAAATTTCTTCCAGAAAAGCTCATAAGAGCATACACTCTCAAAAACATTTTTTTTACATATAATGATCAGGTGTTTGCAGCCCCCATGAAATCAGTAATGGACCCTAGGATAAAAGCTCAGTCTAAAGGTTTGACAGATTCCTGGCGTGCACGCTACTGTCCTGCGCTCCCACGTCTAAGAGGGATATCACACATCTCTCCCAGCAGCTCTCGCTGTGGAGCCTTTGAAAGAGCCTCAGAATCCTTTTCAAGGCCAGGCATGGTGGCTCACACTTGTAATCCCAGCACTTTAGGAGGCCGAGGCAGGTGGATCATGAGGTCAGGAGATCGAGACCATCCTGGCTAACACGGTGAAATCCCGTCTCTACTAAAAATACAAAAAATTAGCTAGGCGTGGTGGCAAGCACTTGTAGTCCCAGCTACTCAGGAGGCTGAGGCAGGAGAATGGTGTGAACCTGGGAGGCGGAGCTTGCAGTGAGCTGAGATCACGCCACTGCACTCCAGCCCGGGCGATAGAGTGAGACTGTCTCAAAAAAAACAAAAGAATCTTCTTCAAAATACGTTCCAATCAGCCACCATCAATCCACTGAAGTTAGCAACAGAGAGAAAACCTACTTGCCCTTCCTTAGCTTCCCACCAAAGGCAGTGAGGTTGTCATTCAAGGTTTTGGGGCAAAAGAAATTATAAAATTAACCTAACCACTAAGCAGGCTGAATTTAAAGGGCAGAGGGTACAAAATGGGGATACGAAGACCAGTTTGGAGGCATAATACGACCTTGAGAGAGGAGCTTGGGCAGAAAAATGAGAAAGGAGGGTGTAGCTAGGATAAACTCGGAGTGACCAAAATCCGTCATGCCTCCAAAGGAACAATGACCCATGTTCCCCTGCCTGGACCCTGAAAATTGTGGAAGCAGCACTGCTCTAGAGGTAGGGCTGAAGAAAGAAGATTGAAATGCCTCCTCCTACTGCCCCTGAAGGGCTGAGTGCAGTCTAATAAAAAAAGAAATGGATGAATAAAGGGCGTTGGAGTAAGTCAGACCTTGATTTGAATTCTGATTCAGCTAGATAACTCTAAGCAAATCAAGGCTAATTTTCAGTCTTCTGACCTCTAGGATAATATCTCTAAGTTGCAAGATCCCAGCCTTGGCATATAGCAGGTATTCAATACAGATCCTACTGTCCTATCTCACTTCCATCATTTTGATGGAACAAAGTGTTGCACTCTCAAGCTGGTAGTGGCAGGTTGGCCAATACCCAGGGATTCTAAGATGGGATCACACAGGATGACCTGGATAATTCAGCAAGGCTGGCTCTAGGCACTTTGTTCATTCATTCAGCAAACATGTGCACACACCCACTCTGTGCCCAGCCTCTTGCTGGCTACTGGGGAGTAGACAGAGAGAGAGGTTCTTGCTTTCCAAGACCTGATCTATCTCTACCAGGCAAGATCTATCTCTTCTTTTCCTTCCCTCCTTCCTTCTTTTATAAATACATATGCATGGGTGTGTGTAGGTACGTGTGTGTCTAGGTGTATAAAATTCTGCTTACAACTTTTTTCACAGAAAATTCTGTTTTAAGTATGCTCATATTGCTAAGTATGCAATAACTCCATTGTTTTTAACTGTTGCATAACTCCCCATGGGGTGTGTCCACATTTTCTTTCTCTGCTCTCCCAGGCATATCCGCCCGGGGAGCCTCTATCTCCCAGCCACCAAAAACAATGCTCACAGAACATCCTCTCCCATGTCCCCTTTTGGACCTATGTGAGCATTTCCCTGTGGCATGTACTTGGAGTGAGATCACTGGGTCCTAGAGTATGTGCACAGTTGATTTGACTAAATAGTGCCAAGGTCCTCTTCTGAATAGCTGCCCCATTGATCCTTCCACAAGCAGGACAGAGGTGTGCCTGTGTATCCCTCTTCCTGTCAACACTTGGCCATAGCCAGCTTTCTAATCATTGCCAGTCTAATGGGTGGGTGTAAAGGGCTATTATATTATTGTTTTATTTTGCATGTCTCTGATCACTAACAATTTTGAGCTATTTGTTACATGCATGTTTGCATTTTGGGATTTTCTCTTCTGTACATTGCAGGGTTTTCTATTTTAAGAGAAAGAACTGCTGGAAGAGGCACTTCTCTAAACCTGCTATCATTTCAATGAAAGAACATACGGGAAAGTCAGGAGACTTGGGTTCTAGCTCTAGCTCTGCCACCTACTATTCTAACGTCCTAAAGGAAGGCACATCATCTGGCTAAGCTTTGTCTCTTCATAGGTCCAATGAGGATCACAATCCTCCCAGTGTCACAGGAGTTTTAGGAGGCAGCACTGAAATATGAAAGAAAGGGCTCTACAAACCTGAGGGGCCATTCAGAGGAGGAAATCTTGGTGTTCTTCAGTGAGACTCCAGCTTTCAGCCCTGCCCAGCTTCTTGACTGAGCATCATTCTTTGCAGTCTCTTGGGGCTGAGGTGTAATGGAAAAAAAGCAATGACCCTGGAGTCCAAAGGCTGGAGTTCAGATTCTAGCTCTGTCACTTACTAGCTGTGAAATGGAAGATATTAATCCCTCTTGTGCAAGGTGGTCATAAGGATTAAAACAGAACTTCGTAAGGAGTGGTGGCACCTGGTAGATCAAGAAAGGACCGGGCTGGGTGCAGTGGCTCATGCCTGTAATCCCAACACTTTGGGAGGCCAAGGTGAGTGGATCATGAGGTCAGGAGATCGAGACCATCCTGGCTAACACAGTGAAACCGTGGCACACACCTGTAATCCCAGTTACTTGGGAGGCTGAGGCAGGAGAATCGCTTGAACCCAGGAGGCGGAGGTTGCAGTGAGCCAAGATCGCGCCACTGCACTCCAGCCCGGGTGACAGGGCAAGACTCTGTCTCAAAAAAAAAGAAAATACCACAAGAGAACCCAACCACAAATAACTCTGAAAGAGCTGGGTAGGCCACTGCCCTGCCTCCCCTCAGTGCAGAGCAGCCCAGAAAGTTGGGATTTTACAAACCAGGTCTCCTGCATTTCACTGTGTTGCTTTGCAAGTGAATGCACAGTGGGCAGTCATTTCAAAGTCCTGGGCCAGCTAGGGGGCAGGCTGCCCGCTGAGAGCAGCTGAAAGGGCCTTTGAGGCCTGAGAAAACCACCCTTGCTCTCCCCTGTGATTTTCACCAATGGGCAAAATGTGACAAGTGAATTAATCTCTTTTAAAAAGAGCAATGCTTGTGACAGACTATGGTGTCTCTGAAAAGGTTAGGATTCCATCATCCCTGAGATGATGAGTAGAATGCTTAATGCAGGCTGCCACTCAGGGCAGAACAGCCTGTGTCCAGGGGCTAGGGAGGCAGGGTGGGCATACTGGGCCTTTCTGGGCTCACTCCAGACTTGTGGAAGGCCCTTCCCTAATGAACTAGGTCTCCTGCTTGGCAGGGCAGCAGTAGGTGACCCCTATCTGGGGATTGCCCAGGGTAGTAGACACACAGTAGACCAAATCAGAAGTCCAGAGTTGAAGCCAGGCGTGGTGGTTCACACCTGTAATCCCAGCACTTTGAGAGGCCGAGGCGGACAGATCACCTGAGGTCAGGAGTTCGAGACCAGCCCAGCCAACAAGGCGAAACCCCATCTCTACTAAAAATACAAAAATTAGCCAGGTGTGGTGTCGGGCACCTGTAATCCCAGCTACTCGGGTGGCTGACATATAAGAATCACTTGAACTCGGGAGGCAGAGGTTGCAGAGGGCTGAGATTATGCTACTGCACTCCAGCCTGGGCAACAGAGAGAGGCTCCATCTCAAAAAAAAAAAAAAAAAAAAAAAAAAAAAGGTCCAGAGTTGAATCCAAGCTCTTGCACAACTCTCAGGCAGTAGAGTGGGTCAGAAAAATCAGCAGCAAAGATCTCGTTTCAAATCCAGGTTCTGGGGGCCGGACGCGGTGGCTCACACCTGTAATCCCAGCACTTTGGAAAACGGAGGCAGGTGGATTACCTGGGGTTGGGAGTTCGAGATCAGCCTGGCTAACAAGGTGAAACCCTGTCTCTACTAAATATACAAAATTAGCTGGGCGTGGTGGCACACGCCTGTAATCCCAGCTACTCTGGAGGCTGAGGCAGGAGAAAAGCTTGAACCCGGGTGGCGGAGGTTGCAGTGAGCCAGGATCATGCCACTGCACTCCAACCTGGGTGACAGTGAGACTCTGTATCAAAAAAAAAAAAAAAAAAAAAAATCCAGGCTCTGGCGGGTGGATCACCTGAGGTCAGGAGTTTGAGACCAGCCTGACCAACATGGTAAAACCCTGTTTCTATTAAAAATATAAAAAATTAGCCTGGCAATGGTGGCCGGTACCTGTAATCCAAGCGATTCAGGAGGCTGAAGCAGGAGAATCACTTGAGCCCAGGAGGCAGAGGTTGCAGTAAGCCAAGATCACACCACTGTACTCCAGGCTAGGCAACAAGAGCAGAACTCCATCTCAAAACAAAACAAAACAAACAAAAAAACAAATCCAGGCTCTGTTACTTACTAGGTGAGGAGTGTTGGATGAGTGAATGACTTAGCCTCTCTGAATCTCAACTGCTTCCTTCATTTACATGATAGCTCCTGCTCTCTAAGCCTGTTTCTGCATCTGTTAAAAAAAAATGGAGAGCACCTCACCAACCCTACTATATATGTCATATAGGGGTGCTATGAAGAGACAGTGAGACAAAATACGTAAAAATACTTGGGATGCAATAAAGCACTGTACAAAATAGCATAAGAAGAGCTTATACTATTCTTATCACTTTCCAATTCGTGTTCACTCGATTTTAAAGAAGTGATAGAGTAACTAGGATGGTACATTAAAAGGTATACACAGAACTTGGAACATAGTATGTGCTCAGAATTACTGGAGGATAGATAAATGAACTGTCTAAAATTCCCAGGCAAGGGCAGCGGCAGGAAAGGGAAGGTTCCCTAGCCCAAGAGCTGAAGATTACCACAGGAGAAGGACAAATCAGTCGGGAAAAACATAGCCTGCTCCCATCCATCAGTGATCTTGGAGAGTCCAGCAGGCTAAAGACCAAAGAGGTAACAGCTATTACCACTGATTGGGGAAGGGGCAATGAAGCAGTCAAGCTTTCTCTTTCTGCTGTGAGTGCCTCTGTATTGTTTGAAGTTGTGTTGTTTTTATAACAATGACCATACTATTATTCTTTTTTAAAATAAAACTTTCTTAGGAAAAAAAAAAATCCTATACTTTAAGAAGCCTTCCCTAAGATGGTCTTGTTGCCACCACAATCCCCTGTGCTAACCCGTATCAATGTAGTTATCATACTGTCCACAGGTCTAACTTCCCCAGTAGGCAGCATGTCCTTCTAGAAACAAGGACTTGCCTTCATCTCTCTGCTCCAGGTGCCTGCCATGGCAGTTGGCACACCACAAAGCTCGGGGTCTGAATGAATGAATGTCTACAGCACTTACCTATATTAACTTCTCACCAATACTTCTGTCTGGTGCTGGAAGTTACCTGTTTTATAACTGTATGCTTGCCTTTTTCAAAGAACTTAGGCTTCTATGTATACGTAGGAGGGTGTGGGTGCAGCTTCTCAGTCTCAGGGCTGAGGACATTTGTGGATAAAGGCCTAGAGGCTAGAGGTCACAAATTCCAGTCATGGTTCTATCACTTACTAGCTATGTGACCACAATAAATGTCTTTGTCATCCTTACTTTTATCTACAGTAAAAGAAGGAAATTAAGTGAAATTATTTCTGAAGTCCCTACCAGCTCTATAATGTTATAATTCTAAATATGTGCAGCATCAAAATGAAAACTGAGTAGATTCCTAGCAGACACTGCACTCAGCAAGACTTCTAACGAAAAGATAACTCCCCAGGCTCTGTTTGTAGGACGGAGAGAAAGAGTCCCAGTAAGGGACACAGGGGCAGCTTTGAGTTATTCTGGCTAACTAGCTCTTCTACTCAGAGGAGGGAGGTACCACTTGATTTTTCTTCCTTTCTTTAGGACCAATCAATACAAAGCGGCCACTGAACTTCAATGATGCATTGTTCCAAGTGATTTCCGGATCCTTCACATGAACCAGCCCTCAGCTGCAGCTGGGGAGGGGCTGAAGGGTAGGGAGCCCTATCCCACCTGCATCAGAGGCCTGGAAGCACTGAGCCATGCAGACCCAATCATGATTGCTATCTGGGCAACAGGGCCCTGGCTGGAGCCTCACAGAAGGCCCTGTTTACAGTAATAACAGCACCAGGCCCTGCTGTCTGAGCAGAGGCAAGGTGCCTGGGGCCAGAATCCCCAGGCAGCCTCCATCTGTGCCTTATCTACTCTGCCAGCCAGGGCTGGGAGGGGCAGGGCAAGGGAGTAAAGGCTGCTTATAGACCCCTCAAGCCTGGGACAGCAGACTTCAGGCAGGGTCTTGGTGTCTCAACTCCATAGACAAGGCCTCTCCAGCAACTTCTGCATTTGCTACTTGAACTCAGCACCCTTCTCCAAGGCCTAGCTGGGTACCCTTCCATGAGGAAGCTCTCCAGATGCTCTCACTTCCAGTGAGATGGCCCACCAAGCATTCTTTCATGCCTGGAGAACTCCAAGGGAGTGAGGGTAGTGATGGAGGGGAGAGGCTGGCAGGTATGCAGTACCTACCACAAATGCAAGTGTACTGTGGAATGTGTCTGCATGTTTCATAACTGGCTATTTCCTATCACAGAAAACTTTAAAATTTCTGAACTTAAAGAATGATCTGCAGAGATTAATCAGTCCAAATCTTCCTTTTACACACATAGATAGGGAGGCTCAGAAAGCATCCCCTTTGGAAAAGACTGATCTATATATGAGCCTGCCTCTGTCTGTCTCTTCCAGGCTGTGTGACTGTGGGCAGATCACACTACCCTCTCTGAACCTCAGTCATCTCACCCTATCAGCCTGCCAGCCCTACCTAACATGGGTGCTGAGATGACCAAAGGAAATAATGTTTGTGAGGGCACTTACATTTTCCAAATCTTAGTTGCTATTATCACAATTGTTATGTTTGTTGAGGCACACAGTGGAGGAGCTGAATCACAACCTCAGTGAATACTTGCTGGATCAAATGAAAAAAGTGTAACACTCGGTGATCATTCTTTGCCCCATCTCTCTTACAGAAACTTGGCCCACATTAAAGTGCTTAGATTATTTTTTAACTTTTTATTTTGAAATAATTTCAAACTTATAGAACAGTTACAAAAATCACACACACACACACAAACCCCTTCAAACAGCCTTCATGCCGGGTGCGGTGGCTCAGGCCTGTAATCCCAGCACTTTGGGAGGCCAAGGCAGGCGGATCACCTAAGGTTGGGAGTTCGAGACCAGCCTGACCAACATAGTGAAACCCCGTCTCTACTAAAAAATACAAAATTAGCCTGGCATGGTGGCACATGCCTATAATCCCAGCTACTCGGGAGGCTGAGGCAGGAGAATCGCTTGAACCCAGGAGGCAGAGGTGGCAGTGAGCCAAGATTGCGGCACTGCACTCCAGCTCGGGTGACAGGGCAAGACTCTGTCTCAAAAAAAAATGAAACAAACAAATAAATAAATAGCCTTCACTCATATCCTGTTTACATTTTGTTTCATTTGCTTTTCTATTCCTTTTCTATTTTTTTGCTGGACTATATGAGAATTAATTTCAGATACTATGCCCCTTTACTCCCAAATACTTCATCGAGCATATACCAGATGCATTGGTACATGCATCTGGTACCTAGTACCACAGCATTCTCTTACAGAACCACCAACTAATGATGACAAAATTCAGAACATTTAACATTGATATACTATTTTTATCTAATATATAGCCCATATTCAAATTTCTTCAATTATCCCAATATTCATTATAGCAATCTCCCCCTATGATCCAGATGCAAGCCAGGATCAATATCAGGACCAAACACTGCATATGTTTCAATTTCATCTAGGATAGTTCTTCAACCTTTCTTTGATTTTCATGATATTGACATTTTTTGCAGAGTAAGGCTAGTTTGTTTGTAGAATACCCTTCAATGTGGATAACAATTTTTGAGGTACTACTTATTATGCATCCATTCATTCCATAAACTCTTCCTAAGGACTGGTTATTACAGGACTCTGAGCAGGGCACTCAGGGTACTGTGATGAATTCTGTGGTATCCTTGCCTTCAAAGCATTCACTGGACAGCTACACACTGGGCAAACAGCTAAAATACAAGCAAGGACCCTAGAGGAAGGTGCCATGAGAGTACAGATCAGAGCAAGAGAGCCACAAGGATGACTTCCTAGAGGCAGAGTGTGCCACAAAGGATGGGCCAGAAGCACAGATTCCCAGAGTGACCTTCTGGGATCCTCTATGGCAAACATCTTTGCTTCCCCAGGCAGTGTGTGCCAAGGCTGAGACTGCATAAAACACGAAAGTCCAACAATACAAGGCCATAAACAGGAGGGAGTGGCCCAAAGCAACTTCATCTGGGTACCCCTGCCCAGAGCTATTAATATATGCATTTCCCAGAGAGTCAGCAGCTGCCGTGGTGAGAAGGAAAGGCGTGTGCAGGACCTGAGGTGTGGGAAAGGGTCATAGGCGCCACCTACTGGCCCCACAGCAGGCCTCCTGGCTGGCTGCCAGGAAACCTGTCACACTACAGCAGTGAGACACAAAAGTGGTTCAAACTTCTCAAACAGTGAAACAGTGTTGGTACTTGAGCCACCTTTTGTGAAGTTCAGGAATCCCACAAAATTTCCAGTAAAGTAGAGACAGTGAAAAGCCAACCATAAAACCTGGCCTCTTCAGGCAAAAGTGTGGCCTTCACTCACTCAACAAAACTGAAGTAACATCTCCAAGCCAGCCTCTGTGCTGGGCATTGACAGACACCGAAATCAATCAGACATGAATCTTGCCTACAAGGAGCTCTTATTCTGAGCTGGAGGAGGGAAAATGAAACAAGCGCACAAATAAGCGCACTAAGTATCACAGGTGCTCAGAGATGTTTACACAGGCTCAGGGAGCACAACTCACTGCCTTGCAAAGCTCTTGAATGATGGAGTTCAAAACAGCTCACATTTCTTGAGCTGCCTACTACGCAACAGATACTTGACATTTATGATCTCATTTGATCCTCTGAAAGAAGCCCAAGTCTTACAGAGTGTAAATGACTGATTAAGATTACAAGGCCAGGCTGGGCACGGTGGTTCACGCCTGTAATCCCAGCACTTTGGGAGGCTGAGGCAGGTGGATCACAAGGTCAGAGGTTGAAGACCAGCCTGACCAACATGGTGAAACCCCATCTCTACTAAAAATACAAAAATTAGCCAGGCGTGGCTGGGCGCGGTGGCTCACGCCTGTAATCCCAGCACTTTGGGAGGCTGAGGCGGGCGGATCACGAGGTCAGGAGATCGAGAAATCCTCTACTAAAAAAAAAAAACAAAAATTACCGGGCGAGGTGGGGGCCTGTATCTCACTACTTGGAGGCTGAGGCAGGAAAGAAAATAGCCAGACGTGGTGGCAGGCACCTGTAATCCCAGCTACTCAGGAGGCTGAGGCAGGAGAATCACTTGAACCCAGGAGGTGTAGGTTGCAGTAAGCTGAGATCGTGCCACTGCACTCCAGCCTGGCGACAGAGCGAGACTCCGTCTCAAAAAAAGGAAAAAAAAAGATTACAAGGCCAATAAGTAGCAGCTGGGGATGGGGCCCAAGCTCTATGGAGCCACACTGCCTTCCAGGGCTCATATGCCAAATTCTTCCCTTCTTTCCCAGATTTAGCATGCGTCAGCACACCATAGTTGTCTGATGGGACCAATCAGCTGACAGAAAATAAGGAAAAACCTCAAGTGGAAAGGAGTTTACTTGAGGGGTGAAGATACTTTCTGTTTAGTCCTGCTTCCTAGAACCTTCTCTCTTGGAAGTTCCAGTTCCTTCTAGTCTCATGCTGAGAACGTTCCAAGCCTATCCTTTCTTCTTTCCGGTAGTCTCCATACTACCACCACTACTTTCACATAGTACATATTCACATTTCAAATATTACAAATTCACAAGCAAATACAAAGCCTTAAAGTATCCTTACCTTTAGGTTAAAACAAGCTCTGCAAACAAATCCAATCAAAGGGTTACAGGACATAAGAAGCCATGAATCTCAGAAGGCTGGGCCGATTACAAGCTTAACAGAACCTAGGAGTGTAATGCAGCTGCCAAGAAAGCCAATGCAAGGTCGGGCCATATTAATAGAAGTATAAAATCTTTAACAAAGGGGATAGTTGCCCTGCTCCTCACAATAATGGTCATGCCACACTGGAATTCAGAGAGGGCACCAAAACTTTGTGGCTGTTTGATTTTAAAATGACTAAGATGAGGAGGAGACTTCAAACCACAGTTTAAGGAACCAAGGCTCATATAGCTTGGAGTTCTGTCTCCTAAGAGTTAAAAATCTGGAACAGGAAAAGGAAGCCATGTAGTCCTAGAAGACAGAGCTGGGACCAAATGAGGGGAGTTGCAAAGGGAGCTAACACATAATGACAGCCCGTCATGTGCCAAGTGCTATGCCAGGTGCTTTCACACTATTATTTCAGAGCTCATCAGAAGATATAACTGTTTTCTACTACTAATTACAAATTGTCTTTACTTACATTACTCCAACTGCCCAGAAAGTCTTTCTGCAAAGCTCCTTGTATACAAATACTACCTATCTCTAGACCCAAACTAAAGGCAACCTTGTCTGTGAAGTCCTAACTTTTCACCTGTACTAATTACAATTCTCTTCCAGACTGCAAGTTCCTTGAAAGACAGAGGTCATCATGACATATTTTTCTCCTCCTCAATGCCTAATAAGACATCGCTCATAACAGGCCTTAAGAATGAATAAATGCCAAAGAATGGCTGGGCGCGGTGGCTCACACCTGTAACTTCAGCATTTTGGGAGGCTGAGGCAGGCAGATCACCTGAGGTCTGGAGTTCGAGACCAGCCTGGCCAACATAGTGAAACCCCGTCTCTAGTAAAAATACAAAAATTAGCCAGGCATGGTGGCACGTGCCTGTAATCCCAGCTACTTGGGAGGCTGAGTCAGAAGAATCACTTGAACCTGGGAGGCAGAGGTTGGATTGAGCCAAGATCGCGCCACTGCATTCCGGCCTGGATGACAGAGCAAGACACCATCTCAAAAAAAAAAAAAAAAAAAAGAAAAAAGAATGAATAAATGCCAAAGAAGATACAGAAATGGCCAATAAGCACATAAAAAGATGCTCACATCATTAGCCATTAGGGAAATGCAAATCGAAACCACAATGAGATACTACTCCACACACCAGGTTGGCTGTAAGTGATGACAACATTGATGACAATAATTGTTGGTGAGGATGTGGAAAAGGTAGAACCCTCACACATTGCTTTTGAGAATGTAAAATGGTGAAGCCACCCTGGAAAACGGTTGGGCAGTTCCTCAAAATGTTAAATGTACAATTACTCTATGGCCCAGCAATTCCACTCCTAGGCATACACTGAAGAGACATGAAAACATACATTCACATAGAAATCTGTACGCGAATGTTCATAGCAGCATTATTCATAATAGCTAAAAAGTGGAAACACAAATGTCCATCAACTGACAAATGACATCTTGTATGGATGTACATCCAATAAAATGTAGTACATCCATACAGGGAATATTATTCAACCACGAAAAGGAATAAAGTACTGATACACGCTACAACACAGATGAACCTTGAAAACATTAAGCTCAGTGAAAGAAGCCAGACACAAAAGGCCACATATTGTATAATTCCATTTATATGAAATATTCAGAACAGGCAAATCCAGAAATAGAAAGCAGATTAGTGGTTGTAACGTCTAGGGGGAGAGGAGAATGGGGAGTAACTACTATTGGAACCAGAGTTTTCTGAGGGTCTGGGGTTGGGTGGGAGAGTGATAAAATATTCTGGAATTAGTGGTACTGGTTGCACAATCTTATAAATGTTCTAAAATCCACTAAATTGTATATTTTTAAAGGTTGAATTTTATGGTATGTGAATTATACTTCAAAAGAAAAAAGAATGAATATATATTCAATCAGAATCTGCCTATTCTTCAGGAGGCAGAGAGTGCCTCATACCTAGCGGCACCCAAAGAGGGCTGGATGTTGACCATCACAGAAGCTAAAGTGGGGACCTGAATACTGGAAAGGAAATCAGGCTGGAGACAAAAGTGCCTGAGATCCTGTCTGACCCATCTAGGGGTTGTGACTGAGCCCCTGATGTGCCCTGGGAAGGATCCTGCCCCTCCCCACCCCTGCTGGACTCTGAGCCCCAGGGAATTCTGGGGGCCTCCTTCAATTGTTTGTGCTTTACATCCCGCCCCAGTACACTGTCCATCTGCAAAGGCTGGTCAAACACACAGGCTTCGCAGGAGGCCTGGGTGCTATCCCTTCAAACAAAAGGGCATTGAGATGGAAGCCTCAGCCTAGCCTCAAAGAGGATTCTTATGCAGCCTTCCTGAGCCTTCCATCCACATGAATGGAGGATCCTGGAGACCAGTCAGCCTGCCCAGCTGCTACCTAGGGGGCTGTGCTCTCCTGCTGGTTAGCCTTTGGAGAATAAACAAGGTTTCCATCAACCAATCAATCAACGGGCCAGACTCCATCTGTACCATGTGTCTTCTGAGTGCCAGCCAGCCTTGTGTGACTTACTACGGTGAAGGCAGGAGAAGGAGGTGCCATACACCTTGCTGTGACAGGGCTCACAGCCTAGGTCAGGAGAAATACATAAGAAGCAACTGGAGAGAAAAGCAAAGAGATGAATCAGTAAACATGACACACCAATGGTGTGAGGCAGGTCAATTATCATCCCTACTTTGCAGATGAAGAATCTAAGGTTAAAGAGGTTAGACAACTTTTCCAAGGTCAAAGAACTAACCAATGGTCACAGCTGGGATTCAAGCCTTGTTTTGTCAGACTCCAAAGTCCTCACCACTGCTTCCTGTTAATGATAAGAAATCCACTTGAAGGCCAGATGCAGTGGCTCATGCCTGTAATCCCAGCACTTTGGGAGGCTGAGGCGGGAGGATCACAAAGTCAGGAGTTCAAGACCAGCCTGGCCAACATGGCGAAACCCCGTCTCTACTAAAAATACAAAAATTAGCCAGGTGTAGTGGCACACGCCTGTAATCCCAGCTACGCCGGAGGCTGAGCCAGGAGAATCGCCTGAACCCAGGAGTCAGAGGTTGCAGTGAGCTGAGATCGTACCACTGCACTCCACCCTGGGTGACAGAGTGAGACTCCATCTCCAAAAAAAAAAGAAAAGAAAAGAAATCCACTTGTATCTGCATCCATTGACAGAATCACAGGAGAGGACGACTGATTGCCTTAGAAGGACTTTGGGCCTAGGGTTCTCTTGCTCAGAAGGGAGGAACACAAAGGAGGCAGGACACAGAAGAGGCTCAAAGTTCAGAAAGTGAAATTTTCTGAGGTTTTTTCAAAAAGGCAGAGACAGAACAGGAACTATAAGGCAAGCAGCTTAAGTGAATATTAGAAGCCCAGTAACACACTGGCTTGATTGTTTTCAATATTCTTGGATTTATCTCTGTTTCTCAGTTTCCAGGAAAATTCCTTGGGAGAAAAATTCCAATTGGTTCTGGTGGTGCTGACATGAATTGCGTTATGATTTTAATTAAGCTGGGATTTTAGAGGAGAGATAGCACTTGGGCCACAGAAATGATGGTAGGGAGGCAGAGCCTGACAATTGCCCCTGCTGTTAGGCCCTGAGAGATTACAGCTTTGTGGCCTACACTGCCTCAAGGGGCAGGACCATGCCCAAGATGATGCCTGGCACATACAAGCAGGAAGGCACTCACGTTAGTTCATGTTCCTCAGCCATCAGAATGGCTGCTGATCATATCGATCCCCTCTCAACCCATCTCAGCTGCCACTGCCGTAAAAATAAAGACAAAACTTCTTCATGTGGCCTCTGATGCCCTGTAGGGTCTGCTTGTTCTAGGCTCCTGGCACCTTCCTCTAGCTGGAGTACCACTGGCCTTTTTCAGTCCTTCACACTGGCCTTGCTTCCTCCTCCTGCAGGATTCTTGTAAATAAAAGTTCCTTGTGCTAGAGAGCTCTTCCCAACCTTTTCCACCTAGATAAACTCTTCCTTATCCTTCACTTCCAAGCTCAAGCTTCCTCTGACCAGGGGAAATCTGGCTGTCACAGGCTCTCTGTGTCCTTCCTGTGCAGCATTTGTACTAGTAATTTCGCATTTGTAGGATTCATGTCTGACAAGGCTTTGAGCTCCATGAGGCAAGTCCTGTACATGTCTGACTACTGATCTACCAAGCACAGTGCCACACATAGTAGGCACTATTTGTTTAATGAATACACGATTGAACTACTTCATTTTTGTTTGTCTTCTGTTTATAGGTTTATTATGACTGTAATAGCTACACAGTTTGCTTAACTTTTTATCATTTACAAAACACTTTTAGGCAGGCGTGGTGGCTCACACCTGTAATCCCAGCACTTTGGGAGGCCAAGGCAGGAGGATTGCTTGAGCCCAGGAGTTCAAGACCAGCCTGTGCAACATGACAAGATCTTGTCTCAATTAAATAAACAAACAAACAAAAACACAAAACACTTTCAATGGCTGGGCATGGTGGCTCACGCCTGTAATTCCAGCACTTTAGGAGGCCGAGGTGGGTGGATCAAGAGGTCAGGAGTTCGAGACCAGCCAACATGATGAAACTCTGTCTCTACTAAAAATACAAAAATTAGCTGGGTGCAGTAGCGGTCGCCTGTAATCCCAGCTACTCGGGAGGCTGAGGCAGGAGAATGGTTTGAACCCAGGAGGCAAAGGTTGCAGTGAGCCGAGATTGTGCCACTGCACTCCAGCCTGGGCAACAGAGCAAGACTCTGTCTCAGGGGAAAAAAAAAAAATTTCAATAATATTCAGTAAGTATTTGGTAACTATTTACATGCACAGTGATGAACAACACAGCAATGGTCTGCTGCCCTCCAAAACTCAGTGTTGTGAGGGAGAGAAAGAAACAGATAACTCATCCCAACAGAAGGTGGTAACTGCTCTCACTTATATAGTACTTATATAGTACAGGGTGCTATGGGAATCCACAGATACTGGTGTTGTAGGAGTTATTAAGAAATTATTTCAGGCAGATAAGAGAGGAAAAGAGGTCCATGGGAAGTTTTCGTTTTTTAAAGCATCTCCAGAAAAGTTTCTGGTAAAGCCCCGTTCTTAGAGCCAGTCGGCAACCTTTGATATGCAAATGAAGTCCATTAAAAAAACTGGGTCCACCCAGCCGAGCACAGTGGCTCACGCCAGTAATCCCAGCACTTTGGGAGGCCGAGGCGGGCGGATCACCTGAGGTCGGGAGTTCGGGACCAGCCTGGCCAACATGGAGAAACCCCGTTTCTACTAAAAATACAAAATTAGCTGGATGTGGTGGCACATGCCTGTAATCCCAGCTACTCAGGACATGGCGCCTTGCATTTGCATATTAAAATGCTAGGGTGGGAGGGCCAGCTTTTTTGCGGGGTACATGAATGACATGCCTAGTCAAACCAATCCCTTGAGTCCTATGCAAATCAGATACCGCCTCCTCCAGCCTCTGTATATACCTGGCTGGTATCCATGGCAGGTGGGGTTCCCTCTCTTGGCTTTGGAGCCCCCCCTCCCTCTGTCTCTGTACAGGGGAGCTTCTTCCTTCTCCCTTCCTTCTTGCCCCTCCTTCCCTATTAAACTCTCTGCTCCTTAAAACCAATCCACGTGTTTCCGTGTCATCTTATCTAATTCGATGTGAGACAGGAGCCCTGGTGTCCCTCCACTCATCAGAGCCGTATCACTGGGGGATCAAGGAAGGCTTTCAGGAAGATGTGACAGTGATGACTGAAGGATGAGGAATTTTCCAGACAAGGAATCACCTGCCTGGAATGCTCACAAGATCCTGGGAGAGTGATCAGTCAAGTATCATCGGAGATATTTTACAGTGGAGGCCCCCGAGGAAACTGAGAGACTAGCCCAAGGCCACACAGGGCTGGCTGTCCTTTTCAGTGACATGACCTCTCCCTTCAGGCCCACTGCGTTAGGCCCTGGCTGTTCTCTGCTCATGGCCAACTGCCTGCCTCTGCAGGGCTTCTGGGCAGTTGACCAGCTGCTCCTACAACTCACCTACCCATGAAGTTATAGAGAAGCTGCTAATCCAATCTTTCCCAATTGCCTTCCATCACCAGGGAACAAGCAATCAGAGCCTCAGCAAGCCACATACCCCAGAAAAGACGCCAGGCCCTGGGCCTCTCTGTAGAACTGCTTGAGAGGTACAAGGTCTACTTGAGCAAGCCTAGGGTTTCAGTGTGTGATCTGGACCCTTCCAGGACTCAGCTTTCTCTGAACACTAGGAAACTGGCTGGGCACGGTGGCTCACGCCTGTAATCCCAGCACTTTGGGAGGCCAAGGAGGGCGGATCACGAGGTCAGGAGATCGAGACCATCTTGGCTAACATAGTGAAACCCCGCCTCTACTAAAAATACAAAAAATTGGCCGGGCGTGGTGGCAGGCACCTGTAGTCCCAGCAACTTGGGAGGCTGAGGCAGGAGAATGGCGTGAACCCGAGAGGCAGAGCTTGCAGTGAGCCAAGATTGTGCCACTGCACTCCAGTCTGGGTGACAGAGCAAGACTCTGTCTCAAAAAAAACAAAAAACAAAAAAAAAACTAGGGAACTGTATTGAAAAGTTCTCAGTGGGGACCCCATGAACAAGACTTGGAAGCTAAGACTTAGGGAAGGTCAGTGACTTATTAATGGTCACATAGCTTGTTAGTAACTATGACAAAAGTAAAATGAGGTCTTTTAATTCTAAAACTCTTGTATTCTTTCTGTAACATTACGATGCCTTTCCAACATTCTGGAAAGGCATTCAAAAAACCTGTGTACACCCTAGCATTCAAAAAACTGTGTGATGATCTTCAGAAACTCTCACTATAAGTATCAAATTACAGGAGCGATGCCCTTGAGGCCTTGACCTTTGGTCTAGGATAAAGCTTCTGTTTCAATCCACTGCAAGCCACAAGGATATTTACATACTTCCTGATTAAGAGAGCTGGATGTTTTGGTTGCTCTGATGCCATCATTAATATCTTCCCATCCAGCCAAAATGATACAACAATCAATAAACAGACAGCCTCTCTGAGGCCCCGAGACAGCCAAATGTATTTACCAGCCAGGGTTTTGTTAATTAGATAAAATCCCTGGATCAATGTGCAGGACATTTACCTATGCTGTAGCTAAGTACATTCTGGACACCTCAATCCTGGCACATGGACAGCAAGTGCCTCAAGCCCCAAGCTGGGGCATCCAGGGACAAGAACCAAACCAAGCTGTCAATGTGAAGCTAGAATAAATATGTTTACCCCTCAAAAAAGCCCAACCCTTTCTTTTTTCCTGAACTGTAAACCAAATCAGATTTTTTTTCCCAAAGCCATCTAGTAAACCAGTTTGGGCTAGTATGAAGTTCTTTATTTTCTAAAGCCATAAAACCAGAAATCAAAACAGGACACCAAAAGAATCTTGTAAATGATAATTTAAGAGGCAACACGGCATGTATAGTGGGAAGTCAGAAAGACCCAGAGGTTCTACTGACTAACTGACATTTCCATTGGCATGTTGAATTCAGCATGTTTAAAACTGAACTCATAATCTTTTCCCCCAAACCCAGCGTTCCTCAGGGATCCACATCTCGGTGAATGGCAAGAGCATCTACACAGATGATCGAGCCAGAAAACTGAAATCCATTAAGACCGTTTTCTCCCTAATCAACCATGTCCAATCATATTCATTCATTTATTGAACACTTACTGTGTGGCAGGCACTGTACCAGGCATTGTCCTAACCATCACCAAGTCCTATCTAGCTTACTTCCTCCATCTCTGCTGCTGCCATCTTAGTCTACGTCACATCTTCTCTCATTTGGACTACTCCAGCTGCTTTTCAACCAGTCCTCCAGCATCCACCACAGATCTCTATGTGGTAGAGAATCTGTTCTCTACCAAACAACCAGAATGATCTTTTAAAACTGCAGATCTCTATCATGTCACAATGTGTACCTGTTAGTCTCTCTTTCTCACACATACACATACTGGCTGAAAATTCCTCAATGGTTGCCCATGCTCTTAGGACAAAAATAAAAATTGTTAATATGGCCTACAGACCCAGTGTGGTATGGTCCCTGCTTAACTCTCCAACCTCATTTGACACCACTCTCCCCCTTGCTTTCTAGGGTCCAGCCTTATTGGCCTTCTCTCAATTCCTCAATTTCTCCACATCTTTGATTCAGGACCTTCCTCCTGCTGTTCCCTCTAACTGAACTGTCTTCCGCCTTTCTCTTCATCCTTAAGAGTTCACTTCAATCTCATTTACCAGAGGCTTTGATCTAGGACTTTGATCTCTAGAACTGAGAGCAATACATTTATGCTGTTTATAAACCACTCAATCTGTGGTACTCTGTTATAGCAGCCCAAACAGACAAAGACAGTTGCCTTCGGTGACTAGCTTTTTTCACTTAGCATATTTTCAGGGTTCATCTATGTTGTAGCACGTAACAGTACCTCCTTTGAATTGATGAATAATATTCTGATGTACTGTTCTATCATATTTTTATGCAAAATGTATCAGGCCCAGAGAGACCTGAGTATAGGACCTCAGCCACAATCCCACACCCTTGCCCCATGCCTGGGGGCAATTGTTTAAAGCCATTTTTTTCTTTCTTTTCTACCCTGTAGTTTCCTAACTAGCTGCCTCACCCATTATTTTCCTGTAGTTCCTGGAATATGTTATAAAGAACAATGTATAGCCAAATAATAGCTTATGTTATTTTAATGTAAATTCTTGGTAAACAACTTAGAAAGTGCCTCTTCTGCGTGGTGGCTCAGGCCTGTAATCCCAGCACACTTTGGGAGGCCGAGGTGGGCAGATCACTGGAGGTCAGAAGTTCGAGATCAGTCTGGCCAACATGGTGAAACCCCATCTCTACTTAAAAAAACAAAACAAAAATACGCCGGGCGCGGTGGCTCATGCCTGTAATCCCAGCACTTTGGGAGGCCGAGGCGGGCAGATCATGAGGTCAGACCATCCTAGCTAACATGGTGAAACCCCGTCTCTACTAAAAATACAAAAAATTAGCTGGGTGCGTTGGCCGGTGCCTACGGTCCCAGCTACTCGGGAGGCTGAGGCAGGAGAATGGCGTGAACCCAGGAGGCAGAGTTTGCAGTGAGCTGAGATCGCGCTACTGCACTCCAACCTGTGGGACAGAGCGAGACTCCGTCTCAAAAAAAAAAAAAAAAAAAAAAAAATACAAAACTTAGCCAGGTGTGGTGGCGTGTGCCTCTAATTCCAGCTACTTGGGAGGCTGAGGTATGAAAATCACTTGAACTCAGGAGGCGCAGGTTGCAGTGAGCCGAGATCGTGCCACTGCACTCCAGCTTGGGTGACTGAGTGAGATTCTGTCTCAAAAACAAAAAAAAAAAGTGTCTCTTGTTTTTCCCTTTAAAAACACACTTGCAACTATTGCTAATCTGGAGCATATATTTACGGCAACTTGAATCTAGACTCCTGGGTTGCAGTCCCCAAACTTGGCCCCAATAAACTCTTTCTACTAATTTTGCTTTAGTTTTTTCCTTTAGGTCCACATTTCCACTTTTTGGCTAATATGAATAATGCTGCTGTGAACACTCATTACACTAGTGTTCATGTTTTCCTTCTCTGGGGCATATACCTATAGTGGACTTGCTGGGTCTTAAGGTAACTCCTGTTTAACATTTTGAGGAACTATCAAACTGTTTTCCAAAGCGGCTACACCATTTCACATGCCCACTAAGAATGTATGAGGGTTCCAATGTCTCCACATCCTCACCAACACTTAACTTACTGTTATTAGTCTGTTTTATTGTAGCCATCCTAATGAGTGTAAAGTATCAGGTTTTGATGTGAATTTCCTAACAAGGGTTGAGCATTTGTATATTTCCTAACAAGGGTTGGTCATTTGTATATTTTCTTTGAAGAAATGTCTATTCAAATCCTTTGTCCTTTTTTTTTTTTTAAAGAGACAGGGTCTCACTCTGTTGCACAGGCTGGAGGGCAGTGGCGCAATCACAGTTCACTATAACCTCCAACTCCCAGGCTCAAATGATGCTCCTGCCTCAGCCTCCCAAGTAGCTAGGACTACAAGCACATGCCACCACATCCGGCTAATTTTTTTTTTCTTTTCTTTTCTTTTTTTTTTTTTTGAGGCAGAGTCTTGCTACATTGTCCAGGCTGGTCTCAAATTCCCGGCCTCAAGTCATCCTCCTGCCTCTCAGGCTCCCAACCACGGCCAGCCCATTTTTAAATTACCTTTTTATTGTTAAGTTATAAGAGTTCTTTATGTATTCTGGATGTAAGTCCCTTATCAGATATATGATTTGCAAAATATTCTCCCATTCTGTGAGAGTCTTTTCACTTTCTTGATAGTGTCCTTTGAAGCATGAAAGTTTTTAATTTTGATGAACTCCAATTTTTTTTCTTTCATTGCTTGTGTTTTGGAACCATATCTAAGAAAGCTTTGCCTAACCCAAGGTACAAAGATTTACTCCTAGGTTTTCTCCTAAGAATTTTATAGTTTTACTCTTACATTTAAGTCCATGAACCACTTTGAGTTCATTTTCATGTATGGCGTTAGATAAGCGTCCAACTGTGTTCTTTTGCATGTTGATATCCGGTCATCCCGGCACCATTTGTTGAGAAGACAAATTGTACTTCACTTTTGAAGTACATAATTACAGTTGCATAATTAGTCATCTGACTCCTAGTTAGACTGTGCCAAGAGGGCAGGGACTGTGCCAGTCTTGTTTGTTACTGTTATCTGCCACATTCAGCCCAATGCCTAGTTCTGAATATGCACTCATAAGTATTGGCTGAATGAATTAATCATTTTGTTATTAGTAATAATGACTCTGCCACTCTGTGGGGTTAGGTATTATCATCTTCATGTTAGTTGGAAGGTAGGTAATTTGTCCCTTGTTTCACTGGCTCTCAATGTTTGACTCATGTCCTTCTTCCTCACCAGAGGGCACACGAGCTCCTCCAGTGCAGGGACTGTTTCTCCTTCCTCATTTTGTTGCCACAAATTCAGCTCAGAGCTAGGCACAAAGCACAGGCTGGACAGATGGGCGACTGAGGGACAAACGGAGAGTCAATCAATGTTCTCCATGACCACGTCCCTACCTGTCTCCAGTCCCTCCTGGCCTCAGACTGTGATTCGGCAACACCGAACGGCAAGTGACTTCCCCTCCGCATACCCCCCAGGCTGCTCCTTGCCTCGTGCTACCATATATGCTGCCCTTTTTGCCTGGAATGGCTTCCCCTTCTATTTACAAAGTCCAACTGATATTTTAAGTCTATGATCAGGTGCCATTTCCTCTGGAAGTCTTTCTCAGATCCCCCAGGCTGTTTGTCCTCTGGTCTCCTGCAGCCCCTGTAGTTTCCTGTCTCACAGCGTTGACCACCCTATTGCCACAGTTTACCCCTGCTTCTGTCATCATGGGCAGGAACCATGCCTGCTCAAGTGTTCCCTGTGCCAAGCAGAGGACTCAGGATATGGCAGATGCTGTTTGTCAAATGAACAAATAAACCCTGGAGAAAAAGGGCAGGCAGTCTGAGGCCCAAGACTGATCTTGCCAGGCTTCCTTTATTAAGAGACTGCTTGGTCTGATGAACAACTGAGGTAAGCACTCAGCAGAGGCCTAGCCCCTTGCTGGGAGAAGGGAGATGGGTAGGGGTGTTGTCTTTCACCCAGTTTGTGCTGAAGGAAATGTGATCTCCGCTGGGAGAACAGGAGGCCTCACTTTTCCCAGTCCCAGTCCTGACAACTCCTCACATGGCTCCGCCTGAGCCTGGACAGATGTGCCTCTAGTCTGCCTTTTGCCCTAGGTTTCGGGTGAGCAGTTCCTCAGGCTCAAGTTTGGGGTAAGCCCAGGAGCACGACCACCTGCTCACACTGCTGACAGGTAGGAGGCCAGGCTTCCACTTCTGAGGAACCAGAGATGGATGAACTTAAGTGCCTCAGGGGAGAAGGGAGGAAATGGATGTCACACAGGAAGGGAGGGAGGGAGGGAGTGAGGGAGGAAACAGAAGAGACCTGGCCTCCCTTTGATATAGCCAAGGGGAGTGTGAAAGGAAGACTCTGGACTGCTTACTTCAGGTACACTGAGAAGTCAATAAAAAGCAAAGAAAGAGTCACAAAAAACAAATAAGTGCCACCGTGCTGTGGAACAGGGTAAAAGACTGTAGAGAACGCAACCTTGTCTCTGCCCTTCAGGAGGACACAATCCAGCAGTTTCAGATGAAATATAGCCCACAGACTTCTTCATATAAAGAACAGTGTGGCAAGTGGCATTCAGCTCCACTTCTCCAACCTGACATCCAGCTTCTCTTCCACAAAAGGAGCTCCCTCCTGTGACAAGCTGCCATGGTCCTTTCTAGATGACCCTCATACCCTCCCAGACCAGAAGGCAGGTGTAGGATGAGAGTGGGGGGAATAAACAAAGGAAGATGAGATCACACCCAGCTGGGAGGAATCCAAGAAGGCTCTGTAAGGAAAGCAGCACTAGAGCTTTGAAAGGTGTAAGCAGAGGATAATGAATACAGATGGCAGAGGGCCATCTCTGGAGGACCCGCCTCCAGGGCCCACGGACTGAAGATTCCAGGGTGTCCTTAAAGAGGAGGATCGAGTACCCCCCCCCGGGAGTAGAAGAGCCTTAGGCCGCTGCCCTTCACTATCCAGAACTTTCCCAAGACTCTGGGGCTAAGGACAGGAGCTGGGGGAGGTCAAGTAGAGACAGGCACAGTACAGAGCCCCAGAGAGGTCAAGTGGGTTAGAAGGGTAAAGGACAACATTATTTATGAGGTCTGAGTTTTGCTCTAAATACTGATATTATTGACCATATCAATCATATACACAGTGACCCAACCATGTATAACCTGCAGTCATGTACTACCCAATGATGTGTTTGTTAACGATAGACTGCATGTATGAGGTGGTCCTATAAGATTATAATGAAGCTGAAAAATTCCTATCCTCTTGTGACGTTGTAACTGTCTCAACATCACAGTGCAATAAATGACCTTTTCTGTATTTAGATACGTCTAGATACATAAAAACTTACCATTATGTTACAATTGCCTACAGTATTCGGGACAATAACGTGCTATACAGATTCCTAGCCTAGGAGCAACAGGCTATACCATATAGATTAGGTGTGTGGTAGGCTATTACCATTTAGGTTTGGGTAAGTATACTCTATGATGTTCACACAGTGATGAAATTGCACTACTCAGAATGTGTCCCTATTGTTAAGCAAGGCATGACTGTATGTGTAAATTCAAAAAAAAAAAATGAGTATGGGATTCTGTCCTGCTATAGGCAGGTCTGTTGGGCAGAGCTAAGAGCCCAGGACATTGAAGAAGAAATAAAGAGCAGCACGAACCACCTGTACAGAGTCTAGGGTACAGAAAGGCTGAATAAGGACCTACGTAGGAATTCCAGAAAGTTTCCTTCTAGCAAGGATGGTCAGGCTCCCTTTACCCCCACTGCCCCCAGGCCTGGCTCTGTTCGCAGGAAGAACTATAACTGATGGGTTACATGTCTGTTTCCTTGAGACCAGGGCCTGGGTCACCATCCCCATCCCCCATCTGCAGTGCCCAACAGAGGCCCACTCACTCTTTCATAATCAAGAACTGCTTTGGGTGAGGGGGAGGGAAGGATGTCCTCATTCAGGCCCTCATCATCTTGAATCTGTCTTTACTGAAACAGAAACAGCCCCTTAACAGATCGGCCCTCAGTCTTTTCCCAATGCAGTCCATCCTTCACTCCTCTGCAAGTCAGCCTTAACTAGGTCATTCCCCTGCTCAAAAACTTCCCACATCTCCCCACTGTGTATACAGTAAGAGTTCAAAACTCCTCACCCTGGGCATGGCAGGCCTTGCAGATTCCAGCTTCTCTCAGACAACCTTCCCTCTTTCCTGACACCCTGTACAAATCCCACCTCAGGAGCATCAACATATTCCGCAGGCCCAGCAGCCAGCCAGCATCTACTTCCTGCCTTTGCTTAGCTTGCTCCTGGCTCTGTGGTCTTGTATGAGATGGGGGCTGAGGGCAGGTCTGTGCCTTGCTCATCTCTGATGTCCTCACATGGAGTGAAGGGAGATTCTGACAGGGTCATCCTGACCAAGTGAGGTGGGACAAGAGGAGGCAGGAGAAAAGCAGGCTAGAGCCTGAGGACACACATGAAAAGCCCCCACAGACACTATCCACACGAGAATGAATGTTCAGAAAAATTGTCTGAATCACACACACACCGTAAAGTTCAATTACTGTTTGCTATTAGAAAAACATGTATTTGAGGCCAGGCGCGGTGGCTCATGCTTGTAATCCCAGCACTTTGGGAGGCCGAGGCGGGCGGATCACGAGGTCAGGAGATCGAGACCACAGTGAAACCCCGTCTCTACTAAAAATACAAAAAATTAGCCGGGCGTGGTGGTGGGCGCCTGTAGTCCCAGCTACTCGGAGAGGCTGAGGCAGGAGAATGGCGTGAACCCGGGAGGCGGAGCTTGCAGTGAGCCGAGATTGCACCACTGCACTCCAGCCTGGGTGACAGAGCGAGACTCCGTCTCAAAAAAAAAAAAAAAGAAAAACATGTATTTGAAAGAACTAAATAATCAATGCCTGGCAGCTCAGTGGAATAGGGTAGTGGCATCCCCTGGGGGACGGAAGAATGGATTCCCAACATTGCTGCTCTGCAAATGCCCTGCCAAAAGGGGAAAGCCGCAGCCCGGCAGCCCTTGGCAGTAGCCAACAGGTGATTCCAGGGTCAGCAAGGGTCAGTTTCCATACCCGTACTCCCTGTACTGCAGCAGAATGAAGCAAAGCACATCTGTTTCTGGAGGAATGAAGATGCCACACACAGCCTGCAGTTATGAATGGCTCTTATAACAACAGGATGACATCTGTGCTTGGTTTTTAAGATGCATCATTGCATGTTTATTAAACTATTGCTCCATCATATTTATTTGGCTACAAAACAACTCCCAGCCCATACTTCCAAAAGTGGTTTATTAAAAACTAAGGCTTGAACATTAATACTCAAAAGCACCCTTGAGAATCAATAATAATGCTGCAGACAAAATGAAAGGGAATCAAAGCAGTAAGTCTTGGTGGGTGTCGGCTGCTTTTCAACACTTTCTTGTATGTTCAGGAAGCTAAGGTGGGCAAGAACACCAAGGGCCTGTGGCACTGGGTGTGGAAATAGCCACCCCAACACTTGACTTCCTGTCTAACATGCAGACATGATGGCAAGGAAGGGGGGTGTCCTATGGCCACCTAGCTCTATATAAATGGCCAAGAGAGGCCAAGGTTAGGCCCAGTGGGGGCATAGTTTCAACAAGAATAAGACCTCTGCCCTTAACCAACAGCCCTGTAACTGATGCCCCATGCTGGCCCCAGTCTGAGCATCCATCTTGGAAACAGACTCTGCCCTATACCTGGCACTGGGCTGAGCCGAGTTGAATCTTGCCCTTGCCGAATAATACGCCTCAAATTCAACCTGCCAGTGGTCACTGGAGACTAGCTGAGCCAGTGAAGCTACAGAAATGCAGTCTGTCCCTGGGCAAAGCTAGGTATGGGCCCCTGGCCCTGCAGGCAGGCATTTCTAGCCCCAGACCTTCTGGCAGATGGTCTCTTCCACCTCTGTCCCAGATCCCCAAGCCTTTCCATAGATGCCCACCTGCAACCTGTCCAGGCAGCAAGCAGTAACACATGGCCATTCCCAAAGAAAGAGCACAAATCAGAAGATTCAGAGAAGAACCCAAAGGATATGGGGGCTGAGGGGAGTCCAAACCAACCCAGTGAAGAACAAAATAGCTGAAGGATCCAGGGATGTTTGGGAGCTGACTCCCTACCAAAAATATCCAAGGGATGATCTGGGTAAAGGGAGCCCAGGTGACTCTGTGACTACACAGATGTCACAGGGGACAGTTCCCAGCTAAGGGTAAGGATTTCCTCCAAAGCAAAGTCATCACATGAGAAGAGGCTCGCCCTACTCAGCCTCTCCTGTCAGGGAGAGCAAGGCCTGGGGTTCAACTCACCTGCTGACTTCTTGCATATTGTTGGCACGGGCAGCTTCCAACAGGGCTGCATCTGAAGAGAAAGGGGGCACTGGTCAGATCCACGGCCAGGACATACCCATCTCAGGACTGCGTGGAGGGCCCACTAAGACAGTGGCAGTACGTTAGAAACATGGACTTTAACAAGCAAACTGATGTCACAATATATAATGAGAAACGAATCATTCCCTCCCCACATGGTGTCCACTGTTAACAACCTGACTTCCACACCTTTCTACTACAGAGCCCAAACTCTTCACTCCTCTCATCATAGAGGGAATGCAGGTCAATTGCTAGCATCATGTCTTGCCTATGGTAAATAATGTGCTCTTCATAATCTATGAAGCTCTGCATATGCTTTATGTTCCTATGAGTTATTACTAACCATTCCCTGACCTTGTCCACTTTCTCCCTCAACTCTAGTTCTTCAACCCAGTTCTGAATCTTGATGTCAGAAGTCATAAACCCAAAAGCAAAGGTAGAATGAGAGGAGCAAGCAGGGTGCAGGCCTCTCTGAGGATGGAGAGGTCTCAGCTAGGAGTCTTTGAGATCTGGCTCCATTCCACTCCTACTACTCACCACGTGACCATGACAGCTCCTCTCTCCCTCTCAACCACAGCTTCCCTGACTGTAAAACATGGACAAAACTCCTTGCCCTGCCAGCTTCACAAGGATGTCAAGGAGATGAAATGACAGTTGAGACATCTGCAAACTCCCCAGTGCTAAGCCCAGGGAAGGGAGACCCAAAGCAGAGGAGACACCAAGCCTAGGAGAAAAACAATGCTAGCTAAGTGAGTCTGGCCAGGTCTGGGCAGCCTGCAGGCTGTTGCCACCACCCTGTGGCCATAAAGAAAATTGGACTGACCCAGAAAAACTCAAAAGTCAACAGGAGAGGCATAATCTTTTCAAATAGCTCAATACCAGGTACATGGAGCCCTCTGTGCCCAGCCTGGTTCTGAGCTACACTGCTGGGCACTGGATGGATTCATAGCCAGCCCTGACTCAGGGAACTCTCAGTCCAGCCAAAGGACTCACCCATGAGCAAATGCACTGGAGTAGAGTGAAAGAGCAGGATCTGGAGACAGTCAGACCTGGGGTCTAGCCCAGCTCTGTCGCTTATTTGCTGTATAACCTAGCCCACTTATCTAACCTCCTGAGCCTTAGTTTCCTTATCTGTACAATACACCTTATCATGCATATGAAAGCCAGTCCTGTGGTTCAGACATGGATGCCTCCTGGCCTAGATTCCAGGGACAGGTCCTTTCTACTTACCTTACCCAAATGTACCCAAAGCACATACCCAAGCATGGCTCAGACAGCCACCAGCTGGGAGGGGATCAAGCCTTCCTTAGAGATGGCTGTATCCACTCTCCCCTCACTCTGCAGAAAAAAATGTGGCTTCTACAAGGTTATAGAGAGAGGAATGAGCTAAGAACCAGGGCCTCCTGGCTTCTAAAAGGGTTCAGTTTCTAGCACACTGCACTGAGGGTCAAAACTCTAAGTCAGGGCACAGGGTAGCTGGCAAGTCAGTTCTAGCAGGAACTGGTCACGGCTTTGACCATTATCTATTTTGGTAAATAGACCGTGGTATTCTTGCTGGAGTTCATAGGCCATAAAGTCCAGTTGGGAACCCCCAGGAACTTCTTAGGCAAGACCTCACCAAATACACTGGACTCAGAACATTCCCTGCTCATGAACCTTCCATAAATCTCCACTGCCTACAGAAGAAATTCCAATACCCTCACCCACCCCACCCCTGACTGGCTTCCAGGCCCCACTCCATCTGCTCTCATCTAATTCCAAAGACCTTATCCTCCAACCAAGCTGGCCACTCTGCTAGCCCCTGCACACACCATGGTGCCCTGAAACTCTGTTATTTCCATTCCCTGAAGCCTTTGCATGGAATATAATCCAACTCTCACACATTTACTGAGCACCTACTAAGTTCCAGACACTGTGGTGGGCAAATGATGTCTAGGTATTTGGGAAAGTTGCTAGTATAACCTGAAAACACAAAAGAGAAGATACATTTCCTGCTCTCATGGGGCTCACAAGGTCACTCTCCTTTTCATTTCTACTTCATCCTTCAGAACTCAAGTTCGAATTTCCCATCCTCTGGGGTCTCCAATACTCCAGCAAGGCTTTCCTGATCCTACTGGCCCTCTGATCCCCCAACAACACATAGCACCACTCACCAGCCCTACATTCCAACTGCCTGCACTGTCCCCTTGACTGATTTTGTGTTAAGTTAGGACTTCCCACACACCTAGCCTAAAACTAGACGCACGGTGGGTATCCCCAAAAATGCTGGAAGTTATAGGATTACAACATGCCTAAGCTCGATGCCCTTAGCGTCTATTTCAATACCCTCATTTTGTAGATGAGGAAACGGGACCAGTGAGGACAAGCAAAAGTCCAAATTCACAGTGAGAGTTAGACACAGAACCAAAACAAGATCCCCAGTGTTGTCTCTCCCAGACCAAAGTCCTTCCTTTACAACTGGCCACATCAAACGAGCCAAAGTCAAGGCACTCCCTATTCCCCCACTCTTGCTCCAAATTCTCAGAGCTTGGGGTGCATGGAATCTATGGACACCACGCCTCAGTCTTTCTTCTTGAGGAACGACTAAGAACCTGAACGTCTGGACTCACATAGGTCATAAGTCTGGCTCTCTGTCCGCTCTCTCAGCTGCTGCTTAGCTCCATGGATCCAGATGAGATGCTAATCGGGATCAGCCAGTCCCCCAGCAGTTGCCCTTTGGCCTCTAGGAATCCACCTTCCTTCTCCTGCCAACTATCCCACATGGCAAGATCACCTCACAGCATGTGAGACCAGACACAGCAAAATCCTGAGACTGACAGACTCAGGCCGCTGAACTCCAAAAAGAGTCAAAATAACAGTACTGTAAAAATGTTGAGAAATTATCCTTCACTATATAAATAAAGAAATTGGTCAGACGCGGTGGATCACGCCTGCAATCCCAGTACTTTGGGAGGCCGAGGCGGGTGGATCATGAGGTCAAGAGATCGAGACCATCCTGACCAACAACTAAAAATACAAAAACTAGCTAGGTGTGGTGGCCTGCACCTGTAGTCCCAGCTACTCGGAAGGCTGAGGCAGGAGAATAGCTTGACCCGGGAGGCAGAGGTTGCAGTGAGCCGAGATTGTGCCACTGCACTCCAGCTTGGCGACAGAGCGAGACTCCATCTCAAAAATAAACAAATAAATAAATAAATAAATAAATTGAGGTCAAGCTGGCATTAGAATCGAGTCAGGTTGTTCCTGACTCTGGCACCTTTGGTGGCAGGGGGTGGGGGGGGAGCGGTTTGTCAACTTCTCTAAACCATCTAGCGGTTGCCCTTAAAACACCCCATAATTTCCGTTTCCTGGAGATCTCAGGAAAGAGGAATTGGACCAGGCAGAATATGACAAACATAAGGGGACCATACTATAATATTAGATGTTTAGTCCAATATCCCCATTGTACAGATGATAAAATGATACCCAGAGAGGGGAGGCAGATCTATGATACGAGATTATACAACTCTGAGGTGATGAGGTCTCTAGGGCAACACCCTGTCCCTGTAACCAGATGATGTCTGAGTCCCTCCAAGACTTAGGCTCTAAGGATCTAAACCTATAAGCACCTCCCACCCTCCTAAGATACGAAGTTAGGACAATCTTCCCCCCTCTCCCTTCCTCAAACCCAGATCTCATAATCACCCTTGTTGGACGGACTCTTGCTGTAGCAATGAACCACCAGCGCTGCGGCCAGGGCCCACATGCCCAGTCCGGCCCTGCTGGGGACCCCGTTCCAGCTGTCCTGTCCTGGGAGTGTTTCTTCGGGGCCAGGAAGGCGTCTCCAAGTGGCAGCCGCGAGGCATTTGGTATCGAAGCGTCCTCCCTGGCGCCCCCCGGTGGCTGCCCCGCGTCCGGAGAACAAGGCGGATGTTCCAGGGCGCCCCCCGGCGGCTACCCTCAGCCACTGCGGCTCCCCGAGACTCCCAGTGGTCACATTCCGGCCAGAAGCACCTCCATGGCCCCGGAGCGTTGGGGACCTGAGCAGCCGGAGGAGTAGCCGTGGCGCCGGTGCTTTTCTCCTCAACACCAGGGACCCCAGCATCTTGACAGCTGCTTCGATAACCCCGTGGTGCCGGCCCCTGTGCTGGCCACGTCCAACATGGCTGCCGCGGCGCGTTCGAAGACGCCGCGAACAGGGTGGAGTTGCGCACTACCTCACGGGAGGGGTAGTCCACAGCCCTAAGCCTTTCCCCAGCTGGAGAACAAATAAACTACGTTTCCCAGAAGGCTGTGGGATTGCGTCACAATGACTGCGGGCATATAGGAGCCCGGGGCATGTTGGGAAATAGAGTTCGGGTGAAGAGGCGTGACGATTAAAGATTAGAATCCCATGACTTCTTTCTTTCCTAGTTTAGTTGAAGCACACGACAGACTTTTTTTTTTTTTTTTTTGAGACGGAGTCTCTCTCTTTCTCACAGGCCGGAGTGCAGTGGCGCGATCTCGGCTCACTGCAACCTTCGTCTCCTGTGTTCAAGCAGTTCTCCTACTTCAGTCTCCCAAGTAGCTGGGATTACAGGCGCCCGCCACCACGCCCAGCTAATTTTTGTATTTTTAGTGGAAACCGGGTTTCACCACGTTGGCCAGGCTGGTCTCTAACTCCTGACCTCAGGCGATCCGCCCTCCTCGGCCTCCCAAAGTGCTGGGGTTACAAGCGTGAGCCACCGCGCCCAGCCCACAATTTTTGACTGGTGTAAATTACACAAGAATCTTCAGCAGAGTCGTATTATGAAACTTATGCTTATTTAGTTTAGCCTATTTCTTTTTTCAGCCTGGGCGGCCTTTCAAAAAGATGTTTAGGGTAACTACTGCACCTGAGATAGTAATACATTTTATTTGAAGTGTTGACTTCCGGTCTTTTTTTTTTTTTTGAGACAGAGTCTCACTCTGTCGCCAAAGCTGGAGTGCAGTGGCGCCATCTCAGCTCACTGCAACCTCTGTCTCCCGGGTTCAAGCGATTCTCCTGCCTCAGCCTCTCGAGTAGCTGGCATTACAGGCATGCACCACCACGCTTCGCTAATTTTTGTATTTTTAGTAGAGACGGGGTTTCACCATGTTGGCCAGGCTGGTCTCCAACTCCTGACCTCAAGCGACCCACCTGCCTCAGCCTCCCAAAGTGCTGGGATTACTGGCGTGAGCCACTGCGCCTGGCCCCGATTGTGTTATTTTTAAAGGGCTTTCAAGTGGGTCATCTCATCTGATCCTCATGGCAGCTGTGTGTGAGAAGCTGGGCAAGAACTGTTATTCCCATCTACAGCGAAGGGAATTGAGGCTCAAAGGTGAAAAGATTTGCCAGTAAATCACCTGGAGTAATGCTCAGGTCTTCTGACTTTGAGCATATAGTTTCCATTAACACCTGTACTCCCATCCCGCCCCCTCTTTTCCAAACTGAACCCATAGGTAGGCAAAGAAGGAAGTTCTTCTTTGTGCCAGTTCTGTTTCTTGCAAGTCTTGTAGATCTGCTCAGACTTCACATGATCAGAGTCTTCCCTGACCATTCTGGTTAAAATAGTAATGCTACGCACCCCATCCTAATTTTTCTTCACAGCCATTTATCACCATCTGACATACTACATTTTTATTGTCTTTCTCCACTACAGCATGAGCCCCATGAGACAGGGATTTGTTTTTTCACTTTTATATCACTAGCACTCAGAACAATGTCTGGAACAAAAGAGGCACTCAATTTTTTTATTTTTATGTATTTATTTATTTATTGAAACAGGGTCTTGCTCTGTCGCCCAGGCTGCAGTGCAGTGGTGCGATCTCAGCTCACTGCAAGCTCCGCCTCCCGGGTTCACGCCATTCTTCTGCCTCAGCCTCCCGAGTAGCTGGGAGTACAGGTGCCCGCCACCACGCTCGGCTAATTTTTTTTGTATTTTTAGTAGAGACAGGGTTTCACTGTATTAGCCAGGATGGTCTCGATCTCCTGACCTCGTGATCCGCCTGCCTCGGCCTCCTAAAGTGCTGGGATTACAGGCATGAGCTGCCGCACCCGGCCTGAGGCACTCAAATATTTTTTTCAGTGAATGCATTACTCTCACCTTATTAGTGTTGGAGAGTACATGAGCTTTGGCATTCAGGCAGACGTGGATTTTAATTTTGACTCTTGCATTTACATGCGTGACCTTGGACAAACTCCCTTTACCTCTCTGGTAGTTAATTACTCGTTGTTGAAGATAACAATTCCTACCTTCAAGATGATTGCTTGTATTAAATAAGATAATATGTAGAAAGCCCCTAACACTGTCCCTGGCTCACAGTAGGTCTTCAAGAAATGGTAGCTATCATTGTATATTCTCTGCTCTGTGTATTCTATACACTTCCTCCAGGCAAAGATGGAACTTCTCATTTCCACATCCGTTAGTAAGACAGGAATGAATGAATGACTTTTTTGGGTTTTTTTTGAAACAGGGTCTCACTCTGTTACACAGGCTGGAGTCCAGTTGTCACTGCAACCTGAAAATGCTATAAAAATGCATTTTTTGTTTTGAGAGATTTTCTGTTTTGAGAAATTTTCTGTTTTGAGAGATTTTCAGCACATACTATTTTGTTAACCACCCCATTTACTATAGCAACTTCACCTTCCCTGTATTCTTAAAACATTTCTGTCTCCCAACTTAGGGTGGTCACAGCAGGAAGAGCAGTCTCCGAAAGCTCCCATTACCAGATGCAGAGTTCAAACCCTCTCACTGCAGACACATCCCGGGGCCCTTCAGTTTACTTAGCAATGCATAATTTTCAAAGCACTTCCCCATTGATTCTCTCATTTTATTTTCACAGATACCATCTGCGAGGGGTTCAAGGAAGGGTTTAATTACTATCAGTATTTGGTAGGGATACTGACAAGCTTAAATTATCAATCTCTGAGTGGGGGATGTAGTGAGGAAGTATGGAAACACCCATTAGGGTCATGTGTGTTTGCTCAGTGCCTGTAATCCCAACACTTGGGGCAGGAGTTTGAGACCAGCCTGGGCAACATGGTGAGATCACAGTCTCTACAAAAAATAAAAAATTAGCCAGGCATGGGAGTGTACACCTGTAGTTCTATCTACTCAGGGGGCTGTGACAGGAGGATCCCCACACTACTGCACTTCAGTCTAGGCAACAGAGTGAGACCCTGTCTCCAAAAAAAAGAAAAAGAAAATAAAATTAAAACAAACAAAAAAACCCCACCCATTAGAATCAGCTGGGACTCAGAGTGAATTCCGTATGGTCAATAACCAATCCAGGGCCAGGCACAGTGGCTAATGCCTATAATCCCAGCACTTTGGGAGGCCGAAGTGGGAGGATCACTTGAGGTCAGGAGTTTGAGACCAGCCTGGCTAACATGGTGAAACCCCGTCTCTACTAAAGATACAAAAAATTAGCTGGGTGTGGTGGCACACGCCTGTAATCCCACCTACTCGGGAGGCTGAGGCAGGAGAATTGCTTGAACCCAGGAGGTGGAGGTTGCAGTGAGCCAAGATGGCACCATTGCATTCCAGCCTGGGCAACAGGGCAACTCCGTCTCAAAAAACAAGCACACAAAAAACTCTTAGGTCACATTTTAACAGATTTTCAACTCAGGATGGCTTCCTTTTGGTCTGCTCAGAAAGCAAAAATTTATATCAGGTTCCAATTAGCCCACCTTGGCCCTAAGCTTCTAACTGTTGGGTTGGGAGACAGAACTCCAGTTTTAGTTTGTAGTAAGGTGACTGGGGGATATCGGAATGGGGTTTAGGAGGAGACAGAAAGTGAAGAATCAATGCAGTTGCCGTGATCAGCTACCTCTGACATGGAGTTGCAGGCCATTTGGTGCTACACATTCTATAGGTTTCTGAGAAAAACTTTTCCAGAAAAAGAAAACAAAACAACAACACACACATACATTTTTAAACAAATAAGTAAATAGATAGTAGCTGGGCTTTTCACTGTTGGAGAAAGAAGTTATAAATAGGGAAAGAAAGAAAGCTAAAATGAACCTTGTGGTATTGAATTGGAATCAGATGTATCAGCATAAACTCATGGCTTTAATTTTATTTTTACTTTATTTATTTTTGAGACAGTCTTGCTCTGTCATCCAGGCTGGAATGCAGTGGCACGATCTTGGTCACTGCAGCCTCCACCTCCCAGGTTCAAGTGATTCTCCTGCCTCAGCCTCTTGAGTAGCTGGGATTACAGCAACGTACCACCGCCCAGCTAACTTTTGTATTTTTAGTAGAGACAGGGTTTCGCCACGTTGGCCAGGCTGGTATCGAACCAGCCTGATTGGTCTCAATTGGTTATTGACGATATGGTTTTGCCATGTTGGCCAGGCTGGTCACAAACTCCTGACCTCAAGTGATCTGCCTGTCTCAGCCTCCCAAAGTGCTAGGATTACAGGTTAGAGCCACCATGCCCAGCTGTAAAACTCATGGTTTTTAAAAATAGATACAGACAGATCAATACAGAAATATAAATATGTAAGTATGTACGGGTTCGTGTATTACATATATTACCTAGCCTCTGGGAGGGTCTAGAAGCAATTACACCCTAAAAACTGAAAACACCTAACACCCAGATGTAAACAGCATTCTCCAATAAACCAGAAACCAGTTACCTTTGGAGAATGGTTGTTTTTAGGTTGTTTTACTGGGCAGAGAAAATCCAAAATGAGTCAACAACATCGTATGTGCCAGGAAGTTAGGAAAGGCTCAAAACCAGATGCAGGCTTGTGAAAAGAACACAGGAGCCAGTGTGAAGGAGTTCATAATGACCTAAGTGGGAACAATTTAACTCAAAAGTAATGACCGTATGGGATTTTGATCCACAGAGTAAAACAAATATGATATAAATAATCAAATAAATAAATAGATAAATAGGGGAGGAATAAGGGAAGAGGCAGCTCTTTCTTTTTTCTGAGACGGAGTCTTGCTCTGTCGCCCAGGCTGGAGTGCAGTGGCGCAGGTCTCCCGGGTTCACGATATTCTCCTGCCTCAGCCTCCCAAGTAGCTGGGACTACAGGCACCCGCCACCATGCCCGGCTAATTTTTTTTTTTTTTTGTATTTTTAGTAGAGACGGGGTTTCACCGTGTTAGCTAGGATGGTCTCGATCTCGACCTCGTGATCAGCCCGCTTCGGCCTCCCAAAGTACTGGGATTATAGGCGTGAACCACCGCGCCCGGCCCGAGGCAGCTCTTCCTTACAGTGGAAGTTCAATCAATAAATGTAGAAGAAAGATAGAAATAGAGAATTACCAATAGGTAAACACTGGAGTAATAAAAATTTCAGGCTGGGCACAGTGACTCATGTAGTGACTCATGCCTGTAATCCCAGCACTTTGGGAGGCCAAGGCAGTAGGAGGATCACTCGAGGCCAGCAGTTTGAGACCAGCCTGGGTGACAAAGCGAGACCCTGTCTATACAAAAATATAAAATAAAAAAATTAGCTGAGCAGGGTGGCACACACCTGTTGTCCCAGCTACTTGGGAGGCCGAGGCGGAAGGATTGCTTGAGCCCAGGAGGTCAAGGCTGCAGCAAGCCTTGATTGCACCACAGTGCTCCAGCCTGGGTGACAGAGCAAGACCCTGTCTCTAAAAACATGAATAAAAATAAAAATAAACATTTCAGGCAAGATCCATAGATGATACTAAAATTAGTGGGTGACAAGGAGGAGAAACAGAATTTATATAGTCTCAAAAGTACTTCCTGCAGCCGGGCGCGGTGGCTCACGCCTGTAATCCCAGCATTTTGGGAGGCTGAGGCAAGTGGATCACAAGGTCAGGAGTTCAAGACCAGCCTGGCCAAGATGATGAAACCCTGTCTCTACTAAAAATACAAAAATTAGCCAGGCATGGTGGCAGGCACCTGTAATCCCAGCTACTCGGAAGGCTGAGGCAGGAGAATCACTCGAACCCGGGGGGTGGAGGTTGCTGTGAGCCGAGATCGCACCACTGCACTCCAGCCTGGGCAACAGAGTGAGACTTCATCTCAAAAAAAAAAAAAAAAAAGTACTTCCTGCAAGATAATTACGAACTACAAAAACTTTACAGTGGGGAAAACCTGGCAGACACCAATTTAACTACATGATCAAGGTAAATATCACCAGTAATAAGACATATACACAGCAGACAAAATGAATCCCTTGATACGATGCACTGGGAAGAACACATCATTTTTGTTCATTCTCATCGAGCATATATAACCTCATTCCAAACATGAGAAAACATCAGACAAACACATATTGAGGGACATTCTACAAATAACTGATTTATATTATTATTTGTATTAGTTTTCTGTTGCTGCAAAACAAATCACCATAAACTTAGCAGCTTAAAACAATTGCCATCTAATATCTCACAGTTTCTATGGGTCTGGAGTCTAGCATATTCTAACTATGCTCTGCTCTGGGTCTGAAATCAAGGTGTCGGCCAGCTGCATTCCCATCTGGAGGCTTGATTAGGGAAAGGTAGTTTTTCTTTTTGTTTTTTGAGATGGAGCTTCGCTCTTATTGTCCAGGCTGGAGTGCAGTGGTGCAATCTGAGCTCACTGCAACCTCCACCTCCCAGGTTCAAACGATTCTGCTACCTCAGCTTCCCGAGTAGCTGGGATTACAGGTACATGCCACCACACCCAGCTAATGCTTTTGTATTTTTAGTAGAGACAGGGTTTCACCATGTTGGACAGGTTGGTCTCGAACTTCTGACCTCAGGTGATCCACCCACCTTGGCCTCCCACAGTGCTGGGATTACAGGCATAAGCCACCATGCCCAGCCAGGGAAAGGTAGTTTTTCAAGCTGCCTTACATTGTTGGTTGAAATCATTTCCTAGCAGCTGTGGGACTGAGGTTGTATTGCTAGCCAGCAGCAGCTGAGAACCTCTCAGCTCCTGGAAAAACTCTCAGATCTTTGCCATGTAACCACTTCCTTAGATTCTCTCACACTTGCAAGCAAGCTTCTCTGACTTCAGGAAGGGCCTGGTTATTTTAAAGGGCTCACCTGATTAGACCAGGCCCACCCAGATAATCTCTCTTTTGATAAATCAAAGTCAACCGATAAGTAATATTATCACAGGAGTGATATCCCATCACATTCACAGGTTCTGCCTGTACTCAAGAGTGTATACAAAGTATGTACATTCAGCAGTGGAAACCTTAGGGATCATCTTAGAATTCTGCCTATCACAGTACTCTGCAAAAGTGTCAAGGTCATGAAAGATAAGGAAAGACTGAGGAGCTGTTACAGACTGGGGATTGAGAAGAAATAAATACTAAATGCACTGTGTAATCATGGATAGGACCAGGGAACAGAAAAGGGACATTTGTGGGAAAATTGATGAATTTCAAATAAATTCTAAGGTTTAGTTAACGATATTGTACAAATGTTAATTTCCTGTTCTTGATCACTGTATTATGGTTATATAAGATGTTCACATTGGGGAAGTGGAGTGGAGGATATAAGAGAACTCTTTGGGCCGGGCATGGCGGCTCACGCCTATAATCCCAGCACTTTGGGAGGCCGAAGCGGGCAGATCACAAGGTCAGGAGATGGAGATCATCCTGGCTAACACAGTGAAACCCCGTCTCTACTAAAAAATACAGAAAATTAGCCGAGCGTGGTGGC